>NC_053392.1:38844986-39449364 GCF_905171765.1 Bufo bufo | reverse complement strand
GAGGCTCTAGTGAAGACCAGGTAGTTGCTTAGTTACGCCCCTCCAGAGTGCAGCCAGTCAGTGCACAGGCCTTAGACCCCGCTGATCCGAACCCTCCCAGTCTCACCGAGTTACATCAGGAGATGGCCCAATAGCATGAGCATCAGGATTAAATCCTGTCCTATTTATGTAATGTGAATATGCGTCCAAACAACCTAACATATGCTAACCTAGCGTCATCTGGCTTCTTGGCTGCGGTTTATCCTGCTCCTGCTCCGCCATCTTCCTTCGTACCAGGATCCGAACCTCATCTCTCAGCTCCTCCACGCTTAAATGGTGACCCTAAACAATGCCGGGGGTTCATAAATCAATGCACCCTTCATTTTGAACATTTGCCTCACCAATTTGCTTTGGACCGAGCCAAAGTGGCTTTTCTTATGTCACACCTTACTGGGGAGGCACTGGAATGGATCAATCCTCTCTAGGAAAGGAACGACCCGGTCATAATGGATCTACAGGCCTTCCTAGAAGCCTTCCGCAGGGTGTTCGACGAACCCGGATGCTCCACCTCAGCCACATCTTCCCTACTGCGGTTGCGTCAAGGGAACCAATCCATGGGCCGGTATACAGTCCAATTCCGTACGGTGGCCTCTGAACTCGGATGGAATAATGAGGCACTTTTGGGGTCTCTGTGGGAGAATTAAAGTCGAGCTGGCCGGATGGGATGTTCCTTCCACCTTGGATGACCTCATCTCCCTGGCTACTCGAATTGATTTGCGGTTCCAGGAACGTGCCAGCGAAGTGGCACGTGAGGGGAGACCTTTTCATCTGGCGTCTTCTCTTCAGCAAGCTCCTAACCCTCTGCCTTCTATGTTGTCTGCAGTTGTTGAGCTCATGCAGGTCGACCAAGTTAGGCTACTTTCACTCTGGCGTTTCTGGGTCCGCTTGTGAGATCCGTTTCAGAGCTCTCACAAGCGGCCCAAAACGGATCAGTTCAGCCCCAATGCATTCTGAATGGATAAGGATCCGTTCAGAATGCATCAGTTTGGCTGCGTTCGGTCTCCGTTCCACTTTCGAGGTGGACACCAAAATGCTGCCTGACGATGCAGAGCCAAACGGATCCGTCCTGACTTACAATGTAAGTCAATGGGGACAGATCCATTTTCACTGACACAATATGGTGCAATTAAAAACAGATCCATCCCCCATTGACTTTCAATATAAGTCAGGACAGATCCGATTTGACTTAGACATTTTTTTTAAAGAATAATGCAAACGGATACGTTCTGAACGGATACAAGTGTTTGCATTATCGGTGCAAATCCGTCTGTGCAGATAAAAGATGGATCTGCACCGAACGCAGGTGTGAAAGTAGCCTTAGGCTGACTGAACAGGAACGTGATGACCGCCGTGCCAAAGGACTTTGTTTCTATTGTGGTGGTTCTGATCATATGCCCCGTGCTTGTCCCCTAAAGCCGGGAAAACTCCCGAGCCTAGGGTCTGTTGGAGAGGCGGCCCTAGGTGAAGATAATTCCTCTCTACCTCTGATTCTGCCGGCAACCTTGTCATTTGGAGATATCCGTTTCACGGAGATGGCTCTTCTGGATTCCGGATTGGCAGGAAACTTCCTGCAGCAAGCCATAGTGGATCGATATCATATTCCAGTCCGACGCCTGCAGAAATCATTCATGGTGTCATCTGTCGATGGAAGGGCTCTATCTGAGTCCGTATAATTTTCCACTGAACCTCTGAAACTACAGGTGAGAGCTCTTCATACAGGAGAAATTTAGTTCTTGATTCTTCGAAGTCTCTCTCATCCTCTCCTTTTGGGGCTACCATGGCTCCATGTCCATGAACCTGTTCTTGATTGGAAGTCTGGAGAGGTGCTTCGTTGGGGACAGTACTGCCTTGGAAAGTATCTTTCTCCTGTTTAGCCTGCTTGATCACCCTGGGTACCACCAAATCTTGAAAATCTGCCTGCAGCATACCATGCCTATGCCAACGTCTTTGAGAAGAAGGAGGCTGAGACGTTACGTCCACACAGGCCCTATGATTGTCCTATTGATCTGGTTCCTGGTTATTCACCTCCCCGTGGTCGTATTTATCCTCTGTCACCAGCAGAGACACAAGCCATGTCTGACTATATCATAGAAAATCTTGACAGCGGATTTATCCGTAAATCCTCTTCTCCGGCGGCCGCTGGCTTCTTCTTTGTAAAGAAAAAAGACGGTTCTCTCCGGCCATGCATCGATTATAGGGGCCTAAATAAAATCATTATCAAGAACAAATACCCTCTTCCCCTTATTCCAGACTTGTTTGACCGCCTCAAAGGAGCTAAGATCTTCTCCAAATTAGATCTGCGTGGGGCCTACAACTTGATCCGAATTTGTCAAGGGGACAAGTGGAAGACCGCTTTTAACACCCGTGACGGTTATTCTGCCGCAGATGTACGTTAGAGAAGTCTCTGACTGGTTGTGAGTGGTAATCTCTGTACAAGCAATGGTAGACAGCTGAACTCACTAATATCCCTTAGGTCGTCGTACCTGTTGTATGTGAAGCTCCAGTGAGGAGAATACAATTGAGATGCTTTGGTAATTTATTGAGTTTACCTTGAGCAAAGACATATAGAGGATATTAGAGAATATTAGAGGTCAAAACAAAATGTTCTCACCAGCTCTGAGTCTGCTGCACAAAAGAAAGACACAGGAACAGGATGTGATGTCACAAAAAGGGAGGAGTAGCCTGAGCAAAGGCAAATGGGATTTACATAATACATTCAAAAAAACCTATAATGAGAATGACCACAGGGTGGCAGTATTACATAACATGGTAATGATATGATAACACAAATACAGCAATTTATCTTAAATGGAAGAAATAAATGCTGGGACAGCACAACGGTCACTATGAATATCTGGTGATGCCCTTTGGACTAAGCAATGCCCCTGCAGTGTTCCAAGAATTCGCTAACGATATCTTCAGAGACTTGTTATACGCTTGTGTTGTGGTCTATCTCAATGATATCCTTGTCTTCTCTCCAGATTTGGCTACTCACCAGAAGCAGGTTTGTCTGGTCCTACAAAGGCTAAGAAAAAATCATCTGTATGCCAAGTTTGAAAAATGCATCTTCGAACAATCCTCGCTTCCATTTTTAGGGTACATAATATCTGATACTGGCCTGCAGATGAATCCTGAGAAGCTGTCTGCGATTTAGAAGCGGCCTCGTCTTTCTGGTTTAAAGGCAATTCAACGTGTCCTGGGATTCGCCAACTACTAACTTCTTCTTTGACAGCCCCCATGGTCTGCTGACCCTGAATCAGCCTTTCAAGCCTTGAAGCAGGCCTTCTCTGCGGCTCCGGTACTCCATCATCCTGATGCCAGTAAGCAATTTTTCCTGGAGGTGGATGCATAGTCTATTGGAGCTGGGGCGGTGCTTTCACAAAAATCTCCCTCAGGTAAGATGACAACCTGTGGCTTCTTCTCCATGAACTTCTCCGTTCCTGAGCGCAACTACTCAATTGGGGACAGAGAGTTGTTGGCCATCAAGCTGGCATTGGAGGAATGGCGTTACCTTCTGGAAGGAGCCAGTCATCCTGTAGTGATATATACTGAGCACAAGAACCTCACCTACCTACAGTCTGCACAAAGACTTTATCCTGGACAAGCTCGATGGTCCCTGTTCTTTGCTCGTTTTGATTTTGTTCTTTACTTTCGTGCTGCATATAAGAACATCAAAGCAGATGCTCTTTCAAGATCCTTTTATTCCACTGACCAGGAGGAGGAGCCCCAATTCATCATTGATCCCGCTAAAATCTCAGCCTGTCCTGTCAAGCTATCCGGAATCCCTCCTGGAAAGATCTTTGTTGCAGATTCTCTCAGAAAGCAAATCTAATTATGGGGTCATTCATCTAAAGTGGCGGGTCATGCTGGTCAACGAAAGACCTTCAGGTTCATTGCGCAGCGGTACTGGTAGCCATCCATGCGACAAGATATCCAAGAATTTGTAGCTTCCTGTCCATCCTGTGCACAAAATAAGACTTCTAAACAACGTCCAGCCGGCCTTCTGCTTCCTCTTCCTGAGGTCCCCTCGCAGCAAATACTGTAGCTATGGACTTTATCACGGATCTACCCACTTCCTCCGGTTGTTCCATAATTTGGGTAGTGGTTGACCGCTTCTCTAAAATGGCGCATTTTGTTCCTCTGCCTGGACTTCCTTCTGCTCCCCAACTGGCCAAGAAATTTATCGAACCCCTTTTTTCGTCTCCATGGCTTCCCACTTCGTATTGTGTCCGATAGAGGCGTACAGTTTACGTCAAAATTCTAGAGAGCTCTCTGCAAGCTATTAAATGTATCTCTGGACTTCTCGTCAGCATATCATCCTCAGTCCAACAGTCAGGTGGACCGTGTCAACCAAATTCTTACTAACTTTTTGTGCTACTTCATCACGACAACTGGGTCAAACTATTGCCTTGGGCTGAGCTTTCATACAACAATCATGTCAGCGAGTCTTCTAAGAAGTCGCCTTTTTTGTTGTTTATGGCCAACAACCGAATATCCCACTCCCGGTGTCGTCGTCTTCTTCCAGTATCCCTGCTGCAGATGCCACCTCAAGAGAGTTCTCTAAAATTTGGGAGAAGACCAGGGGAGCTCTGAAAGAGGCTTCTGTGCGCATGAAGGAGGCTGCTGATGAAAGACGTAGGGATTCGTCTAAGTTCCGTCCTGGTGATAAAGTGTGGCTTGCCTCCAAATACATCCGGCTCAAAATACCCTCTTACAAATTGGGTCCTCGCTTCATCAGTCCATTTGAAATTCTGGAGCAAATCAATAATGTTTCCTACAAACTTAAGCTGCCGGCCTCTCTCCGGGTACCGAATTCCTTCCACGTCTCCCTGCTGAAGCCTGTCATCCTGAATAGTTTTTTCAAGAAACCTGTCTCAGCTCCTGTTGCAGTCAGTGATGAGAACGTCTATGAGGTAAAAGCTATTCTGGGTATGAAGAAGAGTAGAGGGAAAACCCTGTTTCTGGTGGATTGCAAGGGATTTGGCCCTGAGGAAAGATCTTGGGAAACTAGAGAAAACATCAACGCACCTCTTCTTCTGAAAACATTCTTGTCCAGGACCAGGCTTGAGGAGAGGGGGCGTAAGAGGAGGGGTACTGTTAGCCTAGTGGCCCGTGCCGGCGCTGCTGCCCCTAACGGCGGGCAGAGGTGCCGGGCTCCCTCTTTCCCTCCTGCGCGCCGTGCTGACAAGCGTGGGCAGCAGATAACTCAAATATAATATCTGAGATCCATGCCAGAGTTTCCTTCCTGCTGGAGACCTGTACTGGTGTTTGAGCAGGGGAGGGCTGGGCCGTCTTTAACAAATATTTTATTTTTTTATTCCTCAGGGCCGCACCGCCACCACAGGCAGTGCAGCCCTGGTTCTAGTTGCCGGCGGTGGTGGGGGCGCAGTAGGAGATGAGCGCTTCCATTGTGGAAGCGCTCATCTCCACATTCATCTGTATTCATCTGTATTCATCTGTATCGCCGTCCTCAGGACAGCGATACAGATGGCTGTGCTGCGGCAGGGCAGAGAAGGGAGAGGCGTCTCCCTTCCCTGTTCTTCTGATAGGCCGCAGGCACTAATGCCTGCAGCCTATCAGAGGCCGGCCGTTATTATCATCGCGCAGCCTGAGTCGGGCAGCACACAGCGGGGGACACAGACCAGAAGAGGCCTGCATCACATCAATGCTGCTGAAGGTAAGTATTAGTGTTTTTTGTTTTGTTTAGTTTTTCTTTGCGGGTGGAGCTGGCACTATGGGGGCATCTGGCATTTCTTACAGCCCCATTTTTTTTGGGGTGGCACTCTGGGCCATTTATTTCTTGCCCACCATGGGGGCATTTCTTACTGGCACATTATGGGGGGACACCATGGGGGAGAGGAGCACTATGGGGGCATCTGGGGGCTCTAAAGGGGCTTTTTTATTGGCATATTATGGGGGGCACTATAGGGGAGAGCAGCACTATGGGGCATCTGTTGGCACTATAGGGGCATTATTTGGGGGCACTATGGGGGAGAGGAGCACTATGGGGGCATCTGGGGGCTCTAAAGGGGCTTTTTTTAATATTGGCACATTATGGGGGGCACTATAGGGGAGAGCGGCACTATGGGGCATCTGTTGGCACTATAGGGGCATTATTTAGGGGCACTATGGGGGAGAGGAGCACTATGAGGGCATCTGGGGGCTCTAAAGGGGCTTTTTTTTATTGGCACATTATGAGGGCACTATAGGGGAGAGTGGCACTATGGGGCATCTGTTGGCACTATAGGGGCATTATTTGGGGGCACTATAGGGAAGCGGGGGCTCTAAAGGGGCCTTTTTTATTGGCACATTATGGGGGCACTATGGCATCTGGTGGCTCTAAGGGGACATTTTTTACTGGCAAATTATGGGAGGCACTATAGGGGAGAGTGGCACTATGGGGCATCTGTTGGCACTATAGGGGCATTATTTGGGGGCACTATAGGGAAGCGGGGGCTCTAAAGGGGCCTTTTTTATTGGCACATTATGGGGGCACTATGGCATCTGGTGGCTCTAAGGGGACATTTTTTACTGGCAAATTATGGGAGGCACTATAGGGGAGAGCGGCACTATGGGGCATTATTTGGGGGCACTATGGGGGAGTGGAGCACTATTGTGGCTTCTGGTGGCACTAAGAAGGGGCATTTTTTACTGGCACAGTATGGGGGAGAGCAGCACTATAGGAGCATCTGCTGGGGGCACTAAGAAGGGGCATTTTTTTTACTGGCATATTATGGGAGACACTATGGGGAAGGGGGAGAGAAGCACTATGAGGGCATTTACTGGGGCACTATATAGAGGTATTTTAGACTGGCATACATTATGGGGACATTAGCTCAATTGCGGGCACTACGCGGGGGTATTTCATGTACTGTTATATTTTAGGGAGAATTATTACTACTAGGAGGTATTATGCGGAGCTTTACTACTACTGGGGTGCTATGAGGAACATGATTACTAGTATGGACACTATAGGGGTATTATTACTACTAAGTGTGCTCTGACAGAGAATTATTTCTATTGGTGGGATTTTGGGGAGCACTGTTACTTTGGGGGGCACCCTGCCACAGTATCAGCTTAGCACAGTTATTTTTGGGGGACATTATCTTTATACTATTAGTAAAAAGCAGTAGAGAGTGAGTGAGCACTCATATCATTTGGACCATAATGGATATATTGAATATATATTTAATAGGAGGGTTACACTTGCAGTAAAAATGTTCACATAAAATACATGTATCACACAAATATTATAAAACTATACTAATAAAATACAAATGGTACCAAAACTAAAAAGATTCACTGATGGGGGAGTGGTGTGGCACACTCTTTTCCCACAATAGGTGACAAGGGTGGTTGATATTGTTGAAAATGTCGCTTTCCGTAACTTGCTTGCTATAATAAGCAACCCTTGTTAGTGAATTAGACTTTGTATGCGAATGTCTCAAACCGCCAATGTAAGAGAGCACTGCTCTATATGTTTGTACGGCAGGTCACTTATGCCAGTGACTTAACATGGATAGATGATAGCAGGTGGTAAGAAATATATACAGTCTATCCAGAGTTCACCGTTATAGTTGCGACCAGGTGTTCGAAGCCATACTGGGTATCTTGGCTCTCCACCTCCCCCGCAGTACGCCCCACTACTGCGGGGGCAGGAAGTTTAACGGTGGCTCTTGGCGTCTAGCCACATCACTCCGACACTCTCTGGCATAATGTCCATAATTTCCACACCGCCAACACTGTGCCCCTTGACGGCCTTCTCCTTGTCTGCGTATGGGGGGTGCCCTTAGGACTTGATTGACGGGCCTCCTTGGAGGATATTGAGGAGCCTGGTGAGAAGGTAAATTAGGGTGAGGATATTCTGATATAGGAACACATGGGGGCGCCTGATAAATTTGTTGTCGGGCCGGGTAGGCAGTTTCAGGGGTATAGTGCGACTCCATCCGTTTTTTCCAGGTGTGTCAACTTTTCGTGCATAGCACTCAGAGAGCTCTGTAAGTCTTGTACTACTCAGAGGTGCGCTCGGGGGAGGGCTCATTTTAATTCACCAGTCTGGTCTTTTGCTATCACGATTTCAGTTTTCTTCCATTTTTAAAACCTGTTTGCGGGAATTGGGTTTACCCCCTGGGGAATTTGGGACTCATTCTTTCCGGATAGGGGCCGCTACTATGGCTGATTTGTATGGGCTTAACGAACAGGATATAAAAAAGTTAGGGAGGTGGAGATCCACCTGTTTCCGATCATATGTGAGACCAGATTTGATAACTATGTAAGGTGTGGGCAATGTGCCAATAATTGCCTATAATCTCAGAGCGTGTTCACGTTTGGGTGGTCGGTCACTCCTTCATCTATTGGGCTTCACAGAGGGCCAAAATTCGTCCAGTTGGTTTATCGCTAGGGATTCCGGATGTGGAGGTACATTGGAGAGGAAGTAGAGGTTTGCGGTGGGTTGGTGTATTACCTGAGGTGGTTGAAATTTGCCGTCAAGGGGTAGATAACTTAGTGTTGATCATCCACGCAGGATAAACGACTTAGGTAAGGTTAAGATAGGGGATCTGATTCAGTTGATTACACAGGATTTGGGTCGTTTTTCTAGATTTTTTAGTAAAGTGATTACGGTTTGGTCGGAGATTATTCCACGGCGCCGCTGGCAGGGGGCTCGGAATGTGACGGCGATTGAGAGGTGTCGTCGGGTGTTGAATGTCAAAGTTTCTACGTTTGTTAGAAGTCAAGGAGGTGTTGTTCTGCGGCATATGGAGCTTGAAGGGGACAACCAGGCTCTGCTTTTGCCAGATGGTGTGCATTTAAACCAGATTGGTCTAGATATATTTCTGGCTGGTTTGCAGGATGGGGCGGAAAGAGCGTTGTCTTTGTTGGGTGGGGTTGGCCGGAATTCAGAGTAGGTCTACTCTGCCTTCCTTGGTGTTGGTAGTCTGTGCCCGAAGAAAGAAAAGGTACAACAGCTTGCATTCGGATGAGATAGAGAACATTGGTAGTTGGATTAAAGGGCATAGACATAAGGATGTTTAATTTAATAAAGCTGTGGCCAATCCCACTTAACCCAAAACAATGGTGTATAGTCGTTATTTGTATGGAAGGTGGAGAGTCTAGTTAAAAGCGGAAAAAGAAAAGGAGGTTTGTGTCAGAGGGTTTGTTATGTGTGATGATCCCTGCAGTCTGGCTGTAGCCTGCTGGTTATTGTATAATGTGAAGCAGGCAGTGCAGCCAGGACGGGCCCCCCCCTCTCCGTATGATGTGTAGAGACAGGCCTCAACTATAGAATGTCAGCTGTACAGTGTTTGTTGGGAGTGGCCTAGTATATGTAGGAGGGGTTTTTAATAATGGGTGGGGCTAAAAAATGGGCCACTTGACTGGATTTGCCCCCAGGACTAAGGCTGCCAGCCCTCCCCTGTGTTTGAGCTTGCATAGGTGTGTCTCTCTTCGCCTATGAAGCAGCACATACACGCCCTCTGTCTTACCAGTCTATGGCTGGATTGCAGCAGGCATTTAAAGGGGCTTCCTACCACAGGAAGATGCCTGAGCAGTGAGCAACTCATGGTCTCTAGCTCCAAGTGCAAAGGTGTTTCTCTTGTCTGCTTCACTGTGTACCGGACCCTGCTTATTGAACTCCTGGATTTTGCCTGTTTACCTCCTGCCTCTGACCTCGGACTTCGTTTATGGACTTTGCCTGTTGGCCGCCTGCCTCTGACCTCGGACTTCGTTTATGGACTTTGCCTGTTTGCCGCCTGCCTCTGACCTTGGACTTCGCTTGATTGCCACCTGTCCAGACCCGGAAACTCCTAGCCACGCATGTCCCCTCGGTGCTTGCATCGGGTACTCTGACCCGCTGGTCAGATGCGACTGATTCGGGGACTTCTCTGGAGTGGCACCTGGCAACTACCCTAACGGCTCAAGCCTATCCTCACCATCAGAGGCTCTAGCGAAGACCAGGTAGATGCTTAGTTATGCCCCTCCAGAGTGCAGCCAGTCAGTGGCGCAGTGGGTCCACACCCGCTTGCATAACAAGCGCCCCATACCTCTTACATCCAGTGATGTCTCTTTTGATGCAGATTTTCTCTTCCCTCATCTTCTTCTTTCAGACCGGACCGCTATGATGATTTCTTTCAACCATCTCTCATCTCTGCAGAGTTTGACAGACAGACATCTTAGTTTCCTAGTTTTCCATCCTCCTCCCACCTTCTGAACACCCCATCCCCAATACTGTGCCAGTATAAAATGCCCCCATAATGCTTCTTTCCCCCTTCTCCATAGTGCCCCATAATGTGTGCCATAAATGCCCCAATAGTGCTCCTCTCCCCCACTACTCCATAGTGCCCCCATGTGTGCCAGTATATAATGCCCCCCAGTAGATGCCACCATAGTGCTCCTCTCCTCCTTCTTCTTCACAGTGCCCCCCATATATACCAGTATGTAATACCCCCCATAGTGCTCTTAGTAGAAATAATGCGGATCTATAAGTCCCTCCTATAGCCCCCAGTAGTAATAAGAACGCCTAATGTCTCCTGGATTTATAATGCCCCTACTGTTATAATGCTCACCTTGAAGTGCCCCAGTATTTATATCGCCCCCTGTATTTATATTCCTCCGTTTAGTGTCCTCAGAAATTATAATTCCTCATCGCCACCGCCATACAGTCCCATGTAAATAACACTATTTCCCTCCCCATATAAATACCATCACACCATCTCTCCAGCCCCCTTCAATATACAGTCCCATGTAAATAACATCCCTCTCTATCTACAGCCCCCTCTGCCATACAGTCCCATGTAAATAACATCACACCATCTCTCCAGCCCCCTCTAATATACAGTCCCATGTAAACAACATCACACCATCTCTCCTGCCCTCTCCAATGTACAGTCCCACGTAAATAACATCACCTCGTCCCCAGCCGCCGTCAACATACAGTCCCATGTAAATAACATTGCCTCCTCAATATTCAGTCCCATATAAATAACATCACTCCCTCCCCCAGACACCTTCAACATACAGTCCCATGTAAATAAAATGACCACCTCCAACATGCAGTCCCATGTAAATAACATTACCCCTTAACATTCAATCCCACGTAAATAACATCACCCTACCCCAGCGTCTTCCAAATTTCAGTCCCATGTAATTAACATCACTCCACCTCACTGTTCCATGTAAATAACTTCCCTCCCTTCAGCCCTAACATACAGTCCCAGTTAAATAACTACAACTCCCAGCATTGCTCTGCCTCTCACACTGAGTAATCTTCACTTACCTCTCCTCATGTAGCAGATCTCACCTCCGCCTCTTCACTGCTGAGCCGTCCTCTTCCTGCACTGGTCACATGACGGTGACATCATCGCAGGTCCTTTTCAGCTACTGCATTTAGAACTGATCACATGGACTGTGATGTCATCACAGGTCCTTCAGCTCTTGCAGTGCATTACATTCAGTTGTGTTGCGGTCCTGAGGAGGGCAATACAGTTGTATCTAACAGGCAGGCAGGACATTTTTAATCTTTTGCTCAGATTTTCATGAAATTTAACAAAAACTTAAAAATTGCCTGCAACATATAAAAAAAAAAAAACAGGAAAATGTTAACTGAATTCTTGGTGCAGTTCAGACATTTCGCTGCTATGCTATAAAATCTCCAGCAGAGGGCAGTGTCTTACCAGTCAGATTGGACAAATCCCATGAACTTTCCTACAAAGGCGAAAATGAGAAATTTGGATCTGCACATTTTCAGGACTCATCAATACCATTTTTTTCTCTTTTTTTTTTTTTAGAATAGGGGGAGGTTTCATTGTGCGATTTGTCAAATAAAACCCACTTTTTTTTTTATCCTTTTGCAAAACAAGGTGACCGCAAAACTCAAGTTCTTACAAATTCCAGCAGTCAGAAAGTTTGTCAGAAGAGGCGCACTGAATCCTTCAGATACCACCAGAGCGACACCAGTCCCTGGACTGCAGCCTTTGGCCCCTCGTAGGACTATATAGGGACCTGGGATCACATCCAGGACTGCAGGTGAGCATTGCATGTGATGCACCTTCCCTGTAGGTGCTGTGGATCTATAGGAATCTCCATATACATTACTAGGAGATGTGTACGGGGTGGGGACGTCTGATGCAGCAGGTTGAGCTCTGCGCTGCTGGATGCAGAGAGCGGCTGGAGCCATCGCCAGTGCTGTAATAGGACCTGTCATCTTGTGCAACAGGTGCCGGCTTCAGATCCCAGCTCCTTACAAGTATTTACAACGCTCTGCATACAGAGGTCCTCGCCTAATCCTTCTCACAGCTGAGGTTTTGTTACAATTGTATCAGGCTAGACAATCCTATGTGAGCTATGCATATCCGCTGTACAAACCACTACTTTAATACTTGAGGTACAGGATAATGACACTGACACTTGGGGTACAGGATAATGACACTGACACTTGGGGTACAGGATAATGACACTGACACTTGGGGTACAGGATAATGACACTGACACTTGGGGTACAGGATAATGACACTGACACTTGGGGTACAGGATAATGACACTGACACTTGGGGTACAGGATAATGACACTGACACTTGGGGTACTGGATAATGACACTGACACTTGGGGTACAGGGTAATTACACTGACACTTGGGGTACAGTATAATGACACTGACACTTGGGGTACAGGATAATGACACTGACACTTGGGGTACAGGATAATGACACTGACACTTGGGGGACAGGATAATGACACTGACACTTGGGGTACAGGATAATGACACTGACACTTGGGGTACAGGATAATGACACTGACACTTGGGGTACAGGATAATGACACTGACACTTGGGGTACAGGATAATGACACTGACACTTGGGGTACAGGATAATGACACTGACACTTGGGGTACAGAATAAAGACACTGACACTTGGGGTACAGGATAATGACACTGACACTTGGGGTACAGAATAAAGACACTGACACTTGGGGTACAGGATAATGACACTGACACTTGGGGTACAGGATAATGACACTGCCACTTGGGGTACAGGATAATGACACTGACACTTGGGGTACAGGATAATGACACTGACACTTGGGGTACAGGATAATGACACTGACACTTGGGGTACAAGACAATGACACTGACACTTGGGGTACAGGATAATGACACTGACACTTGGGGTACAGGATAATGACACTGACACTTGGGTTACAGGACAATGACACTGACACTTGGGGTACAGGATAATGACACTGACACTTGGGGTACAGGATAATGACACTGACACTTGGGGGACAGGATAATGACACTGACACTTGGGGTACAGGATAATGACACTGACACTTGGGGTACAGGATAATGACACTGACACTTGGGGTACAGAATAAAGACACTGACACTTGGGGTACAGGATAATGACACTGACACTTGGGGTACAGAATAAAGACACTGACACTTGGGGTACAGGATAATGACACTGACACTTGGGGTACAGAATAAAGACACTGACACTTGGGGTACAGGATAATGACACTGACACTTGGGGTACAGGATAATGACACTGCCACTTGGGGTACAGGATAATGACACTGACACTTGGGGTACAGGATAATGACACTGACACTTGGGGTACAGGATAATGACACTGACACTTGGGGTACAAGACAATGACACTGACACTTGGGGTACAGGATAATGACACTGACACTTGGGGTACAGGATAATGACACTGACACTTGGGTTACAGGACAATGACACTGACACTTGGGGTACAGGATAATGACACTGACACTTGGGGTACAGGATAATGACACTGACACTTGGGGTACAGGATAATGACACTGACACTTGGGGTACAGGATAATGACACTGACACTTGGGGTACAGGATAATGACACTGACACTTGGGGTACAGAATAAAGACACTGACACTTGGGGTACAGGATAATGACACTGACACTTGGGGTACAAGATAATGACACTGACACTTGGGGTACAGGATAATGACACTGACACTTGGGGGACAGGATAATGACACTGACACTTGGGGTACAGGATAATGACACTGACACTTGGGGGACAGGATAATGACACTGACAATTGGGGTACAGGATAATGACACTGACACTTGGGGTACAGAATAAAGACACTGACACTTGGGGTACAGGATAATGACACTGACACTTGGGGTACAAGATAATGACACTGACACTTGGGGTACAAGATAATGACACTGACACTTGGGGGACAGGATAATGACACACTGACACTTGGGGTACAGGATAATGACACTGACACTTGGGGGACAGGATAATGACACTGCCACTTGGGGTACAGGATAATGACACTGACACTTGGGGTACAGGATAATGACACTGACACTTGGGGTACAGGATAATGACACTGACACTTGGGGTACAAGACAATGACACTGACACTTGGGGTACAGGATAATGACACTGACACTTGGGGTACAGGATAATGACACTGACACTTGGGGTACAGGATAATGACACTGACACTTGGGGTACAGGATAATGACACTGACACTTGGGGGACAGGATAATGACACTGACACTTGGGGTACAAGACAATGACACTGACACTTGGGGTACAGGATAATGACACTGACACTTGGGTTACAGGACAATGACACTGACACTTGGGGTACAGGATAATGACACTGACACTTGGGGTACAGGATAATGACACTGACACTTGGGGGACAGGATAATGACACTGACACTTGGGGTACAGGATAATGAGACACTGACACTTGGGGTACAGGATAATGACACTGACACTTGGGGTACAGGATAATGACACTGACACTTGGGGTACAAGATAATGACACTGACACTTGGGGTACAGGATAATGACACTGACACTTGGGGGACAGGATAATGACACTGACACTTGGGGTACAGGATAATGACACTGACACTTGGGGTACAGGATAATGACACTGACACTTGGGGGACAGGATAATGACACTGACAATTGGGGGACAGGATAAAGACACTGACACTTGGGGTACAGAATAAAGACACTGACACTTGGGGTACAGGATAATGACACTGACACTTGGGGGACAGGATTATGACACTGACACTTGGGGTACAGGATAATGACACTGACACTTGGGGTACAGAATAAAGACACTGACACTTGGGGTACAGGATAATGACACTGACACTTGGGGCACAGGATGATGACACTTGGGGTACAGGATAATGACACTGACACTTGGGGGACAGGAAAATGACACTGACACTTGGGGTACAGGATAATGACACTGACACTTGGGGTACAGGATAATGACACTGACACTTGGGGTACAGGATAATGACACTGACACTTGGGGTACAGGATAATGACACTGACACTTGGGGTACAGGATAATGACACTGACACTTGGGGTACAGAATAAAGACACTGACACTTGGGGTACAGGATAATGACACTGACACTTGGGGTACAAGATAATGACACTGACACTTGGGGTACAGGATAATGACACTGACACTTGGGGGACAGGATAATGACACTGACACTTGGGGTACAGGATAATGACACTGACACTTGGGGGACAGGATAATGACACTGACAATTGGGGTACAGGATAATGACACTGACACTTGGGGTACAGAATAAAGACACTGACACTTGGGGTACAGGATAATGACACTGACACTTGGGGTACAAGATAATGACACTGACACTTGGGGTACAAGATAATGACACTGACACTTGGGGGACAGGATAATGACACACTGACACTTGGGGTACAGGATAATGACACTGACACTTGGGGGACAGGATAATGACACTGCCACTTGGGGTACAGGATAATGACACTGACACTTGGGGTACAGGATAATGACACTGTCACTTGGGGTACAGGATAATGACACTGACACTTGGGGTACAAGACAATGACACTGACACTTGGGGTACAGGATAATGACACTGACACTTGGGGTACAGGATAATGACACTGACACTTGGGGTACAGGATAATGACACTGACACTTGGGTTACAGGACAATGACACTGACACTTGGGGTACAGGATAATGACACTGACACTTGGGGTACAGGATAATGACACTGACACTTGGGGGACAGGATAATGACACTGACACTTGGGGTACAGGATAATGAGACACTGACACTTGGGGTACAGGATAATGACACTGACACTTGGGGTACAGGATAATGACACTGACACTTGGGGTACAAGATAATGACACTGACACTTGGGGTACAGGATAATGACACTGACACTTGGGGGACAGGATAATGACACTGACACTTGGGGTACAGGATAATGACACTGACACTTGGGGTACAGGATAATGACACTGACACTTGGGGGACAGGATAATGACACTGACAATTGGGGGACAGGATAAAGACACTGACACTTGGGGTACAGGATAATGACACTGACACTTGGGGTACAGGATAATGACACTGACACTTGGGGGACAGGATTATGACACTGACACTTGGGGTACAGGATAATGACACTGACACTTGGGGTACAGAATAAAGACACTGACACTTGGGGTACAGGATAATGACACTGACACTTGGGGTACAGGATAATGACACTGACACTTGGGGTACAAGATAATGACACTGACACTTGGGGCACAGGATGATGACACTTGGGGTACAGGATAATGACACTGACACTTGGGGGACAGGAAAATGACACTGACACTTGGGGTACAGGATAATGATACTGACACTTGGGGTACAGGATAATGACACTGACACTTGGGGTACAGGATAATGACACTGACACTTGGGGTACAGGATAATGACACTGACACTTGGGGTACAGGATAATGATACTGACACTTGGGGTACAAAATAATGACACTGACACTTGGGGCACAGGATAATGACACTTGGGGGATAGGATAATGACACTGACACTTGGGGTACAGGATAATGACACTGACACTTGGGGTACAGGATAATGACACTGACACTTGGGGTACAGGACAATGACACTGACACTTGGGGTACAGGATAATGACACTGACACTTGGGGTACAGGATAATGACACTGACACTTGGGGTACAGGATAATGACACACTGACACTTGGGGTACAAGATAATGACACTGACACTTGGGGTACAGGATAATGACACACTGACACTTGGGGTACAGGATAATGACACTGACACTTGGGGGACAGGATAATGACACTGACACTTGGGGTACAGGATAATGACACTGACACTTGGGGGACAGGATAATGACACTGACACTTGGGGTACAGGATAATGACACTGACACTTGGGGTACAGGATAATGACGCTGACACTTGGGGTACAGGATAATGACACTGACACTTGGGGTACAGGATAATGACGCTGACACTTGGGGTACAGGACAATGACACTGACACTGGTATGTTACATTTCATGGTGGTCACATTTACAGGTGGACTGTGCCTTTAAGATGCTCATTATCCTGGGTTATCCTTAGTTATCCATCTTTGCATACAGCAGTATTACATGTCGTCTACCTCTAGGGTGCGGACCTCTCACATATGGTGCGGTCTCACGGGTCAGCGGGACTCTCTTCGTATTGACTTTCATTCTTTCCCTCATCCCTTTATCCTCCGCTCAGCTGTAATAACACCATATCTGCCGGCCGCTCATGTGGGAGGAAATTATTGTTGGGGCCTGAGAAATTATCCAGAATGTACTTTCATTTCATTTTCAAACAATTTTCCATTTTTCGCTTATCGGAACATGTGACTTTAACGTACCTGAGGTCATAAAAAGTTTGGTGCATTTTATGGGTTACTTATGTCACCATGGTCCCGCTCCACTGCTACCCATCTTTGTCTCCATTCTCATTGACCAAGTGTCCTCTTCCCATGGCAACCCAGTGCAGACTGATGACCTATGTCAAGGTTTCTGGCCCTCTGAACCTCTCCTGACCCCCAGTGTAGGCCTTACATCCACCTTCTCCATTTATATGTACACCTTGTTGGACTCGTACTGATCTGAGCTCTGTTATGTGCTTACATCTCAGATCTTCTCTGGTGCTTCTGCCAACTCTGACCACCTTCATGGCTTTAAACCCTTTGCAAGCCCCGAATTGCTCATCTTCATTATCACCTCATCCTCAGTGGTATTGGAACTTCTACTCTCCACCCCTTGGACCATACAGGCAATCTTAAAACGGGCACAAAATGCCCACTTTGGGGCTGGACATATATTAGCCCCACCCCTTTGAATGACCGATTTACAGGATTGTCCCAACAAAATTGGGACTGTTGACCACTATTCTATTCTGGATGCAGCAACTTAGCGGTCTGACCATGCAAGTTGGTTAACCCCTTTAGCACCTCTGATGTACATGTATGGTGTAACTGCAGGGTTTAAAATTGGCGTCCGCTCCTGAGCCCAGCGGGTGCCATAGGTTTCTGCTGTTTTTAACACTGATAGCAGATATTTAAATCCTCAGAAGTGCTGCGCTCCCGGGACGGTAACGCCTTCCTCTCACTAGGATCGGGGAAGGTGTTTCTTAGTTGTAATAGGCCTGAGCCTGTACAAGCCTATCACAGGTATATTCCATTGCAGGCCTGCAGGTGGCAGAATTACATTGGAATATACAGAATTTTCTATTAAGTAATGCATTCAATTCCATTACTAAATAGAAATGGCAATCTAATGATTGCATGTTGAGGTCACTTCAGGGGCCTAAAAGTAAAAAAAAAAAGTTTAAAAAAATATAAAAATTTAAATCACCCCTTTTCATAAAATTAAAATAACAATAAACATTAAAAAAATAAACATCATTAGCACTGCCGCGTCCCAAAATGCCTGAACTATTCAAATATGTGTATTAATTCCGTATGGTGAACATCGAAATGGAAAAAAAAGATATCAAAATGGCCGATTTGCTGGGTTTTTTTTTCTGTCGCTTCACCTCCCCAAAAAATTTAATAAAAAGTGATCAAAAAGTCATACACATCCCAAAAGGGTATTACTAAAAACTACAGATCTTCCCACAAAAATGAGCCCTCACACGGCTCCATAGATGATATGTTGATGAGAAGAATTTTTTTTTTTTTCATAGTTTGTTTTTTTAGTATTAAAACATAAGAAAAACGGTATAAATGTGGTATCAATGTTATCGTCCTGATCCAGAGGATTTAGGTAACAGGCCGCTTGTATCGCATAGTGAACGCCGTAAAAACAAACCCGTAAAACGGTAGTGAAATAGTTTTTTTTCCAATCATATCATTTCCTATAATGTTTCTGTCAAATTTTAACATAGTATCATGTGTACATAAGATATATTTAGTATACACTCACCTAAAGAATTATTAGGAACACCATACTAATACGGTGTTGGACCCCCTTTTGCCTTCAGAACTGCCTTAATTCTACGTGGCATTGATTCAACAAGGTGCTGATAGCATTCTTTAGAAATGTTGGCCCATATTGATAGGATAGCATCTTGCAGGTGATGGAGATTTGAGGGATGCACATCCAGGGCACGAAGCTCCCGTTCCACCACATCCCAAAGATGCTCTATTGGGTTGAGATCTGGTGACTATGGGGCCATTTTAGTACAGTGAACTCATTGTCATGTTCAAGAAACCAATTTGAAATGATTCGAGCTTTGTGACATGGTGCATTATCCTGCTGGAAGTAGCCATCAGAGGATGATACATGTTCTCATTCTGTTTACGCCAAATTCGGACTCTACCATTTGAATGTCTCAACAGAAATCGAGACTCATCAGACCAGGCAACATTTTTCCAGTCTTCAACAATCCAATTTTGGTGAGCTCGTGCAAATTGTAGCCTCTTTTTCCTATTTGTAGTAGAGATGAGTGGTACCCGGTGGGGTCTTCTGCTGTTGTAGCCCATCCGCCTCAAGGTTGTGCGTGTTGTGGCTTCACAAATGCTTTGCTGCATACCTCGGTTGTAACGAGTGGTTATTTCAGTCAACGTTGCTCTTCTATCAGCTTGAATCAGTCGGCCCATTCTCCTCTGACCTCTAGCATCCACAAGGCATTTTCGCCCACAGGACTGCCGCATACTGGATGTTTTTCCCTTTTCACACCATTCTTTGTAAACCCTAGAAATGGTTGTGCGTGAAAATCCCAGTAACTGAGCCGGTTGTGAAATACTCAGAACGGCCCGTCTGGCACCAACAACCATGCCACGCTCAAAATTGCTTAAATCACCTTTCTTTCCCATTCTGACATTCAGTTTGGAGTTCAGGAGATTGTCTTGACCAGGACCACACCCCTAAATGCATTGAAGCAACTGCCATGTGATTGGTTGACTAGATAATTGCATTAATGAGAAATAGAACAGGTGTTCCTAATAATTCTTTAGGTGAGTGTATATATATATATATATATCTTCCATTCCTATACCTTCCAACCAGAACTGGTTTTATGTAGAGATGTCGCGAACATAAAATTTTCCGTTCGCGAACGCAAATTTTCGCAAATGTTCGCGAACGGGCGAACCGGGCAAACCGCCATTGACTTCAATGGGCAGGCAAATTTGAAAACCCACAGGGACTCTTTCTGGCCACAATAGTGATGGAAAAGTTGTTTCAAGGGGACTAACACCTGGACTGTGGCATGCCGGAGGGGGATCCATGGCAAAACTCCCATGGAAAATTAAGTAGCTGACGCAGAGTCGGGTTTTAATCCATAAAGGGCATAAATCACCTAACAATCCTAAATTGTTTGGAATAACGTGCTTTAAAACATCAGGTATGATGTTGTATCGATCAGGTAGTGTAAGGGTTACGCAAGCTTCACAGTGACAGACCAAACTCCCCACTTAATGCACCGCAAACAACCGCAAACAGTCCATTTGCACAAGGTTGGATACCAAGCTAGCCATGTCCCGTTCCTTGTCCTCACTGATGTCATTGAAGGTCTCTTCATCCACCCAGCCACGTACAACACCAAGGGTCCCCGAAAGGTGACAACAAGCCCCCTGGGACGCCTGCTGTGGTTGGTCTTCCACCTCCTCAAAGCCACCTTCCTCCTCTGACTCCTCTTCTTCAGACTCCTCTCTCTGCGTTATTATAAGGTATGTTAAGTAGTACTATTCCTATCAGTTTAATCCCTGTTACGTCCTCTATCAGGGGACGTGTATGGAATAGATTTTAGACAACCGCAAAGAGTTGTCAATAGTTGACACACTCATGACATAAATGTATGCGTCAATCTTGGTGTAGTAATGACTGTGCTCGTGCGCACGTTTGGGAGGTTGCAGGTGATGGCGGTTTTACAAAGCCTATGGTCGTGCTGAGGTAGTTCAGTGACAGTTAAGTGACCCAGAAAACAATGATTCTGCAGTGTGGGCCCATTGTTGGCCTAGTAGGCTTTAATGATCACCTTAGATGATCACAAAGAAAATTAATGGGGAACGTAACAGGGATTAAACTGATGAGAAGAGAGAACTACAGAAAATAGCACTCATATCGGGTGTGAGAGTAAATTGCACGGTGCAGACGCAGTGACCGTGGCGTGGATTCAAACAAATGGGAGGGAGCCAGCATTTTTTTAACCATCTCCCCGTTCGAAAAATCTATTTAATAAATTGACCCCAGATTGGGGACGTAACAGGGATTAAACTGATGAGAAGAGAGAACTACAGAAAATACCACTCATATCGGGTGTGACAGTAAATTGCACGGCGCAGACGCAGTTACCGTGGATTCAAACAAAGGGGAGGGAGCCAGCGTTTTTTTAACCATCTCCCCGTTCGAAAAATCAATTCAATTCACCTTTCGGGGACCCTTGGTGTTGTACGTGGCTGGGTGGAGGAAGAAACCTTCAATGACATCGACGGGACATGGCTAGCTTGGTATCCAACCTTGTGCAAATGGACTGTTTGCGGTTGTTTGCGGTGCATTAAAAGGGGAGTTTGGTCTGTCAATGTCTGTGAAGCGGGCGTAACCCTTACACTACCTGATCGATACAACATCATACCTGATTGTATACACACACTGGATGTTTTAAACCACGCTGTTCAAAAAAATGTAGGATTGTTAGGTGATTTATGCCCTTTATGGATTAAAATCCAACTCTGCGTCAACTACATAATTTTCCATGGGAGTTTTGCCATGGATCCCCCTCCGGCATGCCACAGTCCAGGTGTTAGTCCCCTTGAAACAACTTTTCCATCACTACTGTGGCTAGAAAGAGTCCCTGTGGGGTTTAAAATTTGCCTGCCCATTGAAGTCTATGGCGGTTCACCCGTTCGCGAACATTTGCAAAAATTTGTGTTCGCTGTTCGCGAATGGAAAATTTTATGTTCGCGACATCTCTAGCGTCAAGGTTCCGATCGGAAGCTGTAGAAGATTGGGTGTCCTGTGTTAGCCAGTCAACTATGTCCTCAGAACTTTTCGAGTTCAGGGTACGTGGCCTCTGAACACTGGGCATTATTCTAGGGCCAAAGGGAATCACAGCATCACGACCACGACGGCCCCTGCGGGGTGGCCTGCCTCTGCCTGTCATTAGTTTAGTTGTACTATGCGTGCAAGCTACTGTGACACCAGATATGAGTTGCGCTGAAGTGACACTATGGACTTGCAGCAGGGCCTGAAACACACAAACAAGTGTGTAACTGACTGCTATTTATTCACAGTCAAAATTGTTGTTTTTATTTAAAAGGAATCTACTGTGACACCAGATATGAGTTGCGCTGGTGACACTGTGCACTTGCAGGTCCTGAAACACAAGCGTGTGCTGGGAACTGACTGCTATTATATTACAGTCAAAAAAGTGTTTTTTATTTTTAAATGCAATCTACTGTGACACCAGTTATGAGTGGTGGCACTGGACAAGTGGGCACAGTACAGGCTGTGAGCCTGACACACGCAGGCAGGCAGGCAACTGCAATTAGATTACACAGGGGAAAAAAAGCAGACTGATGTTCTAGCCCTAAAAAGGGCTTTTTGGGGTGCTGTCCTTACAGCAGAGATCAGATGAGTCCTTCAGGACTGGAGTGGACACAGAACAATGCCCTAGCTAACGCTTTCCCTATTAAATCAGCAGCAGCAGCACTTTCCCTCCTCTCACTAAGAATGCAGCTTCCGAATGAATCACAAATGGCTGCTGTCCAGGAGGTGGGAGGGTCTGGGAGGGAGGGTATGCTGCTGATTGGCTGGAATGTGTCTGCTGACTGTGAGGTACAGGGTCAAAGTTTACACAATGTTGACGAATAGGGGGCGGACCGAACATCGCATATGTTCGCCCGCCGCGGCGAACGCGAACAAGCGATGTTCGCCGGGAACTATTCGCCAGGCGAATAGTTCGGGACATCTCTAGTTTTATGTTGGATGATGCGCTGTGCGGTACTTTATACTGGAGTCTTTCTCATATACTGTCATACAGTGTACAAATGAAAATACCACACATGTACCAAACGGTTCCATGTCAAAAACAGCGCTGTAATAATAATATTGCCATCACTGTGCGCTGCAAAAAATTATACTGTATGGAGTCTACAGAGCAGTGCTATACAAGTAATACTGCCATACAGTGTAAATGTAATAAGACCATACCATTATTATTATTATTAGGATTTGTGGTGGTCACGAGCCATGGATGCCAAAACAGGTCACATTTTCCCTTAGGCCCCTTTCACACGGGCGAGTTTTCCGCGCGGGTGCGATGCGTGAGGTGAATGCATTGCAACTGCACTGAATCCGGACCCATTCATTTCTATGGGGCTGTGCACATGAGCGATTTGTTTTTTCTCGCATCAATTATGCGTTGCGTGAAAATCGCAGCAGGGTCTATATTCAGCGTTTTTCACGCAACGCAAGCCCCATAGAAGTGAATGGGGCTGGGTGAAAATCGCAAGCATCCGCAAGCAAGTGCAGTTGCGGTGCGATTTTTAACACATGGTTGCTAGGAGACGATCGGGATGGGGACCCGATCTTTATTATTTTCCCTTATAACATGGTTATAAGGGAAAATAATAGCATTCTGAATACAGAATGCATAGTACAATAAGGATGGAGGGGTTAAAAAATTATTAAACTCACCTCATCCACTTGTTCGCGCAGCCCGGCTCGTCTTCTTTCTTCTTCTTTGAGGACCTGGGAGAAAAGGACCTTTGGTGACGTCACTGCGCTCATCACATGGTCCATCACCATGGTGATGGGCCATGTGATGGCTCCGCACTCATCACATGGTTCATCACCATGGTGATGGACCATGTGATGAGCGCAGTGACGTCACCAAAGGTCCTTTTCCTCCCAGGTCCTCAAAGAAGAAGAAAGAAGACGAGCCGGGCAGCGCGAACAAGTGGATGAGGTGAGTTTAAATTTATTTTTATTTTTTTAACCCCTCCATCCCTAATTTACTAAGCATTCTGTATTAAGAATGCTATTATTTTCCCTTATAACCATGTTATAAGAGAAAATATTAAAATCTACGAAATACCTAACCCAAACCCGAACTTCAGTGAAGAAGTCCGGGTTTGGGTCTGGGTACCACATTCAGTATTTTCTCACGCGCGTGCAAAAAATGAAGAACGCAATCGCATACAAAACTCACCCCACTCTCAGGCAAAATCGCACGATTTTCCCTCGACGCACCCGCATCCTATCCGGCCTTTACACGCGACGCCCATGTGAAAGAGGCCTTAGGGTACTTTCACACTAGCGTTTTTGCTGGATCCGGCAGGGTCCAGCAAAAACGCTTCCGTTACTGATAATACAACCGTCTGCATCCGTTATGAATGAATCCGGTTGCATTATCTTTAACATAGGCAAGACAGATCCGTCATGAACTCCATTGAAAGTCAATGGGGGACTAATCTGTTTTCTATTGTGCCAGATTGTCAGAGAAATGATTGTCTTGATCAGTTTCCCAGGACGGAAGGCAAAATACAACACGTTGCGGTTTTCTCTCCGGTTTGGGAACGCAATTAAACGGAACGGAATGCATTTTGGAGCGTTCCGTTCTGTTCAGTTCAGTTTTGTCCCCATTGACAATGAATGGGGACAAAACCGGAGTGTTTTTTTTTCCGGTATTGAGACCCTATGACTGATCTCAATACCGGAAAACTTAAACGCTAGTGTGAAAGTACCCTTACACAAACTTTGCCAACTCTCCAGAATTTTTGGGGGATGTTCCCAAAAAACGGGACAGAAATGAGCAAATCGATTCTAAGAAAATCGGATTCATCACAAATTTCACAAAAATTCTTCTTCCAAACCAATCCACAGTTTTGGCCATTCGCTTTGTATGAACCATGCAAAACGGTGCCCGCCGTTTTACATTTAAATTCAGCACACTGATGAGTTAATAGGGCAGGGAGGTTGAAGACGGAGGATCATATGACCCAGGGTGGGGCCCCGAGCTTACTCGCAATGCTTTGCAGTCAGCCTGACAGCCAATCAGGAGGGAGGACATTGGCTGGTCTATCAGGTACTGGGCTAGTTCTGAACACGGACGCGGAGCTGTGAGCTCGGCCACCAATGTGATAGGAGGTGTCTACGATTAGACACACTAGCAAGCCGTCTAGGGGTCTTGCAGGGACAGTGTAGGGATACATTTAGGTAGGTAGAAAACTAAGGTTTAGATTAGGGTCTGTTAGTGTCCTGTGTGTCCATAACCAGCGATGGAGCTGTTCATAATTTCATGTGCTGCACTGTACAAGACTTGAGCTTTTAAAGAGGCAGTACTCTATTTTTTCTATGCAGGAGCCTGCTGTTTTGTCCAAAACTCAAGCCTCACAAGTGTCTGTCTTTTGGAGGGACGGTGCCTCTTTTTGTCCTGGGGAATACATGTGCATTAAAAAACCTATTGAACTGCTCCAGAAACAATCCGCCTGGTTCCTACCTGTATATCAGACCTCAGTTTATAGATTTTTTCATTATTTGGTGCATTCGGACCTTAAAATGTGTTTTAATCAGATTATATTTGTGCTGCTATTTAAAGGGGTACTCCACCATAAGAGAAAATAACTGTCCTGAGGCTGCACATACTGTAAAAAATAACAGAACTTAAACCCACCTCAACGATTCCTCACCACTGCAGTTTTGACAGTGCAGAATCCCTGTTGCACACCACGTCCAACTACTGTCTCAACATGGTGGAAAATGGTTGTGGTCAACCAATCACTAGCTGCAGCCGTGACCCGCCTCAGACAGTGATTGGATCTTTCACACAATGACGTGTTAGGCTGTGTTCACATCCCAGTTTTGGAAATCCAGCTGCCTGATGGTTTTTGTCTGGCCAAAACCCGGCATTTATGGCGGAAATCGGCCAGATCACCACCATTCAAGGGGGATCCGGCGGTGAAGTAGAGTATTTGGCAACGCCAGATCCTGTGAGATCCGACATTCTGCTCTGTGCCGGAACAGCCTGCTTGATCTCAGAACGGAGATGTGAATGATCATCCAAAAAGTTGGGTAGTATGGAAAACTTGTTGTACAGTCATAAACTGTTATACGCATATTTTAATGCAGCAGTGTATATTTTGGTCCCAGCCAGGGGACGTCCTATTGCATCTGCATTTTTTTTTGCCAAAAACCTGTTGCAAATTTTCTACAGTTAATGAATGATCACCCACTACTACCTTATCTATGGGCAGGAATCTGCTCCTGTTAAGGCATCATTTTTGGACCGCTCGTTCAGAACAAGCCACTGCTTCTTCTTCTGCTACTGTGTGTGCAAACATCTGCAGTCATCTGCCCCCAATAATTTAATTTAGTTTTATCCTCCATAGGCAAGGATGTAAGAGATAATTCCTTACTACTAAAGGCTCTATCTCAGGCTGTATAGCAGCTAGAGTCAGTAATATAAGAATCTAAGTTTTAAAATAAGACCAGAAATGCTAGCCACAATACAGCCAGAGATGCAATATTTAGAAACTGAGTCAAGAGTGAAATCTTGAGGTATTTTCCGCTATCTCGAAGTAACTGAAGAAAATTTTTAAACATTGACATGTATGTCATAAAGCCAGCCATGTCTCTACGTGGTAGATCACCCCATTATCTTACATCCAGAAAGTCAGTTCTGGTGCCAGATATATATAGGTCCTAGGGAAACAGAATCTGAATATCTACCTAGGAAACCCACCTTCAACCTGACAACTTTACAGTGTGTTTACTGAGATTGCCATGGGCTCTCTTTGCCAGGTTGGCCCCGACATCTGCCCAGGTCTGCCTGGTACTGATGTTGTTCCTGTTAAATGCGCACAGATTAGAAATGGAAGAAAATTGAATTTTGTTCTTTAAACAAACCACGTCCGTTCCCTGCTTTGTTTATACGGCACCGAGTGTAATGTTCTTTTCTCTTCCGTTCTCGGTAATAATATAATGAGGAAAACTTTTTAGGATTCGAAGGAACATGAAACATAACAAAATGTAAAATTTTCATAATAATGTGATTAAGTTAAAGAACTTCTGGTGACATCATGAAGCTAGGTCAGACTGGCCACAAACGTAGTGTCTACATAAGACATGGTAATACGTGACATGTAGTCAGTGCATTTATATGATCCAGGACAGATGCTCATGCAAAGAGATAAAGAAAATGTTCAGCTCTGCTACATCTTTTGGCAGATCAAGAATGAAGTCTGTGTTTGCATCCTCTTCGATGTTTATCTGCATGCCGTCTAGACTGTAGCAGTGTAATTACATCTTCCCCTCCCGTTCACTGTAATTACACTGCACCGCTCCAACTCCCACTCAGACCTTCCATCAACTGGAGAAGGATCAATTATTTCCTTGGTAATGATACCTGTTCCTGTTTCTGATGTTTTAAAACCAGAACTATACTTGTAGCTATATGTTTGGGTCACCTCAACTTGTGGGACCTTGGAGTACATCTTTGAGTTGACAGTTATCTGGTTGTATTGACTGAAAAGAGAAAGGGCCCGAAAATGATATCAATATGGGACCACATTATGGTGTTGCCCATGTGCCCTCAATCTTCCACTCTAGATGAGGAGATGAACAATTACAGATCAAAGAATGCAAAATTAGGCCCGGTAGGGTATCATCTTGTCTTATTTTCAACCTTAAAAAAAAAACTTGGGCAAGGTGAGCTGGTCACTGATGAGAAGGATGGAGCTTGGCTCTATGCCAGGTAAACCACCAGCAGGGATGGTCTCAAACCATCCTAAATTTCCAGGGACAATCCAACATTTTGAAGCTTTGCCAGTGGAATTTTCTTCCCCCTAATTCTGTATGCCACACACAGCCCAACCTGTTTTATGCTGGGATCTTAAGCCATCTTCTTTTTCAATTCTAGGTAGAGTTAATGACCAAGAATGGACAACAAGGCCATGTATCTGCATACATTTGATGAAAAAGAGAACGGCTCAGTATTCGAGGAGTCGTTCGATGGGAAAAATCTGTCAAAGATGAATCTCTGCGAAGCATGTAAGTATTGACTTTCTTCCAATATGTGATTGACCCAATAGTGGTTCCAAGGCCAGAAAAGGACTTCCGTGATAGATTTTACAATGGTGATCTCTTGGCTGAGAAGATAAGCTTTTGTGTTACCATATTGACTAGTCATGGCACCCAATGGGGGTAAGATTGAGAATAAGGGACCTCATTGAGGTAGCATAGGTTTATATAATGTGAGTGTATTCCATATGACTACACCCCTTGACCATACTCATTTCACCAATTTGCCAGATCTTTCAGTCCATGTAATAGCTGCCAATATTCAGACATTACTCCCAGACTCTCAAACTGATGAACAAGAACTTGACAAGTGGAGAAGATTTGGGATACAAGAGAGATGCATGACATATTGGAGTCCAGACCTCTAAAGGGGAGGCGGAATGTGGAGTTTAGAGGTGTTACTTGCTGGTGATCCTTCATCAGAGAAGAGCATACCCATGAGCTGTACACCACTAAGGGTGTGTGCGTGTGGGGGGAGGGGGGGGAATAGAGTGTAATAAAAATTTTGCATTAAATATGTCTACCATTAGGTTGAGCTTTAGATAATTGTTCTACATGTGCCTGTGTAAAATAACTTTTTGCTCAGTATTGCTCTTGTACTTCCTGCTCCTAAACACTGCACCATGTGGCCTGGAGTAGTATTGCAAGTAAAAATGTTAGTTTTCATTTTAAACGTTATCATAACTTGTAGAGTTATGATCTATAAATGATGCAGATAGATGACAACCACTCCTGCCTGCTGTTAACCCCTTGACACTGCAAAACATGTTCCTGTCACAGATGACATTTCCATCTCTTGCTCCTGTGGCCGACATCTCGTCAGCAGGGACTTAGTCCTCTCAGACAAACGGACATATCCTTCCACTCTATTTGTTTTAGTTCTCGAATTCGTTGACTCGAGTCGTGGAGGTAGCTTGGTAATTTCTTCACACAAGGCCTCATGCACACGACCGTTGTGTGCATCCGTGGCCGTTGTGACGTTTTCCGTTTTTTTCACGGACCCATTGACTTTCAATGGGTCCGTGGAAAAATCGGAAAATGCACCGTTTTGCAGCCGCATCCGTGATCTGTGATCCGTGTTTCCTGTCCGTCAAAAAAATATGACCTGTCCTATTTTTTTGACGGACAACGGTTCACGGACCCATTCAAGTCAATGGGTCCGTGAAAGAACACGGATGCACACAAGATTGGCATCCGCGTCCGTGATCCGTGGCCGTAGGTTACTTTCATACAGACAGATCCGAAGATCCGTCTGCATAAAAGCTTTTTCAGAGATGAGTTTTCACTTTGTGAAAACTCAAATCCGACAGTATATTCTAACACAGAGGCGTTCCCATAGTGATGGGGACGCTTCTAGTTAGAATATACTACGAACTGTGTACATGACTGCCCCCTGCTGCCTGGCAGCACCCGATCTCTTACAGGGGGCTGTGATCCGCACAATTAACCCCTCAGGTGCTGCACCTGAGGGGTTAATTGTGCATATCATAGCCCCCTATAAGAGATCAGGGGCTGCCAGGCAGCAGGGGGCAGACCCCCCTCCCTCCCCAGTTTGAATATCATTGGTGGCCAGTGTGCGCCCCCCCTATTGTAATATCATTGGTGGCCAGTGTGCGCCCCCCCCGCCCCCATATTGTAATATCATTGGTGGCCAGTGTGCGACCTCCCCCGCCCCCTCTCTCTATTGTAATATCATTGGTGGCCAGTGTGCGGCCTCCCCCGCCCCCCCCACCCTCTATTGTAATATCATTGGTGGCCAGTGTGCGGCCCCCCCGACCCCCCCTCTATTGTATTAATATCATTGGTGGCCAGTGTGCGGCCTCCCCTCTCCCCCCCCCCCCTCGATCATTGGTGGCAGCGGAGAGTTCAGATCGGAGTCCCAGTTTAATCGCTCTGGGGCTCCGATCGGTAGCCATGGCAACCAGGACGCTACTGCAGGCCTGGTTGCCATGGTTACTTAGCAATATTACAATATTAGAAGCATCATACTTACCTGCTGGCTGCTGTGCTGTCTGTGTCCGGCCGGGAGCTCCTCCTACTGGTAAGTGACAGATCATTAATCAATGCGCCGCACAGACCTGTCACTTACCAATAGATATTAAGCAATGATATTACAATAGAGGGGGGGGGGGGCCGCACACTGGCCACCAATGATATTACAATAGAGGGAGGGGGGGCGGGGGAGGCCGCACACTGGCCACCAATGATATTACAATAGAGGGTGTGGCGCACACTGGCCACCAATGATATTCAAACTGGGGAGGGAGGGGGGTGCGGCACCTGAAGGGTTAATTGTGCTGATCACAGCCCCCTGTAAAAGATCGGGTGCTGCCAGACAGCAGGGGGCAGTCATGTACACAGTTCGTCGTATATTCTAACTAGAAGCGTCCCCATCACTATGGGAACGCCTCTGTGTTAGAATACACTGTCGGATCTGAGTTTCACGATGTAACTCAAATCCGATGGTATATTCTAACATAGAGGCGTTCCCATGTTGATGGGGACGCTTCAAGTTAAAATATACCATCGGATTGGAGAAAACTCAGATCCTATGGTATATTAACTCCTGACTTTACATTGAAAGTCAATGGGGAACGGATCCGTTTGAAATTGCACCATACTGTGTCAACGTCAAACGGATCCATCCCCATTGACTTGCATTGTAATTCAGAACGGATCCGTTTGGCTCCGCACGGCCAGGCGGACACCAAAACGACTTTTTTTTCATGTCCGTGGATCCTCCAAAAATCAAGGAAGACCCACGGACGAAAAAACGGATCACGGACCAACGGAACCCCGTTTTGCGGACCGTGAAAAAATACGGTCGTGTGCATCAGGCCTAAGGTTGTAGATATATATCCAGGAACTGTGATAGGTTGCTAGTGGCACATTTTGTATTTGATACAATAGGTCTGCCGGGTGGGTTTTTTATGTTTTTATGAATTTTAGGTAGGTGGTAAAAATACGGGATACATGGTGTTTTCGGAGATAAAAAATTACGTTCTTTTTTATTTATATACCCTTTTTCGTATGCATTCTTGACAAGGGTATTCCGTTTTTTTGTAATCTCAGGGAACGGATCATATGTGATCTGTTCATAGTAGATGGTATCGCTGAGAATATTCTGTGCTTCTTTTTCGTAATCCCCATAATTCTGTATAACCAATCCCCCTCCCTTATCTGCAGGCCGAATGATTAGTTCCTCATTCTTTTTTAATGTATCTAGTGCTCTGCGTTCATGATAGGTTTTATTAGTTTTTGTTTCTAACGCGATCTTCTTCAGATCCGTAGATACGAGATCAAAAACAGTCGGAATGCAGTGTCCCTGGACATGTAGCGGGAAAAAATTGGATTTAGGTCGAACCTCTATATGTTTGAAATTGTCAGTGTTCATTAATTGGGTTTCTCCGTTGTTTTCTATGGTCTCTTTTTCACTAGTGGGTCTTTCCATTTTTCTTTGAGTGGGTATTTTGTTCTTTTCTATATCAAAGTGCCTCTTTATTGTTAAATTACGTCTAAACTTCTGGACATCTATAAATAGGCCTAAGGGGTCAACCTTATTTTGAGGACAAAAGGACAATCCTTTTTGTAGAAGACTGGTTTCATGAACTGTTAATGTACAGTACAGACCAAAAGTTTGGACACACCTTCTCATTCAAAGAGTTTTATTTATTTTCATGACTATGAAAATTGTAGAATCAATAAAGAAGACCGGCACTCGCTGTGGATAATTCTTTGTATTTATTCAGTCACATGTACAGGCAATAAGTGACGCGTTTCGGTGTACCGCACCTTCCTCAGACTTATCATCATACAAAGAACATTTCATGTTTAAATAGAGCGCCCAAACACAGGGAAATGACATCACACAGAAAACCACACCCACCAATCAGTGTTAAAACGAAAACATATGAATTCATAGTAACATTCCTTCAAATTCACTTTAAATTGTTCCTTCCTTCTTTCTTCCTTCTTCCTTCCTTATGTTCGCTGTAAAGAATATATAGAAAAAATTCCATTTATTTTCTTACAAAGGATATTTTTGAACAAAAATTATTATTTTCCTTATTTTATTTTTTATTTTATATTTTTTATTTTTTTATTTCTTATTTTTTCACATTGAACTATTGCAATATTCAAAAATATAACATTATAGAAAAATTATTATCCTGAAAAAAATATTATTGTAACAAGGTGATCTATCAAAGGAAGCTTTGTACATTATACTCACGATTGAGTCCACGGGGCTCAATCGTTTGTAATCGATGTATCCAATAAGCTTCCCTCTGAAGCAATAATTTGTTCCTATCTCCACCCCGACGCGGAAGGGGTACACTGTCTATAATCTGGTAGCGCAACTGTGCCACTGTGTGTCTATGTGCGTGGAAGTGGAATGGCACAGGAAATAATAAATTTTGCTTGCGGATGGTGGACTTGTGGTTACTTAGTCTGTCTTTCATCCTAGTGGAAGTCTCTCCCACGTACAATAGACCACAGGGGCACTTTAAAATATATATAACAAAACGACTATCACAGGTGAATTTTTTTTATAGGTATGCGTTCGCCAGATTGTGGATGTGTAAAATGTGTACCCTTAATTACACTAGAACAGTGTACGCAATTTAAGCAGGGAAAAGTTCCCATTTTAGGAGTAGCCAGTACTCTCTGTATAGATCCAGTTTTACTACTTCCGATGTCCGCCCGTACTATCTTGTCACGTATATTACTAGCTCTTTTAAAGCACATCATAGGTGGTAGTTTAAACTCCACTACTTGTGGGTATGACTTTGACACTACATTCCAGTGTTTATTTATTATCCCTCTCAATCTCTGAGACCATGGATGATACTGAATTACAAGTGGGATCCGTGGTTCTTTTAGGGGCTTATCCTGTTGTTTTATCTCGACTCGGTTCCTTTGTTCTTTTAATAAGTGGTCGGGATAACCTCTATCCTTAAATTTCTGGCTCATTTCGTCTAATCTTTCCTTGCATAATTCAGCTTTACCCACTATGCGTTTAACCCTTTGGAATTGGGAAAAGGGGAGGGATTTTTTTGTGGCTGCTGGATGGTTACTAGTATACATGAGTAAACTATTCCGATCTGTATTTTTTGTAAATAAATCCGTGTATAACCCACCTGTGTCTCCCTTGATTACCCACGTGTCTAGGAAAGAATTTTTTTGTACATCAAAATGCAGAGTGAATTTCAACTCAGGCCAGACAGAATTGAGGTGAAGAGTAAATTGTTGAAGGGATCGAACGTCACCCCGCCATACGCAAATAATGTCGTCTATAAAACGACGCCAGAATTTACAATGTTTTCTATAGAGATCATTAGTATAGACGAAATCCGTCTCAAATTGTGCCATATAACAATTTGCGTACGGCGGTGCGACGTTCGATCCCATCGCGGTCCCACGCCGCTGCTGATAAAAAGAATCCTGAAATAAAAAGTAATTTTGTTCTAAAACAATCCTCAATAATGTCAAGAAAAATTCACATTCTGCATTGTTGCAGTGACTTAATTGTAACAATGTATCAATTGCTTTCAAACCTTTTTCATGTGATATAGAAGTATATAAATTACATACATCAAAGGTGACAAGTAAATCATCTTTATCTGAATTCAGAGTTTTGATTTCCTGTAAGAAATGCTCAGTATCACGCAAGTATGATGGAGACAATTTAGTAAATGGCGTAAAGATTTTTTCTAGAAAAATTGCCAAGGGTGAGAGGATTGAATCAGTAGATGCCACAATGGGACGGCCAGGCGGTTTGACAATAGACTTATGTACTTTTGGTAACGTATAAAAAACGGGAGTGATTGGATGTTGATTGACCAAAAATCCGCCCAATGTGGCATCAATAACCCCCTCCTCTATGGCAGCATTCACAACAATTTGTATCATTTCTTTGATGCGAAATACAGGATCATTCTGTAAAATCTGATATGTATCTGTATCATTTAGTTGCGACAAAATTTCTGAAACAAAATATGCTTTATCAAGGACCACCAGAGCACCCCCTTTATCCGCTGGCTTGAATACCAGAGACTTATCCTCCAGCAATTGGTCAAGAGCACGTTTCTCCTCCAAGGGTAAATTGGATTGTAAATGCATATTGCCAGTCTTGCATTGTTGCAACAATGTCTCAACATCACGTTGCACTAGGTTTATGAAAGTTTCAATAGGATGATGTAGACGCGGAGGTAAAAATGTGCTCCTGATCTTCAGATTAAACATTTTAGCTGTTAGGGAACCAGTGCCAGTCTCAGAATGAACAGGTTGAGGGACCATATGTTCCGAAGAAAAATGGGCCTTCAAACGTATATTACGGTAAAACCGTTGTAAGTCAGTATCAAGATTGAAAGTATCAAGGCTTCCAGTGGGGCTAAATGATAGACCCTTTTGTAACAAGTTCATATCGGCCACACTCAGGTTTTTAGAGGACAAATTGAATACTAAGTTTTTGTCCTTACCTGGGACCTCGTGATCCGTGGAGCGTCTACCTCGCCTATGATGGCGCCCGGCTCGCCTTGTCTTGGCTTGCGTGGTCATCGGCCTAAAAAAGGCGCCCGATATCCAGTAGAGACGTCGCTCCCAGAGCCGGAAGAAGCCGAACCCGCTCGCCGGTCTCTCATGCGAGAAAATGGAACCGCGACACCTTTTGCGTCCTGCCACCTGTATACTCGATGGTGCAGATAATCCTCTGTATCCCGAAGAAACTTGGATCGCTTTGTAGCTTCGATCCTGGAGCGTAGGTCGCTGCATTGTTTGTCAAGTTTTTCCTGTAGTGCGGTGAATTCTTCCGGCTTCAAGCAGTTGTTCAGCTGTTGCTTAATGTTGTCAATGCTCTTTTGGCGTTCGTCAATGGCAACGGTCAGATGCTCAAGAGTAAGTACAATCAAATCCAAGGAACATTTATTAAGTATTTGGGCAAAACGGGTGCAATAGTCCAAGTTATCACCAAACAGAGTCGGCCGCAGTTTAACTCGGAGTCCTCGAGGTATTTTCTCAGTGCGGTGATATTCCGCCAATGTTGCGGCATGCAATTCCAATGAGATAAGATGTTTTGCTTCCTTTTCAAGATCCCGGCTTTTGAGTTCACTTGAAGGAATTTTCAAAAAATCAGATGGGGCGGTGATCTGTGCCACGATGTCTTTCGCCGCATCATCCGTATAAGCAAAAGTATTCATTTGGTAATGGAAAATTAGTGTGCTCGTACCTGAAAGCCGTAGATAATATAGTAATCACAGGTCGGCACTGCTGTATATGGTCACGGTGCACGAGTCTATGGGATGGCGTCCCAATGTAGAATCAATAAAGAAGACCGGCACTCGCTGTGGATAATTCTTTGTATTTATTCAGTCACATGTACAGGCAATAAGTGACTCGTTTCGGTGCTACCGCACCTTCCTCAGACTTATCATCATACAAAGAACATTTCATGTTTAAATAGAGCGCCCAAACACAGGGAAATGACAAAAATAAGAAATAAAAAAATAAAAAATATAAAATAATGAAAATAAATAGAATTTTTTCTATATATTCTTTACAGCGAACATAAGGAAGGAAGAAAGAAGGAAGGAACAATTTAAAGTGAATTTAAAGGAATGTTACTATGAATTCATATGTTTTCGTTTTAACACTGATTGGTGGGTGTGGTTTTCTGTGTGATGTCATTTCCCTGTGTTTGGGCGCTCTATTTAAACATGAAATGTTCTTTGTATGATGATAAGTCTGAGGAAGGTGCGGTACCGCCGAAACGCGTCACTTATTGCCTGTACATGTGACTGAATAAATACAAAGAATTATCCACAGCGAGTGCCGGTCTTCTTTATTGATTCTACATTGGGACGCCATCCCATAGACTCGTGCACCGTGACCATATACAGCAGTGCCGACCTGTGATTACTATATGAAAATTGTAGATTCACACTGAAGGCATCAAAACTATGAATTAACACATGTGGAATTATATACATAACAAACAAGTGTGAAACAACTGAAAATATGTCATAGTCTAGGTTCTTCAAAGTAGCCACCTTTTGCTTTGATTACTGCTTTGCACACTCTTGGCATTCTCTTGATGAGCTTCAAGAGGTAGTCCCCTGAAATGGTTTTCACTTCACAGGTGTGCCCTGTCAGGTTTAATAAGTGGGATTTCTTGCCTTATAAATGGGGTTGGGACCATCAGTGGCGTTGAGGAGAAGTCAGGTGGATACACAGCTGATAGTCCTACTGAATAGACTGTTAAAATTTGTATTATGGCAAGAAAAAAGCAGCTAAGTAAAGAAAAACGAGTGGCCATCATTACTTTAAGAAATGAAGGTCAGTCAGTCAGCCGAAAAAATTGGGAAAACTTTGAAAGTAAGGGCTATTTGACCATGAAGGAGAGTGATGGGGTGCTGCGCCAGATGACCTGGCCTCAACAGTCACCGGACCTGAACCCAATCGAGTTGGTTTGGGGTGAGCTGGACCGCAGAGTGAAGGCAAAAGGGCCAACAAGTGCTAAGCATCTCTGGGAACTCCTTCAAGACTGTTGGAAGACCATTTCAGGGGACTACCTCTTGAAGCTCATCAAGAGAATGCCAAGAGTGTGCAAAGCAGTAATCAAAGCAAAAGGTGGCTACTTTGAAGAACCTAGAATATGACATATTTTCAGTTGTTTCACACTTGTTTGTTATGTATATAATTCCACATGTGTTAATTCATAGTTTTGATGCCTTCATAGTCATGAAAATAAAGAAAACTCTTGGAATGAGAAGGTGTGTCCAAACTTTTGGTCTGTACTGTATGTGGGGAGAGATTAAATATTTTTACAGTAGATGTTTCTTTAGTTGGGGTGAGGGCATTACGTTTATTTATATTTACACGACTCTTCCTTTTTTGATGTTGTCCCCCTCTCTTTCCTCGTGTTCTAATTTTCTTTTTCTTTTTGGAAAATATTGGGTGATCTGTGGGTTTGGTTTTAGAGGTGGGGGGGAGGGATGTTTCCTTTCCTCTAAAAAAGGAACACTAGATGCGTTGGATTGTCTTGCAGGATTTAGAAATGGTACGAACGCATTGGAGCCTGGTTCTGTATTATCAATAACGGTAATGTGTTCCTCAATTTCAATTAAAGGGTAGGGGTGGGGGCTGGGGGTAGGGGAGAGATGGAGAGTATAATCGTGAGGGTTGGATATGTTGTAGGGATCCTGCATGGTTCCTATAGGGGGGGGACCCTGGGTCGGTGTTGATGAGATTAGGTATGTTTTTTTGGGCACTGTGATGTGCCCCAAGCATAGACGTATTCCTTTTTGATTTGTGTTCAAGGTATTTAGATTTTAAGGCTCTGAATTTTTCCAAAAACTCATCTGTGTCTGTGGGATTAGTATTTGATATGATACTGGGGTTATCAGATTTAATGTTGGGATGATCCTTGGTTTTATTGCCATGGTCTGTGGGAAGATGGAGGGCCTTTTTGTCCTTTCCTTGTTGGTATTTATTTGGTCACTAGACTGGTGGTATAGCTCTGAATTCCTGTTATTTTCATGGCTTCTATGCGTCGTGTCTCTAATTGTTTTCTTATATAGTTGATTTGTAAAAAATCTAGTTTTTGGATTTCCTTCATTTATTCTCGTTCTATTCGTCGTAACTCTTATTTTTCCCTGATTCCTGTGCTTATCTTGTGATACTAATTCCTGCGTCTGGAGATTAGGTCTATTCCTATTTCCTGGGTTGCGATAGGTATCCTGTTCTCTATCCAGTCTATCTCTTATTAGTTTACGAGATTTTTTTGCTATAATATCCTGTTCATTTTCATATATTCTATTGGTTACACTAAGATTAATAGTGGAGAAATCTGGATGTGTTTTGAATTGTTGTAGATCTCTTATATTTGCCTCTATTTCTTTTGTATGCATGTCAGTTAGTGTTTTTCTTTTGTTCAGAACAGTTCTAATAAGACCAAGATAATCATTCCATTCATATACAAAATCCGGATCATCTGGAAACGTTGGTTTTATATACAATCTTAAACCTCTAGGGGCCAGATTCTCCTTTAGATACATATCTAGAAACATTACATCCAAATGGTGAAATAGTTCATTTTTTAGATTGTTTTCTAGTGATTTAAACAAGTCCAACATGATATCAGTTTCTTGTTATATTTCCGCTTGTGGCCCCAAGGGCAAGAGTACCTTTCTCATTGCGAGCGGTGAACCTTGATATTATGAGTTCGCGCTGCTGGATTCTCTGTGAGAAATATTCCATGATGCGTCGACAATAATCAATCAAGACGTTCCGCTTTTAACGGCAGCTGCTTGGACGCGCGTCCTCCGGTCTTGGTATAAAATACATAATAACACTTCTGTTCCAAATATCCATTTATATATTTATTTATTTTAATGAAAACTGCAATTTTATGTATCTATTTACTCATTTAATGTCTCCCATTATCTCTGCTCTCTAGGAGTTCATGTATCTGATCTGTGCCACAAATATGGGACGAGGTAGAGACCTATTATTTATATATATGATTGCCATGGTTGTAATCCAAATATGTATTTATTTGTGTTAGTATCTATCTTTAGTATTCTTTTATATATCTAGTGCCCTATAATAGTTCTACCCTTCTAGTACGGCCACACACCCTTTATAAGAATTCTAATCATATGTTGTATATCTTTTATACTTACCCCCATTATATAGAAGTGCGGCCAGAAGTTCTAATAATGTCATGGATATGAATCCCATCTCCTGAGAAAGAAGGGTCCCGAACCCCGCAGGGGTGCAGAGAACAGGAATCGAGGTGAATCCCAGTGCTGCGCGGGGTGACTGTGCGCGCTGCGAGGTTGTGAGTCTGGAGATCGCGCAGCGCTGGTGACTCACAGGATCGCCGCACAGAGAGCGCATGGAGATAAGAACGCCTCCGGCTCTGTGTGAGAGAACGGGGTGCGCTGCGATACCACGGAGAAGCCAGCGCTGTAAAGAAGTTCTCACTATTAGTATTATCATTATTAATTTTATTATTTTAATCTAAGTATTAAGCTAAAATATATGGAGCGCTCGATCTAGCGCCACTGAAGCTTGCACATTATACAATGTATCCCCCTATGTGTCATACTGGATACTAATGGGTCTCTCTTATCTTTTAATTAATGCAATTGAATACTAAACACGCCCGCTCCTACCTCTGAACCTCCCCCAGATTAACCTGCCAAAATAGTGTTTTAAATACTCCTATAGCAAGTGTATTTTTATTCTGTAAATTGTCCTGACGAAGGGGGCGCTTCGCCCTTGAAACGCGTTGACTTGAACTCAATAAAAGAATATTACTAATCTCGAGGATTGATCTATATGCCAGCAGCGCCGGAAAGTGGGGACCACTTTTATGATCTTCTGTACACAAACTTTCCTGGAACTATCGAGACCGGAAGAGGTCCAGGCAGCAGCATATGGGGATCGATAGCAGCTAAGGCATATACAGTTGTTGTGACTCCTCACAACAACATCCGGTAAGCAAATTACGCACCATAACACTATATTATTTATAAGGCGGTACCACACATGAGGCGCTGTGTTTCTTTTGTCTTTATCTTGTCTAAGCTACAGAATGTGTGATAATGACTGCTGGGGCCAAAAAGCAAAATCTTATGTCCGTAGTTGAAACACATAATTAAGATCAGTGTCCTCTGGATGAACACAGGTTTAGTTGGCTGTGGTGTTGGTATGAGGAAATGTATCTCAGCGCCCACGTCTGCCTCTCAGGAACAAGGCGAGCGGGTTTGGCGTAAACATGAATGAAGCTAACAGCGTCTGACACGCTGGCTATTTATACCCTAGGTCTCAAGAGTGACCTCATTCCCCTTTTATTTACTTTATTAGCAGCACATTTAGGAGGCCTCTGAGCTATGACAAATTGTTCTGTCTTCGTGCCTCCGCAGTCACTAGATTCATCAATTATCACATTTAATTAAAGCAATTCCCCCTTAAAAATAAAAATTCCACCTTAAAAAATTATCCCCAGCGGATAAATAATAGATAGATATAGGTGCAGACAGCACAGGATCAGTGTGAGAGTCGAGAAGAGGTCAGGTCAGGCAGTTGAGGTCGGAACCGGAAGTCAGAACGGACCATAATGCACCTTTGCAGGAACTAGCAAGCTAAAGAATCTATTGCTCAGGCACCTTCCCACAGGAGAAGGGACTTTAAATACCCTAGGAAGGCTAGCTATAGGCTGGGCAGATTAGGGTGCACATGCTAGCCCTACTCCAGTAGTCATGCTCACCGGGAAGGAGAAGAGATACTTTGATTGGCACGGACCACCAGAGCATTAGAGTGAATGTTCCGTTGAGATATTTGGTGGCCTTGCCCACCGGGAGCAGGGAGGTGTTGGTGAGCCCACAGCGCCGGTATCGCAAAAAAGAAGAGAAAGGTGCAGGAACAAGAAATATTGTACACGAGGGATGAACATACAATCTTGGGGATCTAGCAAGGTGGAGCTTCTGGGCTTCAACTTAAAACTTGTACCAGGGACTCTTTTGTAATACAGTTTATGTGATAGAGGGGACTTTAGATCCCCTCGGGGACCAGAGTCTGGTGCCTCTGCACCCCTTAGAGCTATGGTGCTGGTTTTCTACATAGACAACGTATATGAGAAATGTGTTAACTCAGGCAGGGTGCTCTCCATCTTTGCAGCGGAGGCCGTGTAAGTGGAAACAGACCACGGTGCAGAATATGTAACCTGGACTGGGTAGAACTATGTCTAGAGACATAATTTAATAATAATTTTTTTCACATTAGGTTCTCTGACATAACCATGTTCCTCGCCTCTAGGATAAAATACAGCATGGAAGAAAAAGCCACTTGATAGATGTTCTGCTGGATTCAGGTTGGCAGAAGGTTTTCATGTAAATCCAATTTATTTTTGGCATTCGTTGAGAGCGGTTAACACGTGTCAGCTGAGCCGAGCACTGTATTAGCATGAAGTTGTCCAAGATAGTGTACACAACTCCGACATTAGCAAGGTCCTATCAGGGTCGTGTCAGCACTCAGTTAAGGGCTGGACTGTATCTTTTTTTTCCATGGTCATTTTGTTTTTCCGCTGACAACATCTGCCCAAAAGAGCCAAGTGTGACCATGTAAAAAAAAAGAAAAAATACTTAACTATCAAGCAGAGCTCCATGGGGAAACATAAGACAATGATCCTCCCTATAGAGACTTAGTATCTCATCGTATCTGCTGATGAGGTCCAAAATGACAGAAACAGACCTGACTATCAGTAAGTGCATGCTCTTATGGGATGTTGTTCTCCTGATGGTCTGTGGGAGGGGTAAGTGTGGTCCTTAGGTTCTTTAACCCCATAATTCCGGTTTTGTATTAGCCAAACCCTGACTTTGGGACTAGGGAGACGCTGCAGAGTGTAACAGCGGCTGCTGTGCGCCACTGTTCCCCTGCTTTCCGTTGCGGTCCCGGGCGCCGTGTTCAGCGGTGATCTGCAGCTGTTGCTTCCCATTCACCACTGCAGTCCTAGGCTCTGTCTGTGTGGGTGCTGTTGTTCTGGGATCCGCTCCACAGTTTGCTCTCAGCCCTGACCACAGAATGCTTGCTGTTTGTTTCCTGCAGCACTTCCTTAAGGGCCGGCGCGTGTCACTTCCTGTGCTTTATGGTTAGGTCATGTGACCTCGCTGACCTATCCTAGCCCTACTGCGCATATATAAGTGGCTCAGCCACCTTCCCAGATGCCTCAGTGTCAAGGTCCTTGTGTCCTGCTAAGGTCCCTGGTTTCAGCTTGTATTCTTGTGTTCCTGACTCGTACTTGTGTTCCTGGACTCTGCTACCTGTTATATCCCTACCTGCTTTCCTTGACTCTCCTGTTGCCGACCCAAATTGCCTGACCTGTACCTGTGCCGCCTGCCCTGACCTTTTGCTTGTCTGACTACTCCTCTGCCTCATCTTTCGGTCCTGCACTGTTGCTCCTGGTTACGACTCGTCCTGCTGACGCCTGTACCTCTGGTACCTTTCTCAGCTGCCTCGTGTACCTATCTTCCTTAAGAAGTAACGACCTGGTGTTCCCCTTGGGAAAGTCTATCCCCACCATCAGGGGTACTGTGAAGATCCAGGGGTTCACTTAGACAACGCCCCTTAGAGGAGGTAGGACACGTGGCACAGTGGGTTCACACCCGCTGGTTTGTGACACAGAGAAGCCAGGGAGCAGATGGGTCCAACTAAGCTTCAGCGCAGGAAGACCAATTCTTCTTGACGTTTGTGGCTCCTTCTAGCTCAGAGTGCTAAGAAATTATTGGGGGCCCGTTTTCCATTCAGAGAGGTCTTGTGATATTCTGCACCTATGTGCATTTCAGAAAAAGTAGATGCCTTAATATTGCTTCTTAAGATGCCTTTATATTTGTTCCCCAAAAATAATTGTGCTAGGCTGATACTGTGCTAGGGTGCCCCCCACAGTAATACTGCTCCTCAAAGTCGGTCCCCCGGTAGTAATAATTCTCTTTATAATGTGTAACAGTAGAAAAGTAGATAATGTGCGCCAGTACATAAAAGTGTCCTGTTGTGTGGCAGTATAAAAAATACCTCCTCTTAGTGCCCCCTGTAATGTCCCCATAGTGCCCTCATAATGTGTGCCAATGCCCCCTACTGTGTGCCCAAAAAACCCTCTTAATGCCCCCAGTTGAGACAAGGTCCCCATAGTGCCCTATAATTTGCCCCAGTATAAAATACTCTTATATCGTGCGCCTCCCCTTGTCCCCATGTTGCCTAACAATGTGCCAGTATAAAATGCCCCCATAATGTGTGCCAGTATATAAGATAGGGTCACCAGTAGATGCCCCCATAGTGCTACTCCCCCCTTCTCCATAGTGCCCCCCATGTGTGCTAGCATATAAGATAGGGCCCCCATAGTGCTACTCCCCCTCCATAGTACCCCCCATGTCTGCCAATATATAAGATAGAGCCCTAGAAGATGCCCCCCATAGTGCTCCTCTTCTCTCTTCTCCATAGTGCCCCCCATGTGTGCCAGTATATAAGATTAGGTCCCCATAGTGCTCCTCCCCCTCCATAGTACCCCCCATGTGTGCCAGTAACTAAGATAGGGCCCCCCATAGTGCTCCACCCTCCATAGTGCCCCCCATGTGTGTCAGTATTTAAAATTAGGCCCCCCATAGTGCTCCTCCCCCTCCATAGTGCCCCCCATGTGTGCCAGTATATAAAATAGTGGCACAGTGGGTTCACACCCGCTGGTTTGTGACACAGAGAAGCCAGGGAGCAGATGGGTCCAACTAAGCTTCAGCGCAGGAAGACCAATTCTTCTTGACGTTTGTGGCTCCTTCTAGCTCAGAGTGCTAAGACATTATTGGGGGCCCGTTTTCCATTCAGAGAGGTCTTGTGATATTCTACACCTATGTGCATTTCAGAAAAAGTAGATGCCTTAATATTGCTTCTATAGAATTAATTAACTTAAAGGGCAGCTATTATATTGACCCTTTAGACATAGCTTGAGGGTGCATAATGGTGAAAGGGTTAACAGCGGTATCCACGGTAAAGGTGTTGTAATAACCCTGGTGGTGTTGGAATGATAACATCCTAATGCTGTTTTTTTTTTTAAGGGGAAAAAGGGAAAATCCTAATAGTCCTGGTGTTCTAGGGTAATTGGGGGTTAATGATAATATCTCTTGTGGCCTGTGGTAGTGAAGGGTTATGAGCAGCATCCATGGTAGCAGTGTTATAGTAATATCCCTGGTGGTTTTGGTATTATAGCATCTTAATCCCTATGGTGTATGGAGGGGGAAAAGGTAAATCATAATAGCCCTGGTGGTCTAGGGTAATTGGGGGTTAATGATAATATCTCTTGTGGTCTGTGGTAGTGAAGGGTTATGAGCAGCATCCATGGTAGAAGTGTTATAGTAATATCTCTGGTGGTTTTGGTATTATAACATCTTAATCCCTATGTGCCCTTCAAGTCTTATGGGAAATCCTGGCCTTGCCAACATGCATGCAAACTCAGCAGACGGCCCCTGTGCAAAGAATGTGCCTGCCCCCCCAAGCCAAATTCTCAACATAACCTATTCCGTCCTAACATTACTTATAGCAATACAAAACATACAGGGTAAGGCTACTTTCACGCCTGCAGCACTACGCTCGTTTGTGTCCCGCTGATTCTCTGCATTTTTGCCAGATTGTGGCCAATCTCTGCCAGACCCCCATTATAGTTAGTATGGCCGGCGGGCATACTGTCTGCATCCAGCAGTGCTGGAGCATTCCGGCAGACTGTTCTCTGCCAGAATCACTAACTCAGATGTGAAGGTAGCCTAATACAGGTCCACATACCTCTTACATCCAGTGACGTCTCCTTTGATGTAGACGTTCTCTTTCCTCATCTTCTCCTTTCAGACCAGACCACCATGATGATTTCTTTCAGCAATCTCTTCTCTCTGCAGGGTTTGACAGACAGGCATCTTTGTTTCCTAGTTTTCATCCTCCCGCCTAATCAACCCCCCTCTAATACTGTGCCCGCTGTGCTCCCTATGCAAGTTACACACAGATAGTTCCCCTTCAATAATTACTGGCACACAGTGTCCTAAAAAATAACTGCGCCCAGGAAACAGTGTCCCTGACACTAATAGCGTAAACATAATGTTCCCCAAAAATAATTGTGCTAAGCTGATACTATGCCAGTGCGCCCCCCACAGTAATACTGCTCCCCAAAGTCAGTCCCCCGGTAGTAATAATTCTCTTTATAATGTGTAACAGTAGAAAAGTAGATAATGTGCGCCAGTACATAAAAGTGTCCTCTTAGTGCCCCCTGTAATGTCCCCATAGTGCCCTCATAATGTGTGCCAATGCCCCCTACTGTGTGCCCAAAAAACCCTCTTAGTGCCCCCAGTTGAGACAAGGTCCCCATAGTGCCCTATAATTTGCCCCAGTATAAAATACTCCTATATCGTGCGCCTCCCCTTGTCCCCATGTTGCCTAACAATGTGCCAGTATAAAATGCCCCCATAATGTGTGCCAGTATATAAGATAGGGTCACCAGTAGATGCCCCCATAGTGCTACTCCCCCCTTCTCCATAGTGCCCCCCATGTGTGCTAGCATATAAGATAGGGGCCCCATAGTGCTACTCCCCCTCCATAGTACCCCCCATGTCTGCCAATATATAAGATAGAGCCCTAGAAGATGCCCCCCATAGTGCTCCTCTCCCCTCTTCTCCATAGTGCCCCCCATGTGTGCCAGTATATAAGATTAGGTCCCCATAGTGCTCCTCTCCCTCCATAGTACCCCCCATGTGTGCCAGTAACTAAGATAGGGCCCCCCATAGTTCTCCACCCTCCATAGTGCCCCCCATGTGTGTCAGTATTTAAAATAGGGCCCCCCATAGTGCTCCTCCCCCTCCATAGTGCCCCCCATGTGTGCCAGTATATAAAATAGGGCCCCAATAGTACTCCCCCCCTCCATAGTGCCCCTATGTGTGTCAGTATTTAAAATAGGGCCCCCATAGTGCTCCTCCTCCTCCATAGTGCCCCCCATGTGTGCCAGTACATAAGATAGGGCCCCCAGTAGATGCCCCCATGAGTGACAGATAGGGCCCCTTGTAAAGTGTAAATAAAAAATAAAAAAAACTCACATACTTACCTCCTTGCCGCTTTCAGCGATGCGATGCAGGCCTCTTCCGGCCCGTGTCCCACGCTGTACGGCTCAGGCGGCGTGATGACGTCATTGCGCCTAGGGTTGCCACCTTTCCCAACAAAAAATACCGGTTGTGGGGGCGTGGCTTAACACGGGGTGTGAAGTCGCTGTCATACTGTGGCTCCCCAGGAATATTAAAGCCACCATTAGCGCCCCCAGTAATAGTAATGCACCCAGTAATAGTAATGCCCCCTCAGTAATAGTAATGCCCCCATTAGTGTGCCCCAGTAACAGTAATGGCCCTATTAGTGCCCCCCAGTAAGAATAATGCCTCCAGTAAGAGTAATGCTCCCATTAGTGCCACCCATTAAGAATAATGCCCCTACTAGTGACCCCCAGTTAGAGTAACGTGGCCCTCATCCCCCGGGAACCGTCACTCGGGGCCGGCACACTGACTGTAGAGTGTTGTGTGAGAGTCCGGCAACTTTCCTGGGCCCGGTAACGGAGACCGGGGGAGAGGGGAGTTGATAGGAAAGGAGCGCAGCAGAAGAGCCGGGGACGGGAGGAGCGCAGGCCCGCGGCTCGTCTCATTGTTATCTGGCCTGATCTGGGAGTGAGAGCAGCTCAGTCCCGGCGCGGCCGCCATGCTGTGGGGCGAGGGTTTGCGCTCTCCTTCAGCAGCGTCTTCGTGCTCCAGCCCCCAGCTCTCCGGCTTCCAATCCATCCTGACCGGCGGCCTCGTCCTCTTCAGGTTCGAGCTGGTCCCGGAGTGCCGGCCGCTCACAGCTCGCCGCCGCTCACTCACCGCCAGCTGTCAGGATCGTGAGCGAGCAAGTCAGACAGTCTGCACTGCAGTTTGAAATGAATCCTGTGCCCGGGTCTGAGAAAGGCTTGTACTCGGGCACAGGATTACAAACCCGGACTGTCCGGGTCAATTCCGTACGGGTGGCAACCCTAATTGCGCCGCCTGCGCTGCCCTCTGATAGGTTGCATGCCTAGTGCCTGTAGCCCTTGAGAGGACTGGGGAAGGGAGACGCCTCTCCCCTGCCCCGCGCATCATCTATCAGTATTGCCGTCCTAAGGACAGTGATACAGATGAATAGAGATGAGCGCTTCCACAATGGAAGCGCTCATCTTCCCCTGCTGCCGGTAAGAAGGGGCCCCCTCCTGCTCTGGGCCCCTGTGCAGCCGAACCGGCTGCACAGGCGGTATGTCCGCCCCTGGCTGAATGTAAACAAGAATGTTTCTAGTCCCTGACAGCAAGCAGATCCTCTTGGAGATCACCTTTCCTAGCTGTCTGTTTTCCACCATATTGGCCCCAAGCGATGAGTTGGATCTGCTTTCTATACATTCAGTAGGGTAAAGGTTTGGTTCGGCTTAACCCTGGTTCTTTCCAGTTTGGACCTCGGATGACACATAGAAGAACTTGTGGTTTTCCCTTTCACAGCTGAGAAGTTCTCATTTTCTATCTTGGAGGTATCGCTTTATCTCCTTATACTAGACTGTAATTAGCGCCACACCTGTGCACAGGTGGTGTCTGGTATTGCAGCTCAGCTCCTTTAAAGTGAAAGTAGCTCGGCTGCAGTACCACAGACAACCTGTGTGGACAGGTGTGGCGCTATTTCTAAAAGAAAAGTGGCCGTGTTTCATTTCATCTCCTGTCCATGTTTGTGACCATCGTTAAGATCTCCTTCATATTCTGATTCCCCGTAATATTTCAATGGAGGCTCTCTGTCTCGTTAGGAATATGAGGCCAACAGGAAATATGAAGGAACATTCCTCCCTAATCTTCCTGGGAACTCGGGGACGATTCCCTAAACATGGATTAGCTCAAGGAAAGTCAAAACCTCCTCATGAAATGGAAATTGAAAATTCATGAAATCTTTGTTTTCTCACCAGATCCCACAAACCACAAACCGAGAGCCAAACAGCTGACAGCGAAGACGAAGTCCATGAGTGGACAAATATTACCATATGCAAATGAGATGCCGTAAGATACAATGTAACTAACGGGAAATTCCATTATAAGTTCCCTAGTTTCCCAGATATGAGGCCAGTTTGTAGTCTCTCTGCAGGCTCTGGTACACCGTCAGCTTCTGGGATGCTCTCACCTCCTTCCTCCATTCACTGACGTATTCCTCTTGTCTCTTGTTTACTGTGTTCCTGATCCCGGCTTTTGTGAGGTGGTATGGGGTGGTTTTCTGGTCGGGCTGGGTTTCAGTTAAGTTGATTTTGGGGCTTTGCCTTGCCCAGGATCCCTTTTTGTAGCAAGGCTTTATGATGATGGGAGGCTTCACTACTACCATGTAGTTGGCCCCAGAATGATAGCGCCCTCTTCTGGATTGTAAAGTGTAGAGGGAATCTGCCCAGCTCCCCTCGACAGGCATTGTTAGAGGTGCTCCGATGGACCTAGAGGAGATGCTTACAAAATTCCAGGTGGAAGATTTATGTTGGGCTGGAAACCCATCTTGACCAGTCAGGGTACGTATGAGGGCCCCAGACTTCACTGCCATACAGGAGGATTGGTGCAATGATGGAGTCAAAGATTTTAAGCCAGATTCTCACGGGTGCCTTGAGGTTGTACAGTCTTCTGATGTTGTAGAAGGTCTTGCATGTTTTGTCTTTCAGCTCCTCAATGGCTGATTTGAAGCTCCCAGTCTGGTCAATTATCAGGCCCAGGTAGGTGTACCTGTTGGTGGCTGTAAGAGGGCGGTTGTGTAGAGTGAAGGTAGGGAGCCTTCCTTCTCTGGAACACCACAGTGTTGGTCTTTTTTAAATTGATGGGAAGGGCCCATGTGGTGCTGAATTTCTCCAGAATGACTAGCTGGTCTTGGAGACCTTTCTCAGTTGGTGATAGTAGGAGAAGGTCATCCGCATACAGGAGAAATTTCGCCTCGGTGTCATGGAGGATGAGACCTGGTGTTGAGGAGGACTCCAGGGCTGCTGCCAGCTCGTTGACATAAATGTTTAAGAGAGTTGGACTGAGGCTGCAGCCCTGTCTGACTCCTCGGCTCTGCTGGAAGTAAGCCGTTCTTTTCCCATTTACCTTCATGCTGCATCAGTTCTCGGTGTAGGAGCTTTTGATGATGTTGTATGTCTTTCCTCCTATTCCGCTCTCCAATACCTTCAGGAGCAATCCTGGGTGCCACACCGAGTCGAAGGCCATTTTGAAGTCCACGAAACAAGCGAATATCTTTCCCTGCTTTGTGTTGTGGACATGGGTACGGGGTGTAGACGTGGTCTGTGGTGCGGTGGTTTGGCATGAACCGTGCTTGGCTTTTACTAATTGCATTGTGCTGGGTGAGAAAGCCGAGGATTCTAATATATCTATCTATCTATCTATCTATCTATCTATCTATCTATCTATCTATCTGTAACCCTGTGAAGTTACACCGGTTGCGTTATCTGAAATGCCCAGTAGATGGACTCAGTATGCTGTTGATAAGACATTGAGCATTGATCACATGACTGGCTGAAATGAGTCACATGGTTAGTGACATCATCGCAGGTCCTAAAACGACGCGGGCTGCACAGCTCTAAGGAGGAAGGTCCTGGAAGTTTCTGGAAGTTACAATTTGCTCAGCCAGAGAGAGGACATGGGTCTGGCATTGAGAGACTGCAGCACAGAGATAGAACCTGGCGGAGAGAACTTACTTCACCCAAGATCACACCTGCTGAGAGAGGGACCGCTGGCAAAGACAAGCACTGAGTCCAGACGTCTGGTGAATCCTGTGAAAGGAGATTGCTGCGGACTGGCCTGGTAAATGGTGTTGTGAGGGTAAGTCAAACCTCTCCCTGTATCACCACAGGGCACCTGTCTCCTCACCACAATAAAGACTCTGAGGTCCAGTGACGGACATTACACAGCTCAGGCTGCTTCAGTGACCCTGCGGAGCAGGACTTATAAGGGCCCCAACTCTCCTATGTGCACCAACGGCCACTAGGGCGAAGATAGGGGGTGGGACGCAGATGTGCTAGTGGGTGGGTGAGGAAGAATCCACATTACCCTGTTATTTGTGTTACGCTATTGTATTTTTCTATGTATGTTGGTTCATTTTGTTACGCACTATATAAAGTTAATTCCAGTTAGGCTGTGTCAGTCTCATTTGCACCAAGTATGTTCCCAGTGGAGCCTCACATCCCTACCCCGGATGTTCCACTGGGTGGAGGCACTGCCGCAGACATGTACCCCAACTCCCAGATAGCGGAGGCTCAGGATCCGCCTGTCAGGCATAGTGAGTTAACTAGGGTTAGGGACCCCATAGACACTAGGGGGCACCCCCAAAACCCCGTTACATATGGAGGCACTGCTGAGATGAATTGGGGTACAACCAGTGAGAATAGATTAAATCCTCAGGCCACTCCCTCCTTTGCAAAAGAGTGGGCCCAGCAAAGAAATGTACCATTGCAGCAAGCTGTGATGTTATGCAGAGTCCCATCCTGCTGTGAGATGAATCACGTCATCTTGTGTATAGAACTTCGATTGGGAATAGGAATGGCGACCGTCAGGGATATCCTGCAGGATTCTGAAGGCCAAACTTACATGTTAATATATTGTCATACGGACTTGGGAGACCATGAGATGCCTACCAACATTCATTTATATGGAGCCCCGGATGAAGGATGCTCTTTAGTGTACGCTCTCCTTGATAAGAAAGAAAGGGTCTCGCTGCAACAACCCTTTAAATTAGAACAGAGAGATTATGTCACAGGAAATTATTCTAAGCTCCTGACTCCCATCTCCGGAAAGGCCGGAGCCATTCCTAAACAAGCTGCCCATCCTCCTAGAGAACAGGGGATGATTACTCCTAAAGCAGAATTTCATCCATCTACAGCATTACTGAAACCAGACAACCCTGTAGTCCGCACCCCGCCTACAGGAGGTAGTGATGTATCGGACATACTCCAGAAACTCTCAGAAGCCATAGTGACGGCAAACCACACCCATAGTTACCGCAAACTAAAGGTGTTTTCTGGGAATCAGCCTGTTCCTTCAGGAGAAGAGCCTTTTGAGGTCTGGAAGGATAATGCTATGCAGTTGTTGGAGGAATGGTCTTGTACGGATACCATAAAGAAACAGCGGTTGGTGGAGAGTCTTCGTTTTCCCGCTACAGACATGATAAGACTGTACAAGGGAGTAAATGGGCAAGCTACTGTGCACGACTATCTACAAGTTTTGCAGGATGCTTATGGGAAATCAGAAGATTTGGATGATCTGCTGGTTAAGTTCCTAGCCACTAAGCAGAAGGAGCATGAAAAAGCCACTGACTATATCAACCGGTTACAGCTATCGCTTGGAAAGTTATTCCATAAAGGAGCAGTTCCTGCCTCTGAGTTGGATGCTCGGCTATCTAAGCAAATTCAGAGAGGTGGTTTAATCAATAATCCAATTATGATTCTGCTAAGAGCCAAGTTGGACGATAAAGTCCTGCCTTATTCCACCTTAATAAATACAGCCAGGAGATTGGAAGACCAGATGTGTCCACCCCTACAGAAGGAGAAAGAGGATACAGAACTGTCAGCTCTTAGGAAGAAGGTGGCTGAATTGGAGTTCTTATGCAAGTCACCACCAGAGAGAGCAGATCCTCCCCCTGGAAGTGGGGGGCAACACAGGAAGACTCAGAAAAAACTGTTTCCTGAGGATTCACCCCACCGAGGGGATTGCTTTAAATGTGGAAAGTCAGGGCATTTTCAGCGGGAGTGCCCTGCGAACTCCATGGAGGTGTATGTGGAGGTGCTGGCAACCGAGCTTGAGGAGACTCAAATGACCAGGTCTTACAAGCGAAGGAAGACCCGGCCTACCTATGGTTTATCTGTAGGAGCCAAGATTGGGCCTAAATCTTTGATACACGTGCAAGTAGAAGGAATTCAGGCTTCAGCATTGCTAGATACAGGTTCTCAAGTCACCATTATCTACCGAGACTTCTATGAACGTCATTTGAAACACATTCCTATGGAACCTGCAGGAGAGTTTCAGCTATGGGGCGTTGGTTCTCAAGCTCAACCTGTGGAGGGATGCATAAAAGTGACCATAACTATTCCCCAGTTAAACACTGGGATAATATGTCCTATGGAGCTGGAAGCTTTGATATGCCCTGCAGCCAGGAAAGTGTGTGCCCCAATAATATTGGGCACTAATGCAAAGATGGTACAGGATGTATTCAAGGCCTATCTGACAGAAGTGGGAGATGTCTCCTTAGACCGACTGATGGAGGTCAGCCCTGTCCTAGGGAAAGAGTGTAGACGACTAGCCCTTGAAACAAAACCAGGGTCGTGCCACTATTCAGGAACAGAACCTGCATTTGTGAAGCCTGGTGAGACCAAAACCTTACGAGCCATAGCCTCAATGCACCATGAAATGTTGGGGGGAACTGGACAATACCTTATTGAGTCTCTGCCTGAAGAGGATCAGAAGAAGGGGTGGACTCTCATACCTGAGGTGAAAGATTGGCGGAAAAGGTGGTGTCGGAGCTTTCCTGTGATGGTACAGAATTTAACCCCCACGGAAATCCGGATTGATCGTCATCAGATGATTGGTGTGATACACCTTTTAGATCAAGTTTCGTCCATCATGTCTGTGAGTGCAGAACAGAAGGATCATGTGAAAGCACCTTTAGATTTTGATCTAGAAGATTCTCCTCTACCACAGGAGTGGAAAGACAGCCTTCGTTCAAAACTGGTCACCCGAGAGGGAGTGTTTTCCAGAGCAGAGATGGACGTGGGGTGTTCTAAGAGTGCCACCCATACTATAAGACTTGCTGATTCTACTCCTTTCAGAGAAAGGTCAAGAAGAATACCCCCTCGAGATGTGGAAGATGTCCGGGACATACTCCAGCAGATGGAAGGAGCAGGCATCATCACAGAGTCTCGGAGCCCCTATGCCTCACCTATTGTGGTAGTGAGAAAAAAGAATGGTTCAGTTCGGCTATGTGTGGACTACCGTACTTTGAACAAGAGGACTGTGCCAGATCAGTACACTTTGCCCCGGATAGAGGATCTTCTGAACGCCCTATCTGGCAGCCAGTGGTTCAGTGTGCTTGACTTGAGGTCTGGATATTATCAGGTACCCATGAAGAAGGAGGATCAGGAAAAGACAGCTTTCATCTGCCCTTTGGGGTTCTTCCAGTTTACCAGAATGCCACAGGGAGTCACAGGAGCTCCTGCTACTTTCCAGAGGCTGATGGAGAAAACTGTGGGGGATATGAATCCCAAAGAGTGTCTAGTGTATCTAGATGACCTAATTGTTTTCGGGAAGACACCAGAGGAGCATGAACAAAGATTGCTAAAGGTGTTGGATCGACTTCAAGCTGAAGGCCTGAAGCTATCAGTGGACAAATGCCGATTTGCCCAGAACTCTGTCACTTATGTGGGGCATATAGTCTCTGCTGAAGGAGTAGCCACAGATCCTGCTAAAATTGAAGCAGTGTTGAATTGGCCAAGACCAGATAACATCAGTGAGTTGCGGTCCTTTCTCGGATTCTGTGGTTACTACCGAAGGTTCGTGAAAGACTACTCAAAGATTGCTCGAGAGTTACATGACCTACTGAAGATTACCTCTGACGTAACGGGTGCTAAGGCACCATCTCCTAAAGACCCCTTTGGAGAGAAATGGACTTCAGGATGTGAAGATGCCTTTCTGACATTGAAGAAGAGACTTACAGAAGCTCCTGTTTTAGCCTATGCAGACCCTGAGAAACCATATATCCTCCATGTGGATGCCAGTATGGAAGGTCTAGGGGGTGTACTGCACCAAAGTTATCCAGAAGGATTGAGGCCGGTGGCTTACATAAGTAGAAGCCTTACAGGTGCAGAGAAGAACTATCCAGTCCATAAATTGGAATTTCTGGCACTCAAGTGGGCCATCGTGGATAAACTACATGACTATCTGTATGGAGCAACATTCGAAGTAAGGACTGACAACAATCCACTTACCTACATTCAGACTACAGCTAAGCTGGATGCCACAGGACATAGGTGGTTGGCTGCCTTGTCAAGCTACAGTTTCAGCCTGAAGTACAAGCCTGGGCCCAAGAATGTCAGTGCAGATGCCCTGTCCCGCAGACCTAGACTCCCTCCTCACCAAGAAGAAGAGGAGTGGGAAGAGATCCCTGGGCCGGGGGTAGGAACCTTTTGTCAGATGTATGTGGTGGCCGAGAGACAAGAAGAGTTTGCCGAGCTAAGGGGGATAGACTCCATTAGCCACTCTCCAGAAGCCGTGCCTGAGGTGTTCCATGCTCCAGTCATGCTTCAACAGTGGTCCAGTATAACCACAGAAGACAAGAAGAAGGCTCAAGCACAGGACTGGTATATTGGGATAGTTATCAGAGCAATAAAGACTAAGAATCCTAAATTGCTGACTTCTCTACCTGTGAGTCAAAGAGAATTATACCGAAGAGAATGGAGCCGACTACATCTTGAAGATGGAGTACTCTATAGGGTCGTGAAGTATCATGATCACCCTGACAGAAAACAATTGGTACTACCCCACAGATACCGTGGCATGGTCCTGAGAGCTCTCCACGATCAACATGGGCATCTCGGGGTGGACAAGACCTATGGCCTAGTACAAGATCGGTTCTATTGGCCTCGCATGAGGGAACATGTCGAGCAACATGTAAAGACATGCAGGAGGTGTATCCAGAGGAAGACCCTGCCTGTGAGAGCTGCCCCTATGGGTCATCTGAAAAGTACGGGACCCATGGATCTTGTGTGCATGGACTATCTCGGCATTGAGAGCGATACAGCGGGAATTGGAAATGTGCTGGTGGTAACGGACCATTTCACCAGCTATGCTCAAGCCTTCCCCACTAAAGATCAAAAAGCTGTGACTGTAGCCAAAGTCCTTTGGCAGAAGTATTTTATTCACTATGGACTACCCAATCGGATACACTCTGATCAAGGTAGAGACTTTGAGAGTAAGTTGATCAAGGAGCTGTTGGACATGTTGCAGGTGCAGAAGTCCAGAACCACACCTTATCATCCGGAGGGTGATGCACAGCCAGAACGGTTCAATAGGACCCTCCTAGATATGCTAGGGACTCTCAAGCAAGTCGAGAAGCAGTCTTGGAGTAAACATGTGGAAGCCATGGTCCACGCATACAACTGTACAAGGCATGAATCTACAGGGTTCTCACCCTATTTCCTAATGTTCGGAAGAGAAGCTCGATTACCGGTAGATGTCCGTTTGGGAGTGTCTCCTGATGGAACAGATTCAACTTCACACTTTCAATATGTGAGGAACCTCAAACAAAACCTTCATCGGGCCTATGAGTTGGCCACCCAAGCTGCAGCAAAAATGGAGGAACGGAACAAAAGAAGGTATGATTCTAAGGTGAGATATCGGGAGATCCAAGCAGGGGATAAAGTTCTTCTCCGGAATCTAGGTGTGCCTGGAAAACACAAACTGGCTGACAGATGGAAAGATACCCTGTTTGAGGTTGTGTCCAAACTAGAAGGACTGCCAGTGTACAACATTAGGGGCCCGGAGGGCCGAATAAAGGCTTGGCATAGAAACCATCTGCTTCCAGTTGTGTATGCTGATGAAGAGGAAGAGAGTAGTGAAGAACTGGAGGGAAACCCAGCAGAGAGTCCTGGAAATGGGGCAGAGGAGACCCCGGGAACTCCCAGTGCAGAGGATCAGTGGTGGTCATCACCCGCAGAAGAGACACAGCAATTGCCTCCTTTAACTCCGGTGGTTCCACAAAGTCCCGGAACCTCTCCTAGGTCACAAAGTTCTCCAAGGTTGAATCCAGAAAGTCCATGTTTTGTGCCTGGAACTCCCCTTAGAGACTCTACTTCGAAGGCAGGAGTCGAAGTCCCACAGTTGATGTCCCAAGATCCTCTCCCACAGCGAGAACTGAGACACAGTACCAGAGTGCGGCAACCCCCTAGGGCCTTAGTTTATGATAATATAGGAGAGCCCAGTTATGCCCCGCTGACACAAGCAGCATCTAAAATGGCCACTTTCCTACATGCACTAGCTGAAGTGGTAAATGTTAGTGACTCTTTACCCTAAATAAATAGCTAGCTAGGATATTACTGTGCCAACTGTACTGTATGTATGCTAAATATATTTCTGTTGAATTTTTGTTAAGCCCCTGGCTAGGACTTGCCAGTGGAAGGCAAGTATTTTTCAAGGGGGAGCATGTAACCCTGTGAAGTTACACCGGTTGCGTTATCTGAAATGCCCAGTAGATGGACTCAGTATGCTGTTGATAAGACATTGAGCATTGATCACATGACTGGCTGAAATGAGTCACATGGTTAGTGACATCATCGCAGGTCCTAAAACGACGCGGGCTGCACAGCTCTAAGGAGGAAGGTCCTGGAAGTTTCTGGAAGTTACAATTTGCTCAGCCAGAGAGAGGACATGGGTCTGGCATTGAGAGACTGCAGCACAGAGATAGAACCTGGCGGAGAGAACTTACTTCACCCAAGATCACACCTGCTGAGAGAGGGACCGCTGGCAAAGACAAGCACTGAGTCCAGACGTCTGGTGAATCCAGTGAGAGGAGATTGCTGCGGACTGGCCTGGTAAATGGTGTTGTGAGGGTAAGTCAAACCTCTCCCTGTATCACCACAGGGCACCTGTCTCCTCACTCACAGTAAAGACTCTGAGGTCCAGTGACGGACATTACACAGCTCAGGCTGCTTCAGTGACCCTGCGGAGCAGGACTTATAAGGGCCCCAACTCTCCTATGTGCACCAACGGCCACTAGGGCGAAGATAGGGGGTGGGACGCAGGTGTGCTAGTGGGTGGGTGAGGAAGAATCCACATTACCCTGTTATTTGTGTTACGCTATTGTATTTTTCTATGTATGTTGGTTCATTTTGTTACGCACTATATAAAGTTAATTCCAGTTAGGCTGTGTCAGTCTCATTGCACCAAGTATGTTCCCAGTGGAGCCTCACATCCCTACCCCGGATGTTCCACTGGGTGGTGGCACTGCCGCAGACATGTACCCCAACTCCCAGATAGCGGAGGCTCAGGATCCGCCTGTCAGGCATAGTGAGTTAACTAGGGTTAGGGACCCCATAGACACTAGGGGGCACCCCCAAAACCCCGTTACATATCTATCTAATATCTATCTATCTATCTATCTATGCATCCATCCATCCATCCACCTCATATCTACCTCTCTTTTGTACCCAGGACTTCATCCAGAATGTATTATAGTCACACCCTTTCTACATTTCTCTTTTCCACCCCAGAAATTGGAAGTACTTGAAGTTAAAGACAAATAGCCACCACCTTTAAGCCAACAATTTTTATTCCAAACACTCGATTTTTATAAATGTTTGGATGAACATTTCATCTTTTCACCTTGTTACAAGCTAAATGATTGCACATTTCACACTCCAGGCCTCGTACGTCAGGAGGAGAAATATCTTACTGCAAATGTTCCGTTCTATGAAGGAATGAACTAAGCTTCCATCTCCATCTTGTTTACTAGTAGTATTATGGGCCTGGAGTCTTTGGCTCCACCAGATATTTTATTTTTCTTTCACCGCAGGCTTGTTTTTGCGGTTTGGCCACAAAAATTTTTGAAAAATAGTCTAATGTCTCCGGACCTGGATAGAAAATAGAGATTTTTTTTAAAACTTTTTTACTCTAAGTGTCCCAGAATAAACCTTCTTTGAGGAGAAAGGTGATTTCACAAGTACGTGATCCTCACGAGATCTCACTATTTGTTGGGGTCTATCTGGTTCTGATTAGGTGACTACTTATTCCTTCATTAAATTAATTTTCTTGCAGAGGAACAGATGGACCCAGTCTTCCATAATCAGGGTAATGGCAATATTTTACTGACATTAGGACTTATATCAGATCCTTGGAGAACAAAGGAGGACTTGGCCTGGTTTGCCGTAACCCGCCCAGTCCGAGGCTCCTCGAGACGCTCTATCTGCAGCTGTACAAGCAGAAAAAAACAAGATTGTTTTTCGTGTTCATATAAGTTAAGACCATGCTGTAACCATGGGGGGAAAAATATTTTTCTGGTGAATATTGCAGATTCTCAGCTTCTCGGCACTAATACGGCGCGTGCCAAAAAATCCATTCTCTCAGATTTCGAGGCATCTGGAGGAAGGTGCATGGGATAGTGTTTACTGAGGACGTATGCTCCATATTACTTATTTGGAAATCGTTTAGGTCATATTTGTTTCATTTTATGCTGAGTGTTAAAGTGAAAGTCTGACTTATGTTTTATGAAAATTGTTTCTTTTGGGGCGCCTTCATTTTTCCGGTGAGGTTATTATTTTAGGGCAAATCATTTATTTTACATTTAGCTATTAAGAAAAAGAAAAAAGGTTGCGATATGCTTTTAAAGCTCTTGACGATCTACATGAGGTAATGTAACCACTATGTAGGAGACCTAAAGGAGTCTTGTCCATGGTTCCAATGCCCACTAGGCCATTGTAGAGGATCAGCTCTCTCAAATTTAGCAATAAAGCAGCCAGATATCCTGGAGCCCTGGACAAGAGGTCTTGTTGTCTACTCAGTGGTCATTTTGGCACAGGGGAAGTAGTAGTTAAGGGGTTAATTCGGACATCCCTGAGGATCCTTTTTTGGCACAGAGGAAGGGTAGTTTAGAGGTTATTGCCGACATCCCTGATGGTCTTGGGCAGTAAAGGGATTAATGCCAGAATCCCTGGTAGACTAGGGCACTGAAGGGATTAATGCTGGCATCTATGGGGTCTAGGGCAGTGAATGCATGAAAACCTGCATTCCTAGTTGCCTTGGCCAGTGGGGCCAGTGAAGGGATTAATGCCTTAATTCCTAGTGGTGTAGGCCAGTGAAGGGATAAATGCCAGCATCCTGGGGGTCTAGGGCATTGAAGGCATGAATGCCTGCATTCCTGGTGGTGTAGGCCAGTAAAGGGATTAATGCCTGCATCTTTGGTAATGTAGGGTAGTAAATGGATTAATAATTGCACCCTTGGTGGTCTACAGCAGTGAAGAGATAAATTCTAGCAACCCGAGGGTCTAGGGTCTTGAAGGCATGAATGCCTGCATTCCTGGTGGTGTAGGGCAGTAAATGGTTTAATGCCTAAATTACTAGTGGCGTAGACCAGTAAAAGGATTCATCCCTGCATTCTTGGTAGTCTAGGGCAGTGGTTGGATTAATTTTTGCACGCCTAATGGTATAAAGTAGTGAAGGGATTAATGCCAGCATCCCTGGGCATCTAGGGAATTGAAGGCATGAATGCTTGCATTCCTGGTGGTCTAGGGCATGAAAGGGGTTAATAGCTGTATCTCGAGTGGTCTGTACTAGTGAATGGATTAATGCCTGCATCCCTTGTAGTCTAGAGCAGGGAAGAAATTAATGTATATATCCTTGGTGGAGGATGGTGAAGAGTCTAATCTATTACATCTGGTACTCTAATGGTTGTGCATTCCTTCAGGTTCCAGTGTTATCCCTGTATCAGCATCTACCTTCATCTTTGTCCTCTTCAGAAAGATGATAGAGAGGACTGTGAAGCTGTAACTGTAGAGCTGCACAGTTCTCTGTTTGGTCTGATTGCTCAACCTAATCATTAAAGGGGGAATTTAGGGAATCTGGGTGGTAGCAGACTTTACTTGAGTGGGGATTAACCTGCACAGAGCAGATACTATCGAGGGATATTGTCCACGGACTGTTTGTGGTACTCAGTTGAATGGGAATGAGCTGTAATGTCTGACACAGTGTCAAGACAAAAGAGGTAATGTTTCTGGAAAGAGAGCAGATCCTTTTCTCAAATCACAGACAACACCTTTAGACCATATTGGTGCACACTTTTAATCCATATAATAATTTAACCACCCCTCTGACCTTCACCCTGGGCTTGGATTTCCACATGGGATATGACTAAGTCTGGCATCATAATGTGGTAATACAGGCATATGTAAGTATTTAAATTATGGCTGCAACACACATGGATCCCTTTAGGTTCTAATGAATTGAACTTACATCACCTTAGGGTTATGCAGGTTTACAAATTATTATTATTATTAATTTTTTTTACAAGTTTGCTTGCAATACTCTGTTTCGCCACATGTTGTGCTGTTAAGGAAATACATGTTCATGAGCAACAAATAAAACAAAGAGCTACCATTCAAATGCATGTAGCACAAGACAATGAAACTCCACCTAGTGGTAGAAAAATGTATTAAGGAAATATTAATTTGAAATGCATTTCTGCAGCAGAACCTCAAAACTAAATGCTGTGGGGGTCATTTATCAAATCAGTGCAAAGGAAAACTAGCAACCAAGCTTTGAAAAATGAATGGTAGAATCTGACTGGTTGCTGTAGGCATCCAGTTTTCCATTGCACCAGTTTGATACATCTCCCCTTAGTGTCCATGTATGCTTTATAACTTTTTTCCATTGTGAGTAGTTTTTTTTTCAAAATTTGGAAAGTCCCCTTTAAATAGGAATCTTATTTAGTGTGGACGCAGTCACTTAGTGAAGATATAAACCTTCTCCTCTGTAAAATCCCCACTAATGTTGATACGTATTACATAAGTTGACATGATTGAAGACAGATCCAGCGCAGTGTGTTGGAACTGTGAACACCCAGTCCAGTAATCGTATCACTGTGTTATGTTATACCTTGCATTAAGCTCAGACTGTATCTGCAGTGAGGTCATTGACAGAGAATGGATCATAGGTTATGGACTGCCGCCAAATCATACAATCCTATAATGCTGATATATCCTTATTTATCTCTAAAACCTCCGTCCCCAGTGTCATCTTTGGAAGTTCGATTAACAAACTATTTAATCGGGGATTTGAATGAAATACAGCTTTCTATGAGATACTTCAAAAATAATAACCATCATATTCAGTTTTTATTGTCATTATTTCTTTACAATTTTTTTTATAATGTGAATATTGAGTGTTACTGAAGGATTTGAGAAGATCTATCTAACTACTATATATGTAGAAAAATATAACTACTATAATATTCTGAATTATGTAAAAGAATATACCTAATATAATACTGCTCCTATATACAAGAATATAACTACTATAATACTGCTCCTATGTACAATAATATAACTACTATAATACTGCTCCTATGTAGAATAATATAACTACTATAATACTGCTCCTATGTAGAAGAATATTACTACTATAATACTGCTCCTATGTACTAGAATATAACTACTATAATACTTTTCCTATGTACAAGAATATAACTCCTATAATACTGCTCCTATGTACAAGAATATAACTCCTATAATACTGCCCCCTATGTACAAGAATATAACTACTATAATACTGCCTCCTATGTACAAGAATATAACTCCTATAATACTGCCTCCTATGTACAAGAATATAACTACTATAATACTGCTCCTATGTACAAGAATATAACTACTATAATACTGCCTCCTATGTACAAGAATATAACTACTGTAATACTGCTCCTATGTACAAGAACATAACTACTATAATACTGCTCCTATGTACAAGAATATAACTACTATAATACTGCCTCCTATGTACAAGAATATAACTACTGTAATACTGCTCCTATGTATAAGAATATAACTACTATAATACTGCCTCCTATGTACAAGAATATAACTACTATAATACTGCTCCTATGTACAAGAATATAACTGCTATAATACTGCTCCTATGTACAAGAATATAACTACTATAATACTGCTGCTATGTACAAGAATATTACTACTATAATACTGCCTCCTATCTACAAGAATATAACTACTATAATACTGCTCCTATGTACAAGAATATAACTACTATAATACTGCTCCTATGTACAAGAATATAACTAATATAATACTTTTCCTATGTACAATAATATTACTACTATAATACTGCCTCCTATGTACAAGAATATAACTACTATAATACATTTCCTATGTACAAGAATATAACTACTATAATACATTTCCTATGTACAAGAATATAACTGCTATAATACTGCTCCTATGTAGAATAATATAACTACTATAATACTGCTCCAATGTACAAGAATATAACTACTATAATACTGCTCCTATGTACAAGAATATAACTACTATAATACTGCTCCTATGTACAAGACTATAACTACTATAATACTGCCTCCTATGTACAAGAATATAACTACTATAATACTGCCTCCTATGTACAATAATATAACTACTATAATACTGCCTCCTATGTACAAGAATATAACTACTATAATACTGCTCCTATGTACAAGAATATAACTATTATAATACTGCTCCTATGTACAAGAATATAACTACTATAATACTGCCTCCTATGTACAAGAATATAACTACTATAATACTTTTACCTGGGACAATTATCAGTTACAAGTGCCCTTTTTCCCGGCACATATAAAAGGGTTGTAAGTCAGTTTCTATAATTTTTCATAAATGATCATGCAGTTTTCTATGTAATTATTAACGGTATGAACAGTGCTTTGTACTGCATTTCGTATGTAAATATGCTGCACTATGTGGTCAGGCATGGTACTGCAGATCAATCTTTTTAAGGTGAAACTTTAGGCTTGGTCTACACAATGGCATGGACTCATGTGCAACCTTAATGTTATTCTATGGGGTCATCTATGTAAGTCATCTAAGAGTCTATTAACCTGTATTATCCCCCTCAAATGGTCTCATTAAGTTTACTGACTATACTTACCGTATGTAAGTACGGCTGGTGGGTGGTCATAACCCAGTGCTTTCCCCTATAGAAATAATCTTGGATAAGTCTGCCCATGGTCAATGATGGCCAAGTTTATTCCTAAAACAAGACTTTTTATTAAATTTATAGTAAAACGCTAGAACGTGCAAGCCTAAAGAAAAACCCATGCCAATGGATCAAGCATCCACACCTAGCCCCGGAGAATAGTCTCACACCGCTTATAAAATGACCATTGTTAACAGGATTGCTCATGTGTGGGATTGTGGTTATGGGCAGCAGCTCTCAGGGATCACATTCTATCCTGAGATGTTGGCCAAGATTGGTGGAGCACCTGCACATCTCAAGGAAACTTCTATGGATTCAATGTCTTTGGATACGTAGATATCTGGAAGACATTTCCATGTGGTGACAGCTCGTGATACGTTCCTATAATCTGGAGATCATATAGAAAATTATTTTTTACTCCATAGCAGTAATTTTATGCTTTGGCTGTCAGACCGTTGAGATCGTTCAATGTCATGTGAGTTCACTCGCTGATGGGATATTTCGAGAGAAACAGCTTCTTCCCAGGAGATTTGACTACCGTGCCAAGGTGCACGTCTTCCTGGACCTCCACCACAAAGCTTCGAAAGCCAAATTACCAGCTGTACAAATGTTTTTCATCCCTAAGAACCAGGCGTTTTCCCGTTAATCATAAGATGTCACATAGTTGGAGGGACGGATGGATACAGTGGGTAATATGAAGAAAGCGTTGTGTAGATTACGCCTGTAGGAGAGCACAGGAACACGTGCAGACTTTTATTGTTGGGTTGAGAACTTTTGTAATGTTCATTGTGCTCTTCGAGGGGTCTCTGGAGCGCAGGATCATGTTACAAACAGCACGTTCTGGCCAACAACAGGAATTTTTGGCACAGAGATTGAGCGCAGACCCCGGTTCATCCCGTCTAAAGTTACTTTGGAGGTTCCAATGCCCTAATTATTTTCCATCCAATTATCTTTATTTTGATATGTTAACACCAGTATAGCCTGAGGTCGGAGAGGACAATGAGGAGAACCATAGTCTTGGTTGCTATGTGACTATTAGATTTGATCGAGGAGTAAATCTACTGGTGTTTCAGGGCTGTGTGTAGGATTTTATTGTTTAGCAAGATATTTTATTACTGTACACCTGCTGCTGCTGCAGCACTGAGCAGAGGCAGAATTTTTGGCCAGAACTTTGACTAGAATTCAACATTGTAGATGGAGCATTGTGTCTCATGTCTTTATGAATGAGTGCAATACAATGCCTGAAGAAGTCACTGGGCAGGAGGAGAGGATAACAGTGGCCATAGTCCTAGCTCTGAAGACAGTTCATTAATAGACAAGATCCCTGGTATCTATGAGATGACAAAAAGGCCCAACAACTGGTGGATGAACTCCATAGTGATCATGCCTTTAGTGACTTGGGGTTAATTATAATATACCTGGTGATCTAGGGTGGCTTGGGGGTTCGTTATTGTATTATTGTTCCTGGTGGTTTAAGGAGGCTTTCATGAAGACAAACCTCTTTAATCACCTCATTACTACTGGGCTGGCTTCAAAAACCACATCTGGTCATACAGTAGCTGCTGAAAGGACGACGTAGTATTCATTAAGTTCAAATGAATGGCCGACCATTTAATATATGGACAGATCAGGTCCAAAAGACTGAGAGGTGCCTTTTGTTGGTGGTTTCTTGCTTTGGTTTTTAGAGGTTGTTTCAAACAATGGGACCCCTGTCTATGACAACCATGTGCCCTGATAGAGGGTTGTATTCATAAGACAATTAATTTATTAGCAGTACCCCTGGTTATCTAGGGTAGGTAAGGGGCTAATGGAATAAAGGGTTAATATAACTTTTCCTGTTGGTCTAACTCTAGAATATTGAAAGGGTTAACATCGCAATCCTCGATAGTCTAGATTACAGTAGTGAAAGGGTGGAAAACACTATTCCTAATGGATTACAGTAGTCAAAGGGTTATCATCCCTATCCCTGGTGGACTAGAGTAATAAAAGGGCTAACATCACTATCCCTTGTGGTCAAAAGTAGTGAAAGGGTCAACATCACTATGCCTTGCAGTCCAAAACAGTGAAGGTGTTAATTCATACCTGATGTCCAGTGGGTTACTCACCTCTCCAGGATCCATCATTACCCAGCAGCATGTGACAGGAACCTGAACATATTCAACCAATTGTTTTCACCTTCCTCTTCCTGCTCTGATCATGGAGGTCACAGAGGCTAATCTGCTCGATCATTGGTGGTCTCCCCCTGATGCAAGTCTATGTCCCCTCCCACACAAACTTTTGAGCAGCCCTGATGGCTGCTCATGGCTGTTATGGACACCTCTCCATGGTTAGGCTGTGTTCTTACCATGTGCGGTGTGCATGTCTGAACAGGTCTGTCCACCCCTATTGACCTAACTGATGCCAAAACAGTGGTCTTTTGGTAAGCAGAATTTTATGTTCCTATACTATATAGTATATATCTATTTTTTTTTATTGATGGGGCCATGGATGAGGTATCTCATGGGCAGGGGCGTAACTACCATAGCGGTAGACCATGCGACTGTTATGGGGCCCAGGGTAATAGAGGGCCCAGTCTTAGTTCGGATTATCTCCTCTTCTACTGGGGATGAAAACTTGGTCAGGACTCTACCCTCTAAAGGCACAACTTTTAGCAAATGAGGCAGTGGAAAAATATCCCAAGGGTCATTGAAAAGGGTTTAGGCAGAAACCCTTCTGTTCTGTGTGGGGGGCCTGGTTTGATCCTTGCTAAGGTGCCCTTACTTCTCTATGTATGCCGCTGCTCATGGGCTTTGCTTTTGGCATATATGCTTAGAGATTTTCCCTGCGTATGGGTTGACCACAGGAGTCACGTGGGGAGTGCACACAGAGGTCTCTGTAATTGGGAGGTCATGTGATTTGTCAGCAGATTGGTTGGAGATCATACATTACACTCATGTAATGTATGGTCCTTCCATGGAAGGTGGCTTCATCTATTTTAGGTTGAATCCTGTACATCTTTTGTAGATTAAAATTGGAAATACATACCAGCCACAGTTTATTGAGGTTTTTCTGGGCTTTACATCTGTTTCCCTTTTGTGGTCTTTTGGTTTTCGCTTTAACTCGACGTGTTGCATAGGTTGGCCAATCTATTAAGAACCGAGAGCGAGGAATGGAGAGAGATGGCATTTGACTTGCTAATGATATTTTATTTCCTGTATCAGAATATTCAGCAGCATTATTTAATTAAAGCGAGTCATAACAATAGCGGAGTCATCCATTTACACCACACGTTTTAAGTTTTACTTTTTGGGGTTTTCATTATTTGTAAATGAACCACAGATGAAGAAATCTACCCTTCAGGGTATAAGCACAACCGCTTATGTTATACTGTAGTTTAGATTTTGTTACATGGGAGTATACTGAGCAACATCCATGGTTCTGATCCAGCAAATGGCCAGATCCCAAAAATGTAATGGGCATATGACTTCTTAGCATCGTAGCTAAAGAAGAAGCATCGTAGCTGAAGAAATATCATTGCTTAAAGAGCTTGTAGATGAAGGTTGGTCTGGTGTTTGGGGCCCCCATCTATTATCAAAAGAACTCTTGTTCTGGAGAACCCAATGCACCTTTGATGGCCCATTACTTTTAATGGGCACCATGTAATTCCTCAGTTCCTTAGTGGTGGCACTGCAGGGAAACTGAATACTGAATATAGCCAGGTTTCTCCACTGATTATAGCTGATCACTGGGGCTCCCAGCAGTAGGATAACTTGTGATCAGTTTTTCCTTGGGTAGTCTTCCAGAAAAATACTGTCCAAAACAGAATACCACTTTAATGCATTTTTACTTTTGGCTTATTAAAGAACAATTGATGGGTTGTTTGGATGACTTTACATACCAATGGCACATTGTATAGATCAGCTCACATTGGACCCTGTTTCATTGGAGATGACTATAATTTCCAAAAAGTATCTAATATGGTTGGTAGATGAAGCTGTAGATGAGAAATTTCAAAAAATTCCATACATGTTTTGAAATGAACCTATGGACCAATGTCAAACATAGTACCACTTTGTATATGGCTGACTACTGATTGCTGTTTTTTTAGCTCATCATGTTGATTGAATTCCATCAACACGATCAGTTTGTTGGCAATTGGATTGGGAGAATGGGACATGGTTGTAAGACATCAGGCTGATATTTTTTGGTTCTTTAGGGCATCTAACCTTTCCATTTTCACTTGGGTCACAATACTTAGCCCATGCATGGGCACCTGAAGACCATTATAGTTCTGTCTGACCAACCTTCCCAAAAATATGATCAAAAACACCTTTTCTTCATGTTCAGGTCCAGGAAATGGAAGGAAATCCCGCCGGTGTGGACAGCTGGGGTCTATAGCAGCTCTGAAGTATGCAGTGGTCGGTCTCTACTTACTGGTCTTTCTTATCCTTGTTGGAGTGTTCATCTTGGCAGGTAAGACCCCCAGATACCATGGAGGATGTGACACGTTAATCAGCTGGTTCCAACCAGTGAAATTAAATGTATATTGCATTATTTCCTCATATTACTGGTGGACATAATGACCACAGGTGATTGTTGCAGTTAACAGGGATAATTGTCACAATGACCACAAATGATTGTCACAGTGACCATCCCTGATGATCATAATGACCACATGTCATTATTGTGGAGACCACATAGGATTGCCATGATGACCACATGTAACGGTTGTGATGACCACATATGACTGTCATGATGACCATATCTGATTGTCATGATGACCAAATGTGGGTATCGCAATGAGAACAAGTGATTTTCATGATGACCACACTTTATTATCACAATGACCACACTTCCTTGCTGTGATGACCATGTATGATTGTGGTGCTGGTAAAGTCATATTCTTATAACCAGCCAGCCCTTTGCTAGGCAAACACAATATTGGAGAGGGCTTTTCCCAAAATCATAACAACCAGCTACAGCCTAAGGTGTCATTCACATGGGAGTATCACACATTTGTATTAAGTCATATATTGGAACCATAGGTCAGTAGAGAAGCAATTTTTTTCTGATGGATTCCATACCTATGGGCCAGGAACGAACAGTCCATCTATATTTATGGGAACCATGTAATGCTTCATTTCACCTGAGGTGGTGCTGCAGGGAATTGAATAGTTAGTGCTGGGCTGTTATGTGGATTCTCTGGAGGACCCTGTGGTCAGCTATAGCGAAGAGTCCAAGATGTGATCCTTAGTGTAATTACTGTTATAGGATGGCTGGCACTGTTGTGGGGGCATTGTTATGGCTTTCTATGTTATTTGTTGTTGTCTGACTCTGTAATGAGCTATTGTGGCTGTCTGTAATGGGGCACCTAGACTTGCATTGTTATGTGTCTCTGTGGCTGCCATTGTTATGGGGCACTGTGGCTGGCATTGTTATGAGTTTCTGTGACTGGCATTGTTATGTGGCATTGTGGCTGGCATTGTTATGGGTCTCTGTCGCTGGCACAGTTATGGGTCACTGTGACTGGCACAGTTATGGGTCTCTGTGGCTGCCACAGTTATGGGGCATTGTGGCTGGCATTGTTATATGGCATTGTGGTTGGCTTTGTTATTGGGCAGTGTGACTGGCATTGTTATGGGTCACTGTGGCTGGCATTGTTATGGGTCACTGTGGCTGGCATGATTATGGGTCTCTGTGGCTGGCACATTTATGTGTCTCTGTGGCTGGTATAGTTATACAGCATTGTGGCTGGCATTGTTACAGGTCACTGTGGCTGGCATTGTTATGGAATTGTGGCTGGCATTTTTATATGGCATTGTGACTGGCATTGTTATGGGTCACTGTGGCTGGCATTGTTACGGGTCACTGTGGCTGGCATTGCTATGAGTCTCTGTGGCTGGCATTGTTAGGGGGCACTGTGGCTGGCATTGTTAGGGGGCACTGTGGCTGGCATTGTTACGGGTCACTGTGTCTGGCATTGTTATGGAATTGTGGCTGGCATTTTTATATGGCATTGTGGCTGGCATTGTTAGGGGGCACTGTGGCTCGCATTGCTATGAGTCTCTGTGGCTGGCATTGTTACGGGTCACTGTGGCTGGCATTGCTATGAGTCTCTGTGGCTGGCATTGTTAGGGGGCACTGTGGCTGGCATTGTTAGGGGGCACTGTGGCTGGCATTGTTACGGGTCACTGTGGCTGGCATTGTTATGGAATTGTGGCTGGCATTTTTATATGGCATTGTGGCTGGCATTGTTAGGGGGCACTGTGGCTCGCATTGCTATGAGTCTCTGTGGCTGGCATTGTTAGGGGGCACTGTGGCTGGCATTGTTACGGGTCACTGTGGCTCGCATTGCTATGAGTCTCTGTGGCTGGCATTGTTAGGGGGCACTGTGTCTGGCATTGCTATGAGTCTCTGTGGCTGGCATTGTTAGGGGGCACTGTGTCTGGCATTGTTATGGGTCACTGTGTCTGGCATTGTTAGGGGGCACTGTTTTGAACTCTGGGAAAAATAATTTTTGCTCAATATTCTTGCCCCTCATCAGTGCAGAGCAGGTACTGGTTTAGCTTGAGGAGAGGCCATTGACATAGTTCTGGAGTAATCGTTCAGAGTGCCAGGTTGGCATAAGGAGTCTTATAAGACAGGTAGTTCTCCCTGGGAATAGGTAACCTGGTCAGCACTGACGAGGGGCAAAACCCCCGAAACCGCTGTTTTCAGATAAGTGTGTCCTTCTTATGGAAGCGATTCTGGCTCTGGCTGATTTCCCACACCTTTGTTATGAGGCCAGATATTGGCTTATAGGATCTCCATCCAAAAGGTGATGCTAGTGATCAAGCTTCTGTCGCCTGGAGAAGACCTTATTTACACTACATGTACTGAATTGGTGGTCACCAAGACAGGAAGTCAGGTGGTTGCTAGGCAACTCAGAATACCAAAGCAAGCAAAATATACTGTGAGCTAGGTATAAGCTCTGCTTGTAGATACCAGAGGCTCGATGTGTAATGGTGCAGATGTAGCAGGGCGGTACTTGACATCAGGCATGACTTGAGGAATGCAGTGCAGGTAACTGACTGATTTAACTTAATGGGCACCTGTCTACAGGACCTCCCCTGTTAAACCAGGCATACTGCCTAATATGATTAATCCTGCTGATTAAAACGGTATCTGTGTTTTGAAAATTGGCAGTGGCTTTCCCAAGAAAAAATTACTTTTATTCTCAGCTAATGAGAGCTTCAGCACACGGAGGGGCGGAGCCAGCCCCTTGGTGAACCTCAGCTCCTCCGCTTTCCAGTGCTGGCTCCACCCCCTCGGAGCATAAAGAATAAAAGAACCTTTTTCTCTGGAGCGCTGCAACCGATTTTCACAAGACAGGTATCATTTTAATCAGCAGTGTCAACCCTACTAGACAGTATGCCTGCTCTGAAAGGGTTGATCCTACAGACTGGTGCTCTTAAACTCAATGGAACAGTTCAAGGACACAGTCATTTCTGCTACATCTGCACATAATGGGTTTCAGTTATAATGGAGGAGGGTTAGTGTGATCTGCAGCTGTTCCTTCTTATTTTTATGGAGTAAAATGTGTGATTTCTCGTTTCCCCTGAGCAGAGGCGCCTCCGGAGCACAGACGATGGGGATATTGCTGCAGTAGTAATCCGGGTTTTCTGGATTTTACTGGTGATACCCTCATACACTGGAGGGGACGTGACGACTCATATTATATTACAGGGATAGTGACCGGGGCGTTGCTAAGTTATGGTTAAATTATTAAAACTACTACATCCCCCATCATGTAATATTTACGAATTTCATTATCATTTTCAGGGATAGCGTGCTGCCGAGCAAAAGTATCTAAGCCTGTCATGTGTGATTGAGATACTGTTAGCTAAGCTAGTGTACCTAATCCTATCTTGTGTGATACAGTCTTCATTGCAATGTATCTCAGAATATCATATGTGATACACCCTGCTGGGCTGTGTATCTAGATTTAAAGGGGTTGTCCGGGTTCAGAGCTGAACCCGGACATACCCATAATTTCACCCAGGCAGCCCCCCTGAGGCTAGCATCTCATGCTCCGATGCGCTCCCTTGCCCTGCACTAGATCGCGCAGGGCACGGGCTCTTTTGTTTACAATAACACACTGCCGGGCTGATAAGCACTGTTATGGAGAACTATGACTGGCACTGTTATGGAGCACTATGACTGACCCTGTTATGGGGACACTGTGATAAGCACACTATGACTGGCACTGTTATAAAGCACTATGACTGGCACTGTTATTGGGACACTGTGATGAGCACTGTTATAAAGCACTATGACTGGCACTGTTATGGAGCACTATGACTGGCACTGTTATGGAGCACTATGACTGGCACTGTTATGGAGCACTATGACTGGCACTGTTATGGAGCACTATGACTGGCACTGTTATGGAGCACTATGACTGGCACTACTATGTGGACACTGTGATGAGCACTGTTATGGAGCACTATGACTGGCATTGTTATGGGGGTGCTGTATCTTTTCTTGTTATTAGGAGTGGACATTGTGCCTTGAACTGGTTCGTGGGCACATTTGCAGTGTGATGTCCCCCGCCGTAGGGTGGCGGGGGACATCATGGGTGCTGAGGTGCTGAGTCCTGTTATTGCGCCTCCATCAGACAGCCGCTTACACACTCAGATCCTTTGTTATACTCACCAACTATTGGTCTGATTGGACAGATATTGGTCAGATAATCAGTTGGTGTAAATGCACCCTTAATGACAAGAAGTCCCAGTTCTGCCCTGTGGTGACGCATTGCACGCCCTTGTAGTGTATATGGCGGTATTACACCCATCACAGCCCCACTCTGCAGCCATTAATCTGGGTGTGACCAGTGATAACAGGGTGAGTAATCGCTGGAAGCAGCACAAAGATCTGCATGGTAACAGTGACAAAACATGGAACGTCTGGGTGTTTCTCCGGGTGTTTGGCGGTTGGGAGGGGCGCGGAGCATGTTTTTGGAATGGAACCACTTAGGGCAAAAGTTGGAACCAGGGTGATGTGACGCGGGCGCCAAATTAAGGATTCTTCTAGTCCGGCTGACTACTATTGTGCAAAGCTGTGAAACGGACAACTTCTACTGGCAAATATCTGCAAGAAAAAAAAACTATTGTCGAGTCTTATTTGTTGGTGACTTAAATTAAAATTACAATTTTGAAAAACTTTGAGTTCATGGGAGTTTCTAGAAAATATGGCTGCTTTCTTCTAAAAACAGTGCCACTCCTATGTACAGGTTATGTGTGGTACTGCAGACCTAATCATTTCAATGAGGCCGGGCTGCAGTACCAGACGCAACCAGTAGACAGGTGTCCAAAAATGAACGAGCCCTTGAAATGATTCAGACTAAGCTAATCAACCTCAGCACATTTAGTTCCTTCTTTTCTTCCTTGTCTGTAGGATGTATGTGACATACACGCGATGGCGGTCTCAGCTGATGGTCCAGGTTTTATAGATGGTCTGGCTGGAAGCCTTGGGAGGTGACATCATGGCGTTCCTCGCTGTTCTGGGTCTTCATAGTTGATGGTTTCAGGGCAGGTGGTTTATCTGCAGGTTCTCGTTGGAAGCTCCCAGCCCATTAATACTTCGTTAGCAGTTAATGGGGCGTCACTCACCGTGATTTACAGGCCACAGGGGCGTTCGTCTTCTGTTATGTTTATTGCCGAGAGCAAAACCCAGAAGTTTCCTTCAGCTGCTCTGTAGTAATGTCGAAATTGTGATAAGTGAGCGAAACAATATGGAACGGCAGAGTACAGACTGCTGATTTAAGAGCGGGGGGGGGGGGGGGGTTATATAGATTTATGTAATTTAAAGGGGTGATCCCATGACTTATGTAAAAAAAAATGAAAATCAGACATCATACATTACCTGACGACCTCTTTCTAACAAAGCTAGAACCAGCCCTGTACCTGACATGGATCCAGAGATCTCCCCATTCATTGCTCTGCTAGTTTTATATCAAGCTGACAGCTCAAGGGGCGTGTATATTTTCAGTAGGTGTGTCCTTTATCAGGGGGTGTCCTTTCTGCTGCCTATCACTGCTCAGGGGGTGTGTTCTTTCTTCCATAGCTATCTCCCTATCACAGCTCAGGGGGCATGTATGTTTTCAGTAGGTGTGTCCTTTATCGGGGGGTTTCCTTTCTGCTGCCTCCCTCTCCCTATCACAGCTCAGGAGGTGTGTTCTTTCTGCCATAGCTATCTCTCTATCACAGCTCAGGGGGCATGTCCTTTCTGCTGCAGCTCTCTCCCTATCACAGCTCAGGGGGCATGTCCATTCTGCTGCAGCTCACTTGCTGTCACAGCTCAGGGGGCATGTCTTTTCTGCTGCAGCTTTCTCCCTATCACAGCTCTGGGAGTGTGTCCTTTCTGCTTCAGCTCTCTCTTACTGTAACTGTCACAGCTTCTAACGGTAGATATGGCTGTTGGCAGACGAAGGATAGAACGGAGTATGTGCGTCCACCTCAGCGAGAGAAATAAGAAAAAAGAACAGACAGCGGGTGGCGCTATACAGGCAGATTTTATTGAATAGCTCAGTGGCTATGCAAAATTTTTAATTACCTGCAATTATAAAGCTTGAAGGTGTAACGCCCCAAAGTGGCATTACCACTACTGCACCCCGCTACTGTCTTTATTGGTTAACCTTGTGTCATCATGTATATTTATTTCAGGTCCTAAACACTGTGCATTTCTAATGTTGGTAACTGTTATGTTAAAGTGTTATTTACCTGGTTCACCAGAAGGTGGCATCGAGCATGGCAGTGCTACAGGTTAGAGAGAATGGAACCCTTCTTTCCATTCTAACCCTCCCTCTAAGAAGGGGAGAGGACTAGTTAGTTAGATTTCAGTCTAGCTTACCCCCTGCTAGGGGAAGGAAGCAAGGGCTGGGCACGTCGCCGTTGGACGTGTCCATGCCCAGCAAGCCAGCCAGAGCACAGCTTGGAGCCTCTGAAGCCAGGAGGAAAAGTTCCCTGGATTAAGCTAGAGTCAGACTACAAAGAGAGAAGTTGCAGCATACAGCTAAAGCCAAGTTATTCAGTCAGCACAGCAGAGCCACAGAGCAATAGATGTAGCAAAGTTGAGTTTGTTTACCTGCCAGAGTTAATGCTAAAGCCTGCTGGGAACCAAGACCAAGCCTGAAACGATTGGAGAAACGTTTATTGAAAGTAAAGCTGTTATTGAACTTCATCACAAGGTCTGGACTCAATTTATTTCTCCATCCTCTAATTCCACCAAATACAGTATAGCAATAAAAAAAAATGCAATATGTGCGGAAATGTATAAATCACCAAATCAAAGACGCACATATAATATAACACCATAATTTATTGATAAGACAAATAATACAACAAATAACATATCACAATATAATTTAATTAGCAGCAATACATGAAGGTACTATGACAGTATTAGTTCCCCTGGCCATTCAAGGCCGCACTGTTACATCTATATAGGGTATATTGTGCCAAATGGTGTTGGACCAACGTGTCACTAATATCCTATAAGGCGCACATATACACCCAACAATTAGTGCAAAAGTAGCATAAGAGAACAATACAGACCAGGAGCCAGGAGGGAACACTAACCCCGACACGCGTTTCGCCTCGCTCCCCCCTCGATAAAGCGCCCGGACTCCACCTGCTGATTACTGCTGATGTGTTCACAGAGGATTGTAAGGACTGTACATGACTGTTACACTCTCTCAGTAGTGAGGCATAGGCATATAAGGTCTGGATGTAAACAAGATTGTTCTCATTCACTGAAAACAAGCAGAGATCTTAACATTGGAGACACAATAAGTACATTTAGTAAATTGCATGCATCTGCGTAACCTCATTCCTGCATCGTGTATCACTCCTACCCCTCTGGACACGTATCAGATACCAGATTGTACAGTTCCATGTGTGACCCACAAAAAATCCAATGTCTTCATTGCACCATCCGGGGGAACAACCAATGAACACCGCACCATTGTAACCAGGTATCATTTGGCTCAGAAAATTGAAATACCTACATGTAATTTTTCGAACACTAGGTGGTGCTATAGGGAATTGTAGTACACCTTCCTGAATGATCTGCTTGGTGCACAGAGTTGCTCTTGGATGTGTTCTCTGTTAACAGGACACCCAGTGGCCAGACAGGGTATTGCAGTCAAAACATTATCATTGACTTGGCACCATAAATACACTATTATAGTTTAAAGGGGTATTCCGGTACGTACACGTTATCCCCTATCCCAGGGCTAGGGGATAACTATCAGATTGGTGGGGGTCAGCCATAATCACTCTCTGCTCTGGGGTGGTGTTCTACCTTATTCACAAACACGTTCTGTCCCCCTCCCCTTCTTCCTGTATTGGTACACTCCACACTGTATACACCATACAAGGTATACAGCTTACCAGAAAGGTAGCATGAAGTTATGGGGGTCTTGTGCAAACACTATGCCTGAGCCCACCACCAACAGGACAACTTCATCATAAGAGTTAATGTTCAGATCAGGAAATTCAGGCACCATGATAAAAAAGGGAAGCTCAGATTATGGTTCATCCTTGTTCCTGACTATGATCCTGATCTTCTTGGGTTCATTACATTACTGGATTCTGCTTTTGTCTCTCTCTTGGATTTTTTACTTGGTACCTGTTGTCCTTCACCTGGTTCTTACCCCTGGCCCATCCTCTACGTTTTCATCTCATCCTCCATGTATTCCTGCACCCTGACCAGTTTTCCAGTGATGGCTCAGTTTCTCACTATGCTACTGTTCCTTCGTCATACTTGCAATCAATTGCTGACTATTCTGACCATAACCTCGGAATGTACCTTGCAGGAGGGTGAAGAACTAGAAGATTCCTCAGACTCCTCATCCCACTCTAACCAGCACCAAACCAATGGTCGTTTATAGAATCTTCTTCTCAAGTGATACTTGTAGCAGATCCACCTTATATAAGCAAAGTTTCCAAATAAAGGAGACCTCTAAATCAGATGACCCCTATAATATAAACAATACCATGCTCTCAAGTTCTTGATGAACACCACGAAAATCATAAATATGAAGCAAAGCACCAGCCAGGTACCGTACATATGTGTTCTAGAGCAGAGAAGTACAGTGCTCCAGCAGAGACCACATTCCTTCCCTGAACCTTGCACTGAATCACATCATTCACCCATGAGGACGCTATTAAATCTATAGGACCATTAATTCAAGTTTTACAGTATGTGAAAAGACAACTTATAAAAAAAAAACAGGAGAACATCACCCCTGGCAGGAGGAGAACCATGACTTTGTAGCAGCAACCCTGCATCTTGGCCGTTTCTTTTATTAATCATGACTTAATATGTTCTTGGCTTTGATGTTTCTGCATTATGTTTGCACTTTATATCAACTCCTCGGCCACGTCAGAGAGAAAACAAATTACACAATCATTTGTTCAAACGTTTCGGCAGAGAGGCGGCTGAAAATTAGCAGAACTCCATGTGTGACCAGGGTTTGAAATTCTCAATTTCCTCAACATTGCTCTCACCACAGAGCAGACATGCCAGCAAGAACTACAACTCCCATCATGGCCCTACTACTCCCATCTGACCATGCTGCCTACCCCATGTGGCATTACAAAGTTTAGTGGGTGTACACTCTCTACAAATGCATGCTCACTATGAGAACCTCGTCAGCCATGTAAAACGTCCCAAGTATTATAAGTGGGATCTGGTAGGTTGGGGACCCAGTTACAGATTTTGCATAGGGGCCCAAGAGCGATGGTTAGGAATAGTAGGAATCAGAGAGAGAAGCAGGCAGAAGGACAGGAAGTGCCAAGAAAGCGTAAGTGATGTAATCAGCACATACTTGCCAACAGTCCTGTGAACTGGACAAGTGGACCTTTTGGGGGCCATCATTCCTGGAGTTCAAAATGTTTTAATGTTGGTGAACATGTCAACGAGTAGCCATCATTTTGTGGCTGGCCAGTTTTCATGGAGCACCAGGAAGAGCATAGAGTGGCTCTGAAGCCAGGTGAGATATGAAACATAGATTTTTTGGTAATGTGAAGTATCATCATGACTTAGAGACTACATCATAAAATAAAATAAAACGGAGTATGTAATATAAATTGCCACAGTAGCCACGAGGTGGAGACCATGTAAAGTTACAGAGCGGGGTCACCGAGTGTTGGGGAGCATAGTAAATAAAAGTCAACAAAGTCCAAACCTTATCCACCATTAGAATCTGCACAAAAACTGTGCCAGGAGCTTCATGACATGCGTTTCCACAGCCAAGCAGTCACATGCAAGCCTTACATCAACGAGCACAATGCCAAGTGTCGGATGGAGTGATGTAAAGCACAGCGCCACTGGACTCTGGAGCAGTGGAAACGTCCTTTGTGGAGTGAAGGATCACACTTCTCTATCTGGTGGTCTGATAGACGAGTCTGGGTTTGGCGAATGCCAGGAAAACGTTACCTGCCTGACTGCATTGTGCCAACTGTAGAGGGATAACGCTATGGGGGGTTCTTCAGCAAACTCCATAAAGACATGGTTGGTTGAGTTTAATGTGGAAGAACTTGAATGGCTGCACAGTGCCCTGATCTCAACCCCATCCAACATCTTTTGGATAAACCAGAAGGAAAATTGTGAGCCAGGCCCTCTTGTCCAACATCATTATTGGAGGACTGCTGAATGAATAAGAAACAATTCTTGTAGAAAGCATTCCAAGAAGAACAAAAGGTGGACCAACTCCATGTTAATGCTTGGATTTAGAAAGAGACATCATAAAAGTTCCTGGAGGTGGAATGTGTAGATGTCCCAATACATCCACACATTCCACCTCCAGGAGCTTTTAAAGAAATTCTAAGAAAAGAAGGTCTCCATACTTGTATTGTACATTTCATCAAATTAATGAGTTGGTTCTGTGACTCTTAATTTATATGCGTAATGAGTTTTGTCAGCGATACATCACAGAATATGCATTTCTCAGAGCAAATGAAAGAATTTCTTGTCAATGGCAATTTATTATCCTGAGATATCAGGTCCTGAATGAACCATTATGTGTCTAGTGCATCCATCACCGATGATCGGATACCGTACCTCCTCCCCTCTAAGCATTTGTTATAAACTGGAAATATATGATCTAATCTCATGGAAATCTTGGATGCCTCTGGGGCTTGGAATATAGTCAAGCTTTTTTTACCCCCACAGAAATTCATTTTTTCCCCCAAAGATTAAGACAAGATGAGACCGGTTAAGGTCCTGGCACCTTCTGGACAATCACACAAGTTAGATCTCATTATTTTTTTTATTTATACCCTCCACAGTAGTGATAAATCAGCAAATAAAGTAAGACAAAGGGAAGTAAAGAGAATATCATTTGTCGGCCAGAATCTTCCAGTCATGTTAACTGGTCCAACTTTTTTTATACATAAACAGGTCAGTTTCTACATATAATAATACCCCACATGTGCTACAAATGTTTTATGGAGATATCTAAGAGTATATATACCACAGGGAGATCCCTCGTAGCGGCTATGAGATCTATGAGATGAGTGCTCTCCTAAAGTTAGCGAAGAAGTATATGGGAAACAAACAATAGGAATTTGGTCCAATGTCCTCTTGTTCCAGGATAGAGAAGTGTGATTGCATGAATGACTGTATGATGAGCACTGCTGCCTTACAGCACTTGGGTTTTGGGTCTGGACTAGCCATGAGGAACCAAGTTCTCCATTTTTCTCCTACATTCAAAGAACTTGAAAAACTTTAATGTACAATGGAAGCTGTTAACTATGGAGCACCGATATGGGTGAGTCTTTGCTTGTTTGAATAAAACTTATTCTGATAATGGGACCACCCAAGTAGTAAATTATGAGGTGTGGATAGTTTAGAGCCCCTCCCCCACAAAAAGTCATAGAGGAATACCTGGAGGCAAGTCCTTTGATACAATTTCTGTAGTGACAATCAAGAGAGATTCTAAATATTCTTCTGATTTCCTCACTAGGTATTCAATGGTCACGTTAGATCCTAGAAATCCCTACAGATGTGGCAGACCTAGGTTTATCAATATAGCAGAGCTGAATTTAGCATCTAGAACAACTCATGGTGTTTTGGTATTTAATATTTGGTTTTGCCAATAAGCCTTAATTACTTTATTGCCTTCAAGAAGATGGCTTCCAAGATGAAGAGGTTAAGGAAAGAATATGGCCATTCATTCTCTTATCAGTGCATGATCAACTCTCCACTGAGAATGTGGACATGATCCCTTCATTTTTGGGACTGGTGGGGATCCAGAGCTGGGGCATAGTTTTATGGTAGATCTAGTTGACATGGCAAAGCTGAATTTAGCATCTAGAACCACTCATGATGATAAGCCATGATTGCCTTCAGGATGGTGGCTTCCAAGATGGTGGAGAGGTTGAGTAGAGAAAGACTATGACCATTTATACTCATTTCAGTGCATGGCCAGCTCTCCAATGAGAGTGTGGGCATGATCCTTTCATTTTTGGGATTAGTGGGAGTCCATCACCAGTGATGGCCAGTTTGCAGTGTTCGCCGACAAACACATGCGATCTGCCGTCTTTATTCCCAAGCCCGGCGATGCAGAGGTAAGTCCTTACCTGTGCCTGCGCCACGAGCCGCTCTGAAACACATGCGGTCACCGGGAGCAGGCAGTTCCAAGAACAGCCTTCATCGTTTTAGTGTCCATCACTGGGAAACCGTTTTATGTTAGGTCTAGCTGACATGGCATAAAGCCTATCTGTGGAAAACACCATCATAGACCATTGGTGGTAGAAAGCTCAATGTTACTTTACCTCTCTGGAAGACCACTATTCTAAAACATAACCTTTTAATTCATAAATTAAAACCAATTCACCCATAATATACAATAAATAAAAAATAGATAAGCAAAGTTCTATTCCGATCTCATATGGTTGTAGGTAGGTATAGTAGAGATACCAATCGTATAAGGTGTAGGGCAATGTCTCTATTGATGTCCCTATCTCTGCTGCCCTGCCTACAAACGGAATAGCCGCCCCGATAGGGGCGATCCCGTGTCTCGTGCCTCCTAATAACCCTAGGAAAGCCCTGACACGGGGATATATTCCAGCAGTATGGAATATTGGCCTTAAATATAAACCTGGACATTCAAACACCTGAGGAGCCTGAAATCAACTAGGCGAAATGCGTAGGGACTGTTTAAGGAAATTTTTTGTATTTACTTTTTTATTTTTTGTTCCATTTTATTTATATCACTACATTTTTCCTTTGTTTTACATTATTAGGTGGTTCTTGTCACCTCACTTGGGGCACAAAGTCTGCTTGTTATTTTTGGCAACTTATAGCAGTCCAGGTTTATATTTAAGGCCAATATTCCATACTGCTGGAATATATCCCCGTGTCAGGGCTATCTTAGGGTTATTAGGAGGCATGAGACACGGGATCGCCCCTATCGGGGCGGCTATTCCGTTTGTCGGCAGGGCGGCTTTTGATAGGGACATCAATAGGGACATTGCCCTTCACCTTATACGATTGGTATGTGTCACGACTATGGTCATGGTCGTGGCTCTTAGAGCCGCATGCAGTTGCCAGTGGCCAGGTTTGGTTGTTTACCGCAGGTGAGGGCTGTTAGTTGGTAGCCTCACGTGCGGTTGCCGCTGGCAACATGGTGTTGTTGGTAGTGTAGCAGCCTGAGCTTGTTGCTAGGCGGCTCACTGTCAATGCATGTGGTTGCCTCTGGCAACGTGTGTTTGTATGTGTCCACTTTCTCTGTTTGGTGTGCACGGGGTTAAGGTGTGTTTGCTAGGTGTGGTGGGTGTGACCTCAGGCCTCCTTATATGTTGGTGTGTTGGAGCGTGTGGTCAGTTTGATTTTGTCAGTCTGTGTAGGAGCTCTGCTCCCTGGCTGAATGTCTTAGTCTGTGTGAGCCACCCTAATTTATTATATTGTTTCCTTTTCTCTGTCTGTGTGTCCCCTCCGATGTGTTTCTGTTTTCCCTCTCCCACCTGGTGTATGTTGTTATGGTGTGGGCCTTGTTTGGAGGTTATTGTGTTGTTGTGTGTTTCCTCCGAAAGGGGGCTGCATTCCCGGAGGGGTTTAAGCAAACATCTAGACAGTGCGTTTCCGGTCCATCTCATCGGCGGCAGGTAAGTTCTGGTAACCTAGGTTGTCTGTTGCCTTTTGTTACTTACCTGTCGTTCGGCTGTGAACCCTGTCTAGTTGGTGGCCAGCTGCTGGGCTTCTGGAGACACTATGCATCCGTTGTGCTGGATGAATGGGTGGTCTCTGCCCTGTCTTCAGGATTAGGGCATAGCAGGGATACCTAGGGTTCTAGGTTGGAGAGCATGAGCCCCCTTACCTTCTGAGGCGGCTCATGCATTAGGAGTTTAGGGAGATCTTCAGGGTCGCGTTAGGAGGTGTCCTGCTCCCTGTTCCCTGCTTTCCTGCGTTGCAGCGAACGCTGAGGCACGGTGGGGGGTTTCCCCCACTCCCCGCTGTGACAGTATGTCTACTATACCTACCTACAACCATATGAGATCGGAATAGAACTTTTTTTTCTTTATTGTATATTATGGGTGAATTGGTTTTAATTTATTAATTAAAGGTTATGTTTTAGAATAGTGGTCTTTCAGTGAGCCCAAGAAGTATTTACCACTTTCGATTATAGTTCCCCCGGACAGGTGTATGTCCTTTCTGTGAATTCTACTTTACCTCTCTGCCATATTGTACGCTATCCTTTTAAAACATAAGAATTTCCAGTTGGGGGCATATTTTTGACATATGATTGACCCTCTACTTTCCTGAGAAGATGATGTTTATAGGGATTACTGATCGAATAACCTTAAATATGATGTTCTCATTTCATGGCAAGTAATAGAACCAGTTTACAGTAGATGAGCAATTGTCTTCTCAAGTATTAACAACTCTTTAATAGTGACAGCAATGGACAGTCTGACAGTGTTTTTAAGAGTGTACTTAGCAATATAAACGCATTCCCTTATCAAATAATGGGGTGTAATCATGACAACCAAGCGACGGAGATCAATAACCAGGAATCCATGGTCTCAGCCAGTTTGGCCCCAAAGTGACTACTTTCTGGAATGGTTCTAAGTGGACATAATCAGGTCTTATCTTCTTAGTCATAAATTGTGCTGCACAAGACTACACAGACCTGACTTGAGAACGTAATCCATCATTTGGAGGGTCTCACTGATACAAAAGTTCCCAGGGTGGAGTCTGGTGTGACTCTGTTCTGTGTCTTGGCAGTCAAAGACGGAACATCGCTTTGGAACTTGAGTTTGATGTAAGTGATCTACACAAAGCAGATGTTCCTGTAAATAGCTGCAGCTGGTTAGCTGTATCCCACTCTTATGACCGCTTTAAGAGAGGGAACGGCTCATTGCTCCTGGAAAAGCATGAAATATGGATATTTGAGATCATGAAACATGAAGGTCACCATTAAACACTCTGAGGCTGCAGTCATTTGACATATTCCCCTAAAAGCACCTTAAAGTCCAGCTCCAGTGCAAAAAGTGCACTTGTATGGTTTGATAAGTATTACAAACATTTGAAGAATCCATGTTTTTTCCTTCTCTTGCATTCCTCATTAATGGGTCCTGCAGGATGTGAGAGATCAGGTTACCTGGAAGTCAGTTGTCTTCCGCCATTTCATGTAAACCTATAACAGGTTGTTTCTTTATGCTATACAGTACATATGTTGGAGTCAATGTGTATTCAATGACACGAGGATGAGATGTACAGTACAGACCAAAAGTTTGGACACACCTTCTCATTCAAAGAGTTTTCTTTATTTTCATGACTATGAAAATTGTAGATTCACACTGAAGGCATCAAAACTATGAATTAACACATGTGGAATTATATACATAACAAACAAGTGTGAAACAACTGAAAATATGTCATATTCTAGGTTCTTCAAAGTAGCCACCTTTTGCTTTGATTACTGCTTTGCACACTCTTGGCATTCTCTTGATGAGCTTCAAGAGGTAGTCCCCTGAAATGGTTTTCACTTCACAGGTGTGCACTGTCAGGTTTGATAAGTGGGATTTCTTGCCTTATAAATGGGGTTGGGACCATCAGTGGCGTTGAGGAGAAGTCAGGTGGATACACAGCTGATAGTCCTACTGAATAGACTGTTAGAATTTGTATTATGGCAAGAAAAAAGCAGCTAAGTAAAGAAAAACGAGTGGCCATCATTACTTTAAGAAATGAAGGTCAGTCAGTCAGCCGAAAAATTGGGAAAACGTTGAAAGTAAGAGCTATTTGACCATGAAGGAGAGTGATGGGGTGCTGCGCCAGATGACCTGGCCTCCACAGTCACCGGACCTGAACCCAATCGAGATGGTTTGGGGTGAGCTGGACCTCAGAGTGAAGGCAAAAGGGCCAACAAGTGCTAAGCATCTCTGGGAACTCCTTCAAGACTGTTGGAAGACCATTTCAGGGGACTACCTCTTGAAGCTCATCAAGAGAATGCCAAGAGTGTGCAAAGCAGTAATCAAAGCAAAAGGTGGCTACTTTGAAGAACCTAGAATATGACATTTTCAGTTGTTTCACACTTGTTTGTTATGTATATAATTCCACATGTGTTAATTCATAGTTTTGATGCCTTCATAGTCATGAAAATAAAGAAAACTCTTTGAATGAGAAGGTGTGTCCAAACTTTTGGTCTGTACTTTATATATAGGTGTTTTTGGCATTTAGGAGACCCCATATGTGGACTGCAATTATGGTCATACTGGTTTCTAATCATTTTTCCGAGTCCTTACCTGGAACTACATTGAGGATTCAGCTGGTTTGCTGCTTGAGGCTACATTATGTGCCCCTGCTGCCCCCTACAGGTTCAGTGAAGGTATAGGTGCATCGTAAGCCTAATTACACACAAAATAATTTCCAATTCCTCCTCAGGCAGCAGTAGGGGCGTACTAGATGTGGTGCAGCCAGAGAGATGTGTGACCTGCTGGTTTCTCTATGTATTATACCTTAAGTGGGCAGACTCCTCCTGATATGATATAAACACTATGTTGTAAGCTCTAAACCAATCAGATGTCTCCTTGCTACTCCCGCTTTCCTCTAGCTCCCATGCTGTTTCATTTAAAAAAAAAAAGATGTGAGAAGTTGCAGCAGCATCCCCCTCCTCTCCCCTCCCCTGCTTTCCTCCTCTTTTCCAAGTCTACTTTGTATTGTATGACACTAGGTGGAATTCTTAGTGTCTGAGGAGGTTTGTGAACATATACAGAGAGGCTTCAGACAGGGAAAAGAGCGCTACAGGCTGCTAGCAAATGATGAAGAGGTCACTCTCCTCTTGAAAAATAAATGATGGTTTTATAAATTCACATGCACTACTGAGGGGCACACATAATGATAAAATAAATGTTGATTAGTGTGTTGTTGATAGTGGTCAGGTCTTCCTTTCTCTGTTAGAGCTCCGAATCTCCTGCACAGACATAAGAGTTACATGATATAATTCTGTATGCCTGCAGGCACCACTAGGGGGAGCTTATTGCAGACATTTACATTGAATTCATTGATAACAATATGCATAAAGCCCCATAGCTTCCTCTAGTGGTGGCTGCAAGGGATTTGGGGCCCTGTATAAGACAAATGGAATTCCGACCGCTATAAAGATTTATTAAGCAATAAATAAGTAGAGAATTTGTTGGCATTTACTTCAAGGAATATCTTAAATTTCAAAGTAAAAAAATACATCTCAAAAACATCACAGAGATATAATATGTGGTGTGGCATTGCAGATACTTTGCTTAACTTACAATGTAGTTATCTCTAGTCAGATCAAGAGCTGCATCCCAAATGCTTCTAACCTCCTATCAGTTCCAAATCACATCTCATCAGTGATACAGAGAAACTTATCTTTCCACTGTGAAATTCACAATACATTTTCTGAGTTAAATAATAGATCTGTATCTGTTTGGCTCCTAAGCTCCCCCTAGTGGTTACTGTAGGTAGGCAGAATTTTATCATGTAAATGTACATCCATGTAGGAGATTTAGAACTGTGTATCATAAATATGAAAATCTTACCACTATCAAGATAACTATATTAACAATTTTCAACCAATCTCAACTCAAAATAACATTCAAGAATGTAAAGGAATTTTCCTTTTTTTTTTTATTAAGACTTTGTTGATATTTTAACCTGTTATTGTAGATGTGTGGGAAATGTGTTCAGCAGACAGGCTTAGTTGGATCTTTGTTATTTCCACATTTACAGATGAGTAACATTGCTCAAGCTCATTTGTGATTTGGCTCTGTCATCGTTGTGCTTGGCCTGTTTTTTACCAATGTCAGGCCCGCATTCGGCCAATGCAGCTAAGTACGCCGTTCTTCCGTTTATGTAACCTTTTGTCCTGATCACTGAGGTCTCGCTTAGGAAATTTGAATGCAAATGTGCTGAGCTGTAAAACAAACTTGATTACCCCGAAATCAAACTGTGCGCTAATTACATGGAAGGACTCTTAAACAGCTTTTTTATTCCTTTTCCATCCTCTTCTCAACTACATCTCGGAAAGCTGGGAGACTATGTATAGGGCTGCCATTACTAAACCATGAGTTGTCACCCGTCTTTCCAGACTCCGAAATAGGATTAATCCTGAGTCCTAGAATCCATGGCAGGATCAGAAGGATCCGCTTGTGCATTGGCAAGGTTTGGGTTGGCCCCAACGCTACACTGGGTTCCACGGACACTGTTGAGGTGTCACCACGTGTTGCTGCTCTCCGTAAGGGATGATAAGGCATGGTGCACCCCAATGGGAAATAAGTCAAGAGAATCAGGGTCTGCAGTAAATCAGTGTGCTTCTTTACTGGAGAAATTCAGGTGCAAAGCAATACAGGCGAGGCATAGGGCTGGCTTCTCCAGTCTCCTCCCTGGCAGAAGAAGGGTTTGATGCTAGCTAGCTGTCCCTCTCTCTCTCTTTCCGGAGGCTGGTACCCTGGTCCAAGGCTGGTAATCCAGGGTCTTTGGTAGAGTATCCCCATCTCAGTGTCTTCTCCTGCTCACTCAGTAGTCTAGCAGAGTCTACTCTTCCAAGCACTGTTCCCTAACTAGGTGCTCTGACTGCTCTCCTTATATACAGTTTCTAGTTAGACTGGAACCTTCTAGTGGGAGGGGTGGAGTGGAGAAGCTCAGCACTAACAATGTGTCTGTCATAGACTTACATTAGAGCTTCAATGATACTCAATGGCAATGACACAGCATTTTTCCCAGACAAAACAAGTTTCCAGACATAACAACATAGCTAAAATCAGACATTTACAAGGTAAACAACGTCTGGCTTTTTCCCTCCAAAACATGTTCTTCTTTAAACCTCATGGTAATTGTGAAAAATGACCAGCTTCTCATTCAAAGTCCTAACAGTCTCTCAGTTTTCATTAACCCTTTCCACAGAGCCTCGCAAATACAGTGATAATGAACAGGATATATATATATATATCACAACATACATATAAAATGCAGTTAAACTGTAATAAATAGTGTAAGTTAACCTTTTCAAGTGAAATAAAGTAAGACGTTTATAAATTTGCATAGGGGAAATGGGGGCAAATGTCCACAAATGTCCAAACTTCACAGTACTCTTGCTCCAGGGCACTACACTAGGTTTTGGGAATATATAGCTTAAAGGGGGTGTATCAAGTCATCCTATTACGGCATATGGATATCATGGAGGTCTGCTCAGGACCCCTTATATCGGCCACCGTGCAGAGCTGCTAGCTAGAATTGTCTCTGGCGTTGGCAGACCAGATATGTCAGCGTATTGCATGATTGGCTGTTAACTAAATATATATTATACATTGTTTCTCCTGTAGTGGCCGCCACATGTTCCCTTGCAGAATCTTCTGAACGTTATGATGATATATTATGAAATGAGTCCGCACAGATTTTAAGAGCTAAAGCTACTTTCACACTAGTGTTTTTTGCGGATCCGTCATGGATCTGCAAAAACGCTTCCATTACAATAATGCAACCGCATGCATCCGTCCTCAACGGATCTGGTTGTATTATGTCTTATATAGACACGACGGATCTGTCATGAACACCATTGAAAGTCAATGGGGGATGGATCTGTTTTCTATTGTGTCAGAGAATACAGATCCGTCCACATTGACTTACATTGTGTGTCAGGACGGATCCGTCTTGCTCTGCACCACATTTCGGACAGAAAAACGCTGCTTGCAGGGTTATTCTGTCCGCAATGGGGAAAGCAACCAAACGGAAAAAAATTAAAATAAAATTTGATTTGATACGAATGTATTCGAATCGCGTTAAAAAACAGCTATTTCCTGGTTGCAGAGAGCCTTTATAGTGGTGTAGAACACTGCCTTGCAGTAACACGCATAGGGAGTCTGCTGTGGTAGTGAAATAATACTGTGAGTCCTTATGACACGCAGATGACAGGCGTCGCTCTTAGACTCACTGCACACTACACTTATTTGGGCAGTCACGGGGCCAAAACTGACCAAATAACTCAAGTGTGAACTCAGCCTTACAGGTCGATGTTAGCGCCAAGAAGAAGCGCACTTCTTTTACACCGTCGTCAGCTGATTCCACATAGATGTCTACAGAACCTGTTCTATTAAACGCTTATACAAGTAGAGCCCCCTGACAGAGAGGAGAGGGTGTCAGCAGAAAGTTTCTGTTGACGTCACTGATTATTTTGTCCTTCCTCTGATCCGTCAGAACAATAACCCACAAAAAAACGGATCCTGTTTGTGGAGCACCCGCCTTTACTCGGTCAGCATTTGGTCAGTAATCCATCAGTATCACTAATGCCCAAAAAAACAGGAGTGGATCCAAAACAGACATGAATGGAATATTTGCAAGTCTTCTGTGTTTTGTACCCACTCCTGCTTTTGGCTACCAAATCACAAGCCAATTCTGATGGGACCATACCGGCCTTATAGCTGCTACACAGACAGGATCCGTTTTGCATCTCATTTTTCCTATCTTCTGACAGATCAGAAGAAGGGTGAAATAAATGATGTCAGCCAGGCCGAAAGGCAAAATAGTGGCCCAGTCATGAAGTATTGAGGGTGGGAAAGCGCATGAGAAGTCCACAGAATGGCCCAATGACATAGTGGTGAGGTGGAAGCAGCATGAGGAGGCCACAGAGTGGCACAATGACAGAGTCTGGAGGTGGCAGCAGCATGAGGAGACCACATAGTGGTACAATCACAGAGTCTGGAGGTGGCAGCAGCGTGAGCAGACCACAGAATGGCACAATGACAGTCTGGAGGTGGCAGCAGCATGAGAAGACCACAGAGTGGCACAATGACAGAGTCTGGAGGTGGCAGAAGCATTAGGAGGCCATGAGATATAGGCGCCACGTCTCCAGTCCCCTAACCTGCCAGATTTACCAGCATCTGTTCCAGGACATGAAGCAGTGGAATCATTTTGTTCATCCCGTAGTCCTGGCGACTAACAAATAACGTGGACTCCTCAAAGGGCCTGAGCAAATGGCAGGTGTCACGCATGAGCTGCCACTGGCTGAAATCGAAGTTACACAGGGGAGTACTCCTGTTCGCTTGGATCATCAAGAAATCGTTTATGGCCTTTCTTTGTTCTTTTAGTCGGTCCAACATATGGAGGGTGGAATTCCAACGGGTGGAAATGTTGCATATCAGCCTATGTTGGGGGATACCATTCTGCCGCTGCAGCTCAAGGAGGGTGTGCTTTACGGTGTACAAGTGGCTGAAGTGCATGCAAAGTTTCCTGGCCATTTTTAGGATGCCTTGCAGATGGGATGGGTTGAGGAACCACTTGACAACCAGATTGAACACGTGTGCCATGCAGGGCACATGGCTCAGCACTCCTTGACGCTTTCTCATATGCCCAAGTTTATGCAAATGAGTTTACATGACAAAACAGTGTAGAAAGATTATTGAATATAATATTAGAACAAGTAGAAAACTGAAAATTTTTATGCAGCCCTCCTGAGCAGTGAGAGAAGAGTTAGGCTACTTTCACACTTGCGTTAGGAGCGGATCCGTCTGGTGTCTGCACAGACGGATCCGCTCCTATAATGCAAACGCTTGCATCCGTATGGTGATGGGGACGCTTCAAGTTAGAATATACAGATGCTGCCAGGCAGCAGGGGGCAGACCCCCCCTCCTGTATTTAACTTATTGGTGGCCAGTGCGGCCCCCCCTCCCTCCCCAGTATTAATTGTAACCAGTGCGGCCCCCCTCCCTCTATATTCATTGGTGGCCAGTGCAGATTCCCAGTATTAAATATGACCAGTGCGGCCTCCCCCTCCCTCCCCAGTATTAAATATGACCAGTGCGGCCTCCCCCTCCCTCTATATTTATTGGTGGCCAGTGCGGATTCCAAGTATTGTGACCAGTGCGGCCTCCCCTCTTCCCCCCCCCCTAATTAAAATCACCCCCCCCCCCCCCATCATTGGTGGCAGCGGAGAGTACCGATCGGAGTCCCAGTTTAAATCGCTGGGGCTCCGATCGTTTACCATGGCAGCCAAGACGCTATTGCAGTCTTGGCTGCCATGGTTACTTAGCAATCTTAGCATTATACTTACCTGAAGAGCTGCGATGTCTGTGTCCGGCCTGGAGCTCCTCCTACTGGTAAGTGAAAGGTCTGTGCGGCGCATTGCCTATAGCACAGACCGGTCACTTACCAGTAGGAGGAGCTCCCGGCCGGACACAGACATCGCAGCTCTTCAGGTAAGTATAATGCTAAGATTGCTAAGTAACCATGGCAGCCAAGACTGCAATAGCGTCTTGGCTGCCATGGTAACCGATCGGAGCCCCAGCGATTTAAACTGGGACTCCGATCGGTACTCTCCGCTGCCACCAATGATGGGGGGGGTGATTTTAATTAGGGGGGGGGGAGAGGGGAGGCCGCACTGGTCACAATACTTGGAATCCGCACTGGCCACCAATAAATATAGAGGGAGGGGGAGGCCGCACTGGTCATATTTAATACTGGGGAGGGAGGGAGGGGGAGGCCGCACTGGTCATATTTAATACTGGGAATCCGCACTGGCCACCGATGAATATAGAGGGAGGGGGGCCGCACTGGTTACAATTAATACTGGGGAGGGAGGGGGGGCCGCACTGGCCACCAATAAGTTAAATACAGTTGGGGGGGGTCTGCCCCCTGCTGCCTGGCAGCATCTGTATATTCTAACTTGAAGCGTAACCATCACCATGGGAACGCCTCTGTGTTAGAATATACTGTCGGATCTGAGTTTCACGATGTAACTCAAATCCGATGGTATATTCTAACATAGAGGCGTTCCCATGGTGATGGGGACGCTTCAAGTTAAAATATACTATCGGATTGGAGAAAACTCTGATCTGATGGTATATTAATAGGGACTCCTGACTTTACATTGAAAGTCAATGGGGGACGGATCTGTTTGAAATTGCACCATATTGTGTCAACGTCAAACGGATCCGTCCCCATTGACTTGCATTGTAAGTCTGGACGGATCCGTTTGGCTCCGCACGGCCAGGCGGACACGAAAACGCTGCAAGCTGCGTTCGGGTGTCCGCCTGCTGAGCGGAGCGGAGGCCAAACAGTGCCAAACTGATGCATTCTGAGCGGATCCGCATCCACTCAGAATGCATTGGGGCTGTACGGATCCGTTCGGGGCCGCTTGTGAGAGCCTTCAAACGGAACTCACAAGCGGAGCCCCGAACGCTAGTGTGAAATTAGCCTTAGCTGGCATCCAAATTTTTTTTTACAATTTTTGTCACCCTAATGATAATGATCTAGGTGCGCAGGTACCCAAAACCATACAACTCAAACCAGGCATCTTTGAGGCTTACTCGCTCTCAGTCAGATGAGAGCTGGTTTTGTATGTCTCATAGTGCACAAGGCTGCCATTGTAAGGTATGCTGACTGTACCTGTCTCATAGGTTGTTGGCTTGCACATACCCAGCTTTTGGTTTATAGCTTTTGTGTGAATGTTTGTGATATGTTATAGGTAATGAAATTGCATACACAATACCTGCATATAACATTGCTGATTTTTGCAATCTCGAAATTGGAAATTTATGGCGAGTAATTAGTTAAAAATTTGCGAAATATCGTGAATTTGAATATTGTCTACGCCGCTCAACACTATTACATACGTGTTCAGGGCTGGAACTGCCTTTTTGGCAAAGAAATGATGGCTTGGGACTCCCCCCCCCCCATGGCTCGGCACAAGTCATCAGTTCTCTGAAAGGTGCAGAGTGCACCACTTGGAAAGGGAGGGACTGCAGCACCAGCAACTTGGCCAGGAGCACATTCAGCTTCTGCACCTTTGGATGAGTGGCTGCAGTACGCCACGGTACCCCTGCTTATCGCCGTGGACCTGGGCACCGCGCTCAGGGGTGATCCTTCTGTCCTCCACTCCACAGCTTCCAGTCAGCTCTGGACACAGCTTGAGTTCGGCTGGTTTCAGGTTACACGGCTCTAAGGGCAGAGTGCATCACTCCCTGGGCTGTGGGGGTTAGTTCAGGTGACCTCGCTGACCAACTCTAGCTCTCCTGCAGGTATTTAAGTGGCTCAGCCCCCTTCCCAGATGCCAGTGTCATGGTCCTTGTGTTTGCTAGTTCCTCATACTCACGTGTGCTTCTGTCCTTTGCTTCGCTCCTGGATTCCGCTACCCGTCTGATCCCTGCCTGCGTGCCTTGACTCTCCTGTTGCCGCCCCGGACTGCCTGACCTTTTGCCTGTCTGACTACGCCTCTGCCTCATCCTTTGGTTCTGCACCGTCGCTCCTGGTAATGATCTCGCCTGCCTGACTACATTTGTTCTTCCGGTACCTACTCAGGTATCTCCTGATCTGCCTGGACCAGCTGCCACTGCCTCTTGGATTGATCTGGAGTAGCCCCTGGCAACTACCCTAACGGCTCAATTCTATCCTCACCATCTGAAGCTCTAGTGAAAACTAGGTAGTTGCTTAGACATGCCCCTCTAGAGTATATCCAGTCAGTGGCACAGTGGGTTCACACCCGCTGACCCGTGACAATGAGTGCACGCATACTGTTGACTCTTGGCAATCGCTTCGGTGATGAATTGCTGACGGAATGACTGACGAGGAGTAGGAGGAGGAGCAGGAGCATCAGGACCAGCAGATGATGGGAAGGACAGACAGCTCCCTTCGACTGAGGTGGTGGAGCATTGACTGCCTGAAATCAGGTGCGTGCCACTGGGTGATGCAGCAGTTGCTGCGGCAGGCTGGACCACCACATCAAAGCCACTGTTCTCCCAGGCCACTTTATGGTAACGCTGCATATGTTGACGCAGGGCCATAGTACCAGGCTTCACCTTCTGCCCACAGATTCTACAAATGGCCATGTTCACCTCCTCCGGCGGCTTAACAAAAAACTGCCACACCGCCGCACTGACTGACTGCTACCGCCGCTGCTTTCGTGAACCCATGCACCACTACTTTCCGGGCAGGTAGGCTCTGCGAAGCGGGGGGTCTATACCGGGCACTTTTGGCTACTTACCTACCACTGCTGCCACACTTCTGACTCCGGCCACGCTACCGACTTGCTTGCTCCACCGCTGCCTCACGGGCAAGCTGCCTCCCTCTTCTCCCGATGATGATGAAGCCCCTTCGTCACCCGGCTCTCAAGTGCGATCAGCTACATCATCATCATCGAGTACTGTCTGCATGTCACTGATGTCCTCCTCAATGGTCTCTGGGTCAGGAGCTTGACCGCTCGCAACACCAGCTCCCACATCACTCTCCTCATCACTACTTGCCCACCTACCGGAGGAAGCAGCGGATGTCTCTTCCACATCTTAGCTGGCCAGTAGCTGCTGAATGTCCTCTAGTCAGGGCCGTCTTTAACAAGGGGCAAAAGGGGCAGCTGCCCCGGGCCCAGTTGCTCCTTGGGGGCACAAGGCAGCTGCCTCTTGAGCCCTGCTAGCCACTGCCCCGGGTGTCAGGCTGTCAGCTACACAGGGGGTGCTGCCATGCCTGCCGGCACTCCAGGCAGCGTACTGTGAGAGCTGTGATTCTCTAGGACCTTAGATGACATCATCACCATGTGACCAGTAACCTAGCAATATTACTGGTCACATGGCTATGAGGTCATCAAGGTCCTTTCTACCAGGAGTGTTGCTGTAGAAGTTTGCCTTAACTGTGGAGCTTTTTTTGTGAAGATTACATCAGAAAAAGGTGACAGAGGCTGTTATGCTAATATACTGTAAACTACTGTATAGTGGAGTGCTGTATAGTGTGGGGGCCTGTATACTGTGGGGGGCTGTATACTGTATACTGTGGGTGCTGTATATTGTGGAGTGCTATACTGCTGTACTGTATAGTGTGGGGGACTGTATACTGTATACTGTGGGTGCTGTATATTGTGGAGTGCTATACTTCTGTACTGTATACTGTGGGGGCTGTATACTGTGGGGGGCTGTATACTGTATACTGTGGAGTGCTATACTGCTGTACTGTATACTGTGGAGGGCTGTATACTGTGGGTGCTGTATATTGTGGAGTGCTATACTGCTGTACTGTATAGTGTGGGAGGCTGTATAGTGTGGGGTGCTGTATCGTGTATAGTTTGGGGTGCTGTATACAGTGAGGTGCTATACTGCTCTACTGTATACTGTGAGGTGTTGTATACTGTGGGCTGCTATACTGCTCTACTATATACTGTGGGGTACTGTATAGTGTGGTGCTGTATACTGTGGGCTGCTATACTGCTCTACTATATACTGTAGGGTACTGTGTAGTGTGGGGTGCTATACTGCATGCTGTGTGGTGCTGTATACTATAGGGTGCTATACTGCATACTGTGGGTTGCTGTATACTATAGGGTGCTATACTGCATACTCTGGGGTGCACTGTAACACTAGGGTGAGCCGAGCCCCGGTCTCCTTCCTGCAGAGCGGTGCCCACTTCCAGCCTGAGCCCAGCTGCCCAGAGCACTGATCCTGAGCCGCTGGAGTCTTCAGAACTGGAAGTATTACAGTCATTCACTGAACTCTACCAGGTGTGTGGATTTTTTGTGTGTGTTGTGGTGGAGGGCGTGATTGCCTGCTAAGGCGTGGGAAGGCGGGATATAGGGGGCCCAAGTAAATTTTTGCCCAGGGTCCAATCAATATTAAAGACAGCCCTGCCTCTAGTAGCTCGTCCTCGCTGTATAGTGGAGCTGAGCCCACAGCACATAATACTTCTCTGGCTGAGGGAACAGAAAAGGACAGAGGCAGGTTGAGGACAGGTGAGGGCACAGGGCCTGCTCCCGGGCCATGGCAACTAAGGATTGTGTCTGATGAACCCACCGACTCTTGGCTGGGGGTGTCTGATGTCACTTGGGACGAAGTGGATGACCGAGTCAACTATTCAAGAACCGCTGGGTTGCTGGTCAAGACACGACCGTTAGATGACACCGGGAGCTCAGGCCTCTCGCTGCGACCCCTGCTGCCACGTCCCCTTACTCTGCTGCGACCTGTGGCTGCGCCAGAAACATTTAGGCCTCTGCCACTCCCCTTTGCAGGGCCTGGCACTTCTCTGTCTGACATACTGTTAGATCAAATTAATAAATAAAAGGGAAATTAAAACACCCCAAAAAAGTCAGAAATTTTCTCACTTCACCACACAACGGCTAATAAGCCCCTTTTTTCCACTAATACACCCCAAAGAAGGCTTTAGAACATATAACTGCACCACTGAACAGAAAATAATATATTTTTTTTTTGCCACTAATACACGCCAAATTATTATTTTTTTTTCTCACTTCACCACACAACGGCAAATAAGCCCTTTTTTCCCCCACTAATACAAGCCAAAAAATGCTTTAGAACATATAACTGCACCGCACAAGGGCAAATAAGACGTATAAATATTTTCTAGTAATAAACCCTGTTAATGGCTGTATCAAACAGCAGTTGTACCCTAATAACAAGAATGGTTTGCTGGAATTACAGAGCTGTATAATGGCAATTTGGATCCCCAGTCAGTGCAGCAAGGTGTAATAGGATTGTTCCTATTACCCAAGCTGTAACCTCCTCTACTGAACCCTGTTCTGCTGCAATACTGTGGAATAATTTCTCCCTATCTTTTCCCTGAACTTTTTTACAGCAAAATAAAAGTTTTAAAGTCTTTCCTAGCACTGTCCCTAGCGCCTGCTGACCTCTCTCCCTGCACTAAGTACACTGGAAAATGGCTGAATCCATGGTGGCTGAGGCTATTTATAGGGCTGTGACATCACAGGGCTGGCTGGCTGCTGATTGGCTGCATGCATGGCATTGTAGGTGATCCCCCATTCCCAGAGTTCCTTGCTCCATGTCCTCACACGTGCAGCAGCCATTTTAGGAATAAATGTGATTCATTACCATGAAGCATGAGGAAATTCGGATTTGGTGCAAATTGAATTTTTCCTGAAATTCGGATTGAATTCCACTTTGTCAACTTCTATTCGCTCATCTCTAACGATGACGTCTGTGGACATGTGTGTTATGTAGGAGACGATGACGTCTGTGGACATGTGTGTTATGTAGAAGACGATGACGCCTGTGGACATGTGTGTTATGTAGGAGACGATGATGTCTGTGGACATGTGTGTTATGTAGGAGACGATGACGTCTGTGGACATGTGTGTTATGTAGAAGACGATGACGCCTGTGGACATGTGTGTTATGTAGGAGACGATGACGTCTGTGGACATGTGTGTTATGTAGAAGACGATGACGCCTGTGGACATGTGTGTTATGTAGAAGACGATGACGCCTGTGGACATGTGTGTTATGTAGAAGATGATGACGCCTGTGGACATGTGTGTTATGTAGGAGACGATGACGTCTGTGGACATGTGTGTTATGTAGAAGACGATGACGCCTGTGGACATGTGTGTTATGTAGGAGACGATGACGTCTGTGGACATGTGTGTTATGTAGGAGAAGATGACGCCTGTGGACATGTGTGTTATGTAGAAGACGATGACGCCTGTGGACATGTGTGTTATGTAGAAGACGATGGCGCCTGTGGACATGTGTGTTATGTAGAAGACGATGACGTCTGTGGACATGTGTGTTATGTAGAAGACGATGACGTCTGTGGACATGTGTGTTATGTAGAAGACGATGACGCCTGTAGACATGTGTGTTATGTAGAAGACGATGACGCCTGTGGACATGTGTGTTATGTAGAAGACGATGACGCCTGTGGACATTTGTGTTATGTAGGAGACGATGACGTCTGTGGACATGTGTGTTATGTAGGAGACCATGACGCCTGTGGACATGTGTGTTATGTAGAAGACGATGACGCCTGTGGACATGTGTGTTATGTAGAAGACGATGACGCCTGTAGACATGTGTGTTATGTAGAAGACGATGACGTCTGTGGACATGTGTGTTATGTAGAAGACGATGACGTCTGTGGACATGTGTGTTATGTAGAAGACGATGACGCCTGTAGACATGTGTGTTATGTAGAAGACGATGACGCCTGTGGACATGTGTGTTATGTAGAAGACGATGACGCCTGTGGACATTTGTGTTATGTAGGAGACGATGACGTCTGTGGACATGTGTGTTATGTAGAAGACGATGACGCCTGTGGACATGTGTGTTATGTAGGAGACGATGACGTCTGTGGACATGTGTGTTATGTAGAAGACGATGACGCCTGTAGACATGTGTGTTATGTAGAAGACGATGACGCCTGTGGACATGTGTGTTATGTAGAAGACGATGACGCCTGTGGACATGTGTGTTATGTAGGAGACGATGACGTCTGTGGACATGTGTGTTATGTAGGAGACCATGACGCCTGTGGACATGTGTGTTATGTAGAAGATGATGACGCCTGTGGACATGTGTGTTATGTAGGAGACGATGACCCCTGTGGACATGTGTGTTATGTAGAAGACGATGACGCCTGTGGACATGTGTGTTATGTAGAAGACGATGACGCCTGTGGACATGTGTGTTATGTAGGAGACGATGACGTCTGTGGACATGTGTGTTATGTAGGAGACGATGACGCCTGTGGACATATGTGTTATGTAGGAGACGATGACGCCTGTGGACATGTGTGTTATGTAGGAGACGATGACGTCTGTGGACATGTGTGTTATGTAGGAGACGATGACGTCTGTGGACATGTGTGTTATGTAGAAGACGATGACGCCTGTGGACATGTGTGTTATGTAGGAGACGATGACGTCTGTGGACATGTGTGTTATGTAGAAGACGATGACGCCTGTAGACATGTGTGTTATGTAGAAGACGATGACGCCTGTGGACATGTGTGTTATGTAGGAGACGATGACGTCTGTGGACATGTGTGTTATGTAGGAGACGATGACGCCTGTGGACATGTGTGTTATGTAGAAGACGATGACGCCTGTGGACATGTGTGTTATGTAGGAGACGATGACGTCTGTGGACATGTGTGTTATGTAGGAGACGATGACGCCTGTGGACATATGTGTTATGTAGGAGACGATGACGCCTGTGGACATGTGTGTTATGTAGAAGATGATGACGCCTGTGGACATGTGTGTTATGTAGGAGACGATGACCCCTGTGGACATGTGTGTTATGTAGAAGACGATGACGCCTGTGGACATGTGTGTTATGTAGGAGACGATGACGTCTGTGGACATGTGTGTTATGTAGGAGAAGATGACGCCTGTGGACATGTGTGTTATGTAGAAGACGATGACGCCTGTGGACATGTGTGTTATGTAGAAGACGATGGCGCCTGTGGACATGTGTGTTATGTAGGAGACTATGACGTCTGTGGACATGTGTGTTATGTAGGAGATGATGATCCCTGTGGACATGTGTGCTATGTAGGAGACTATGACGCCTGTGGACATGTGTGTTATGTAGGAGACGATGACGTCTGTGGACATGTGTGTTATGTAGAAGACGATGACGTCTGTGGACATGTGTGTTATGTAGAAGACGATGACCCCTGTGGACATGTGTGTTATGTAGAAGACGATGACGCCTGTGGACATGTGTGTTATGTAGAAGACGATGACGCCTGTGGACATGTGTGTTATGTAGAAGACGATGACACCTGTGGACATGTGTGTTATGTAGAAGACGATGACCCCTGTGTTACATGTGTGTTATGTAGGAGACAATGACGCCTGTGGACGTGTGTTATGTAGAAGACGATGACGCCTGTGGACATCTGTGGATGGATGTGAGATATTCAACTTCTTGTAATGAAAATATAAATAATTTCTTTCTTAAACATCTAATCTACAAAACATGGAGCCAACGTAAATGAGAATTTCCCAAAGCAAACAAATGTACACGATAGTAAGAATAATCCGGAGACATGAATCCTAGACAACTGCTAGTCACCCGAGAGCAACAAACATACCACACAGGAAGGAAGACGGAACATTCTGGATTATTCTGTAATAAATAGCTGGAAGTCGAGTATCTGGTATGTTTTGGACAATATAAAAGATAGATAGATATGAGATAGATAGATAGATAGACTGAAGCAGAGGGATAAACAGATACTTATGAGACAGACAGAAAGAAGAGGTCACCAGATTTGTTGTAGGGACAACTGTGTTATCAGTGATGCCATCTACACTGATGCAACAAGAGAGGGCGTCAAAAAAATAGCTTCCAGATATGGACTTTCGGGGAGGCAGGTTGAAAAAGTGGCCAAATGCGGTCCAATTTGAAATTGCTGTACTTGTAGTGCCCCAGACTTAGGTGTACTACAATTAGTTTGCAATGGAAATGCTTTGTAATATTCATATAATGTCATTTTGTTCACCAGTAGATGGGGTACGGTTGGTTGTATTTGGCAACTGGAATGAAACTTACCAACCCATTCCTCCCCCCTTTTTATTAGGTGTGGGCAGGGCCGACTTCCTGCGATTTATAGTTAGTTTATTATGTAGAAAGTGAGGAGTGAGGGAGCATATGATTTATCTCCCACTCCTCCAGTCCAAGTGAACCACAGAGGCGGCTAATCTACAAGGACATCATTGTCCCAGAGAGACTGGAGGTTCCTAGGCCACAAAACAATTGTAAACTACAGCATATTTGAGTGAGTAGAGTGAGCAAGCAATAAAGCTATCAAGACTTCACTGCAATGTGAGGGGAAGCATGTCAAGACACCACCACCACGGTTTAGGACAGTCATAGCTAGAAGCCTGCATCATACAGTGGACACCTATAGCCATATCTGCCAGAGTAAAGCCATAGTGAAGGTAATCCAGAGAGAGATAGCGTCAGCTAGCAAACTTCTGAGTTTCATTTTCTGCCACATTGCCAGTCACCGTACCCCATTATCTGGGAGGAGAGAATTGTACTTTTTACGAGCTGCGGATGAATGTGCTGCTATTGTTTTATACACTTGTCGTCATCACACTGGACTAAATTGTCCTCCACAAGTGTAGAAAACTATTACATTTGTGAGGAATGGTTCCGTGAGGATTTCCACACGTCTCCGGCTGATGCCAATAAGTAGATCTGCCGTCGCTGACAGTGCCTATTTATCCTTGCCCCAATCATTCCACTGCCTGCCTGTCCATCATGTCCCATACTATGTTACTGCTGCTGCAGTTGTTGCGCCCCCTTCAGTGGAGGGGAGGTGAAGATTCATTGGGGAATTGATCTGGCAATCTCCAGTGACTATACCAGTGAGCAGCACATTCGTGGACTGGAACATCAGAAACAAAATGACCAAACGACCCACCACTAACGTAATACAGATAACTAACTGTGGTGGACAGCTATCGATATATCCTTTGATAATAAGTAGAATGTAGTTTAATGTGAGGGTCAGTTAATAGTAACTAGCAAGCCATCTTGGAGGCAATTATCACTAGGTTATTCACATTGTGCAAGTGTGAGTACTTTTAGTTTTAATACTGACAGGTTCCATACTGTACTGCCGCTGCCATGGCCACTACTATTACCCCTACACAGTTGCACAATTCCTGCCTTGTCCATCAGGTTCCACGCTGTACTGCTGCTGCTTTCGAAAAGTGGAGAACTTTTGGGCGCTTGTTCAGAACAAGGCAGTGCTTTTTCCAGTACTACTATGTGTGGCTGAGAACAAGACGCTAAGAGACATCTGCCCACAATAGAGGACAATTTTTGGAACACTTATTTTTAAAAAGCATGAGACATGGTGCGGTGTGTTTTTAATCACGCTGTTTGTTAACACCGTCAACCATGCGTCTACCCATAGCTACTGTATGTATGTCAGTGTCACTCTGACATTATTTACTATTGCTGTCATTGCATTCAAGAGCTTCAGTGGGGGTGGGGGCGGGACAGAAAAAAAATTAGAAAATGATAAAAGCGAAAATGGAGACCTCGGTGTCATACACTAATTGTCAGTCCAGTTGGGGCAGTTTTTATTTGGGACGAATTTATTTGTGCAAAAATTGAATCTTCCGACTGATTAATGAGAATTGTATCTAAAACCAATTTCATGAAATTCATTTGTCTCTAATAATAGATATCAGATAAGATAGATAATAGATAATAGATAGATATGATAAATATTAGATAGATAGATAATAGATAGATAGATAATAGATAGATAATAGATAGATAATAGATAATAGATAGATAATAGATAGATAATAGATGATAGATAGATAGATAGATAGATAGATATAGATAGATAGATATTAGATAGATAGATGATAGATATAGATAGATAGATAATAGATAATAGATATTAGATAGATATTAGATAGATAGATAGATAGATAGATAGATAGATAAATATTAGATAGATAATAGATAGATAATAGATAGATAGATAAATATTAGATAGATAGATAGATGCAGTCTTTGATGTCTGCTCTGTGGAGTCGTCGGTGAAGATAATATCTGCCCCCTGTAATATCTCAGAACTTACACTGAGGACAGTCACACCTGATAATATGAAGCTTATAAATGGAGAACAGTGATTATTACACCTCCGGTCGTTATATGACATCTGCACAAAACTCCTTCCAGATAAATGCACGCAGTCCTGAAATCCATCCAAGGCCTCGCTTGGCTTCTTCAGGTTTAATCCTTCTAGATCCAGGTTACGACTGCTGGGAGACTCCTAAACCGTGTGATTTAGCCTGGTGAAATGTGAGGTTAATGGGGAATATGAGGAAGCGGGACGACCAGGTGCAGAAGTTACTAGAAAGCCGGCTGGGGGTGTTAGTCCTTCCATGTAAAAATTCAACGACATGTGAAATGAAGTTCTTGCTTTGGCAAATTTCTTATTTAGTCTTTTTAAAAAAAATCTTTTACTAGATTTATTTTTAGTACTTTTAAAGTATCTTCTTGGGGCGAGTTCCCTACCAATCCCCCCCCCCCCCACCCCCAAGTCCCCATGTGCAGTAGTACTGCTATACTGTGCCTACATAATACTGTGATGCAGTTCAAACATAACTATGTGCTATTAGATTTTACTTTATACTGCTATATAGGACCTACATAATTCTGCCATATAGTGCCCATTCAATAATTTGTGTACATAATAGTGCCAAGCAAAAAGGACATAACAATGTCCTATAATGCACATGTAATATTGCTATACACTGTTTACATGATACTTTAATACTATGCCAGTATAGCAATGCGGTATTTAGTGCCTGCATAATTCTACCATGCAGTACCTTCCTGATTCTGCCATTCAGTACCCACTTATTACTGTGTCTACTTAATAGTGCCATACTGTACCTTGAACACAATTTACAGTGCCCATGTAATACTGCTGCACCGTGCTTACATAATACTTTAATACAGTGCAAATATAATAATATGCCAATCAGTTCCTATCCTGCTATACAGTAGCCACATAATTCTGCCATACAGTGTCCAGATAACACTATGACAACATAGTAATGCCATCCAATAAAGACATAGCAATTTCCTATATTGCCAATGTAATACTGTTATACAGTGACTGCAAAACAATGTGCTATGTATTTAGTGTCTAGATAATACTGCTATAAGTACCTACATAATTCTGCCATACAGTATCTACATAACAGTGTCATACAGGAAACACAACAATGCCCATGTATTACTGCGAAACCTTGCCTACATAATACTTTAATACAGTGCTACCATAACATTGTGCTAATTAGTCCCTACATAATTCTGCCATACAGTGCTTACATATCACTGCTATAAGTAACTACATAATTCTGCCATACAGTGCCTACATGTCACTGCTATAAGTAACTACATAATTCTGCCATACAGTGCTTATATATCACTGCTATAAGTAACTACATAATTCTGCCATACAGTGCTTATATATCACTGCTATAAGTAACTACATAATTCTGCCATACAGTGCCTACATAACACTGCTATAAGTAACTACATAATTCTGCCATACAGTGCTTACATATCACTGCTATAAGTAACTACATAATTCTGCCATACAGTGCCTACATGTCACTGCTATAAGTAACTGGATAATTCTGCCATACAGTGCCTACATAACACTGCTATAAGTAACTACATAATTCTGCCATACAGTGCTTACATATCACTGCTATAAGTAACTACATAATTCTGCCATACAGTGCCTACATAACACTGCTATAAGTAACTGGATAATTCTGCCATACAGTGCCTACATAACACTGCTATAAGTAACTACATAATTCTGCCATACAGTGCCTACATATCACTGCTATAAGTAACTGGATAATTCTGCCATACAGTGCCTACATAACACTGCTATAAGTAACTACATAATTCTGCCATACAGTGCCTACATATCACTGATATAAGTAACTACATAATTCTGCCATACAGTGCTTACATAACACTGCTATAAGTAACTACATAATTCTGCCATACAGTGCCTACATATCACTACTATAAGTAACTACATAATTCTGCCATACAGTGCTTACATATCACTGCTATAAGTAACTACATAATTCTGCCATACAGTGCCTACATAACACTGCTATAAGTAACTACATAATTCTGCCATACAGTGCTTACATATCACTGCTATAAGTAACTACATAATTCTGCCATACAGTGCTTACATATCACTGCTATAAGTAACTACATAATTCTGCCATACAGTGCTTATATATCACTGCTATAAGTAACTGCATAATTGTGCCATACAGTGCTTACATAACACTGCTATAAGTAACTACATAATTCTGCCATACAGTGCTTACATATCAATGCTATAAGTAACTACATAATTCTGCCATACAGTGCTTACATATCACTGCTATAAGTAACTACATAATTCTGCCATACAGTGCCTACATAACACTGCTATAAGTAACTACATAATTCTGCCATACAGTGCTTATATATCACTGCTATAAGTAACTACATAATTCTGCCATACAGTGCTTACATATCACTGCTATAAGTAACTGCATAATTCTGCCATACAGTGCCTACATGTCACTGCTATAAGTAACTACATAATTCTGCCATACAGTGCCTACATAACACTGCTATAAGTAACTACATAATTCTGCCATACAGTGCTTACATATCACTGCTATAAGTAACTGCATAATTCTGCCATACAGTGCTTACATATCACTGCTATAAGTAACTGCATAATTCTGCCATACAGTGCCTACATAACACTGCTATAAGTAAATACATAATTCTGCCATACAGTGCCTACATAACACTGCTATAAGTAACTACATAATTCTGCCATACAGTGCCTACATATCACTGCTATAAGTAACTACATAATTCTGCCATACAGTGCCTGCATAACACTGCTATAAGTAACTACATAATTCTGCCATACAGTGCCTACATAACACTGCTATAAGTAACTGGATAATTCTGCCATACAGTGCCTACATAACACTGCTATAAGTAACTACATAATTCTGCCATACAGTGCCTACATATCACTGCTATAAGTAACTACATAATTCTGCCATACAGTGCCTACATAACACTGCTATAAGTAACTACATAATTCTGCCATACAGTGCCTACATATCACTGCTATAAGTAACTACATAATTCTGCCATACAGTGCTTACCGTACATAACACTGCTATAAGTAACTACATAATTCTGCCATACAGTGCCTACATGTCACTGCTATAAGTAACTACATAATTCTGCCATACAGTGCTTACATAACACTGCTATAAGTAACTACATAATTCTGCCATACAGTGCTTACATATCACTGCTATAAGTAACTACATAATTCTGCCATACAGTGCCTACATAACACTGCTATAAGTAACTACATAATTCTGCCATACAGTGCTTATATATCACTGCTATAAGTAACTGCATAATTCTGCCATACAGTGCTTACATAACACTGCTATAAGTAACTACATAATTCTGCCATATAGTGCCTACATATCACTGCTATAAGTAACTACATAATTCTGCCATACAGTGCCTACATAACACTGATATAAGTAACTGGATAATTCTGCCATACAGTGCCTACATAACACTGCTATAAGTAACTACATAATTCTGCCATACAGTGCTTACATATCACTGCTATAAGTAACTACATAATTCTGCCATACAGTGCTTACCGTACATAACACTGCTATAAGTAACTACATAATTCTGCCATACAGTGCCTGCATATCACTGCTATAAGTAACTACATAATTCTGCCATACAGTGCTTACATAACACTGCTATAAGTAACTACATAATTCTGCCATACAGTGCTTACATATCACTGCTATAAGTAACTGCATAATTCTGCCATACAGTGCCTACATAACACTGCTATAAGTAACTACATAATTCTGCCATCCAGTGCTTACATAACACTGCTATAAGTAACTACATAATTCTGCCATACAGTGCTTACCGTACATAACACTGCTATAAGTAACTACATAATTCTGCCATACAGTGCCTGCATATCACTGCTATAAGTAACTACATAATTCTGCCATACAGTGCTTACATAACACTGCTATAAGTAACTACATAATTCTGCCATACAGTGCTTACATATCACTGCTATAAGTAACTGCATAATTCTGCCATACAGTGCCTACATAACACTGCTATAAGTAACTACATAATTCTGCCATCCAGTGCTTACATAACACTGCTATAAGTAACTACATAATTCTGCCATACAGTGCCTACATATCACTGCTATATGTAACTACATAATTCTGCCATACAGTGCTTACATATCACTGCTATAAGTAACTGCATAATTCTGCCATACAGTGCTTACATATCACTGCTATAAGCAACTGCATAATTCTGCCATACAGTGCCTACATATCACTGCTATAAGTAACTGCATAATTCTGCCATACAGTGCTTACATATCACTGCTATAAGTAACTACATAATTCTGCCATACAGTGCTTACCGTACATAACACTGCTATAAGTAACTACATAATTCTGCCATACAGTGCTTACATAACACTGCTATAAGTAACTACATAATTCTGCCATACAGTGCCTGCATATCACTGCTATAAGTAACTACATAATTCTGCCATACAGTGCTTACATAACACTGCTATAAGTAACTACATAATTCTGCCATACAGTGCTTACATATCACTGCTATAAGTAACTGCATAATTCTGCCATACAGTGCTTACATAACACTGCTATAAGTAACTACATAATTCTGCCATACAGTGCCTACATATCACTGCTATAAGTAACTACATAATTCTGCCATACAGTGCCTACATAACACTGCTATAAGTAACTACATAATTCTGCCATACAGTGCTTACATAACACTGCTATAAGTAACTACATAATTCTGCCATACAATGCTTACATATCACTGCTATAAGTAACTACATAATTCTGCCATACAGTGCCTACATAACACTGCTATAAGTAACTACATAATTCTGCCATACAGTGCTTACATATCACTGCTATAAGTAACTGCATAATTCTGCCATACAGTGCTTACATATCACTGCTATAAGTAACTGCATAATTCTGCCATACAGTGCCTACATATCACTGCTATAAGTAACTGCATAATTCTGCCATACAGTGCTTACATATCACTGCTATAAGTAACTACATAATTCTGCCATACAGTGCTTACATATCACTGCTATAAGTACCTGCATAATTCTGCCATACAGTGCTTACCGTACATAACACTGCTATAAGTAACTACATAATTCTGCCATACAGTGCCTACATAACACTGCTATAAGTAACTACATAATTCTGCCATACAGTGCTTACATATCACTGCTATAAGTAACTACATAATTCTGCCATACAGTGCCTACATAACACTGCTATAAGTAAATACATAATTCTGCCATACAGTGCCTACATAACACTGCTATAAGTAACTACATAATTCTGGCATACAGTGCTTATATATCACTGCTATAAGTAACTGCATAATTCTGCCATACAGTGCTTATATATCACTGCTATAAGTAAATACATAATTCTGCCATACAGTGCTTATATATCACTGCTATAAGTAACTACATAATTCTGCCATACAGTGCCTACATAACACTGCTATAAGTAACTACATAATTCTGCCATACAGTGCTTACATAACACTGCTATAAGTAACTACATAATTCTGCCATACAGTGCTTATATATCACTGCTATAAGTAACTACATAATTCTGCCATACAGTGCCTACATAACACTGCTATAAGTAACTGCATAATTCTGCCATACAGTGCCTACATAACACTGCTATAAGTAACTACATAATTCTGCCATACAGTGCTTACATATCACTGCTATAAGTAACTGCATAATTCTGCCATACAGTGCTTACCGTACATAACACTGCTATAAGTAACTACATAATTCTGCCATACAGTGCCTACATAACACTGCTATAAGTAACTACATAATTCTGCCATACAGTGCTTACATATCACTGCTATAAGTAACTACATAATTCTGCCATACAGTGCCTACATAACACTGCTATAAGTAACTACATAATTCTGCCATACAGTGCTTACATAACACTGCTATAAGTAACTACATAATTCTGCCATACAGTGCTTATATATCACTGCTATAAGTAAATACATAATTCTGTCATACAGTGCTTATATATCACTGCTATAAGTAACTACATAATTCTGCCATACAGTGCCTACATAACACTGCTATAAGTAACTACATAATTCTGCCATACAGTGCTTACATAACACTGCTATAAGTAACTACATAATTCTGCCATACAGTGCCTACATAACACTGCTATAAGTAACTGCATAATTCTGCCATACAGTGCTTATATATCACTGCTATAAGTAACTACATAATTCTGCCATACAGTGCCTACATAACACTGCTATAAGTAACTGCATAATTCTGCCATACAGTGCCTACATAACACTGCTATAAGTAACTACATAATTCTGCCATACAGTGCTTACATAACACTGCTATAAGTAACTACATAATTCTGCCATACAGTGCCTACATAACACTGCTATAAGTAACTACATAATTCTGCCATACAGTGCTTACATAACACTGCTATAAGTAACTACATAATTCTGCCATACAGTGCCTACATAACACTGCTATAAGTAACTACATAATTCTGCCATACAGTGCCTGCATAACACTGCTATAAGTAACTACATAATTCTGCCATACAGTGCCTACATATCACTGCTATAAGTAACTACATAATTCTGCCATACAGTGCCTACATATCACTGCTATAAGTAACTACATAATTCTGCCATACAGTGCCTACATAACACTGCTATAAGTAAATACATAATTCTGCCATACAGTGCCCACTTATAACAATATCTTACAGTGGCCATATAATACTATCATGAAAAAAAAGAATAGCAGTGCAACATCAGTGCACTTAATAGTGTCATACAGTGCCAACAAAATACCGCTTCCCCAAAGTTTTAAGAGGTTTGATGAGAAGTGGAAGCCGGTAAATGGCGGCACACCGTGGTAATTTTCCCAGCTTCTTACACAGTGTATTAACCCTTTGTATACCACTATGTGCTGCTCGATGTCTCCCATGAGCGCCAGACTGTATTCAGCACCATGGTCAGAGGTCGCCCTCTGTGACTACTCCCATCATTCCTCCTTATCTGATGTAAAGAGGGGAGAAACCCTGACACCTTTACAGAGGGATTATACTCCACAGCTCTGCTCAATTCTGCAGACTTCAGTGCTGCAATTTCTCAGCATTCCCTGCTGGTTCAGTGTCTGCAGAGAGCTCTGCTGTGCGTATTTCCATTGTAATACATGTTTTAGTGACACAAGGCATTTTATAGTCATCTTATGTGAGAAGATTTAACAGCAATTCTGAATTATATCCCAGCTAAATTCTCAGGGGAGTGCCTGCTGAACAGCTTGCTGACTGTTTCCAGTATCATCCAGCAGAATAGTGAGTGCAGCTCTGGAGTATAATACAGGATGTAACTCAGGATCAGTACAGGATAAGTAATGTATGTACACAGTGACTGCACCAGCAGAATAGTGAGTGCAGCTCTGGAGTATAATGCAGGATGTAACTCAGGATCAGTACAGGATAAGTAATGTAATGTATGTACACAGTGACTGCACCAGCAGAATAGTGAGTGCAGCTCTGGAGTATAATACAGGATGTAACTCAGGATCAGTACAGGATAAGTAATGTAATGTATGTACACAGTGACTGCACCAGCAGAATAGTGAGTGCAGCTCTGGAGTATAATACAGGATGTAACTCAGGATCAGTACAGGATAAGTAATGTAATGTATGTACACAGTGACTGCACCAGCAGAATACTGAGTGCAGCTCTGGAGTATAATACAGGATGTAACTCAGGATCAGTACAGGATAAGTAATGTATGTACACAGTGACTGCACCAGCAGAATAGTGAGTGCAGCTCTGCAGTATAATACAGGATGTAACTCAGGATCAGTACAGGATAAGTAATGTAATGTATGTACACAGTGACTGCACCAGCAAAATAGTGAGTACAGCTCTGCAGTATAATACAGGATGTAACTCAGGATCAGTACAGGATAAGTAATGTAATGTATGTACACAGTGACTGCACCAGCAGAATAGTGTGTGCCGCTCTGGAGTATAATACAGAATGTAACTCAGGATCAGTACAGGATAAGTAATGTAATGTATGTACACAGTGACTGCACCAGCAGAATAGTGAGTGCAGCTCTGGAGTATAATACAGGATGTAACTCAGGATCAGTACAGGATAAGAAATTTAATGTATGTACATGACTGCAGCTGCAGAATAGTGAGTGCAGCTCTGGAGTATAATACAGGATGTGACTCAGGATCAGTACAGGATAAGTAATGTAATGTATGTACACAGTGACTCCACCAGCAGAATAGTGAGTTCAGCTCTGGAGTATAATACAGGATATAACTCAGGATCAGTACAGGATAAGTAAAGCAACATGTGTAAAAAGTGACTCCATTAGCAGAATAGTGAGTACAGCTCTGGAGTATAAGAAATATTGACTACAGATACATTTTTAAGTGACATCTGAATCTGCTTCCTTCATCCAGATTTTCTTTCATAGGCTTTTGATCTCCGGGGCCCATGACCTCACCCTTACTTGATTATTACCATATTCCTATTGGCACATTAATAAGTAAATCCTCTTTTAATTACATTTTATATGAAGCACGTGTTACTTTATTTCTCCACTTGCTACATTTCTATTCCATTTTCTGAGTCCATTTACCAGGATCCTATAGAAATATCCTGTGATCACAGGGCAGCCATTATACCTGTACCGCGCCGCAGCGCCCACGTGTGAGCGCACATGCTCGCTGAGTACCCAGGATGTTTTGCCGCTGCTCTCCACCAGCCTGTTTGTTTTAGTGTTGGCTCATTGCCGGGGATCAGAGCTGCCCCTTCCATGTTGTGCACATGCAATGAGCAGGACACTGGGTCAGTGGGGATGCTATGCAGTGGGTCAGTATATATGTGTATAGTTCGTGAGGCCAATTGCAGCTTGCGCAGGTACTGTAGCAGGGCCCTTTAAGATGTTATAGCTCACGTACCAGGTGAAGAATGCCAGAGGGGGATAATGTCTCTGTATAGCAGATATGGTAGTGTCAATGGTGTCTCCTACCTGTAGTACGGCTGGACTCCTGTATCCTGGCTCACATGCAATAAATTGAGTAAGGTCAGTAGGAGTAATGGAGGAATAATTGAGATTCAAACAGGTGATAGGATCCAACTTGTCTTTACTTAGTGGTTTGCAGCTTTGATCCATACAGTTACAGCAAAAGTCTAGGATCCCAGCAGGTATTGGCAATATGTGTGTCACAGTCATTACCTCTGGCTGTGACCTTCCGTCCTTGCTCGTTCGGCGCTCCTCGCTGAAGTTCTGTTCCTGTGTGTCATTTGTGGTTCTTTATGGGTTAACTCCCCTGTGTGTCTATTAGGAGTTAATCCTCTGTCTGCTCCATGGGTGTGGTCTCTCTGCTGCACCCATGGAACCTGTATATAAGGCTGAGGTTTCCTCAGTTCTGTGTCAGCTCTCCTGGTGTGTGTTGTCTTGTCCTGTCCTGCTCCTGGTTTGTACTCTCTCTCCCATGCTGCTGACCCATAGGATCCGTGTCTGTCTGTCTGTGCTCTGTGGGTTTCCCTACTTGTTCATTAACGTCGTCTGTCTGTTATCTGTTCTGCCTGTTATGTTTTAGTTACTTTGTGTTTATTCTGATGTCTGTGTTCAGCAAGCCTTTGCAGCAGAGTGGCATGACAAGGCCATGCAGTTTACTACTGGTGGATCAAGTCCTTCTCTGCTCTTTGCCACTCCTGCTCCCTTGCGTGAACTCCTGCTTGTATTATTAGTTGCCCTGTTTTGTATTTGCCTGTATGTTATGTATGCCTATGTGCCGTCGGTACCTTCTGGTACCTGTTGTCCATTCGCTCCTGCTGTCACTGTCTAGTTCACGCTCTAGAGTGGACCCTGGCAACTTCCTGCGGCAAAGCCTAACCCTACCTTCTGAGGCCCTAGTGAAAACCAGGAGTTGCTTAGTCACGCCCCTCTGGGGTATTACTAGACAGTGGCGCAGTGGGGGTTTTCTCCCACTGTGCTGACGGTACATAGAGCTCTTGTTTTGTCTTTGCTGCCTTCCCTGTTTTGTTTGTGCAATAAACTCTTATGTGTCTGTACCTGATTTCCGTTTATTGCTTGACGACACGGTGGTCTCTCCTGGGACCTCCAACTCGTGACAATGTGGCAGGAATTTATATCTATTCTGCTTCTTATACATATGCCTAGTAGAATCTGGCAGGTATCTATCTTCTGCTCTGTCTTTAGTCTGCTTAGTTTGGGCCTGACTAGCTGAAGAGGTATTTAGCTTCTCTTTGTCTTTGGATCTGTACTCACAGGACTGCTCGCAGGGTATGGTGTCTTCTTCCTGGAGATCTATAGTTCTGTAGATAGCTGCTTTCTTTGTCCACCAGCTGAGTTAGGAGACTCAGGCTGGGAAGAGAGATCTTGGGCCTCAGCCGAGGTTTCGATCCTAGGTTGGGATCCCTGTTTTTGGGAGCTCCTACTAACACAGCCTTCCCCAGCAGGGGGGCTGGTTACTCTCAGTAGAACTTTCTTTCCTCCCCCTGAAGTATGATGTGGGAACATTCCACTCCTCCTCAGAAAGGGGGGAGCTAGCCTGGAATAATCTATTCCAGCCTAGATACTAACTATGACCTGCTACATACTGCTGCCACCTGCTGGTGTACATTGAAATGACAGTTAATATATAATACAGGCATAGAAATACATATATTGGAAATGCACAGATTACATAAGGTAACAATACACATATACACCTGATGTCGGGATTCGAACCCGTGACCAGCCACTTCCCAGGCGGTAGCCCTGCTTACTAGGCTACCGTCCTCTCTGGACATTCCTCCCTGAAGCGTATTAGTTAACCTCAGTCTTGCCAAGCCTTGCTCATTACCCTTGATTCCCCACACCTGGTACTTCCCTATATAAGTCCAGCCCCTTGCACTCCAGTTTGCTGATTATTGAGCTCCTGAGCCTTGATCAAGCTTCTCTTCATCTGTTGTTCTTACTACTGCTGGAAGTCCACCGCTGACCAGGAATTGCCTACCGACTACTCTTCTGCCTTATCCCTACCAACTGAACTGCTACCACCGTTGCCATCCGGATTGTCTGACCACGCTTACTGCCGCCTGCCCTGACCTACCGCCTGCCTACCGACTACTCTTCTGCCTTATCCCTACCTACTGAACTGCTACCACCGTTGCCATCCGGATTGTCTGACCACGCTTACTACCTGCCTGCGGTCCTTGCCACTGGGCTCCACTCCTACCTCCAGCCAGCGGTCCTCTGACTCAGGTGAGCCTGTAGGACTGTTACAGAATAATCAGCCACACTATGGAGTCCGCAATGGCCACTCTGCGTAAGCAGGTCTCGGAACTTCAAGAATTTGGTACTACATATCAGGAGAAATTTGCCCAGCTCCAAGGCGTAGTCCAAAGCCAGCAAAGGGAGATTATTGAACTACAGAGGCAACACCTGGACGTCCGCGGCGCAGCCGCAGACACCCGCATGCCACTCCCATCAAGATTCGGCGGCGACAGACGCCAGTATCGGGGGTTTCTAAACCAATGCCGCATCTATTTTCAGATGTACCCGGCCCCCTTCACCACCGAGAAAAAGAAGGTGCTATTCATTGTCAATCTCCTGACGGAAGAAGCATTAGCATGGGCATCACCTTACGTGGAGACTAACAGTCAGCTCCTGGACGACCTAAACAACTTCATCACCGCCATGAGCCAAGTCTTCGACGACCCCAACCGCTGTGCGACAGCTGAGGCGCGACTACATGGTCTGCGGCAAGGGAGACGCTCCGTCGCCGAATACACCGCCGAGTTTCGCCGTTGGGTCACGGACACCACCTGGAACCCAGCGGCACAGAGGAGCCAATTCCGGCGAGGCCTGTCAGAATTAATAAAGGACGAACTCGCCAGAGTTGAGGCCCCGGACGATCTGGATGACTTCATTCAGTTATGCATCCGGATAGATCAAAGACTCTCCGAGAGGAAGAGAGAAAGACTCTGGTCCTCGGACCACAGACCCACTTACTCCTTCTCTTCCAACGCCCAGCGCGACCCCCAATCAGCAACTGAACCTATGCAGGTCGATGCTCTACGTAGGTCTCTATCTACAGCTGAGAAGGAGAGACGGCTGGCCGAAAACCTCTGCCTCTACTGTGGGGAGCCGGGTCATTTTGCCATCAAATGTCCTCATAAGATCCGAAAGACTATTGCCGTCACGGAACTAAAGGAGCAACCACAGACTCCAACCCCGTCAGCAGCCCCGGAAAATAACAATACGGCGGCTCATGGATCCCATTTCATCATTCCCATCCTCATCGACATTGAGGGGCGACAACTCCCCTGTTCAGCGATGTTAGACTCTGGGGCGGGAGGCAACTTCATGGACCTAACCTTCGCCCGCGAAAAGAACATTCCACTGACAATCAAGGCAGCCCCCGTTGACCTGGAAACCGTCGACGGATCCCCACTCTCCTCGGGGCCAGCCACTCACGAGACCACCGAACTACAACTCCTCATTGAACCCGATCACCGCGAAAAGATCCACTTCTCGCTGATCGCTTCCCCGAAGTTCCCGGTGATCTTGGGCATCCCTTGGTTGGCCACCCACAACCCCTCGGTGGACTGGGAAACCCGCTGCATACGATTCCCGTCCGAGTTCTGCTCGCTAAATTGCTCCCACAGACCCGTCCTTCCACCCGAAGACACCACCATCTCAAAGCTATCCGTCAAGGGTCTGCTACCCCCTCAATACAGCGAGTTCCAGGATGTCTGCGACAAGAAAAACGCAGACAAGCTGCCACCACACCGACCCTACGACTGCCCTATAGAACTGTTGCCCGGGGCCGAAATACCCTTTGGCAGTATCTACTCCCTCTCAGAGCCTGAACTCAAGGCTCTGAAAGAGTACCTGGACGAGGACCTGAGGAAGGGGTTCATCCGGCCCTCCACCTCCCCCGCGGGAGCCCCCTTTTTCTTCGTAGAGAAAAAAGACTCCTCCCTGCGTCCCTGCATAGACTACAGAAAGCTTAATGACATAACCGTAAAAAACCGGTACCCGCTCCCACTGATTTCCGAACTCCTTGAGAGACTCCGGGAAGCGAAGATCTTCACCAAACTCGACCTTCGAGGGGCCTACAACCTCGTACGAATCCGCCCTGGGGACGAATGGAAGACCGCCTTCCGGACACGTTATGGTCATTTCGAGTACCTGGTCATGCCTTTCGGACTCTGCAATGCTCCCGCCACCTTCCAGCACTTCATTAACGACGTCCTCAGGGACATGCTGGATCTGTTTGTAGTCGTTTACCTGGACGACATCTTGATCTTCTCTGAAGACCTTGAGCAGCACCGCGAACACGTCCGCAGGGTACTGCAGAGGCTCAGACAGAACTCTCTCTATATCAAGCTAGAGAAATGCGAGTTTGAGCGAACCACCACTCAGTTCCTCGGATACATCATCTCCCCAGCGGGCCTAAGTATGGACCCGGGGAAGGTCCAAGCTGTGATGAACTGGCCCGTTCCGAAAAACGAGAAGGAGATACAAAGATTCATTGGCTTCGCCAACTTCTATCGGAAGTTTATCCGGAACTTCTCCAAGGTCATAGCACCAGTCACCCAACTCACCAAGAAGGCAGTCCCCTTCTCCTGGACACCCGAGGCCCAAGAGGCCTTCACCAAGTTGAAACTCCTCTTCACTTCTGCCCCAATCCTAATCCACCCGAACCCCGAGCTCCCATTTACAGTCGAAGTGGATGCATCAGACTCTGCGGTGGGGGCAGTTTTATCACAACGGACAGGGGAGAGGATGCTGTTACACCCGTGCGCATATTTCTCCCGCCAGATGTCCCCCTCCGAGAAGAACTATGACATCGGGAACAAAGAACTACTGGCGATCAAGGATGCCTTCTCCGAGTGGAGACACCTGCTGGAGGGAGCCACCAACCCCATAATCGTACTAACTGACCACAAGAACCTCGAGTTCATCCGCAGCGCTAAGAGACTCTCAGCCAGACAGGCCAGATGGAGCCTATTCTTTTCCCGCTTCAACTATCTCATCACCTATCGCCCTGGATCAAAAAACGGCAAGGCTGACGCCCTCTCCAGAATGTTTTCCGAGCCCTCACAGAGTAACAAGGGCCAAAAGAACATCTTACCCGAGAGAAGGGTCGTAGGGGCCACCTACTCTAAAGAACTCCTGGGCACAATCAAAGAAGGATATGAAAATGACCCCTTCCTCTCCCACCCCACAGGCAATGTCAGCCTTACGTTTAAGAACGGTCATTGGTTTCATCAGGACCTACAACTATATGTACCAGAAATCGCACGGCTCGAAGTGCTCAAACTCAACCATGACTCCAAGGTGGCCGGCCATTTTGGCACAAGAAAGACCCAGGAGCTTCTCTCCCGCTCCTTCTGGTGGCCAACATACAAGGAGGACATCAAGAGGTACATCTCCTCGTGCACGGTCTGTGCCCGCAATAAGACTCCTCGTTCCTCTCCCGTGGGTCTGTTACAACCCCTCCCGATTCCCTCCCGCCCCTGGGGCTCGATCTCCATGGACTTTGTGGTAGACCTTCCTCCTTCAAAAGGGATGAACACCATCCTGGTCGTGGTCGACCGTCTCACCAAGATGGCCCATTTCATCCCCTACAAAGGCCTACCAACAGCCAAACAGACGGCCGATCTTATTCTCAGAGAGGTCTTCAGGCTGCATGGGATCCCGGACGACGTGGTCTCCGACCGAGGCGTACAATTTGCCTCAAAGTTCTGGAAGAACTTCTGCCTGGCGCTCGGGGTTAAAGTGAACCTGTCCTCTGCTTTCCACCCTCAGTCAAACGGGCAGACGGAGAGAACTAATCAGACCCTAGAGCAATACCTACGCTGTTTCAGCTCCCACCTGCAGGATGACTGGCTTGATCATCTCCCCACGGCCGAGTTCGCCTACAACAATGCTGAGCACAGCTCAACCAAGCACAGCCCCTTCTTTGCTAACACTGGCTCGCACCCAGTGTTCATTCCCCACCTACCCGTCGCCTCCACCCTCCCAGCAGTGGCTGAACGCCTAACAACCCTACAGGAGGCACAAAAGAACATTATAGACAACCTCCAGCTTGCCCAGAGGTGCTTTAAACAGGGAGCAGACAGACGTCGCAAACCCACCCCGGGCTTCCATGTGGGAGACAAGGTGTGGCTGTCCACCAGGAACCTCAGATTGAAGGTCCCCTCCAAAAAATTTGCCCAAAGATACATGGGTCCGTTCCGGATCACCGCACAAATCAACGAGGTCACGTTTCGGCTCGACCTCCCGGACTCCATTAGGGTGCACCCTGTCTTCCATTGCTCTCTCCTCAAGCCATACGTGGAGAACACCTTCACAGGCCGCCACTCTCCCCCTCCACCACCCGTGAGGGTACAGGGTGAAGAAGAATACGTTGTCGCAAAGATTCTCGACTCCAGGATCCACCGGGGAAGACTACAATATCTAATTGGGTGGGAGGGTTACCCTCCTGAGGATAACTCCTGGGAGCGAGAAGAAAATGTCCACGCCCCCAGACTGGTAAAAGAGTTCCACCAACGGCACCCCGGTAAGCCTGCCCCTGCGGTGCCCAGAGGTCACCTTGGAAGGGGGGGAGTACTGTCGGGATTCAAACCCGTGACCAGCCACTTCCCAGGCGGTAGCCCTGCTTACTAGGCTACCGTCCTCTCTGGACATTCCTCCCTGAAGCGTATTAGTTAACCTCAGTCTTGCCAAGCCTTGCTCATTACCCTTGATTCCCCACACCTGGTACTTCCCTATATAAGTCCAGCCCCTTGCACTCCAGTTTGCTGATTATTGAGCTCCTGAGCCTTGATCAAGCTTCTCTTCATCTGTTGTTCTTACTACTGCTGGAAGTCCACCGCTGACCAGGAATTGCCTACCGACTACTCTTCTGCCTTATCCCTACCAACTGAACTGCTACCACCGTTGCCATCCGGATTGTCTGACCACGCTTACTGCCGCCTGCCCTGACCTACCGCCTGCCTACCGACTACTCTTCTGCCTTATCCCTACCTACTGAACTGCTACCACCGTTGCCATCCGGATTGTCTGACCACGCTTACTACCTGCCTGCGGTCCTTGCCACTGGGCTCCACTCCTACCTCCAGCCAGCGGTCCTCTGACTCAGGTGAGCCTGTAGGACTGTTACACCTGACATTATTGTAGCAGGGATAAGAAGTTTTAGTGACATACTTCAGGATGTTACACACAGACTTTTTTATTTTTTCTCTATTTAAGTGGAAATAAAAAAAAAATATGGTGCAGATCGTGTAGTGTGAAGACGGACCAAGGCAAGACGTGTAATAACGCTGCCCGAAGTGTAAGCCATGTGGAACTATGGGCAACATCTACTGACTATGCTGGGTCTTGACAAACAGAACATCATAATGGTTGTCACATTGGGTAAAAGGGTTGAGAGGTGTCTAATTTGGTGTCCATGTCAATGAGCTGCAATACCAGATACATCTATGGACAACAGGGGTGCTTTTTTTTGGCAGAAAGCAGAATATCAGGCAGGTGGGGCATCACTCCCACAAAGAACTGAGCCTTGTTGCCACTCCGACATTGCTTCTGAGGATAGTCTTGGCCCAGTGTAGCAGTAGAGTCTGGCCACTAGATGGTAGCAGTGAAATCTGGCCAAAGTAAGTTTCCAACACTTTGCTAGAAAAGCTGAATGGCAAAGCTGTGGCCCTGTGTGTGCGATGAGCGGTGACCCCGCTGACCAGCTGGAGGGGCGGAATGAAGGCATCGGCCAGCACCATGTTTCTTTATGTGACTGTGAGCAGCATTCTTTACTCTAACCCCCCAGCTGGGGGTGAGTACTCACTGAAGGCATGCTGTAGCATCTGCTGCAGCAAGACAGGTACAGCCCAGCTGTGTAGAGGGAAAAGGGCCCTACCCCGCAGAAGTGGCTAGGAGCTTAGTTCTACCTGATCAGAAATGGAACAAAGGAGACAGGCTGCAGACCAGGCCCAGATGGAAAAGGCCAAAGACCACACCTAAATGAGTCCATATAGCAGATGAGACACGAGGATGGATGCAGACGCGACCAGATGTAGTGTTGATGACGAGAGAGAACACAGTGTCAGGTATTATAGTAGTTATATTCTTGTACATAGAAGCAGTATTATAGTAGTTATATTCTTGTACATAGGAGCAGTATTATAGTAGTTATATTCTTGTACATAGGAGCAGTATTATAGTAGTTATATTCTTGTACATAGGAGGCAGTATTATAGTAGTTATATTCTTGTACATAGGAGGTAGTATTATAGTAGTTATATTCTTGTACATAGGAGGCAGTATTATAGTAGTTATATTCTTGTACATAGGAGGCAGTATTATAGTAGTTATAGTCTTGTACATAGGAGCAGTATTATAGTAGTTATATTCCTGTACATAGGAGGCAGTATTATAGTAGTTATATTCTTGTACATAGGAGCAGTATTATAGTAGTTATATTCTTGTACATAGGAGCAGTATTATAGTAGTTATATTCTTGTACATAGGAGGCAGTATTATAGTAGTTATATTCTTGTACATAGGAGCAGTATTATAGTAGTTATATTCTTGTACATAGGAGCAGTATTATAGTAGTTATATTCTTGTACATAGGAGCAGTATTATAGTAGTTATATTCTTGTACATAGGAGCAGTATTATAGTAGTTATATTCTTGTACATAGGAGCAGTATTATAGTAGTTATATTCTTGTACATAGGAGCAGTATTATAGCAGTTATATTCTTGTACATAGGAGCAGTATTATAGGAGTTATATTCTTGTACATAGGAGGCAGTATTATAGTATTCATATTCTTGTACATAGGAGCAGTATTATAGCAGTTATATTCTTGTACATAGGAGCAGTATTATAGTAGTTATATTCTTGTACTTAGGAGCAGTATTATAGTAGTTATATTCTTATACATAGGAGCAGTATTATAGTAGTTATATTCTTGTGTATAGGAGGCAGTATTATAGGAGTTATATTCTTGTACATAGGAGCAGTATTATAGAAGTTATATTCTTGTACATAGGAGCAGTATTATAGTAGTTATATTCTTGTACATAGGAGCAGTATTATAGTAGTTATATTCTTGTACATAGGAGCAGTATTATAGTAGTTATATTCTTGTACATAGGAGCAGTATTATAGTAGTTATATTCTTGTCCATAGGAGGCAGTATTATAGTAGTTATATTCTTGTCCATAGGAGCAGTATTATAGTAGTTATATTCTTGTACATAGGAGCAGTATTATAGTAGTGATATTCTTGTACATAGGGGGCAGTATTATAGTAGTTATATTCTTGTACATAGGAGGCAGTATTATAGTAGTTATATTCTTGTACATAGGAGGCAGAATTATAGTAGTTATAGTCTTGTACATAGGAGCAGTATTATAGCAGTTATATTCTTGTACATAGGAGCAGTATTATAGTAGTTATATTCTTGTACATAGGAGGCAGTATTATAGTAGTTATATTCTTGTACATAGGAGCAGTATTATAGTAGTTATATTCTTGTACATAGGAGCAGTATTATAGTAGTTATATTCTTGTACATAGGAGGAGTATTATAGTAGTTATATTCTTGTACATAGGAGCAGTATTATAGTAGTTATATTCTTGTCCATAGGAGGCAGTATTATAGTAGTTATATTCTTGTCTATAGGAGCAGTATTATAGTAGTTATATTCTTGTACATAGGAGCAGTATTATAGTAGTTATATTCTTGTACATAGGAGCAGTATTATAGTAGTTATATTCTTGTACATAGGAGCAGTATTATAGTAGTGATATTCTTGTACATAGGGGGCAGTATTATAGTAGATATATTCTTGTACATAGGAGCAGTATTATAGTAGTTATATTCTTGTACATAGGAGCAGTATTATAGGAGTTATATTCTTGTACATAGGAGCAGTATTATAGAAGTTATATTCTTGTACATAGGAGCAGTATTATAGTAGTTATATTCTTGTACATAGGAGCAGTATTATAGTAGTTATATTCTTGTACATAGGAGCAGTATTATAGTAGTTATATTCTTGTACATAGGAGCAGTATTATAGTAGTTATATTCTTGTCCATAGGAGGCAGTATTATAGTAGTTATATTCTTGTCCATAGGAGCAGTATTATAGTAGTTATATTCTTGTACATAGGAGCAGTATTATAGTAGTGATATTCTTGTACATAGGGGGCAGTATTATAGTAGTTATATTCTTGTACATAGGAGGCAGTATTATAGTAGTTATATTCTTGTACATAGGAGGCAGAATTATAGTAGTTATAGTCTTGTACATAGGAGCAGTATTATAGCAGTTATATTCTTGTACATAGGAGCAGTATTATAGTAGTTATATTCTTGTACATAGGAGGCAGTATTATAGTAGTTATATTCTTGTACATAGGAGCAGTATTATAGTAGTTATATTCTTGTACATAGGAGCAGTATTATAGTAGTTATATTCTTGTACATAGGAGGAGTATTATAGTAGTTATATTCTTGTACATAGGAGCAGTATTATAGTAGTTATATTCTTGTCCATAGGAGGCAGTATTATAGTAGTTATATTCTTGTCTATAGGAGCAGTATTATAGTAGTTATATTCTTGTACATAGGAGCAGTATTATAGTAGTTATATTCTTGTACATAGGAGCAGTATTATAGTAGTTATATTCTTGTACATAGGAGCAGTATTATAGTAGTGATATTCTTGTACATAGGGGGCAGTATTATAGTAGATATATTCTTGTACATAGGAGCAGTATTATAGTAGTTATATTCTTGTACATAGGAGCAGTATTATAGTAGTTATATTCTTGTACATAGGAGCAGTATTATAGTAGTTATATTCTTGTACATAGGAGGCAGTATTATAGTAGTTATATTCTATATGTTTGGTTTGTGAGTATGGTCTCTGTTTTCTCTAATACCCTTTTTTCTATGTTTTTGCTGAGTTATCACAGTTAATATTTCATCACCTTCTTTCTTGTGACCTCTCTAAATTCCCCATCTGCTTTGCCTTCCCGTAAAGCAGATTATTGATAAAGTACAGTAATTCTGATGTAATTACAGCCATATGGTGTGAATCAGAGATAAGAATCCAGCTCCACCCTCTGCATTGAGTAATCCTATGGGAGACTCCACCTATTTTCTGGATATTGTGACATAGTGAACATATGTGGCCTGGCTGATTATAATAGCCTGTTTTTTACAGGTTCTGTCTTTTTATGGCTGTTTTGGGCGCAGTGGATAAAAGGTGTGTAGATCTGTAATCTGATGCTATGGGACTGTCATGCAAAATCTATTATTAGGCCCCCTAAGTATCAAAGATATTTGGGCTGCCTCAAGCATCTTGGTGCTTCTGCAACTTTGTACTGCCTTCCTGCTGATCTTGAGAAGACAATTTAAAAAAGTATAGCTGCAGTGTAAAGCATGGAGGAGTGACATAGCTTCAGATTATCCCAGGTTTTAGTAGCCAATGGTACTAAGAAAGAGTTATCGAGCAAGTTTGTGCCATGATAGTGCAATGCTTAAAAGCTGCCGTTCAAAACAACCAGTGCTGCAGTGTAGAGCATGGAGGAGCACTGTGAGATCCACCTTCTGTTATATCACAGGCACAGACTACCTTAGACTCCAACCGACAATGCAGCTAACCTGGAGATGTATTCTAATAGAGCATACATGACTCCTTCAGCTCTGCTACATATGTGCTCATGCTGTATCTGTGTGATTTCATGCAAGGCTTGTTGAATAGCCACAATGTTGTTACACATTTTGATAACCCACAAACGCCCAAAACGCGTCATGTCAACAATCATTCTTGTGACTGCTTGGAAATTTTCTATTTGGAGCGGTAGACAGACTGAAGTTGGTAGAAGGAATATCCCCTCACCATCCAGATCCTTCCCAGAGCAGCTCTTATGAGAACCCTTGTTGTCCCTTTGCTTGGGAAACCTTTGCCCCACTTGACACCAGTCCCGTCCCAGATTCTGACTTATGCAAGACGCCAACATCGACAATTCGGGATTGTCTCCATCCGGAGCTATCCAATTCCAAATCTGCGAGATAGAGTTAGATGAAACTATTCTTCCTGCCTGCAGCCACCACTAGGGGGAGCTCACTGCATACTTGTTATTATTGAGTTCAGTGTAGAAACAATAAGCAGTTAACTCCTTTAGCTCCCCCTAGTGGCAGCTGTAGGTATGCAGAATTTTCCCCTGACATTCAAATTCAAAGGGATTTTCGGGAAGTTTGATATTAATGGTCTATCCTCGGGATAGCTTATCTGTATCTGATCAATAGGGGTCTGACTTTTGCCCCCCCCCCCCCCCCCGCTTGCCAATCAGCAGTTTGCATAGTAGCTGTGCTTGGTATTGAAATCCAGGCACAACCACTGGAATGGGACTGAATTGTGCCTAGGCCATGTGACCGATAACCGGGAGCTCCATGGTCTCTTTCAACAGCTGATCAGTGGATGTGTTAGGACCATGTGCTATCTGCAGGATACCGTGCATATCCACCATAATGGCTAATATCAGTTATCTCTAATCCCAGCTATTTCATATAACCCTACAAATGCCAGCATCAGTAGCAACCGCGGCATATAAGGATATTGTGGAGGCTCCCTCTGTCAACCCATTGGCTGCCTGAGGGTGGCTGACATGTTACCTCAGCAGCTGAGGGGTTAATTCCCCAAGACTTCCATAGTTAAGGCCTATTAGGCCCTGCCAGAGGCGTAGCCTAATAGATTGGTTGTCAGTACTATTATGACAGGTGATAATTCTTTGGAATGGATTCCTTAGCATTGTACCAGTGATCAGAGGGCAGCTGCTTCTGGTCCCCTGGTGGGCAACAAAATAGTCAATACATGTATGGCAGAAGTCAGGTCTTCAAATATGGCGCCATTTGGAACAGCAGACACCCAGGGCTAGTGTCTGTGATTGGCGTTAATGCTGATGGCAGGCATTTAACCCCTCAGATGCTGTGGTCAGATGTACCCATGGCATCTCTGGTAGCTTTCCCCAGGAGTGCTGCACTCTCTGGGCCCAAACGGCTTCCCCGCACAGAGATCGGGGAAGCCGTTCATTCTTTGTGGTAGTCTTGAGCCTTAGAAAGGCACTAGGCTACCACAACAATACAATCCTATGGAGCCCGACCTGTGACAGGGCTCCATAGGAAGGTATTGAATTCCCAATAAACAGCTATGATAATTCAAGATCGTATGTTAAAGTGCCCATAGGTGGACTTAAAAAAGTTTAAAAAAAAAAAAAGTAAAAAAGGACAGCAGACACCTGGGGTAAATGTATGTGATCAGCGATGATGCCGATCGCAGACATTTACATCCTGTGGTCAATTGTGGCTTAAAAAAAAGTCAAAACATATTTAAAAATATATAGAAAAGATAAAATATATATAAATTCAAATCACACATCCCAACCACTTGCCCCATAATAAAAGTAAGTAAACAATAATAAATAAAAAAAACATCATAAGCATCAACGCCTCCCAAAATGCCAAAACTATTAACATATAAAAGTATTTATCCTGTACGGTAAACGTGATAACGTATGGAATAAAAAGTGATCCAAAAGTAATGGAACTCCAAAGTAGTATCAATAAAAACTACAGGTCGCCCAGCACTACAGAGCTAACTCTGCTCAAATATAGAAAAGTTATGGGGGTCAGAAAATGATGCTTAAAAGAAAAAATCTATCAGTTATGTAGGTACTATACGGTAGTATTATTTGGATAGTACATGAAGTATTATTTGCCATTGTATGGCTGCATTATATGAGCACTTTATGGCAATTTTATTTAGACAGTGAAAGGTAGTATTGTGTGAAACATAGATCAGTGTTATGTAGGTACAATATGGTAGTATTATTATTAGATAGTGTATGGAAGTATTATTTGGCATTTTATGGCAGTATCCATGCATAAGTAGAAGGTGGTCCGTAGGCGGAAGGCATTGGTGGGCTGCTGTGGCAGGAACAGAACAGTGGATGTTACTCAGTGGCACCATCTTGGAGGATCCTTCACTTCTCTCAAAGTCCACTTGTGCTCCTCAGCATCAAACTAAAATGTTGCTGACCCTGAGGTCCATCTGACATCCATCCACGATCTACCGCCTAAGGGTGACCCTCTGGTTTATATTTTGCATTCTTTTTGGATTAAGTACATTTTTGCTTAATTTTTGGTCCACAGGGGCTTAAAGGGGTTGTCTCACTTCCGCAAATAGCATTAATCATGTAGATGCCGTTAATTTCAGGCCCTTACTAATGTATTGTGATTGTCCATATTACCTCCTTTGTTGGCTGGATTCATTTTTCCATCACTTTATACACTGCTCATTTCCATGTTCATGACCACCCTGTAATCCAGCAACGGTGGTCGTGCTTGCACATATAGGAAAATGCACAGGCCAGGACTGTGGGAGCACGCATAGGCCACCGTTTTTTCCTATAATGTGCAAGCACGACCACCACTGATGGATTACAGGGTGGTTGTAACAATGGAAATGAGCAGTGGTGGTCGTGCTTGCGCACTATAGGAAAAAACGGTGGCCTATGCGTGCTCCCACAGTCCTGGCCTGTGCATTTTCCTATATGTGCAAGCACGACCACCGTTGCTGGATTACAGGGTGGTCGTGAACATGGAAATGAGCAGTGTATAATGTGATGGAAAAATGAATCCGGCCAGCAAAGGAGGTAATAACAATACATTAGTAAATGGCTTCTAAGAACTTTCTCTACATGATCAATGCCATTTGCTAAAGTGAGACAACCCCTTTAATATGAGGGACTTTTAACCCAGACATCTCATTACTGGACTCATAGGCCAATTTACATTCTTGTAACATTTTTACCGACCACCCGCAGCGCCAAGCGCAAATCATAAAATAGTTTCCTCGCCAAATCAGTTCTCGTTCACATTTAGTAAATCCTTCCATAATTACTTCTCCTGATACACGACGCCTGTAACGAGCAAGGCCAAACACTGGGATACATTAAGAGAAATCGGAGAGCGTTGTATGTACGTGAATAGAATGCGAGTCGTGTGAATCACTTCATAGAATGCTGCATCAACAAACGGCAAAGCAAAAGTTATGACAACGTGTCATAGCAATCAAAGACCTATTCTACAAAGTTGCAGGATGGTAGAAGGAACCATCTGGTCACCTAATTCTGGGGCATAACCAGAAGTGGACTGAAGATGAGTACACGTGCCTCCAGTACCGGGTGCCATTGGGGCCCAAATTTATTTTAGGCTCTGGTCACAGGCTTATTTTTGGGTCTGGGTTCTGCGTGTATTAGGAGTCTGGTTGGGGGATGTATTTATTTTGGTGCCTTCTCAGTGTTTCTATTTATTCTGGGGTCTGATCTGTGGCCTGTAACTTTGTATGATCTGGTTTGGGATCTGTATTTATTTAGGCATCTGGTCTGGGGTCTAGATTGAGGTCTGCTCTGGGGTCTGCATTTTTTAGGCGTCTGATCTGGGGCCTGTATTTATTCTAGGGTGTTGCCTGGGGTCTGTTATTTCACATCTGGCCTGGGGTCTGTAAACATTCTGGGGTCTAGATTGAGGTCTGGTCTGGGGTCTGTATTTTTTAGGCGTCTGATCTGGAGCCTGTATTTATTCTAGGGTGTTGCCTGGGGTCTGTTATTTCAGATCTCACCTGGGGTCTGTAAACATTCTGGGGTCTACTCTGAAGTCTGCTCTGGGTTCTAGTGTACATTCTGGGGTCTAGTCTGAGGTCTGCTCTGGGGTCTGTATTTTTTAGGTGTCGGGGCCTGTATTTATTCTAGGGTGTTGCCTGGGGTCTGTAAACATTCTGGGGTCTACTCTGAAGTCTGCTCTGGGGGCTTTATACATTCTGGGATCTAGTCTTAGGTCTGTCTGGGGTTTGTATTTATTCATGGGTCTAGTCTGGGGTCAATTTTTTAGGTGTCTGATCTAGGTTCTTGCCTGGGGCCTGTATTTATTCTAGGGTCTTGCCTGGGGTCTATTTATTCTGTATTTATTTTGGGGTATGTTCTAGTGTCTATCATTTTTAGATCTGGTCTGGAGTCTGTATCTGTTCTAGAGTCTTGCATAGGGATTCATTTTTATTTAAGATCTGGTGTAGGGTCTGCATTTCTTCTGAAATCTGGTGGTGTATGTATTTTTTGAGATCTGGCTATGCGTTTTTTTTTAAGCTCTTGTCTGGGTTCTGTATTTATTAGGAGTCTGGTCTGAGGTTCATATTTATTCTGGGATATGTTCTAGAGTCTATATTATTTAGATCTGGCGTCTGTATTGTTTCTATAGTCTAAAGGGTCTGTATTTTTTTGATCTGGTTTTGAAATATTCTGGTGCCGGGTCTTGAGCGTTCTTCTTTAAGGTCTGGTCTGGGGTCTGTGGGGTCTGGTCTGTGTATTAACTTTGGGGCCTGGGGAGGTCTATATTTTTTAGATCTGGTCTGGGGTCTATATTCTGTAGTCTAGGGTGTATATTTTTCAAGATCTGGTTTTGAGGTCTGTTTTTATTCTGAGGCCTGGTTTTGGGAGTGTTTCTTTAACATCTGGTCTGGGGGCTCTATTTATTATGGGGTCTGGTATGTGCATTTACTCTGGGGTCTAGGTGGTTGGTCTATATATTTTTAGATTTGGTCTGGGGTCTGGTGTATTATGGGGTCTGGCCTGTGTATTTACTTTGGGGTCGGGTGATGGGTGTCTATTTTTTAGAGCTGGTCTGGGTTCTGTATTTATTTGTATGGATTCCAACTTATGTATGGATTCCTCTGTGTGCTTCCCATTTCCATACTGCTATCATACGGGGGCAAAAAGAGTGTCTGAGGGGCTATACTGTGGACCTTCAGTGCCGATCATGGCATTACCATGTGGATGAAACTATTGTCCCAGTTTTACAAGACAAGTGGCCACTGATCAGTCCTTTCACCCAATCACCATCTATCACGTATCTCCCTTCTCCCAGACCTGTAGAGCTGTGGACCTTAGAAGAACCAGAAGTGGTAACCAAGAACTAAAACTCATATTTCAGACCTTGGACTGTGTCTCTCAGAGAAGCCCAGTTTATCATTGGGCCCCTGCATCTCAAAGTATTGTACATCTGGTCACCAGTATAATATTGGCTTCAGAAATCCCTATAATGAAAAAAAAACATGTTGTCTCCAGAAAACAAAAGCTCTGGTTCCCACCCACACATGGCAGAACGATCCTGACATCTCCAGGCGTCCTGATAAATAATTTTATGGACTCACTTGGCGTAACAATGCCATTCTTCTCAGTTTTATGGGGTTTTGTTCTAAATCGCTTCATTTAAAGGGTCCCACAAATCCAACGCAACTATTTCTTAGCTTCAGTGATGCCAAACAGGACAACATGACAACATCTCCTCTGTCAGGCTCTAGACCACCACTTGTTTTTATAGTTCCTCTCTCTTAATCTAGAGCAATTACCTAAAATGTCTATTGGGGGGGGGGGGGGGGTGTCAACATAAAGCCTTGCCAGGGACTTCTCTGGGCCATGAGTGCCACCTTCTATGGCTTGGAGAAGGAACGTCAATATCTCACAGGCATGACCTGCACAGAAGAAGCTGCCCGTCTGATGCGTAAAGCAGCACAAGGGGTTATTTCATCTAGAGTTTGGCTTGGATCTTGGTAAGGAGATGACCTCATGTCTCAGCCATTGTCTCAAAAACTGTTAAAGCCATCAGCATTGTGCACTTGATGGAGCAGATAGGACAACTCGTGTGAGTCGCTAAAGCAGATGTCCACCATCTCATGTGGAGATGGCCAACAGAACCCCAAAAACCAGCATCTTACCAGATTTTTCTAGACTGACATTTAAACAGGTTATCCCATGATTGATGTAATAAATGAAAACCAGACATCATATAGAACATGACCATCTCTAACAAACCTAGTACCAGCCCTGTACCTCACATGGAACCGGAGATCTCCCTATTTAGTGCTCTCCCTATCACAGCTCAGGGGCTTGTGTCCTTTCTTTTATAGTTCTCTCTCTATCATCGCTCAAGGGTCGTGTCCTTTCTGCTGTAACTTGCTCCCTATCACAGCTTGGGGCATGTCCTTTCTCCTATAGCTCTCTCCATATCACATTTTAGGAGAATCTGCTGTAGCCCTTTCCCTGCAACTGTCACAGTTTCGAACAGTAGATACTGGCGGTAGCAGTTGAAGATTTAAACTGAGCACGTGCGACCACCTCAGTGAGGTGGACAAGAAATAAGAACAAACAGCAGGTGGCGCTGTACAGATACATTTTATTGTATAACTCAGTGGCTATAGTAATTATTTAATTACATGCAATTGCAAAAGTATTCAGATCCAGGTGCTGAAGTCAGCAGGGGCTATGCACGCCTCTAAAGCCAGGTTGACTCTTCGACTGAATGGTTCCTCCATGGCTGAGATTATTCGGACCCGGCTAGAAGTTGGTCAGAGGCACAAGTGGCTTCAGGTTTAGAAATGAGGCTCAATCATGGGTAAAACAGTGGCCAAGCTCTATAGGATCTCAACCTACTCGGCTAAATTGATTGTAGGTTACACATCCTATCCTAGCATTCCGCAATACCCTCTGCCGATCCGCATGGGCGGGGTCAGGCCTGCTATTGTCTCAGCACTGGTCCCTCTGGCTGTACACGCGGCCACATCCACGCTGCCTGCACTGGGCTCCCACCACCTGCTTTTATCTTGGCAAGGGTTGAAGTATGTGGGCACTACGGGGTTAAGAATGGATGGTGACGTGAGCGGCACATGCGCTAGGTGTCTGGCGGTGGGTGCGTTCATTGTGATTTACATATTGTGCCCCTCAAGGGCGTTCACAGCCGTCAAGACTCTCCATGCTCGTAAGCGCCATCTGTATATCATAAGTACGCCGGGACGCCTCCGCCCCGATTAACCATTTGTACTCCGTGCAAGACAAATGGCATCCCTGGTGACCCGAGAGCAGGGAGCAATCTACAAGTACATTCAGCTATATACCTAGCGACCCCTTTGTGACAAACCCTCAGCTGTGACAAATATTAGCTCAGGTGTTCCCATTCACTGACATCGAGCAGAGGTCTTGAAAATGGTGTGGAATTGAAACCCAAAGTCAGTCACAAAGTTGGTGATTCAGTGACTTGACGTTGCACTTTGTGTCCCTTGTGCTGACTTCCTGCCGAGTAAGCAGAGCCGCAGTGTAAAGCATGGAGGAGGGATAGAGCGCCAGCCTACCGCAGATTGCAACAGATAATGCAGCTGATCTACAGTCACTGAGCACAGCTGTGACTTGGGGGGCGAAAACTGCTGACATTAACAGGAAAGCATGCTGATCTACTGTGTATAGGGACACTATATCTGATGTAGCAGAGCTGAAGTGTTTAGTGGTACAGTGCCTCTATATCGTGATATTTCCATGATAAGTGATGACGTATGTTTACCTGCAGTCCTATGTAAATTGCAGTTTTACTTCCTCATTCTCTGCCAAATGGTGCTCTCAATCTGGCTTTATCTGACAAACTCCCTACTGCTTTACACAATAGGCTCAGCTATAATACATCCAACAAAATGACTAAATTCGCTAACTGACTTACATAGCTCTGCTTCATATGAATAAACTTAGCTGTACTGCATCTGACAGAGCTCTGCTGCATCTTGCAAGATTAACTCTGCTATATGTGATATACTCAGCACTAATACTTCTGACAAACTCCAGTCTGCTATACTGTATCTAAAACATTCAGTTCTATTATATCTGGCTTGCTATGCTACACCTAGCACACTCAACTCTGCTGCATCTGTCAAAGGCAACTTGAAAAAAAAAATAATGTTAAACACAGCCTTTCTTAATCTAATAAATTTAGCTCTGCTACATCAAATTCAATAATTGTGTGCCTGACAGCTTTAGCTCTAAGGCCAGGGCATGTGTCGCCGTGTAGCCCTAGCCTAATATATCTGACCAGACTAACTCTCTGTCATACTCATTTCTACTGGAAGCGGACAAATGCTCCACCTGGCAAACTTAGCACTGTACACTTACTTAGCTATGCTACATCTGACACACACTGCCAGGTGTACATCTGAAAAATGTAAACTCTCTATACATGACAAACGTATCTTTCTTAGAACTGCATCCTCAGCTCTGCTACACCTGACAAAACACTGCTCTCTAGATCTGACAAATGCATATCTTCCATGCCTGACAATTGCTTTCTACTTACACAGCACTGCTACATCTGACAAACTCAGCACTACTATAGCTATTTACTCATACCTTCTATATCTGACAAACTCTGCAATCTTCACATGAAAAATGTTACTATTCTACATCTGACAAACTCAGCTCTACAACATCTACGTATTAAGTACTACTACATCAGAGTTTGACATATTTAGCTCTGCTATATCCGATAATTGTAACCTTTCCATGCCTGGCAAGCTTGGCTTCTTTTTTATTTGACAGCGTCAGCTCTGCTACATCTGTGTGTAATTTTCCTGTCGACTTGCTGCAGGGGTTAAGGTAATCTCAGTAAATCACATCACACATTTTATGCAGCGCTGGCGCTGCGCCCGGCTACATTAGAGAGTTTTGGCTGCACGCGGCTCCGCTTGGTGATTGCCGGCGGTTTGTGCTGTCAGTCAGGTAAGTGGCGGCCATCACCTGAGGAACAGAACCAGGGCCAGGTTCAGGGGTTGGCAAACTGGCCAATTGCCAAGGGATCCAAACTGATAGGGGGCCCGCAAGAGGAAACCTTCAGGAGCAATCTGAATTTACCATTGACCCCTTCATTTCCCTAGACCACCAGGGAATGTAAAATTAACCCTTTTGCTTGCCTAACCCCTTTTGCTGCTGTAGATCACCAAGGAATGTAAAATTAACCCTTTTGCTGCCCTAGACCACTGGGGGAATGTAAAATTAACCCTTTTGCTTGCCTAACCCCTTTTGCTGCCCTAGATCACCAAGGGATGCAGCATTAACCCCTTTCTTGCCATGTACCATTAGGGAATATAAAATTAACCCTTTGGCTCCCCAAGACCACCACAGATCGTATAATTAACGTTTTGCAACCTTAGACCGCCAAAGAATGCAAAATTAACCCTTTTGCAACCCTAGACCACCAGGAAATGCAAAATGAACCCTTTGGCTGCCCTGAACCACCAAGGAATGTAAAATTAACCCTTTTGCTGCCCTAGACCACAAAGAAATGAAATATTAACTCTTTCACTGCCCTAGACTACAAAGGGATGTAAAATTAACCCATCTGCTCCCGTAGACCACCAAGGAATGTAAAATTAAGCATTTTGCAGCCCTAGACCACCAAGGAATGTAAAATTAACCCTTTTGCTGCCCTAGACCACCACGGAATGTAAAATTAACCCCTTTGCTACCCTAGACCACTAAGAAATGTAATATTAACCCTTTCGCTGCCCTAGACCAGGGAATGTATTTTGCTTGATGCCAAGGAGTCCCTTTCCTACCAACACTGAATGTGATATTGAAAAGTTTTGCAACTTTCTAATCTATTTGTCCTCTTTCACACGAGCGTGACGGATTAGATCCGGATGCGTTCAGTGAAACTCGCCCCATTTTGCAAGCAAGTTCAGTCAGATATGTCTGCAATTGCGTTCAGTAGTTCATTTTTTTCCCGTGCGGGTGCAATGCGTTTTAATGCGTTTTTCACGCACGTGATAAAAAACTGAAGGTTTACAAACAACATCTCTTAGCAACCATCAGTGAAAAACGCATCGCATCCGCACTTGCTTGCGGATGCTTGCGTTTTTCACGCAGCCCCATTCACTTCTATGGGGCCAGGGCTGCGTAAAAAAACACAGAATATAGGACATGCTGCGATTTTCACGCAACGCACAAGTGATGTGTGAAAAAAAACCGCTCATGTGCACAGAGCCATTGAAATGAATGGGTCCGGATTCAGTGCGGGTGATATGCGTCCACGTCACGCATTGCACCCGCGCGGAAAACTCGCTCATGTGAAAGGGGCCTTTGTGTTTCAATCCCTCAACATTTTCAGGATCTCCACTTGCTGTTAGTGAATGGAAACATTTTTGCTTTTAGGGGCAGAAGTCTGACTCAGTGCTGTGGGTTTGTTACAGTTTATCAGTGTAGATAATAGATTCAGGGTGGATACACTGTAACAAATCTCCAGCTCTGCAGGTTATTAGTTCCTTTAACAGTTAACATTTCCATTCAGAGCAGGGAATTCCTTTTCCACAGATATCTAAGAACTGGGATGGGGGGGGGGGATTAAAGGGACATTCCCTTCTTAACCACCTACTGCACCATGTTGCCCCATCCGGGTTACATATATACCGAGTGCAGATTATTAGTGATTCATTACAGCAGGGGAGTATTATAACTGATTGCCCTTGCTGTGGGGGCACAAGCGAGTACAAAGATGCACAACACTGTAAATATCTGACTAAATGCAGCTCCCCCTAGTGTCAAGTAAGAGAAGTACAAACCCATGTTCATTGCACCCATTACCGCTCTCTTCAGTGCAGCCAGAATGAGGATTGCTCTTTACTGCGGCTCTCCACTCAAGGCTCATGCACACAAACAGCAATTTGCGGGCCCCAATGCACGGCACAGGCAGCACACATTCATGTGCATAAGCCCTTTAAGAGAGGAATCCTATTACATTCACATGCCCTAATAGATGGACAACCCCCCATCCCTCACATGGTCAGATGGATAATTTATCCCAATTCCCTTTCAATAGTAATAACTATTCATACCAAATACTCAGTGTTGTTGCTGTTGATATTACCGTCATTTTAACACCAAATCTGAGATGATAACATTTTGACATCCTCCAACCACCACTAGGGGGAGCTTGCAACATATTAATGAGCTCAATGTATAAAACCGTATGCAGTCAGCTCCCCCTAGTGGTGGCTGAGTGACACCAGATTTGTTTTTTAACTGTGTCTATGCTGAGATTTTTGGAGCTCCAAGTCAGAATAAGAAGTTCTGGTCTCTAAAGATATTTTAAGAAATTATTCAGAACAGAATGCCAGACCTGTACAGACTGACAAACTATATTGATGATCAAAGTGGATATTTACTTGCAAATTTTTTTGCAGAGCAGCATGAAGTACTGGGTGTCCTTCCTCCACCATCGTTGGTGCCTCCTTGGGCTTCCTGGGGCTTGAGACACTTCAGTCAGTGTAGAGCTGTGATGTTTCTCTCAACTCTGCCATATGATGAGTTTGTTTCCAACTTTCCTTACTTTCCAAATCCGTTTGTAGGTCTTAATGACTTTTCCTTGGCCCCGTTCGTTCTTCGACACGTCCTTGTGTTATTGAGCCCAGTGACCGTCCAAAACAAATCCCATTATCCATCTCTGTAAGTTAAAGGGGTATTCCCACCTACAATGAGAACTGAGCGGGGAAATGAACGGAGGGCGCACTGCGCATGCACAGCCGCCCTCCATTCATTTCTATGGGACCGCCGAAAATAGACTAGCGCTGGCTCAGTTATTTCTGGCTCTGATTCGCAAATTCCTCTTTTATATTCGGCAGGACGAAATTACTTTGGGCACACTCTTCCTTAGTTACTTGATGAGGTTCCTTTGGAGAGGAGTAACACAAAGTATGTTAGTACCGCCCACGAGGAGCAGGAATGTGGCCAGACTGGGTTTAGTTTCCCCAGGAGGAAAGCACTTTTTTTTTGCTTCCTTTTTTTAATTTTTCTGTATCTATCTATCTACCAAAAAGAAATTCCGCACCACTTCCAAAGCGTAAAATGAAAAAATAGTACTTTATTTACCAGACAGCAACGTTTCGATCCTTCTCTCTGGGATCTTTCTCAAGCAGTCAGTCTGCGGAATTTCTTTTTGGTATATGCTTTGGAGGGGGACCGCCTTCATAGCCGCTTGCACTCCGCTGACATTGTTTTTCGCAGTGCGGCTCCTGTTGCCTTTTTTCTATATATCTATCTATCTATCTATCCAAAGAAATAGATTGAGGCAGCACTCCATAATGGTGAGAAATAGGTGGACCGCTTTATTCACCCAACTCGCAATGTTTCAGCCCAACACAATGAGGCCTTCTCTTTATCTATCTAGCTATCTGTCTATGTACACTTCTTTGAAAATCTTACTAAATAATGGGTGTATATAAAGTCTGCAAGGTCTATGAGCTTCAGACTATGGTTCTGACATGGCAGCTCTGCATTTGCCTTGGAGCTCCCTTTTGGTTATTGGTATGACTCTTGGGTTACTGTTTCCTTGTTTCTTGAGGTATGTGTAGAGAGGTGGAGCCAAATGACTTTTAGTGCCACCCATGAGGAAAGTGGACATAGCCAAACTAAGCTTGTGGCCAATCCAAACTTGTAGCATGAAGGTGGACTATGCATCTTCCTCATCATCATCTTAGAGCAGAGCATTGTGGGTGATCAGTAGGTGAAATAATTGGAGTCAGCTGTTGGCTGAAGCTAACAGAAGGTAAAGCAGGTGCCCAACTGTCTTGAAGCTTTATAGGTCTACCAAAAAACTCAAATCATATACTGGTTTCTAGAGGGCCCTTGACAAGTGATTCATCAGAGCAGATGATCATAGACAATGGAATACTCTATGGAGAAAACACACTCCAACTGCTATCCAGGACCAATAATGGCACAGTGAACAGTTGACCTGGGGAGATGCGAGTGTCTAGTGGGCTGCCCATCAGAATATGCCCAATGATTATCAAGATGAGGGCGGATGGGGCTTACATCCAACACTTCTTTGAGTTTGGAGGCAACATCTCATCCTGGGTATAGTTAGATGTGTAGAAGAAGCATGGTCATCCAAAATGGTCATTAGGGGAGTTTTGCTCCATCACTGGGACCCATGACCTGCTGGGATCAGACCTTTTAGAGAATACTTTGAGTAATTTTATAGCCATTGAGAACTGACAGATACAATTGACTTCTATATTACTCTTGTGGATAATCTGTCCTACAGAGGATAAGATGCTGGCCGCACATAGCAGATCATGCAAAAATATGTCAAAATAAATCAGTGGAACTTGGAAACGACTCTAGTACAAATTTCATCATATTTCACAGAAGATATACATTAATTGTATCTGGAGCCCGGCCAGGCTCGCCAACATGTGATTCCTGCTTCATATTCGGTAAGACATGTTATTGAGGAATTTGGGGCCTTTCTTCAGTGTTTTTCTATCTCAACTTAAATAACCTAACCCCTTTGGCTCCACAACAAAGTAGAAATAGTAACCTTGGATGTTCGCACTCCATGATGCGTTATTGATTGGGAAAATAATGAGTTCAGTATCACGGGTTCAGTAACTTAACATCATGTGAAGGACAGCACACCATCCAGAAGGTGTCCAGCTTCTCTGGTGAACCGTGTTCTCATTCTAAGATCATATTGTACAATATTTACTGGAATAGAATCTCAGAACTTCAGTATGCTGTATTTAAAGGGTCTGGATTTATTTGGTGTGCATGGTCTGGGGTCTGTAGGGTTTGTACTTCTATAGGGAGTCTGGTTTGGGGGGTCTGCATTTATTCAGGAAACATGTTTTTCAAGGCTCTCTTCTTATAGGGTCTATTATGAGGTCTTGATTCTGGGGTCTGTATTTAGAGCATCTGGTCTGGGGCCTGTATTTTACAGGGGGTCTGGTCTGATGTCTGTATTTGTTCTGGGTCCTATATTTATTCAGTGCCTGGTCTGGGGTCTGAATTTGTGCAGGGGTCTGTATTTGTTTAAAAGTGCCTGGTCTGGGGGGTCTGTATTCTTTTCAGGGGGTCTGGTCTGTATTTATTGCGTGTGATTGGTATGATGTCTGTATTTGCATATTTATTCAGGGGTCTATGTTTGTTTAAATTGGTATATATATTTTTCAAACCAGCACCTGGATCTGAATATATTTGTAATTGCATGTAATTAAAAATTTAGTACAGCCACTGAGCTATTCAATAAAGTCTATCTGTATAGTGCCACCTGCTGTTTGTTCTTTTCCTTACTTCTCTGTCCTTCTCAGCAACATCACTCAGATGGACGCACATGCCCAGTTTCATCTTTCAGCTACCACCAGCCAGATTTACTGATATAAGCTTTTATAGGGAGAGGACGCGCCCCCTGAAAGGAAACTTTCCCTTCATGGGATGGCCCCTTTAAGACTCATAATCTGATGTCTGTATTTATTCAGTCTGATTAGTTTGGCGTCTGTATTTTTTTAGGGCCCATAATTATTCAGGGGCTTGTATTTGTTTAAGACTCCTGGTCTGATGTCTGTATTTATTCAGGGGGTCTGTTCTGATGTCTGTATTTATTCAGGGGGTCTGTTCTGATGTCTGTATTTATTCAGGGGGTCTGGTCTGATGACTGTATTTATTCAGTCGGACTAGTCTAATATCTGTGTTTATTCTAGGGCCCATAATTATTCAGGGCTCTGTGTTTGTTTGAGACTTGGGGTCTGTACTAAATCAGTGATTTATCAGGGAAACTGGTCTGATGTCTGTATTTATTCAATGGAAGGGGTCTATTCTGATGTCTGTATTTATTTAGGTGGACTTGTCTGGGGTCTGTATTTATTCAATTGGACTAGTCTAATATCTGTGTTTATTCTAGGGCCCATAATTATTCAGGTCTCTGTGTTTGTTTAAGGCTCAGGATCTGTATTTATTCAGGGGGTCTGGTCTGGGGTCTGAATTCAGGGGGTCTGGTATCATGTCTGTATTTATTCAGTCGGACTAGTCTAATATCTTTGTTCTAGGGGCCCTGTATTTATTCAGGGGGTCTGCTCTGATGTCTGTATTTATTCAGGTGGACTGGTCTAGGGTCTGAATTCAGGGGGTCTGGTCTGATGTCTGTATTTATTCAATTGGACTAGTCTAATATCTGTGTTTATTCTAGGACCCATAATTATTCAGGGCTCTGTATTTGTTTGAGACTTGGGGTCTGTACTTATTTAGTGGTTTATCAGGGGGACTGGACTGATGTCTGTATTTATTCAGGGGGACTGGTCTGGGGTCTGTATTTATTCAGGGGGTCTGCTCTGATGTCTGTATTTATTTAGGTGGACTGGTCTGATGTCTGTATTTATTCAGAGGGTCTGATCTGGGGTCTGAATTCATGGGGTCTGGTCTCATGTCTGTATTTATTCAGTCGGACTAGTCTAATATCTTTGTTCTAGGGGCCCATAATTATTCAGGGCTCTGTATTTGTTTAAGGCTCAGGGTCTGTATTTATTTAGGGGGGTCTGTGTTTATTCTGTGGGACTGGTCTGATGTCTGTATTTAATCGGTGGGACTGGTCCGGGGTCTGAATTCAGGGGGTCTGTTCTGATGTCTGTATTTATTCAGTCGGACTAGTCTAATATCTGTGTTTATTCTAGGGTCCATAATTATTCAGGGTTCTGTATTTGTTTGAGTCTTTGGGTCTGTATTTATTTAGGGGTCTGTGTTTATTCTGTGGGACTGGTCTGATGTCTGTATTTGTTCTAGGGAACAGAAATCTCAGCACTCCTTCTTCAAGCTATATGTTTTATTTTTTCCACATAGACCGTTATGTATAGGGCTCGTTTCGGCCCATCCTGAGCCTTTGTCAACCAAAGTTTGTCACGGAAAGCAGCCCTTCATGGACTGTACCTGTATATGGTGTAGAAATTCTGCAGCACTAGGCACAGCCCCGACACCCAAAGTGCATTGAGGGGATGGAGCACTGCTTGAAAGGGGGTGGGGCTCTGTACAAAGTGGGCGTGGTCTGAAAAAGGGGCATTTCAGTGGATAAAAATTTCGTCTGCTCGCGCTGCAACCTCACATCTCGCAGGAGCCCATCTGCTAATGAGGCACTATTAATGTGTGGAGACCCAAGGAGGGCACTTTTTCTGTATGGGACACTATTACTATTACAATTTTTGGGGGCACTATCTGGCAGTAATATTTTGGGATCACATTCTGTGTGGCACTATCACTTACTTGTGAGGTTCAAAAAATGTCCTCTATATACAGTGCCTTGAAAACGTATTCACCCCCCTTGACTTTTTTCGTGTTTTTGGTGCCTCACAACCTGGAATTAACATGGATTGTTTGAGGATTTGCATCATGTAATTTACAGAACATGCCCACAACTTTGAAGATATATATATTTTTTTATTGTGAAGCAAACAACAAATAGGACAAAATAACAGAAAAAGTCAATGTGCAAAACTATTCACCCCCCTAAAGTCAATACTTGTAGAGCCGCTTTTTGCGGCAATCACAGCTCCAAGTCGCTTTGGGTAAGTCTCTATGAGCTTGCCACATCTTACCACTGGGATTTTTGCCCATTCCTCCTTGCAAAACGTCTCCAGCTCCTTCAAGTTGGATGATTTGCGCTTGTGAACAGCAATCTTTACGTCTGACCACAGATTTTCTATTGGATTGAGATCTGCGCTGTGACTCGGCCATTCCAACACATTTACATGTTTCCCCTTAAACCACCCAAGTGTTGCTTTAGCGGTGTGTCTGGGGTCATTGTCCTGCTGGAAGGTGAACCTCTGTCCTAGCCTCAGATCACGCACAGAGTGGGACAGGTTTTGCTCAAGAATATCCCTGTATTTAGCACCATCCATCTTTCCCTCAACTCTGAGCAGTTTCCCAGTCCCCCCAGCATGATGCTGCTACCACCATGTCTCACTGTGGGGATGGTGTTCTTTGGCTGATGTGATGTGTTGGGTTTGCGCCAGACATAGCGTTTCTTTGATGGTGGAAAAGTTGAATTTTAGTCTCATCAGACCAGAGCACCTTCCTCCATACACTTTGGGAGTCTCCCACATGCCTTTTTGCAAACTCACAACGTGCCTTTTTGTTTTTAGCTGAAAGTGATGGCTTTCTTCTGGCCACTCTGCCATAAAGCCCAACTCTATGGAGCGTACAGCTTATAGGTCTCTGTGCTGCCTCTCTGATTAATGCCCTCCTTGCCCGGTCCGTGAGTTTTGGTGGGCGGCCGTCTCTTGGCAGGTTTGCTGTTGTGCCATGATCTATAATACATTTTATGGTGCTCCTGGGGATATTTTTTTATAACCTAACCCTGACTCGTACTTCTCAACAACATTGTCCCTTACTTGTTTGGAGAGTTCCTTGGTCTTCATGGCAGTGTTTGGTTAGTGATGCCTCTTGCTTAGGTGTTGCAGCCTCTGGGGCCTTTCAAAAAAAGGTGTGTATATGTAATGACAAATCATGTGACACTTAGATTGCACACAGGTGGACATCATTTCACTAATTATGTGACTTCTGAAGGTAATTGGTTGCACCACAGCTTTTGATGGGCTTCCTAACAAAGGGGGTGAATACATACTCACATGCCAATTTTCTGTTTTCTGTTTCTAAACAATAGTTTTATTTATATATTTTTCTCATTTCACTTCACCAACTTAGACTATTGTGTTCTGATCCATCTGTAATGTAACAAAACACGAAAAAAGTCAAGGGTGGTGAATACTTTTGCAAGGCACTGTAGAATTGCTTTGTAATCATATTACATCATATTTTTTTCCCTTTTTTGATGGGTTAAATATGAATTAAGCATGAATTCATCATGTAGCGCTATGTCTAAGCAGGGGATTTGGAGCTCTGTATTATAATAATACTTGTGTATAAACTGTTCTTCATTGCTGTTCATACCTATGTTTTTATTTCAGTATCAAGACCTCAAAGTGCCCCAGAAGATCTAAAGGTGCTAACCAGCAATGTCAATCGTCTGAATGAGAGCTACAGGGATCTCCAGTTTAAGCTCATGCAGCTCAGCTTCAAGGGAGACTTCATGGACCATATCTGGAAGCTGCAGGACCTCTTCCAGAACCATACAGACTCCTTGTTTCAGTTGACTGAATCACTGCAGAAACTTGAGCAGAACCTCAATGGGGTCCAAGACATGGCCTCAAAGGCAGACACCATGGTCTCAAATCTTGGTGTTCGCGTAAACCAGATCAGCGACTCTCACAATTTAGACATCTATAAATTAGCCACAAAAGTTAACAGCAGTCAATATGTATGGAGTCGCCATGACTCGATGCTGAAGACATTGACCGCTAAAGTTGAAGGACTTAATGAGCAGATAGGTGAATTGATGCTCACCTTAAATGCTGTAAATGGGACCTATTCCTATGATATAGGCATCCATCATTCAAGGATACAGGAACTTCAGGGTCTCATAACTAATGTATCTGAAGACACCAGACAAACAAGGCTTCTTCATATAGTGATGGAACAGCAGCTCAAGCATGAGATGGCTCTTATCAATAACGTGACCGAAGATCTCCGGTTGAAAGACTGGGAACACTCAATAGCCTTAAAGAACATCACAATACTTAGAGGTAGGTCATTGTCTTATGCCAATTACTTAAAAGTCTTCAGATTTAAAGCTGGATGAAAACCCTGAGCCCTGGAGGTAAGAGAATCCAACATCATCTTAAGGGTATGACAACACAGGACTAAAATGACTGCTGATTTGCTGCACACAAGTTTTACTCTACCAGAAATGTAGATGAGATATTAGGAAATCACATCCGTATGCTTCCTAAAAAAGAAAAAAAAATGCAGTGTATGTTGACCTGCAGTGAGAATTTGAAATCCACAGCCTATACATTTATGCTGCTGATTTCCACCATGGAAGTCCACTGCAAATCTGCAAGTAACTCATGCAGCGGATATGACAGAGCATTTTCCACCACAGATAAGTCCCATCTGGACCTTTAAGATGTATTCCCATCTTGGATGTTTATGAGAAATGCCCGACCCCTGTCCAAACAGAGAGAGAATGGATAGGTAGTTGCATGGTGACCATATGACCAACTGTCTCCATTCAGTTCTGTGGGAGTGACATTCATGGCCACCGTAACCATTCTTTCTCCACCCTAATCATGTGACCGATGGCTACCGCATCAAGAAGGATAGGTGTCAGGGGACCCATAGTCTTAACATAGGTGAGGGTCTCAGTGGCCAGAACTGCATTTATGAGACAAAGCAGCCCACGCCAATAGCAAACAAGTGAGGAACAGCCAACTATATGACCACAACACCCTTCTGTCCTACATGGAGAAGGAAGAGTGGGAGAACAAGTGTCCGGCGTGTAGAGGTGTTGTATGGTATCAACCAGATCTGGTGATTTGTGTGTTTTTTCACTAAATCTCCATCCCCTTATCCTCTGTGTACCTTAGATCTGATACTCGTATATACTGTTAAAACTTTTTTGGAATAATAGTCAAGTTAAAATATAGAAGATGCTACTCTTTAAAGGGTATTGTGTCATCTGGGACTTTGATGGCATGTCTCTAAGATATGCCACCAAAGTCAGGTGTGGGTCCCAACTCTGAGACCTGCGCTTACCGGTATCTCTAGAAAGGGTTCCCCGAAAGTGAAGGAGCATGCACACGCAGGCGTGCTTGGCTATTTTCGGAAGTACAATAGAAATTAATGGAGAAAGCACTGCGCAAGCGCAGCCATGGCTCCATTCACTTTTATGGGAACACCGGAGATAGCCGGGCAAGTGCTCGGCTATTTTTGGCAGTTCCATTAAAATGCATGGAGGGTGGCCATGAATGTGCATCAGCTCACTTCGAGGTCCCATTTTCGAAATAGGTGTGGGTCCCAGAGGTGGGATCTGCAGATATCTGACATTAGTGGAAGATCCTAGCGATCTGCCTCCAATGTCTCAGATGAGACAACCCCTTTTGTACGGGATTGTACGGGCACAATAACCTCTGCCGGAAACAAAAAAATAGAAGAAAATATCTTCTCAAAGGGAATGTGTAGGGACTGGCATCAGCCCCCCAGAAATAGGTTATTTACTGTTTCCCCTCTCACAGCAGGAATCCCAGCAATCTCAATCACCAGTCAGCTTCATGTTCACAAAGGCTTATTATAATAGAAGTATATGGTTCCTCACCGGACCTCGTATGTTTCTGATTTAATATGACATGGATCGTCTCCTGATGTATTGTGTTATACGGTGAACTAAAACCACCAGGACCCAGGATGAATAAACCAACTCTGTGTTTTTGACTAAACCCTGAGCACATCGGAGGTCAAGTTATCTCTGTTTCATGACAGAATTTAGATATCGGATGAAAATTAAAATGATCTCTTCCATCTCAATAACATGAGATGTGATCTGTGGGACTTGGACGCCCACCTGCAATATATGAAATGGCATACACTAGGTTGCTCGCTAACTAACGAGATCTAAGTAATTAGAGCACTGATATGTCATGAACTATAGTTGCTGCTTTTTATGTTTTTTTGGTGCTGTGTCAGATCCAGTGAAACTCGTCCAGTATACATAGCCCGGGGCCATCAAACATGAAATCCATGAGGCACTTAGATCTTATCAGACCTGTGTCAGACTTCCAGATGTGAATGTAATTGTCTTTTACATCTTCTGGTTCCACTTTGTAAGGGGATGACTTGGCCTGCTGGTTTATCGCTGCCTTGTCCTCGCTATATTTTGTTTATGGTGAAGTCCTTAAATGGGTATACTGATGCGATAACTTCAAAAATAAGAAACCATAACCATTTCCGATCCTCCTCTGCTGCTGTGGTTCCCACTGCTCTCTATTTCTTCTTTACGGGCCCAATGGGCTGGAAACGACTTGGTAGGACTCAACCAATGATGGCCGCATCGGTGACCTACCTCAGTCAGTGACTTGATGAGCGGGCAGTCCAATCTATTTCTAGCATGGAGGAGCAGAGACTGGAAGTGAGTACTAATTGTTTGTTATTTTTGCCCTTTCTGACTCCATTTTATAATCACACTAGCTGAAGGACCCGGCTTCGCTCGGGTATATTTAATCTATTTCATTTAATCTTTGTGTGTGTCGTTAAAAGATATCAACACTATCCACTATAACAGTGACATCTACAGCACCCCACCCCCTTAACCCCTTAAGGACCGGGCTCATTTTCACCTTAAGGACTTGGCCATTTTTTGGAAATCTGACCAGTGTCACTTTAAGTGCTCATAACTTTAAAACGCTTTGACTTACCCAGGCCGTTCTGAGATTGTTTTTTCGTCACATATTGTACTTCATGTCACTGCTAAAATTGGGTCAAAAAAGTTAATTTTTTTGCATAAAAAAAATACAATTTTTACCAAAAATTTTGAAAAATTAGCAAATTTCAAAGTTTCAGTTTCTCTACTTCTGTAATACATAGTAATACCCCCAAAAATTGTGATGATTTTACATTCCCCATATGTCTACTTCATGTTTGTAGCATTTTGGGAATGATATTTTATTTTTTGGGGATGTTACAAGGCTTAGAAGTTTAGAAGCAAATTTTGAAATTTTCTGAAATCTTCAAAATCCCACTTTTTATGGACCAGTTCAGGTTTGAAGTCACTTTGTGAGGCTTAGATAATAGAAACCTCCCAAAAATGACCCCATTCTAGAAACTACACCCCTCAAGGTATTCAAAACTGTTTTTTCAAACTTTATTAACCCTTTAGGTCTTCCACAAGAGTTAATGGCAGATGGAGAAACAATTTTGAGATTTCTATTTTTTGGAAAATTTTCCAATATAATCAATTTTTTTAAAACAAGGGTTAACTGCCAAACAACACTCAAAATGGGTTGCCCTGATTCTGTAGTTTGCAAAAACACCCCATATGTGGTCGTAAACTACTGTTTGGCCGAACGGGAGCACATAGAAGGAGGGGAACACCATATGGGTTTTGGAAGGCAGATTTGGCAGAACTGGTTTTGTTTATACCATGTCCCATTTGAAGCCCCCTGTTGCACCCCTAGAATAGAAATTTCAAAAAAGTGACTCCATCTAAGAAAATACACCCCTCAAGGTATTCAAAACTGGGTTTACAAACTTTGTTAACCCTTTAGGTGTTCCACAAGAGTTAATGGCAGATGGAGAAACAATTTTGAAATTTCTATTTTTTGGAAAAGTTTCCAATATAATCAATTTTTTCCAGGAGTAAAACAAGGGTTAACTGCCAAACAACACTCAAAATGGGTTGCCCTGATTCTGTAGTTTGCAAAAACACCCCATATGTGGTCGTAAACTACTGTTGGGCTAAACGGCAGGACATAGAAGAAGGGGAATGTCATATGGTTTTTGGAAGGCAGATTTTGCAGGACTGGTTTATTGACACCATGTACCCTTTCAAGCCCCCTGATGCACCCCTAGAGTAGAAATTCCATAAAAGTGACCCCATCTAGGAAACTACGGGATAAGGTGGTTGTTGTTTTGGGACTATTTTAGGGGTAAATTCGATTTTTGGTTGCTCTATATTACTCTTTATGAGGCAATGTAACAAAAAAATTAAATTCTAAAATTGTTTCTACATTCGCTATTTAGTTTTGTGGAACACCTAAAGGGTTAACATAGTTTGTAAAGTAACTTTTGAATACCTTGAGGGGTGTAGTTTCTTAGATGGGGTCACTTTTTTGGAGTTTCTAGTCTAGGCTACATCAGGGGGGGCTTCTAATGGGACATGGTGTCAAAAAAAAAACTGTCCATCAAAATCTGCCTTCCAGAAACCATATGGAGTTCCCTTCGTTCTATGCCCTGCCGTGCGGCTATATAGCCATTTACGACCACATATGGGGTGTTTCTGCAAACTACAGAATCAGGGCCATAAATATTGAGTTTTGTTTGGCTGTTAACCCTTGCTTTATTACCGGCAAAAAGGATTCAAATGGAAATTTTGCCCAAAAATGGGTGTTTTGGCACCGTTTTTATTTTATATTTTTAACACCGTTCATCCGAGGCGTTTGGGCAAAAGTTATTTTTATAGCGACGACTTTTACGCACGCGACGATGCCCAATATGTATGGCTCTCAGACTTTGGAGACACTAAGCAGGCATCCTAAAACTGCGGCCCTCCAGATGTTGTAAAACTACAATTCCCACCATGCCCTGCTGATGGCTGTAGGTTGTCTGGGCATGCTGGGAGTTATAGTTTTACAACATCTGGAGGGCCGCAGTTTGAGGATGCCTGCACTAAAACTAATATTTTTTGGGGAAAAAAAAAATGTTTCCGTGTCTCCAAAGTCTGAGAGCCATAGTTTTTTATGTTCTCTAGTGGACTGTTGGGGATTATAAAAATTTAGTACTCCATGGAAGTGTGATACTCCCTGAAGCAATCGATAATGCAGAGGCCCGGATGATCGGGGCACGTGTCGCACTGAGTGGTGGTGTCCTTCCGTATCCCCCTCTTGTGACACACTCTGCACTTTTTTTGGGTTCGTCCCTTCTTTCCAGTATGGGGGACCACACCTGGAAAGTGTTGGCCAGGGACGATCCGGGCGCCTCCAATTCCCGAGGTACTCCGGTCTGCTCTTTCCCGGTCCGAAAAGATCAGGGCCTTGAGGACTGCCTCATAGAATTGGAGGAATGTCCCTGTGCTGCCAGCGCTTCGGGATAGTACAAAAGAGTTGTACATGGCAACCTGCACCAAGTAGACCGCAACTTTTTTGTACCATGCCCGGGTTTTGCGCATGGCATTATATGGCTTGAGGACTTGATCAGAGAGATCAACTCCTCCCATATACCGATTGTAGTCGACGATACAATCGGGCTTGAGGACCGTTGCCGCGGTACCTCGCACAGGGACTGGGGTGGTGCTGTTACTGTGGATTGTGGACAGCATAAGGACATCCCTCTTGTCCTTATACCTGACCAGCAACAGGTTTCCACTGGTAAGGGCACGGGTCTCACCCCTGGGGATAGGTACCTGGAGGGGGTAGGCAGGGAGGCCGCGTTGATTTTTCCGCACGGTCCCACAAGCGAACGTGGATCTGGCGGCAAGGGACCTGAACAAGGGGATACTGGTATAAAAGTTGTCCACGTACAAGTGGTAACCGTTATCCAGCAATGGGTACATAAGGTCCCACACGAGTTTCCCGGTAACACCCAGAGTGGGGGGACATTCTGGGGGTTGAATACGGGAATCTCGCCCCTCGTACACACGAAATTTGTAAGTGTACCCTGAGGTACTCTCACAAATTTTGTATAGCTTCACGCCATACCTCGCCCGCTTTGTGGGAATGTATTGGCGGAAACTGAGTCTCCCCTTGAACGCAACGAGAGACTCATCAACCGCGACCTCCCTTCCAGGTACGTAGGCCTCCATGAATTTGGCCCCAAAGTGATCGATGACCGGCCGTATCTTATACAGCCGGTCATAGGCAGGATCACCTCGGGGTGGACATGCTGCATTATCGGAATAATGCAGACATTTCCGGACGGCCTCAAACCGGGAGCGTGTCATGACCATACTGTACAGTGGGGTCTGGTATAGGACGTCCCCACTCCAGTATTGCCTGACACTGGGTTTTTGGACTAGACCCATATGCAGCACGAGGCCCCAAAATGTCCTCATCTCGGCTGCACTGACCGGCGTCCAGCCACCGGGTCTAGCCAAAAATGAGCCTGGGTTTTGAGCGACGAACTGTTGGGCGTACAGATTCGTCTGCTCCACCATCAGATTCACCAGTGGGTTACTGAAAAAAAACCTAAAATAGTCAATTTCAGTAAACCCCACTGTGGGAATCTGGATTCCAGGATTGCCAGCAAAATCCGGAATCTCAGGCTCAAAGTCCACTGGGGGACACCAGCTAAGTTCATCGGCAGGGGGCTCCGGTGGACTTATTTGGTGGGCCGGGAAACCAGTACGAACCCCAGGGCGGCTCGTACTAGGGTGGGCCACAGGATCCCTAGCATGTGGGGCCCCTGGCTCCGCCTGGCGGCGTCTCCGCCGCCTTGGTGGCTCATCGTCATCCGATGATGATGAGGAGGATGCGGATGACAAAAGGAACGTGGGGTCATCCTCATCCTCACTGGGGCTCTCAGAGTCGGAGGCAATCTGGGCGTATGCCTCCTCGGCCGAGAACATCCGGCGGGCCATGGGTGTGTGTGCGTGTATGTGTGCGTGTGTGGAAACCTTTATTATATGTGCGTGTGTGTGGGGGCAACGGGTGTTCACGTACTAAAAAAGGCAAAAAAAGAAAGGTCAAGTGTTAGGAAAAAAAAAGTTTAAATTTGCTGATCAGCGGTACAACGCTGATCAGCGGTCGGTGGGGTGGTGCGGTGGTGGGGCGGGCGATGCGCTAACAGTGGACGGACGCTAAAAAGTGCCGGCCAGTCAGCGCACGCAGAAAAAAAAAAAGTGGTGGTGAGGGGAAGGGGGGCTGGTGGGGGAAGGGGGGCTGGTGGGGGTGGGGGGCTGGTGGGGGTGGGGGGCTGGTGGGGGTGGGCAAGTGGCAGGGGGGGGTCTGGGGTCTGATGGATGGATCAAAAAAAGTTTTGAAATAAAAGAACTTTTTTTTTTTTTTTCTAACTAACTTTTCCCTTCTTTCCCTGCCTAACGGTGCCTCTCCCTCACTGACCCTAACCTACCTGGGTGGCGATGGGTGCAGGAGGGTGATGGATGGCGATTAGGGGGACGCAGGAGCTGGTGCTGGACGATGCTGCACGGTCAGGGTGCTGGACAGGAAGAGGAGGGGAGAGAGGAGCGCAGGAAGTTTGAATCTCGCGCCTCTCTCCCCTGCTCCAATCAGCACCCTGGACAGCGGCGTTCAGCACCAGGGCCAGCACCGCCTCTCCAAATCCTCGGACTGCGATAGGTGGTGTAAAATTACGCCACCGATCGCAGTCTTTTTCCGGTTCATCGGGTCACAGGACACCCGAATGGACCGGAAACGCAGAAAACCGCAGGTCTGAATTGACCTGCGGTTTTCTGCGATCGTCGATACGGGGGGGTCAAATGACCCCCCCCTGCATTGTTACGGGATGCCGGCTGAATGATTTCAGCCGGCATCCCGTTCCGATTAACCCCCGCGGCGCCGGAATGCCGATTTTAAGTCAGGACGTACCGGTACGTCCTGTGTCCTTAAGGACTCGGGAAATAGGGCGTACCGGTACGTCCTATGTCCTTAAGGGGTTAAGAGTGACCTCCACAGCCCCCAACCCCTTAACACTAACCCTCCCCACAGTGCCCCGTCCCTTTAAAATTGGACCTCCACAGCAGCCCACCCCCTTAACTTTGACCTTTAACAGTGAGTTTCACAGCACACCACCCCCTTGACAGTGACCTCCACAGGGACCCGCCCCCTTAACAGTGTCCTTTACTGGATCGGGAGCGTGTCCTTTTGAACAGCTCACTCTCACTGTGCTGTCTGAATGTGAGCTGCAGGGAGAAAGTCACCCTCCCTCCCACCTCTGCAGCTGACAGAAGTTGATTTTTACCTTCATTTTTTCAATCCCTGTTGGCTGAGGAGTGGGAGGGGGCGTGGCCTAACCAGATTGAGGCGTGGCTTAGCAGGACCTAGTAGTTGATTTTTAACTTCATTTTTTCAAGCTCAGTCGGCTGAGGAGTGGGAGGTCGCGTGGCCTAACCGGATTGGGGCGTGTCTGGGCTCCTTCCTGCAACAGTGACGCCCCTCTGGGCACCTTACTGGCTCATTTGCATACCAAATAAACTGGATTTTCAGAGGATAAAAACATCTGTTGCTGGAACAAAGGCACATCTGGAAACAAGGTACTAAGTGCTATTAGGCCATGGCTTTACTGCAATAGCGATTATCCTGGTGACAGATTTCCTTTAAAGCTCTCCTACAGCAGTGAAGAAAAATGTCTGGGTTGTTATGGAAACCTGGAGTAAAACTGTGTATGTGGAGGCTGGAGGACCTGCCAGCTTCTATTGGCTGATAATGGTCATGTGACCAAGCTTCTATTGGCTAATGCATTTTTTGGGAATATTTCAGGAACGGTACATCCAAGAGAGCTGAGACCTGGTCTAAAACCTTCCCGGACACCTGATGTACCTGTGTGCCAAATTTTGTGATTGTAAATGCTACGATGCGGATTCCTTTAGCGGACACACACACATACACTCAGCTTTATATATTAGATTGGAATACATCTTTAATACGAGTGTCCACCAACCAGTGACCCAAATGTGGCCCTCAGCCTCCATATATGTGGTTCCCCAGTTGTTGGCAGTGGCACCAGGGTTGTCATATAATTGAAAGAACTTGGTGCCCATCTTGCTGCAAGTAGTAGACCAGACTGGATAATCTCTGCCCCTTCATCTAAGCCCTGCCTCTTGACTATTCTCCGCCAAAAGAAAGGGGATAAATGGAGATTTTGTTTTCTTCTATTTCTGCCAATTTTTGGAAGGGATGAAGTAGTATGTGGTTGTGTTCTGTAAAGTTATCCAGTAATTTTTATGTTTAATATCCCTTTAACCCCTTAATGACCAAGACTGTGGGCCTTAAAGGGGTTGTCCCACCATTACAACTTATCATCTATCCAAAGGAAGGGTGATACAGATGAATGATCAGTGGTTGTTCAACTGCTGGGACCATTATTGATCATGAGAATGGGGGTCCTGAGTCCTCTGACTGAAGCGACAGTCACACATGGGACTGATGTAGATAGCCAAGCGCTGTACTTGGCTTCTTGTTGAGAGGTGCACCTATGTGACTGACCCTCCATTTACAAGAAACCCCATTCTTGTGATTGATGGAGGTCCAAGTGGTCAAATCCACATCGAGATCCAGGTGGTCGAATCCACATCAAGGTCCCAGTGGTCGAATCCACGTCGAGGTCCAGGTCATAATTCGTAATAACGCCTGTACAAGCGACATAGACGCCAGTCCAGGCCATTTTACTCCCTGGAAAAAGACTCATGCGTATTTTTATGCTTGGACTTTTTCTAGTCAGGAGCGCTGTATTAGAAGCTGCCAGGTCCGTCACACATTAAGCCCCGCTCCTCTCCCGAGAAGCCCCGTCCGTCACGGACATCTCCCTCAGGCTACATTCACACAAACGTGTTTTGTTTCCATGTCCGTTCCGTTTTTTGTTTTTTTTGCGGATAGGATGCAGACCCATTCATTTCAATGGGTCCACAAAAAATGCAGACAGAACACTGTACTATCCGCATCCGTATGTCCGTTCCGTAGCCCTGCAAAAAAACAGAACATGTCCTATTCTTGTCCGTTTTGCGGACAAGGATAGGCATTGTTAATATGCATCCCCCCAAAAAAGGATGCCATACGGAACGTCATCCGTTTTTTTGCGGATCCGCAATTTGCGGACCACAAAACACATACGGTCATGCACACAGTAGTTCCATCTGTGTAATGGACATGTAGCAGAGCTGTGTGTGCAATGTGTATATAGTAAACTATCTGTGTAATGGGCATGTGGTAGAGCTGTGTATGTTATATATATATATAGTAGTGTCAGGTGGGCCCTGTGTATGGCAGTGTTAGGTGGGCGCTGTTTATGGCAGCATCAGGTGGGCGCAGTGTGTGGCAGCGTCAAGTGGGCCCTGTGTATGGCAGCATTAGGTGGGCGCTGTGTGTGGCAGCGTCAGATGGGCTCAGTGTGTGGCAGCGTCAAGTGGGCCCTGTGTATGGCAGTGTCAAGTGAGCGCTTTGTATGGCAGCAGTGGTGTTATTCTTAGTGTATAATGTTGGTTAAATGTACAATTGTCTCCATTTATTTCTGCATGGGAGGCTAGAAATATCAGCCTCATAACGTTATGTGGGCCTATGCATTATATATGTGAATTACCGCAACATTCGTTCTCCTCCTCGGCTAAAAATACTCCTCAAAATTGATAAGAGGAGTATTTTTACTCTTCTGGAAAAAATGTAGTGCGACCTCTGGTCCAGGTGGTCGAATCCACATCAAGTTCTCAGTGGTGGAATCCACGTTGATCAGATACATATCACCTATCCTTGGGATCAGTGATGAGTTGTTATAGTGGGACAACCCTTGTTATGATGCAGTATTTTTTCATTTCAGCAGCCATAATTCTCATATTTTTCAATTTACTTTGCCTTAAAGGGTTTCTGTCATCAGAAAAATGGGTATTAACCTGGCTGACATTAGGATGTGCTAATGTCAGCTGGACATAACTATCAGTGATGGCCAGTTCGCATTGTTCGCCCGTGAACATATGCGGGCTGCCATCTTTTTTCACAAGTCCGGCGAGGCACAGGTGAGCCCTTAACTGTGCCTGTGCGCGAGCTGGTCTGAAAACAAATGCGATCACCGGGAGCAGGCAGTTCCGAGAACAGCCCGATGAAGGCCCCCGGTGGCTTTTCTCGGAACTGCCTGCTCCCGCTGTTCGCACTTGTTTTCAGACCGGCTCGCGCACAGGCACAGGTAAGGGCTCACCTGTGCATTGCCGGACTTGTGAAAAAAGATGGCAGCCCGCATGTGTTCACGAGTGAACAATGCGAACTGGCCATCACTGATAACTATATTAGTCCCATGTCACTATGTCCCATGTCCCATGTCACTATGCCGCCATTATTTAGAAAAAGGAACTTTTATAATATGCAAATGAGCCTCTAGGAGCGGGGGGGGGGGGGGCATTGCACCTGCTCCTAGAGGCTCCGTTCTCTTACCTCTTTCCATGCCCTTCTACACTTGATTGACAGGGCCAGGCCAGCGTTGGTCTCCTGTCTGCCGGGGAAATTTCGTGCCAGGGCCGCCCCGTTCAGTATTCGGTGCAGGCGCAGTGAGGGAAGGGCGTTCGCCGGCAGCCGGCTTCCTCACTGCGCCTGCACTGAATACGTTGCAGTAACGGCGGCACATAGTGACATGGGACTAATATAGTTATGTTCAGCTGACATTTGCACATCGTTAATATCAGCCAGGTTAATACCCAGTTTTCTGATGACACCCTTTAAGAGGCCGTTTATTATGTGGGAGAAATTATCGGGTCACTTGAGGTAAACACTAAAGGAACAAGTTGTATGAAATAAAGAGATCAAGAGCCACAGATCTGCACAGCTGATAGCAGAAGACAGATATCGAGAACGGTTTTAAAAGCTGGTAGACAGATGTGTTGTACATCTCTGCACTCAGTGTCACCTCTGTAATCCACAGGCCAATGTCATCACCGAGATAATTATCTGCCAACTCCACTGAGTGCCGAGAAAGTTCAACTTAGGACAATAGCTATCTATCTACAGTCAGGTCCATAAATATTGGGACATCAACACAATTTTAACATTTTTGGCTCTATACACCACCACAATGGATTTGAAAGGAAACGAACAAGATGTGCTTTACCTGCAGACTGTCAGCTTTAATTTGAGGGTATTTACATCCAAATCAGGTGAACGGTGAAGGAATTACAACAGTTTGCATATGTGCCTCCCACTTGTTAAGGGGCCAAAAGTAATGGGACAGAAAAATAATCATAAATCAAACTTTCACTTTTTAATACTTGGTTGCAAATCCTTTGCAGTCAATTACAGCCTGAAGTCTGGAACGCATAGACATCAGCAGACGCTGGGTTTCATCCCTGGTGATGCTCTGCCAGGCCTCTACTGCAACTGTCTTCAGTTCCTGCTTGTTCTTGGGGCATTTTCCCTTCAGTTTTGTCTTCAGCAAGTGAAATGCATGCTCAATCGGATTCAGGTCCGGTGATTGACTCGGCCATTGCATAACATTCCACTTCTTTCCCTTAAAAGACTCTTTGGTTGCTTTTGCAGTATGCTTTGGGTCATTGTCCATCTGCACTGTGAAGCGCCGTCCAATGGGTTCTGAAGCATTTGGCTGAATATGAGCAGATAATATTGCCCGAAACACTTCAGAATTTATCCTGCTGCTTTTGTCAGCAGTCACATCATCAATAAATACAAGAGAACCAGTTCCATTGGCAGCCATACATGCCCACGCCATGACACTACCACCACCGTGCTTCACTGATGAGGTGGTATGCTTAGGATCATAAGCAGTTACTTTCCTTCTCCATACTCTTCTCTTCCCATCACTCTGGTACAAGTTGATCTTGGTCTCATCTGTCCATAGGATGTTGTTCCAGAACTGTGAAGGCTTTTTTTAGATGTCGTTTGGCAAACTCTAATCTGGCCTTCCTGTTTTTGAGGCTCACCAATGGTTTGCATCTTGTGGTGAACCCTCTGTATTCACTCTGGTGAAGTCTTCTCTTGATTGCTGACTTTGACACACATACACCTACCTCCTGGAGAGTGTTCTTGATCTGGCCAACTGTTGTAAAAGGGTGTTTTCTTCACCAGGGAAAGAATTCTTCGATCATCCACCACAGTTGTTTTCCGTGGTCTTCCGGGTCTTTTGGTGTTGCTTAGCTCCCTGGTGCGTTCCTTCTTTTTAAGAATGTTCCAAGCAGTTGTTTTGGCCAGGCCTAATGTTTTTGCTTTTTCTCTGATGGGTTTGTTTTGTTTTTTCAGCCTAATGATGGCTTGCTTCACTGATAGTGACAGCTCTTTGGATCTCATCTTGAGAGTTGATAGCAACAGATTCCAAATGCAAATAGCAGACTGGAAATGAACTCTGGACCTTTTATCTACTCATTGTAATTGGGATAATGAGGGAATAACACACACCTGGCCATGGAACAGCTGAGAAGCCAATTGTCCCATTACTTTTGGTTCCTTAACAAGTGGGAGGCACATATGCAAACTGTTGTAATTCCTGCACCGTTCACCTGATTTGGATGTAAATCCCCTCAAATTAAAGCTGACAGTCTGCAGGTAAAGCACATCTTGTTTGTTTCATTTTAAATCCATTGTGGTGGTGTATAGAGCCAAAAATGATGGATCTGACTGTAGGTGTCTCCCAAAAGATAATAAGACGATGTACAAGAGGCATTATTGTGGGGAAAAAAAAACATTTCTCAGCTTCTATTTACATTTGAGCAAAAAGTGTCCAGTCCAAAATTATTCATACCCTTCACAAACTGTCACAGTCTGTGGGAAAATCAAAAGTTCTATACCATTCCAAATAGTCCAAGCTGTTCTAAAGCATCCTAATTACCCTGATCAATTGGGAACAGCTGTTTTAATCAACTCAACAGGTGAAAAACAGCAGCTCTCTGCAGTTGGTTTGTGGACAGTCATGGCTAAGACAAAGGAGCTCAGTGAGGACCTGCGGCTGCTCACAAGTCAGGAAAGGGCTACAAGGCCATTTCTAAATGTTTTCAAGTTCCAATGGCTACAGTGCAAAGTATTATAAAAAAATACAAGATGTTCCGCACTGTGGAAAATCTCAGAGGATGTGGTCGGAAGCCAAAAGTGACACCTGTGCTGGCCAGGAGGATAGTTAGAGAGGTGAAAAAGAATCCAAGGATCACCACCAAGGCCATCCTGGTGAATCTGGGCTCTGCTGGTGGCAATGTCTCAAGGCAGACAATCCAACGGACACTGCACACTGCTGGGTTCCACGGATGCAGACCAAGGAGGACGCCACTTCTCCAGATAAGGCACACAAAAGCTCGCTTGGCCTTTGCAAAAGCTCACCTGGACAAAGAAGACGACTTCTAGTCTTCTATGTTATGGTCAGATGAAACAAAAATTTAATTGTTTGGTCACAATGATGTTTCCTTCATTTGGCTTAAAAAAGGAGAAGCCTTTCAACCCAAAGAACACAATCCCCACTGTCAAACATGGTGGTGGGAACCTAATGCTTTGGGGGTGTTTTTCAGCCAATGGACCAGGGAACCTAATCACAGTAAACGGCACCATGAAAAAGAGCAATACATGAGGATTCTCAACGACAACATCAGGCCGTCTGCAGAGAAACTTGGCCTTGGGCACCAGTGGACATTTCAGCATGACAATGACCCAAAACACACAGCAAAAGTGGTGAAGAAATGGTTAGCAGACCACAACATTAACGTTGTGGAGTGGCCCAGCCAGAGTCCAGACTTGAATCCAATTGAGAATCTGTGGAGGGAGCTAAAGATCAGGGTAATGGCAAGAAGACCCTCCAACCTGAAAGATTTGGAGCTCATTGCTAAAGATGAATGGGCAAAAATACCTGTGGAGACATGCAAAAAGCTGGTCTGCAATTATAAGAAGCATTTGATTGCTAAAATAGCCAATAAAGGCTTTTCTATTGATTATTGAGAAGGGTATGAATAATTTTGGACTGGACACTTTTTGCTCAAATGTAAATAAAAGCTGAGAAATGTTTTTTTCCCACAATAATTCATCTTGTACATTGTCTTATTATCTTTTGGGAGACACCTATGTCATTTACCGTCAAAAAATTACTTGCTGGTTGAATAAAAGTAACTTTAAGTCAAAATTTGCCAGAGGTATGAATAATTATGGGCAGCAACTATCTATCTATTTATCATAATCTGGTGACTCCTCCTGTAAGTGATCAGGTATTTCTGCAGTACAGCACTCATCTATGAAGCAGAGAACAGCCTCTTCTACTGGACATACAACCATCCTACATGTTTACTGTTTCCAGGAGTCCTCGGAGCTCACTATAAAGCCCTATATGCTTCAGAGAACCTGGGAAGGGAGACACCCTAAACATTTTGTTCGCTTTTTGTTCTTCTAATTAGGTGGAGAACTTCGACACTATTTCCACCACCATAAAATAGAGAAACTCTTCCACTAAGTTTAAAGCATCTGAAACCTCATCTCATGTTTTCCTTCAGGAGGGAATTTTTTTCTTCCATGGCTGAGTTTTTCCAATTTTATGCTCAATATTCATAACATGGTAACGATTGCCAGAAAACGAAAAACAGAGATCTTGGCAGTTTGTGGTCATTCACTAGCGTTCTTGTAATGAGGCAGCAGATTTTTGTGCCCCCCCCCCATGAGCTGGTTGTGCCTGTAGCCCCACAACACGACAGCACAGGGTGGCAGCTATGAACTATAGTGATTTTCTTTCCAGAAATCCAAAAATGCTGAACTGTTTTCTTTTCATCAACTTTAAAATAAACTTTTAATTGATTTTCTTTAAGTGTTCTGTAATGTAATGTAAGTGTTCAATAATAACAAATATATGAAATGAGCCGTACAGGGCACAGATAAAAGTCATACACTGCATATATAAAAGAGCCATACAGGGCACAGATAAAAGAGTCATACACTGCATATATAAAAGAGCCATACAGGGCACAGATAAAAGAGTCATACACTGCATATATAAAAGCACCATACAGGGCACAGATAAAGGAGTCATACACTGAATATATAAAAGAGTCATACAGGGCACAGATAAAAGTTATGGAGGGCACAGATAACAGAGCCATACAAAGCACATATAACAGAACCAGACTGGGCACATATAACAAAAACAGACAGGGCACATATAATAGCACCATTCATGGCACAGATAAAAGAGTCATATAGGACACATATAGCAGAGCCATACAGGGTTCATATAATAGCACCATATAGGGCACAGATAACACAGCTATACAGGGACCTTATAACAGATCCATACAAGGCACATATAATAGAGTCATACAGGTCACAGATAAAAGATCCATACAGGGCAAATATCAGAGAGTCATGTAGGGCACAGATAAAACATCTGTCACGGAAGGTGTTACAGAAAACTAGAAGACACAAATGAAGATCCGAGTGACTTGATCCAAAACTAAGGAACCAAAGGGTAACCCTGCAACAGCCCTAGCTCTCTCCCTTACTGCTCAGCCTATGCAAGAATCTCTATGGTAGATAATTGCATACCCTCGTTCCTCGACTGTATGAAACCTGAACACCCTATAATAGTGAGGGGACACGACCACCGGCTCCCTACACTTAATACGGAGGGAGTCAGGGTCACCTATGATCAAGCAAACAGGAAAACAAAGATAAATGAACAGACTTATCTGTAGAAGCATCAGTTGTAGCATCCAGCATGCACACACTCCAGGAAGTTGTATAAACCGCAAAGTGATGCAGTATGGGAGGGGATTTAAAGGGATGCAATCAGTACAACTAGATGACAGCTGAGAGAGGGAAACGAGATGACAAAACGAAAGCAAAACAAAAGAACCTCAAGCAGGAGGTTCTGAAGTACGTCTGTCAGAGCTTCTAAGATGTCTGGCGGTGACAACATCCATACAGGGCACAGATAATAGAATCATGCAAGGCACAGATAGCAGAACCATACAGCACACAGATTGCAGCGCCATATAGAGCACATATACCAGAGGTAGATAACAGTGGAGTTTTAAAATATAGTATATGATGTGGACCATTCATTCAGTATGTCCTAAACAGTGCTGGGACTGGTTTACAGTATATCAGGTCAGCAAATGGCCTGAAGTACCTTGAGTGGAGATCAGGCAGGTGCTCCACATACACTGTTAAATTAGCTCTGGTTATACTGAAAAATGCTAAAACAGTGACTAAAAGTTGAAGTTAGAATTCACTGAGCCATGGGAACAAGTGTGGAGACATCCAGCTCTGCAATCCAGGGCCACTGAACTAAGGGACCACAAGTCTTAATGGGACTTTAATTTGGATTGAAGGGTTTCCAAAAGGAGGTATTCTGCTTCGTAATGTGAATTGAGTTTAAAATATTTTCATAAGCATCTGATGTGACTACAATTTACATATTAAGGCATAAACATTGAAATACTGTAAAACTTAACCATCTCTTAAAAATATTGTATACCAAATAAAATTATAAAAAAGGGAAAGAGCAAGGCATTTGATATGAGTTGGTCCAATTTCAATAATTACAGTCAAAAGATGGAACATGTTTACAGATTTGTAATCATTGGGTGACCAGTAGATGGGACCTCACATATCCCAAGAAGAGCTTCATGTGAACCACCGGTGGAAATCTGACTGTATATATGAGGATTTGGAATCCTCCACTTCTCCATTGACTGGTTCTCCAACCAATTCTCATGAGACCTATGATTCACGCTCGATCAATATGTCAGAAAGCAATTTTTGGACCAACTCTTTAAAAAACATAAATACAACTTCCATCCTTATCTGCTGCTTCCAACTTTATATTCTTTGTCTTGTGGTGTGTCAAAACATCTTCAATATGTTTTAGTAACCGGGTCGTGAACTGTTTCTATTTTATTTATGTGAATATGATAAAACCCCCAGATTTGTGGTGAAACAACCTTTATATTAAAGTTCTGGCTTTAGGTGATGGCTCTCCTCCCTCCCTATCCTCAATAATTTTGGGCTTTTCTTGGATTGTTTCTTCATTTCTGCTGAGTTTGTCCAAACTGAAGGCACTTGGAGTGAAGACAAGAGAACTTGTTGGATGGTGTCCATCTCTAAATCATGTTTTACCTTCAGGTGGAATTTCTTTGCTGTTTCCTGAAAGAGGCTTCAGGTTGATTTGATTGGGTCTACTGCACAGTGTAGATCTAGGAAGGTGGCAAAGGTTATGGTACCTAAAGGGATTCAATATAATGTTGTGAGATCCTGTCAGAGGGGGGGAGGCCAAAACAAGACCTCTCACTGACACATGCTGCAAGTTCCTTGCATTCAACTTGCTCATGTGTGTCTGGCCTAAGTGTTCAGCTTATTTCCAGTGCCACCACTGCGTGCAAATATTGGACTTCATGTTTGACACTGTATGGCAGAATTATTCTGTTAGTCTATGGTGGTAGTGACAAGAGGAAGAAAAGAAGAGGGGGTTAGTTACAGGCCCTTTGGAAAGAAAGGGTCTGGGATATCCAGGCAGGGCGCCAAGGGAAGGACCGTAAATAAAAGTTCCAGGTGTATTTAGTTACTGGAGAGGTGATAGGCTGCCACAGGCATACAGTCCAAATAAGGATTATCCTATGTGGACGTGATACAAAGATAAAGAGAAAGGAGGAAAAAAAGCCTGTAAATGGCGCCAGATACCTCTGAAGTAATAACCCACTAGATGATGATTAGTGGCTAATTGTGGGATGTCTTCAATTAGTTTCCCCTAAAATAAACAGCAGTAGCTTTAAAGGCAAATATATCTTTTTATAAAATAGTCGAGTAGTATAATAGTAAAGACATTGTATAATATGATAAAAACGTTAGGGTAAAAACGATGAAAGACACTCACTTCACCCAGGAGGGGCAGGGTGGGATAAAACTCAAGACACCCACTCTGCTTCCTCCTGCGCCTGGGTCGCCTATAGGATCTCCGGAAATAACGGCAGTCACACGTGGTACATCTGGTTAATTTCCTTTAATTAGCACAGGGTAAGGGTATAGTGCAGGCTCAACGCGTTTCGGGGTCTATAGGATCCCCTTCATCAGGAGCATAAACAAGTCACATACATTGTCTAGTATTTCAACACTGTAAAAAAGCGCCAAAAAGTAGAGGAAGTGGCGTCACTTCCGGTCTGCGCTCCAGCATGGAACGCATTGGGACCGGCGTGATGTAAAGTTAGTTCCAGTTTGCATTCCAGCGTGGAACGCATCGGAACGCATCGGAACTATAATCACAAGAATACGTAGTAGAGGTTGGGCATATATACATAAATAAATAGTAGGTGAGATCCTATAAAGCCTAGTACAATATAACATTCGAATGTATGAAAATTATGTTCGCCGAGACTCCCGGACCAGAAGTGACCGGTGGAGGGGCTATCTGCGCATTGTGAGTCTACAGACTAGTAGTGGTGATAACAAAGTGTATTGTCACGTGACAATAAAAGCCAGTCCGGGAGTCTCTGCGAACATAATTTTCATACATTCGAATGTTATATTGTACTAGGCTTTATAGGATCTCACCTACTATTTATTTATGTATATATGCCCAACCTCTACTACGTATTCTTGTGATTATAGTTCCGATGCGTTCCGATGCGTTCCACGCTGGAATGCAAACCGGAACTAACTTTACGTCACGCCGGTCCCAATGCGTTCCATGCTGGAGCGCAGACCGGAAGTGACGCCACTTCCTCTACTTTTTGGCGCTTTTTTACAGTGTTGAAATACTGGACAATGTATGTGACTTGTTTATGCTCCTGATGAAGGGGATCCTATAGACCCCGAAACGCGTTGAGCCTGCACTATACCCTTACCCTGTGCTAATTAAAGGAAATTAACCAGATGTACCACGTGTGACTGCCGTTATTTCCGGAGATCCTATAGGCCACCCATGCGCAGGAGGAAGCAGAGTGGGTGTCTTGAGCTTTATCCCACCCTGCCCCTCCTGGGTGAAGTGAGCGTCTTTCATCGTTTTTATCTTAAAGTTTTTATCATATTATACAACGTCTTTACTATTATACTACTCGACTATTTTATAAAAAGGTATATTTGCCTTTAAAGCTACTGCTGTTGATTTTTAAGGGAAACTAATTGAAGACATCCCCCAATTAGCCACTAATCATCATCTAGTGGGTTATTACTTCAGAGGTATCTGGCGCCATTTACAGGCTTTTTTTCCCTCCTTTCTCTTTATCAGTCTATGGTGGTGTCATTCCGTTAATTTACTGTGGTGTTATTCAGTGACAGTATGTTGAAGTTCAGGAGCTGTTGAGGAAGAGTTGGGAGGTCCCCATACACATCAGATGGTCAACTGATCTCGATAAAATCTTAGAGTTTGGCCAAACTTAGTCTCATGTATATGGCCACCTTTTTTCTTCAGCCTATACTTGTATACAGTAGATAGCATCACATACGTAACCATAGATAGATAGATAATGTTCCTACTATCCCTTCACCATTGTACATCTCTGAACCTTTCATTTTGTGCATTCGTCATTGGAGCAAAACCCTTCCAAAGACTTCTCAGGCTCTCGCCATGATCACGCATTGTGGTTATAAATGTTCTGCCAGAGATATCACTCTGGTATTGACGTTATGACACAGCCTGTCGTCAGTCGGGGAACGCTGTTTATATCCTAACGTTCGAAAAGACCACAACATAAAGCGAAGAGATTTTTTTTTCCGATAAACTACATTTTTTGAAATTAAGATTTCCCATTCCTGGATGCCAGGGTGCCTTCAGTGTACATCTTCTCATCTTCACCCTTCGGGGGTGATGCGGATTATGTTACACATGGGAAGTACTCAGTCCAGCACATCGTGGATGGAGGAGGAGGAGGTTTCTACTGGTCGACGGTTATACAAAAATATTTCAAAAACAAACTCATGACATGTTTTATGACTTCATTAGGACAACTCATGAGGGGTCAATTATCAAATGTTACTTGTTTAGCTCATTTTTGTAGTATTTTTATTTTTTTACTTTTGCACGTTAAAGGGACATTTAAAAAATGTTTTAAGCTGGGATAAAAATAGGTCTAAAGGCTGTATTACACTAGCAGATCATCGTGCAGATCATCACTAGCAAGAGTTCGTAGGAACGCTCATTAGCGATTATCTACGTGTATAATACTGCCGCCAATTACCCGATAAACAAGCAAATGCTCGTTCATTGGGCATTTGCAATCTTTAAGCATGCTTAAAAATCATTGTTTGCCGGCAGCAGATTGTGCCGTCTAATCACGGTCTGCTGCCGGCAAACAGTGAGTATGTATGGGGACGAGCGATGGCATTAGCGATCGCAACTCACCATACTGTGGAGGAGATCACTGCATGTAATAGCAGTGGTCTCCTCCACTGACGAGCAGGTGATTGTCGTATTGTCAGTCGCAACTGCTAGTGCAGGGATGGCCAACCTGCGGCTCTCCAGCTGTTGTAAAACTACAATTCCCACCATGCCCTGCTGTAGGCTGAGAGCTGTAGGCAGTTTGCATGCTGGGAGTTGTAGTTTTGCAACAGCTCGAGAGGCGCATGTTGGCCATCCCTGTGCTATTGTAATACCAGCCTTAGTCAGAACATGACCTGGTATCTTATGGCCAAGAGCAGTGGGCATGTTCTCTGTCCTAGACCAAGATTACTGTGCAAAGAGAGTGAGAAGGAGGTGACCGGTGTCCATCACTTATTGTCAATACCGTGATCCTATCTTATCCTCCTCAAGATTTTTCATGAAGTTTTTACCATTCATTGTAATCACATCCTGTAATGATACTAAGATGAAAATTATCTAGTGAAATGCCAGCTCTCACTACTAGCTCCATTGTTGTGGACATCTACTATATGAAAAGCCTAGTGAAGCTTGAAAATGTAGCCTTACGTGAAACATCTGAGTAGTTTAGATGTCAATCACCTGAGAAATATGACTTCTTCTTAATAGTCTATATCTGTGACTAATTGCCCACAATTTTGTTTCTTTTCTAGGTCCCGCAGGACCAAAGGGAGACCAAGGTCATGAAGGAATGGAAGGAGAACCTGGTGCTCCAGGGCTTCCTGGGTTCAGAGGTGACAATAATTTATCTGCAATTTTTACTGAATTTCCTTCAACATCACACCCCATTGGTGGAGAAACTCTGTTTATAAGAGGAACCTCAAGAACCTCTTCTTAGATATCACTAGGTCATTAGACAGGTCCATTGTTTTAATGAAAAACCATAGTGTGGTGATTCCACAATATTGTGAAAATCAAATTTGAGTCTAACCCTTTCCAAACACATCCCTCCTTCTCAACAGTTGGTAGTAGTCCATGGCAAGTTTTTGACTTTGTATTTGTTTTTGCCCAACTCTTTGGCTTCGGTTTACATTGTTTTTTACCCCAGTGTTTTACTTGCCTGCTTGGTAGACTTATGAGATGTTTATGTCACGGTGCGGTTCACCGTGATGTGTGTGGCCATGTAGGCTGGCTGCAGTCTCCTTGGCGTACTGGTTGCAGGTTTTCTCCCTGTGTATGCTGGTTTTTAGGGGCTGTGTGCTGGCTGCGGTGTCTGGTGTGAACCCTGCCCGTGTTGTGTGTACCCCTTTGACTGTTTCTGTATCCATTTATGTTGCAACGTCCATATGGGCAACGTCCGGTGCTTCTGTCTGTGTGGTTCCCATGTATCTGCTTCTGTTTGGTTCTATTGGGGTTCATTTCCCTGTTCTATGCCTGTGCTTCTGTGGCTGGGTGGGGCTTCTCTGGTGCCTCCTTAGGGCTCATGCACACAAACGTATTTTCTTTCCGTTTCCGTTCCGTTTTTTTTGCGGACCATATGCGAAACCATTCACTTCAATGGGGCTGTAGAAAATACAGAAGTTACTCCGTGTGCATTCCGTTTACGTTTGTCCGCATGGCCGTTCCAAAAAAAAGTAGGGCATGTCCTATTATTGTCCGCAAATCACGGTCTGAGGCCCCATTAGAGTCAATGGGGCCACAAAAAATACAGAACGCACACGGAACATATCAATATGTCATCCGTATTTCATCCGTATTTTGCGGATCCATACTGTAGAAATGCTATGCCCAGACCATATTGCTCATGTGTTTGGGGATTAATAAGTTACTGTTTCTGTATACGATCCGCAAAAAACTGATCAAATACGGAAACCATACGGATATGTTTTGTGCAATAACGGAGCGGAAGAGGATTTAAATCAGAGAAAAAAAAACTCCGATACGGAACAACAGAACAGTGAAAAACAAACCGCAAAACAACAACGGTCGTGTGCATGAGCCCTAAAGCAGCCTTATCTTCCTGTGAGCTGGGAGGTTGGGGGTCAGTCAGTCTTGTTCTGTTTCCAGGTTTAGCTCCTTGCTGCTGACCCAAGGGGTCTTACCATCCACCCGTTTGTATGGTTCCGCCTGATTTGACTCTGTTGTATTCGGTTTCTTGTATCTTGTTTATCCTTGCCTGATTTGTATCTGTTCTGCATTGTGCTCTGTACCTGCCCTGTCTGATTTATCACGTTTTGGTCTGTTATCATGTGTTCTGTTCCATGTATCGCCTAGCAGTGCGTAACTGCATCTGAGAGCCTAGCAGAGCTGATCTGCATCTGTTCATGTCTGTTCTTGTCTGTTCCGTGATAGCCTAGCAGTGCGTAACTGTGTCTGTTATGTATTCCGTCCTAGTCCTGTCTGTCAGTGTTTCACTGTTTCCATGTTACCTTCAGAAGAGGGTTCCTGTGTTCCCCGGAGGGGGAATGCCCACACTATCTAAATCTGTATCTGATTTTGTTTCTGTACCTGCTGTCTTGCTTGTACTTGTGGTACCATTGCTGATATCTTCTGTTATGCCGGACCAGCTGCCACTGATTTGGTGTTACTCTTGGAGTCGCCCCGGCAACTACTGTGGCTCAAGTCTATCTTCACCACCAGAGGCGCTAGTGAAAACCAGGTGTTGCTTAGTTACGCCCCTCCAGTGAGTAGCCAGTCAGTGTCACTAGTGGGTTCAAACCCACTGGTCCGTTACAGTTTATTTGATACTGGCAGGCATTTGCTACAATATACCTCTCAGCCCGGTAGTTACCAAAAGCGTAACTAACAGTTCTTGGGCTTCATTGCAAAAAATGTGTGCTGTTTATAATACTTTTTATGTGGCTGGGGGTCTCCTCAGGCTCCAGGATCCTGGTGTGACTGCTGCACCCGCATAGGTACAATCTTTCTGTGCTCCCAATAGATGCACCCTTGAGTTTTGAGTTGTAATGTGGTTCACCAATACATTGGTGCTTATTAGAACAACACCTATGTAAAGGGAGGAATGGAATAATTACTCATGGGGCAATTTAACTATGAGACAGATGACGTACCTTGTCATTGGCCTTTTCACTGCTCACCTCTCACTCATTATTTTATATCATTGCTCATTTTATCTGTCAATAACCCACAGACACGCCACATTGTTTATTTCAGCTGAATGCCAACATTTCACGTCATTCACAATTTCCACATGATTTGCAAAATTGCCACAACTACTAAACTGCTTCCACATGAGATATTCACATCAATCATACTATTCTCTGCAGCGACTGTGAGTAATTCACAGTAATGAGAGGAAAATTATCAGTGACCCTTCACATACTATGAAAACAATGTACAAAACGACGTACAAGCTTCACTGTACTGTTAATACAGTATAACTTCTAGAATACTACCTCCTATATACAAAATTATAAATAACTATAAACAAATATGTACAAGAATAGAACACTGCCTCCTATGTGCAAGAATATAACTACTATAATACTGCCTACTATGTACAAGAATATAACTACTATAATACTGCCTCCTATGTACAAGAATATAACTACTATAATACTGCTCCTACGTACAAGAATATAACTACTATAATACTGCTCATATGTACAAGAATATAACTACTATAATACTGCTCCTATGTACAAGAATATAACTACTATAATACTGCCTCCTATGTACAGAAATATAACTACTATAATACTGCTACTATGTACAGCAATATAACTACTATAATACTGCCTACTATGTGCAAGAATATAACTACTATAATACTGCCTCTTATGTACAAGAATATAACTACTATAATACTGCCTCCTATGTACAAGACTATAACTACTATTATACTGCTCCTATGTGCAAGACTATAACTACTATAATACTGCCTCTTATGTACAAGAATATAACTACTATAATACTGCTCCTATGTACAGGAATATTACTACTATAATACTGCCTCCTATGTACAAGACTATAACTACTATAATACTGCCTCTTATGTACAAGAATATAACTACTATAATACTGCTCCTAGGTACAGGAATATAACTACTATAATACTGCCTCCTATGTACAAGAATATAACTACTATAATACTGCCTCCTATGTATAAGAATATAACTACTATAATACTGCCTCTCAGAATATGGAGACACTAAAACATGATTTTTTTTTTTTTAAAGGGCTTCTGTCAGCCCACTAAACCGTTTTGTTTTTTTTTGTTTAATAATAATCCCTACACTGCGAGCTCTGCATACATAAGTAAAATAATAATTTTCGTTCAGTAGAATTTGATAAAAAGCTATTTTTATAATATGTAAATTACCTTGCTACCAGCAAGTAGGGCGGCTACTTGCTGGTAGCAGCCGCATCCTCCGATCCTAATGACGCCCCCTCCGCATTGTGATTGGCAGGGCCAAGGAACGGAATCGTTCTCTGCTGGACCTGCCTGTTTTCATCCAATATCTGGCGCCTGCGCCGCGACCGTACCTATCTTCAATCTGCGGCCGCTCGCTCCTCAATGCGCCTGCGCCGGGTGTAGATGTGACGTCATCGGCGCAGGCGCATTGAGGATGGAGCGGCCGAGTGAGTGGCCGCCTCTCAGTGCGCCTGCGCAGATTGAAGATAGGTACGGCCGCGGCGCAGGCGCCAGATATTGAATGAAAACAGGCAAGGCCAGCAGAGAACGATTCCGTTCCCTGGCCCTGTCAATCACAATGCGGAGGGGGCGTCATTAGGATCGGAGGATGCGGCTGCTACCAGCAAGTAGCCGCCCTACTTGCTGGTAGCAAGGTAATTTACATATTATAAAAATAGCTTTTTATCAAATTCTACTGAACGAAAATTATTATTTTAATAAATAAAAAAGTATAGATATTAGGTATTGCCACGTCCGTGACAACCTGGTCTATAAAAATACCACATGATCTAACTTGTCAGATGAATGTTGTAAATAACAAAAAATAAAAACGGTGCCAAAACTACTCTAAGGGTGCATCAGGGGGGCTTCAAATGGGACATGGTGTCAAAAAACCAGTCCAGCAAAATCTGCCTTCCAAAAACCGTATTGCATTCCTTTCCTTCTGCGCCCTGCCGTGTGCCCGTACAGCGGTTTATGACCATATATGGGGTGTTTCTGTAAACTACTGAATCAGAGCCATAAATATTGAGTTTTGTTTGGTTGTTAACTCTTGCTTTGTTACTGGAAAAAAAAAATTAAATAGAAATCTGCCAAAAAAAGTGTCATTTTTCAAATTGTATCTCTATTTTCCATTAATTCTTGTGGAACACCTAAAGGGTTAACAAAGTTTGTAAAATCAGTTTTGAATACATTCAGGGGTGTAGTTTCTAGAATGGGGTCATTTTTGGGTGGTTTTTATTATGTAAGCCTCACAAAGTGACTTCAGACCTGAACTGGTCCTTGAAAAGTGGGTTTTTGAAAATTTCTGAAAAATTTCAAGATTTGCTTCTAAACTTCTAAGCCCCAACATCCCCCAAAAATAAAATGTCATTCCCAAAATGATCCAAACATGAAGTAGACATATGGGGAATGTAAAGTAATAACTATTTTTGTAGGTATTACTATGTATTATAGAAGTAGAGAAATTGAAACTCGGAAATTTGCTAATTTTTCTAAATTTTAGGCAATTTTGGTATTTTTTTATAAATAAAAATGATTTTTTTTTTACTCCATTTTACCAGTGTAATGAAGTACAATATGTGACAAAAAAACTCTCTCAGAATGGCCTGGATAAGTCAAAGCGTTTTAAAGTTATCACCACATAAAGTGACACTGGTCAGATTTGCAAAAAATGGCCTAGTCCTTAAGGTGAAAGTGAGCCCCATTCCCTAAGGGGTTAAAGGTCCTTCCTGCCCCAGGAAGGTGCCTGATCAACTCATGATCGCTAGCTTGTCTAGTTCCGTGAGTGAAGGTGTTTTTGAAGTTCTGCTTTGCTGTGTACCAGACCCTGCTTTTGAATTTATCAAATTTTGCTTGTTTGCCGCCTGCCCTGACCCCGGACTTCCTGACCACATACATCCCCTCGGTGCTTGTACCGGTATCTCTGACCCCCTGGTCCGCTGACACTGAATCGAGGACTGCTCTGGAGTGGCACCTCGCAACTACCCTAATGGCCCAAGCCTATCCTTACCATCAGAGGCTCTAGTGAAGACCAGGCAGTTGCTTAGTCACGCCCCTCCAGAGTATAGCCAGTCAGTTGTGCAGTGGGTCAACACCCGCTTGCATAACAGTTTACTCAGACCATGGACCCCGCTGATCTGAACCCTCCCAGTCTCACCGAGTTACACCAGGAGTTGGCCGAACAGCGTTAGCACCAGGATCAAATCCTGTCCTATTTACATAATGTGAATATGCGTCTAAATGACCTGACGTCTGCTAAACCAGCATCATTGGGTCACTCTGCCGCATTTAACCCGGCTTCTGCTCTGCCATCTTGCTACGTACCAGATTCTGGACCTCTCCTTTCAGCTCCTCCACGCTTCATTGGTTACCCTAAGCAGTGCCAGGGGTTCATAAATCAATGCATCCTTAATTTTGAACTCTTGCCTTACCAATTTGCCTTAGACCGAGACAGGGTGTTTCGACAAGCCAGGATGCACCACCTCAGCCGCATCCTCTATACTGCGGTTGCGTCAAGGGGGCCAATCAATGGGCCAGTATGCAGTCCTGTCCTGTACCCTGGCCTCTGAACTAAGCTGGAATAATGAGGCACTTGTGGCTACTTTTTGGGAGGGTCTCTGTGGGAAAATTGAGGACGAGCTGGCCGGACGGGATGTTCCTTCTACATCTCCCTGGCTTTTAGAATTGATTTGCAGTTCCAGGAACGTGGCAGAGAGGTGGCTCGTGAGAGGAGACGTTTCTGCCTGGTGTCTTCCCTTCAGCGAGCTCCTACCCCTCAGCCTTCTATGTTGTCTGCAGCTCCAGGGCCCATGCAGGTCAACCGAGTCAGGCTGACTGAACAGGAACGTGATCACCGCTGTGCCAAAGGACTTTGTTTCTCTTGTGGTGGTTCTGATCATGTGCCCCATGCTTGTCCCCTGAAGCCGGGAAACTCCTGAGCCTAGGGTCTGTTGGAGAGGCGGCCCTAGGTGAAGATGATTCCTCTCTACCCCTGACTCTGCCGGCAACTTTGTCGTTTGGAGATTATCGATTCACAGAGATGGCTCTTCTGGATTCCAGGTCGGCAGGAAACTTCCTGCAGCAAGCCATAGTGGATCGATATGGTATTCCAGTCCGACGCCTGCAGAGACCATTGATGGTGTCATCTGTCGATGGAAGGGCTCTATCTTAGTCTGTACAATTTACTTCTGAACCTGTGAAACTACAGGTGGGAGCTCTCCATACGGAAGAGATTTCGTTTTTGATTCTTCCAAGTCTGTCTCATCCTCTTCTTTTGGGACTACCATGGATCCGTATCCATGAACCTGTTCTTGATTGTAAGTCCGGAGAGGTGCTTAGTTGGAGATAGTCCTGCCTTGGAAAATGTCTTTATCCTGTTCAGCTTGCTCGGTTACCCCGGGTACCACCAAATCTTGAAGATCTGCCAGCAGCATATCACGCCTATGCCAACGTCTTCGATATCGAAGAAGGTTCCTGGTTCTTCACCTCCTTGTGGTCGTATTTATCCCCTGTCGCCAGCAGAGACACAAGCCATGTCTGAATATATTAAAGAAAATCTTGATAGAGGATTTATCCGGAAATCATCTTCTTCGGCTGGCGTCGGCTTCTTCTTTGTGAAGAAAAAAGATGGTTCTCTTCAGCCATGCACCAATAATAGGGGTTTAAATAAGATCACAGTCAAGAACAAATACCCTCTTCCCCTTATTCCAGAGTTGTTTGACCACCTCAGAAGAGCCTACAAATGAATCCAAATTCATCAAGGGGTCAACTGGAAGACCGACTTTAACACCCGTGATGGTCACTATGAGTATCTGGTGATGCCTTTCAGGCTAAGCAATGCCCCGGCAGTATTTCAAGAATTTGTCAATGATATCTTCAGAGACTTACTCTATTCCTGTGTTGTAGTCTATCTTGACATCATTCTAATCTTCTCCTCAGATTTGGTCTCCCACCAGAAACAGGTCCACCTGGTTCTAAAAAGGCTTAGAGAAAATAATCTGTGCACCAAATTTGAAAAATGTATCTTTGAACAATCCTCACTTCCATTTCTAGGGTACATAATATCTGATACTGGCCTGCAGATGGATCCTGAGAAGCTGTCCGTGACTTTGAAGTGGCCTCGCCCTTCTGGTTTAAAGGCAATTCAACGTTTCCTAGGGTTCCCAAACTACTACTGACAGTTTGTGCCACACTTCTCTTCTTTGACAGCTCCCATCTCAGCCTTGACGTGCAAAGGGGTGAATCCAAAAAATTGGACTGCTAAGGCTGAATCAGCCTTTCAAGCCTTGAAGCAGGCCTTCTCTATGGCTCCAGTACTCCATCATCCAGTAAGCAATTTTTTCTGGAGGTAGATGCACCGTCTATTGGAGCTGGGGCAGTGCTTTCACAAAAATCTCCCTCAGGTAAGATGACAACCTGTGGCTTCATCTCCAGGGCATTCTCTGCTCCTGAGCGCAACTACTCAATTGGGGACAGAGAGTTGTTGACCTTCAAGATGGCATTGGAGGAATGGCGGTACCTTCTGGAGAGAGCCATTCATCCTGTGGTGATCTATACCGACTACAAGAATCTCACCTATCTGCAGTCTGCACAGAGACTTAATCCTCGACAAGCTAGATGGTCCCTGTTTTTTACCCGTTTTGATTTTGTTCCTTACTTTTGTGCTGCAGATAAGAACATCAAAGCAGATGCTCTCTCGAAATCCTTGGATTCTACCGACCAGGAGGAGGAACCCCAACATATCATCGACCCCCCTAAGATCTCTGCCTGCCCTGTCAAGCTATCTGAGATTCCTTCTGGAAAGAACTTTGTTGCAGAGTCTTTCAGAAAGCAGGTCTTACTATGAGGCCATTCATCTAAAGTGGCGGGTTATGCCGGCCAGCGAAAGACCTTCAAATTCATCGCCCAGCGGTACAGGTGGCCTTCTATGCGACAAGACATCCAAGAACTTGTCACTGTTTGTCCCTCCTGTGCGCAAATAAGGAATAAGACTTCCAAACAATGTCCAGCTGGCCTACTGCTACCTCTTCCTGTTCCTGAGGTTCCCTGGCAACAAATAACCATTGACTTTATTACGGATCTACACACTTCCTCTAGTTGTTCTCTGATCTGGGTAGTGGTAGACCGCTTCTCTAAAATGGCGCATTTCATTCCTCTGCCTGCCCTTCTGCTCCCCAACTGGCCAAGAAATTTATCAAGCACATTTTCAGTCTCCATGGCTTCCCTCTCCGTATTGTGTCCAATAGAGGTATACAGTTCACTTCAAAATTCCGGAGAGCTCTCTCCAAGCTACTGAATGTATCCCTGAACTTCTCTTCAGCCTATCATCCACAGTCAACAGTCAAGTGGAGCGTGTAAACCAAATTCTTACCAACTTTTTTCGCCACTTTACTAATATTCATCACAACAACTGGGTTGAACTATTGCCCTGGGCTGAATTTTCGTACAACAATCATGTCAGCGAATCTTCCAAGAAATCAAAAATTTTTGTTGTTTATGGTCAACAACCTAACATCCCACTCCCGGTGTCTTCTACTTCTGGTATCCCTGCTGCAGATGCAACTTCAAGAGAGTTCTCTAAAATCTGGGAGGAGACCAGGGGAGCTCTGAAAGAGGCTTCTGTGTGCATGAAGGAGGCTGCTGATAAAAGATGTAGAGATTCTCCTAAGTTCCATCCTGGTGATAAAGTATGGCTTGCCTCCAAATACATCAGGCTCAAAATACCTTCTTACAAATTGGGTCCACTCTTCATCGGTCCATTTGAGATTCTCAAGCAAATTAATGATGTTTCTTACAAGCTTAAGCTGCCGGCCTCTCTTCGGGTACCAAATTCCTTCTACGTCTCACTGCTGAAACCTGTAATAAAAAAACCTGTCTCAGCTCCTGTTGCGGTCAGTGATGAAAACATCTATGAAGTAAAAGCTATTCTGGGGAGTAGAGGTAAAACCCTGTTTCTTTGGGTGGATCGGAAGAGGTTGGGTCCTGAGGAAAGATCTTGGGAACCTAGAGAGAACATCAATGCCCTTTTTCTTCTGAAAGGCCTGAGGAGAGGGAGTGTAAGGGAGGGAGTACTGTTAGCCCAGCGATCCGTGCTGGCGCTGCTGCCCCTACCTGCGGGCACGGGAGCAGGGCTCCCTCTCTCCGTCCTTCTGCTATGCGCCATGCTGACAAGCGCGGGCAGCAGGTAGCTTAACTGTTGCATCTGTGATCCATGCCAGAGTTTACTTCCTGCTGGAGACCTGTAGTGTTTGTTAGGGCTTGCATGGGTGTGTCTCTCCTCACTTGTGAGGCAGCACGTACACGCCCTCAGTCTTACCAGCCTATGGCTGGATTGCAGGAAGTATTTAAAGGCCCTTCCCGCCCCAGGAAGATGCCTGATCAACTCATGGCCACTAGCTTGCCTAGTTACGTGAGTGAAGGTGTTTTTGAAGTTCTGCTTTGCTGTGTACCAGACCCTGCTTTTGGATTTATCGGATTGCTTGTTTGCCGCCTGACTCTGATCTTGGACTTCGTTTACGGACCTTGCTTGATCGCTGCCTGCCCTGACCCCAGACTTCCTGACTACGTACATCCCCTTGGTGCTTGCACCGGTATCTCTGACCCCCTGGTCAGCTGCCACTGACTCGAGGACTGCTCTGGAATGGCACCTGGCAACTACCCTAATGGCCCAAGCCTATCCTCACCATCAGAGGCCCTAGTGAAGACCAGGTAGTTGCTTAGTCACGCCCCTCCAGAGTATAGCCAGTTAGAGGCGCAGTTGGTCCACACCGCTTGCATAGCAACTACTTTAATACTGTCTCCTATATACAAGAATATAACTACTATAATACTGCACCTATGTACGTAGAAGAATATAACTACTATAATACTGCCTTCTATGTACAAGAATATAACTACTATATTACTGCCTCCTATGTACGTAAAAGAATATAACTACAGTACTATAATACTGCACCTATGTACGTAGAAGAATATAACTACTATAATACTGCTCCTATGTACAAGAATATAACTACTATAATACTGCTCCTATGTACAAGAATATAACTACTATAATACTGCTCCTATGTACAAAAATATAACTACTGTAGTACCGTCTCATGATTCATTTATTAAATTGGGTCTTGAAAATTCATAATTTCTTAGGGGTGAAGTTCAGTTGTGAATCCCCATTCTTTCTGTCCTCTGCTCCAGCTTCTGGATGATGAATGTAGACACCTGTTGTCTGGCACTGGAGCCGAGGCCACCTCACAATCCCATTATGCTTCTATAATCACTGATGCACCAGATTGATTCCAGAGCGCGCTCTTCTGCCAATACACAAATCCCATGAACTCTTTAAACATTTGTTGTGTTTCGGAGCCTGTTTGTTTAACACGTTGTAAATACGTCGGCAGCTGCCCTCATCGCCGGCATGAAGAAATCACTCACTGTACTTGTTCAGTTGAACTTCTGGAAATGTGAATGTCCTCTTCCGAGCTTCTACAACATTGTCTTTACGCACTGGCACAAGTTGTAAGGCATGTAATATTATAGATCACATACAATACACTCAGTGGGGTCCCTAATAACAGTATGTGGCCTTCTGCAACTTTGTGCTATCAATTCATTTCAAAACCCCTGAATGACATCTGGCTGGTCAGTAACAATGAAATCTCACACATGGCAGCATTGCTGGGGCCAGACATTAGTACCAGGACTGGAGCCTATCACCCAAGCACTGATTTCAAAAAGGGAAATTAGTCATTGGAGGTCAGATTGAAGTCCACCTCTCACATCCTATAATATTGGCACAGTCCCCGGTACGGTAGGCAGTCCTCAGGTTCTTGTTATTGTGAAGCACACCATCATTGGGGTGTCCTCCACTTAGGGCAGTGACAGCTGTTAGGAGCACATTTCTGCTTTACATAAGTGGTTATTGGATAGTTTATTTTGCATCAAATCAGACTTCTTTTTCTTTTTTACAGGCCTTCCTGGTGAAAGAGGTCTTCCTGGTCTACCCGGTCAGAAAGGAGATCAAGGAGATATTGGGCTTCCTGGCAGTATGGGTCTACGTGGACTTAAAGGTACATTGTATTTATTTTGTATGTATATACACTGTATCTTATGGGAGTTTGGCATGAAAGTAGGTGACGTGGACCTACCTCACTGCCTATCTATATAAATGGTTGCGAAAGCTCATATTATCGATAAATAGCCCTACAAGGCTACAAACCAATCTTCTAATTCCATACTTCATTCGGTGGAGAAGCCATATCAAGGGGTTCTGAGTCCCAAAGGTAGAATGTGAGCCCAATCCAACCTCTATCAACCCTAGTTATACACTCACCTAAAGAATTATTAGGAACACCATACTAATACGGTGTTGGACCCCCTTTTGCCTTCAGAACTGCCTTAATTCTACGTGGCATTGATTCAACAAGGTGCTGATAGCATTCTTTAGAAATGTTGGCCCATATTGATAGGATAGAATCTTGCAGTTGATGGAGATTTGAGGGATGCACATCCAGGGCACGAAGCTCCCGTTCCACCACATCCCAAAGATGCTCTATTGGGTTGAGATCTGGTGACTGTGGGGGCCATTTTAGTACAGTGAACTCATTGTCATGTTCAAGAAACCAATTTGAAATGATTCGAGCTTTGTGACATGGTGCATTATCCTGCTGGAAGTAGCCATCAGAGGACGGATACATGTTCTCATTCTGTTTACGCCAAATTCGGACTCTACCATTTGAATGTCTCAACAGAAATCGAGACTCATCAGACCAGGCAACATTTTTCCAGTCTTCAACAGTCCAATTTTGGTGAGCTCGTGCAAATTGTAGCCTCTTTTTCCTATTTGTAGTGGAGATGAGTGGTACCCGGTGGGGTCTTCTGCTGTTGTAGCCCATCCGCCTCAAGGTTGTGCGTGTTGTGGCTTCACAAATGCTTTGCTGCATACCTCGGTTGTAACGAGTGGTTATTTCAGTCAACGTTGCTCTTCTATCAGCTTGAATCAGTCGGCCCATTCTCCTCTGACCTCTAGCATCCACAAGGCATTTTTGCCCACAGGACTGCCGCATACTGGATGTTTTTCCCTTTTCACACAATTCTTTGTAAACCCTAGAAATGGTTGTGCGTGAAAATCCCAGTAACTGAGCAGATTGTGAAATACTCAGACCGGCCCGTCTGGCACCAACAACCATGCCACGCTCAAAATTGCTTAAATCACCTTTCTTTCCCATTCTGACATTCAGTTTGGCGTTCAGGAGATTGTCTTGACCAGGACCACCCCCCTAAATGCATTGAAGCAACTGCCATGTGATTGGTTGACTAGAGAATTGCATTAATGAGAAATAGAACAGGTGTTCCTAATAATTCTTTAGGTGAGTGTATATGTATTTCCGATATGATCTAATACAGTTGAAACCAGAAGTTTATATACATTATATAATTATGGTATTCCTAATTGATCAAAAACAGGAAAGGTTTATTCTGATGTCATGTCAGATATTGAGAAAAACATGCATATGTGTCTTTTTATATAGTTTATGTAAACTTCTGGTTTCAACTGTAAGACAAAAACAAGCATTCACTTTTTTGACCACATGTCCTTCCTGGTGAAAGTAGTCTTGGTCTGCCCGGTCAGAAAAGAGATCAAGGAGATATCGGGCTTCCTGACAGTATGGGTCTACGTGGACTTAAAAGTACATTGTAATTATTTTCCTCGTCATATATCTTATGTGAGTTTGGCATGAGAGTAGGTAACGTGGACCTACCTCACTACTTGTCTATAGAAATAGTTGTGAAAGCTCATTTTATCGATAAACAGCATTACAAATCGATCTAATAATTCCATGTAGAAGCCATGCACAAGCGTATATGCCACCGTTCCTATATTTGGTCGTAGGGAGAGAGTTCCAAGTCCTAAAGGTAGAGTGGGAGCCCACACCAATTTTTTTGCTGAGGAATTTCCATCAACTATAGTTTCATATATTGCTGATGAGATCTAAGAAGACAGAAACAGGCATTGGCTTTCTTTGATCTTTTTGATAATGTTGACTCTTCTGCTTCTTAAATTAGTCTCATGTGAAGTATTTTTCTTTTTAAACTCTTGTGAAAGTAACTTGTCACAGTAAATTTTCTAATCTAGTAAAATATCTTGAAATATTCTGATGATGACATGATGGGATTAGAGGCTGGAGGATCTGAGAATGTTCCTGGACAATGGTAAAATCAAATGCAATTAATGGCAATGTTCCTCAGATCAAATAGACATTTGCGTTCCTGGCTCCAACCTTCTGGCATTCTCTCCGGGATCGTATTCTGTAAATGAGAGAACACACGCACAATAAGCTCTGCCTTTCCGTGACATAAGGACCGATGCCTGAGGCAGCTTGACAAAGATTAATGCTAATGGGCCTGTGGTGCATGTACCATATGTAACCATACTCCTAAAGGTCTGCCAAGATCTTACAGTGCCAAGGAGAAGTGCCTACCCAAACAGCTGAGACTTAAATACAATTAACTTTGTCCAAATATATTTTGGGTTTGAGGCTGAGATATTTCAGTATATTCATGCAAAGTAGCTCATGTCAGCCAAACCATAAACTCCTCCAAATTCAGGAGTGGCCAATCAATAGACATCTGTTTCGGGGTTTTTGCCACTCGTTAATACAGAACAGGGTACTCGTTGACTGCAAGAACCTCAAAATAGCTGTCTACAGATGGACTACTCCTCCTAGTTTGGCTGGCATGAGCTAATTTACATATTTGTTTCCTATAGAGCACTGCCAGAAATTAAGTCTCCATACACCATGTGGGTCTCTTTAATGCATGCCAGTTGTTACAGCGGTGCGTGCCGAAGCTGCTCCGCTTACCCTGCCTGGCGACCCAGGCCCACCTCCCATTGTATTCTTCTTGGCATGTCCAGCCACCGGGTCCACTCTGTCCTCCCACACAGGCTGAGGCCTGCTTGCCGGTAAGACCTCTCCTTCTCTGCCTATAGGACACATGTGCATGCTCCCTGTGGCTCGTAGAGGGCCAGTGTGCATGCACCTTCATCTTCACCAGCCAATGGCTGGCAACCTTGGAGTATTTAAGGCACCTTCACCTGTGGAATGGTGCCTGAGCAATAGGTTCCTTAGCTTGCTAAATACTTGTAAAGTTGTGGTGTATTTTGTTGTTTGCCCTTGTACTGCCTCTCTGCCTGATCCTCCGCTGCCTGACCTGTGCCTGACTTTCATATTGAACCTACGCTGCCTGCCCTAACCTCAGACCAGTGTTTCTGAACCCCCTAGGTCAGCAGTCAATCACACATAGACTACTCCAGAAGGCTGAGGCCAGGTGATTCTCCCGCATCAAAGTCCAGATCCCTGTACAAGGGATAAAGAGTGAAAACCAGGGAACTGCCAGGATAACACTTGTAGGATTACCTCTAAGTCAAATCTGCTGGTTGACACAAAAATTCCACACCCACTTCTGTAACACCAGTATTCCCTTCCCACTTAAAGGACTATTTATAATATCTAATGCTTACAGTCAATGAATAAGATATGAAGGTGGCATTCTGGGATATTTAATGGGGGCACCAAAAATTACAATCCTAACATTTAACTGTTGAGTTTGATGGAGCATTTTTCCATAGTTATCTGGAAAATTTCCACATCCATGGGTATTGTGCAGGATATAGAGACACCTGGCACCAGCTATAAAGTGTATTCTCTTACCACCCAAGGCAGGGGTTTTAGAAAGCTCTAGCTAGAAGAATACTAAATACACATGTCCAGTGGCAACCAGGGGCATAGACATTGTCCTGGAGCTGCAGGAGACCCAAAAGGTCCCACTGCCCTATATCATGAGACCAATGATACATATATTTACAAAGACTAGTTTCCCTGCACATCCAGAGCTTGGTTTGAAGAATTGTGCTGTATATTTCATTTTCCTTATCCCGAGGAACCAAATAGTCACAATTTATACTAGAATGTGTCCTACTTTCCCCAACTCTCCAACCCTGCAGCAGCTTTAATGACTGGCCCTCGGTGTCGTGGTGGGATATTCACTTTAGTCACCACCACGCTCCGTCTTCTTGACACGTTTTCAGTTAATACTAGTTTTGCTATTGTTTTCCGTACCCAACGATTGTCTCCATTGCAGGAATTTTTTATTAGATGCATTTCTTAAAATAACTGAATGTTTACAGAAATCAAGTAGAAGGACCTGGAAATCATTTGCCAAACTAAAATGATCTAATGGCCAGGAAGGTTAGATCACTATGACTGGAAGCCATCAAAGAAATTTCAGCCAAAATGAAGAAGTGCTGAAGTTTTATGACTGTGATGTAAGTGTGGTAATATTTAATGACTGGTGTTTACCAGTGACCTTCACATCCATTCAGTGGTGACAATAACGTTTTCCCTTCAGGGGTATCTGTGAGGCTCAGACTTTTATTTGGATCATGCCATGTTTCCAGGTACTAAATGTTCTGTCCTGAATATTACATGTCATCTAGTTTTCACACTTTAGTAATCAATTCCATGATTGCTGAGAAGTGGCTCCAAAACCAGGAGACCCTGATACTTGGAGTACAGGACAATGACTTACTGACACTTGGGCTACAGGATAATTACACTGACACTTGGGGTACAGGATAAGACACTGACACTTGGGGTACAGGATAATAACACTGACACTTGGGGGGGCAGGATAATGACACTGACACTTGGGGTACAGGATAATGACACTGACACTTGGGGTACAGGATAATGACACTTGGGGTACAGGATAATGACACTGACACTTGGGGTACAGGATAATGACACTTGGGGTACAGGATAATGACACTGACACTTGGGGTACAGGATAATGACACTGACACTTGGGGTACAGGACAATGACTTACTGACACTTGGGCTACAGGATAATTACACTGACACTTGGGGTACAGGATAATGACACTGACACTTGGGGTACAGGATAATAACACTGACACTTGGGGGGGCAGGATAATGACACTGACACTTGGGGTACAGGACAATTACACTTAGGGTACAGGATAATAACACTGACACTTGGGGTACAGGATAATGACACTGACACTTGGGGTACAGGATAATGACACTGACACTTGGGGTACAGGATAATGACACTGACACCTGGGGTACAGGATAATGACACACTGACACTTGGGGTATAGGATAATGACACTGACACCTGGGGTACAGGATAATAACACACTGACACTTGGGGTACAGGATAATGACACTGACACTTGGGGTACAGGATAATGACACTGACACTTGGGGTACAGGATAATGACACTGACACTGGGGGTACAGGATAATGACACTGACACTGGGGGTACAGGATAATGACTGTAACGGATCTCCTGGCACCCCGACCGGGTACCTCTGTCGATAAATGCTCCTAGTGCTTTCCGAGGACTCCAAGCACTCCACTTGACACCGTACGCACTGCAGACCCCACGAACCGCCGAATCTTGGTTGAGGTCTCACCGTCTCCTACCCACCCTGGACCTACGAAAAGGCTCCAGGCTCCAGTGGGTGAACCTCTCCTAAATCCAGAGAGCAGAAACAGCTCTCACAAGAGCTAGTAGTTATAGCCAGGGGAGTATAGCAAATCTTCAGCGTATAACAATCCCCCAGTGTCGATCAGTTACCCAAACACCAGTCTCAACATGATGAAGGATAAAACAGGAACTCTTTATTGAGGGCTACCCGCCCGTATTTATGCAGGTCCCCATCTGGTGGACACGCCCCTAGGGGACCAGAAGGAAGACTGTGATACAGGACAGATAAATAGCACTCAGGATACACAGACACAATACATCCCCACAATCAGGGCCGTTTCTAGGGGCGGGCGGGGCGGGCGGGACGGGCGTCCGCCCGGGGCGCTGTCAGAAGGGGGGCGCCAGCAGGGGAGCCCTCTTGTAGTTTCTCTGCCGTACGCCCTGGCTCCCTCCCTCTGACATCTCACCTGACCTGCCGAGTGCCGACTAGTCCTCTCACTCTTCAGACAGTGCGGGCGGCACTTACTGACGTCACGCGCCTGCTCCTCCCACTAGGCGGCGCAGGCGCGTGACGTACAGTGAGTGAGCACCGCACTGCCTGCCTGTTACCGTCCGCCCTGAGCCCCTGAGCAGTGCTGATGCCTGCTGTGAGGTGAGTTATGGTCTGGGGGGGCATTAATTACAATGGGGGGCATTAATTACAATGGGGGGGGCATTAATTACAATGGGGGGGGCATTAATTACAATGGGGGGGCATTAATTACAATGGAAGGGCATTAATTACAATGGGGGGGCCACTGTGGGAGACATGAAAATGGGGGCCACTGTCACTGTGGGGGACATTAAGTTTAATAAGGATCACTATGGACATTATTTAGAATGGAGGCTGCTTTGGGTGTCATTATAACTGTATAATGTCTGATAGGGCTAGTCCTGAGCTGAGTTATATTACCCTGCCCATGCCCTGTATAATAATGTACCCATCCCTGATACCCCTTAGTTATATTACCCCGCTGGGGTAATATAACTAAGGGCTATCAGGGTACATTATTATACAGGGCAGGGTAATATAACTCAGGACTAGGCCTATCAGACATTATACAGTTATAATCACACCCACAGCAGCCTCCATTCTAAATAATGTCCATAGTGATCCTTATTAAAAATAATGTCCCCCCACAGGCAGGCTCTGCGGGCGGCGGCGCTCACTCACTGTACGTCACGCGCCGCGTGACGTACAGTGAGTGAGGTGAGCACCGCCGCCCGCACTGCCTGCCTGTTACCGCCCGCCCGGAGCAGTGCTGAGAAAGAAGCCTGCTGTGAGTGAGAGCCTGAGTCTGTGGGACAGTGGGTCACTGTGACCGTCCGTGCAATGTGGTTCCACATTTTTTACAATGGGGAGACACTTATTTCAGTTTTGAGGGGGGGGGAGTTTTTTTGACACTCGCCCTGAGAGAAATTTTACCTAGAAACTGCACTGCCCACAATGCATCATGGTTTCCTCCTCTCTGCCCTGGAGACACCCGAGGAGTAATTCAATTATCTCTCAGGACAAAGGGAAATAGCCAATACACATGTGGGGACAACAGGACAGAAATCACCATTTAAACACGCAATGTCACAACCCTTACAGTAAACACAGACATTTAACATATCCCCAGATAGCTCAAGTCTGAGTGCATATTATTAGGTGAATGGCACTCAGAATACACAAATACAATACAATTAGCTATCTGGGTACCCTCACATAACATAAAATACAATTCCAAAGACAGATTTAAGCTGTGCGGCCGGTCTGTCTTCTCCTTTAAAGTTAGTATGGGCCATAATCCTGAGGCAAGAGGCTGGTAGCCAGGCCCCTCCGAAACCCACTGGCGAGGTTGGTTTCGCCACAATGACATTGACACTTGTGGTGCAGGATAATGACACTTGGGGTACAGGACAATGACACTGACACTTGGGGTACAGGATAATGACACTGACACTTGGGGTACCGGATAATGACACTGACACTTGTGGTGCAGGATAATGACACTGAAGGGGTACAGGATAATGACACTGACACTTGGGGTACAGGATAATGACACTGACACTTGGGGTACAGGATAATGACACTGACACTTGGGGGACAGGATAATGACACTGACATTTGGGGTACAGGATAATGACACTGACACTTGGGGTGCAGGATAATTACACTGACACTTGGGGTACATGATAATGACACTGACACTTGGGGTACACGATAATGACACTGACACTTGGGGTACAGGATAATGACACTGACACTTGGGGTACAGGATAATGACACTGACACTTGGGGTACAGGATAATGACACTGACACTTGGGGTACAGGATAATGACACTGACACTTGGGGTACAGGATAATGACACTGACACTTGGGGTACAGGATAATGACACTGACACTTGGGGTACAGGATAATCACACTGACACTTGGGGTACAGGACAATGACACTGACACTTGGGGTACAGGATAATGACACTGACACTTGGGGTACAGGATAATGACACTGACACTTGGGGTACAGGATAATGACACTGACACTTGGGGTGCAGGATAATGACACTGACACTTGGGGTACAGGATAATGACACTGACACCTGGGGTACAGGATAATGACACTGACACTTTGGGTACAGGATAATGACACTGACACTTGGGGTACAGGATAATGACACTGACACTTGGGGTACAGGATAATGACACTGACACTTGGGGTGCAGGATAATGACACTGACACTTGGGGTACAGGATAATGACACTGACACCTGGGGTACAGGATAATGACACTGACACTTGGGGTACAGGATAATGATACTGACACTTGGGGTACAGGATAATGACACTGACACTTGGGGGAGAGGATAATGACACTGACACTTGGGGTACAGGATAATGACACTGACACTCGGGGTACAGGATAATGACACTGACACTCGGGGTACAGGATAATGACACTGACACTCGGGGTACAGGATAATGGCTCACAGACATTTGGTAATATAGCATTGTATGGTATATTATTTGCACATTACGCGGTAGTGGCTCTATAGCATGGTTATCTAGACAACTTCTGTATAGGGTGATGCGATGTTATTTGGACACTGTACTTTCTAGCACTGCAGATGAGACATTGTTTGACATGGTTAGTTGTACACTGTATACAATATAGTCCCCAACAGAATGTACCCCACAAGGCTCCATCCATTGTAAGACCTGTCCTGCAATCAAGGTGTCTGCCGTTAATTGGTCTAGGTTTTATATTTCCTTTTTGTTTTATTTCTTGGAGGAAAATGCTCTTGAGATGTGAGATTTCTAGAGTATTCACGTCCATTACAATCAGTATCTATAACAGCCTCTGTGCCAGATCTTCATCCATGGCCCTCAGACGTGTTGTTCTAGCTGAGGAACGTTCCCCACCCCCTTCTCCATGCTTGGTATAACAGCAGGTTTTGTCTTATCTTTGGTGAGTTTCCCAGTAACTCCTTGGGTTGTGAGCACGTTATTTCAGATCTTCCATTCATCTTGGTGATTTCAGAACCATTCCCGGTAAAGCCAGAGTCTGCAAAGTGAATTAATGAGGCCCAGCATGGAGGAGGCTGGAGCTGGCAGTGCCAAGGACAGGGGAGCACAGTGTGAGAACAGATACCTGAGAGCAAAAACAAACACTCGTGCAGATGACTGATCCTCCAAGCTTCTGGCTCTCGCTTCGTACCTCTCCCTACAGAACAAAAAGTCACAGACTCACCGGCCAACTTTGTGCTTTCACAATGAGAGGATTATACAGGGATATAAACGTGACGGACATTTTATTTATGCATCAACTAAATGTATCAGAAAGAAGAAGAAATCTTTTCATTTTCACATTCTGCAAGGAAGTCTTGGCGTTACGGTGGATATATCTGACATGTGGAATAATATGACCAGCTAATTTCAGGACAAGGAGCATGAGAGGACAAGATGAGGAGTCAAATTCCCAGGTGTTTTTTTTCCAGACCTGTGGGACCAATATGGGAGCCCGGTATTTCGAGTGAGACTCCACCAACAGCTATTCTTCCCCATCTCATACACATGTACACTGATCAACTATGTACTATGTGGCTCCTCAGCCCCATAGACAGCAAGATGTCCTGTGTCCTCTGACACCGTTCTATCGTGGTAACTTTTTCAGCAATTTTATCTACAGTGGCTCTTCTGTTTAAATCTTTTCTACAGTAGCTCTTCTGTGGTATCAAACCAGATGGGCTAGTCTTTTCCGGCATGTGCATTAATGAGCCCTGGAAGCCCATAACCTAGTGGGCGGTTCACCAGTTGTTCTTTCTTCTACTACTGTTGGTAAGGAATAATCATTTCATACTGGGAGCTCCCCACAAGATCTGCTATGCTGGAGATCCTCTGACTCAGATACCTAACCTTCATAATTTCGCTCTTGTTAAAGTCTCCCAGATCCGACCATCCAAGGAAGAGGAAGGACAATGGCTCTTGTGAAAGTCTCTTAAGGTGGATTTACAAGGCCCGGTTTTCGGGGAGAGTATCGGGAACAACCATTCCTGCAAACTCTCATTCCCGACAATCTGCCCATCTAAATGTGCCGCCGATCACCCAATGAACAAGCAAAACGCTCATTCATTGGGTGATCCTGTCGTTCGTGCAGGCACATCAGTGATCGTACCTGGGCAAAATATTGTGCAGTCTAAACAGCGATCTGATGCCCAGAAACTTAGGATTCTGTATGGGGATGAAGGATCGCAATAGCGATCCCTCATCCTCCTACTGTGAAGGAGATCACTGCATGTAAATGTAGTGGTCTCCTTCACTGAACGAGCAGCTGACTGTTGGTAAGGAACGCTTCCTTCCCGACAATCGGCTGTAACATCATGTGGTCTAAACCAGCCTTTTCATTCTACCATCCAAGGAAGGACAATAGCTCTTGTTAGAGTCTCTCAGATCCTACCATCCAAGGAAGTACAACTGATGAACAAAGGACACCCAGGGCTCCACAGGAGTTAGCTTTAAATTCCCACACACATTAAGGAGCCTTGTGCATCTATGAACCCAGATATTATGACTAAAAGTCCACTTTGAGGCCTGAAACGCTTCATCACCTGCTATATGGCATTTTATTGAGCTTCAAATGCACTCCAATTTTATTACAAGTCGGGGTGCTGGAAATTTTCTTGGATTCTTTCTGGATTGGTGCACCTATATCTTCCATGAAACACGGCCCTAATTCAGGTGAGCTGGGATACGAGCTGGTGATTACAATCTCTACCTATGACCCTATCTCCAGTTCACTTATTGTCATTCTTTGGATCACTTTTCATAGGTACGGTAATGCTGCCAGTTGTTTACAGGATTGTAGAACTGCACTTTATCCATAGCAATTGCCTTTCCCAAGGACTAAGGGTTTTTCCCAGTATTCTTATACCGCCAGTACCTGCAGTAGGACCGAACCATATAAAATCGAAATGAACAATAACAGCACACTAAACACATATCAACACAGGTAGGTAATAAATATACAGAAGTAGAAGCTTACCATTAGATGACAGGAACCGAATGGTGATGGTAAACAGATGATGAGAAACATGGAGAAAGGAGATGTCAGGTAATAAAGCAGACAGATGAAGATATCCAAGGATAACAGACAATAATTAATCCTAACTCCAGCTTTCCCTGGATCTTCCCTAGACCCACACAACACTGACCATCAGGCCAAACGGAAGAGAGAAAGTTTGAGGGTCAGACAGATCTGATGGAAAGGATTCCACTGGATCTGAAAAACTTGAGGCGCCAAGGGTTTGTAGGAGTGGAGTGGAAAATACGGAGTGGTAAAGGCTAAAGGCTGCTCAGGGTTTGTCAGGCCGACTAGAGTGTCTGCCTGTATGGAATATGGGAGTATACCGAACTAGGGGGACTGATGGGTGTTGATGACACCTCAATCTCGCCTGTTACTGGAAAACCCTTCTTAAGCGCCAATAGTGGTAGGTCAGTGGGGAGATACTTTCGAGTAATGTGGGTTTCAAATACAATAAAAGTTCTAAAAAGTGTGATAAAATATATATAAATATGTAGATAAATAATAAAATGATAATGATATTTAAAATATATAAAAATATATATATATATATATATATATATATGTAAAGGGAATGATAGGAACAATTCAGAACTGGATGAGCATAAGTACACTACACTGGGTCTCAAGTGCCTAAGAGACCGTTGTCTGTAGTGTCATACACGTCAAAGTGTAGTATAATGAGGCGAATGAGTTGTAATAAATAAATAAAATCTGTCTAAAAGGATACAAGTAAATATAATAAAAATACTGAAGTATCGTATACTTATTTACTCACTTCACGAGGGGGGTGGTTTACTAGGATAAGCATAATGCACCTGTGAGCCAAACACCCCCCCAGCCTGGATCGCTTCTAGAATCTTACAAGATGAAGGCAGCCAATCACACGGGTGCTTCTGTTCACTTGTCTTTATTGGAATATATGTATAAATCCGGCTCAACGCGTTTCGGGACAGGCACGTCCCTTCATCCCAGTGTGAGACGTAGTGTACTTATGCTCATCCAGTTCTGAATTGTTCCTATCATTCCCTTTACATATATATATATTTTTATATATTTTAAATATCATTATTTTATTTTATTATTTATCTACATATTTATATATATTTTATCACACTTTTTAGAACTTTTATTGTATTTAAAACCTACATTACTCGAAAATATCTCCCCACTGACCTACCACTATTGGCGTTAAGAAGGGTTTTCCAGTAACAGGCGACATTGAGGTGTCATCAACACCCATCAGTCCCCCTAGTTCGGTATACTCCCAAACACCACTGACCCTCAATATCCTTGAAGATATCTCTATGAAAAGTCCTTATCTGAAATACTGACCCCAACACGGACAGCAAGATGGCTCTAGGACTCAGAGAAAACAAACAAACTGCAGAGCTAAACTGGAAACAAGCAAGACAGTTACAAATTGCATAACACATAAAGATCTACAAACACTAGGAAGATCTACTACAAACTACAAGATCTGAGTGAAAATCATCATAACAACCAAGCTACACAGACAAAGAGCCACTAGACAAGGAACTAGATACTGGATACAAGAATTTGCTGGATACAAAAGCACATAGATTATGCTATCACCAGCAACCCATTGCTGAAGCCAGAAATATTTAAAGAGAGTCTAACCAATCACAAACTGCTCTTCCAAACGAGCCTGGCTGCTGCAGAGAGGTCAGCTGACCCAGACTAATGGTTCAGCTGTGAGACTGCTGGATAACTGCCGCCCAAAATCAGCTGATAGACAGGAGAAGATGAAACAGTAAACATCACAATTTGGCCCTTGTTAAAGTCACTTGGATGCTTACGCTTACCCATTTTTCCTGCTTCTAATAGATGACCTTCAAGAACTAACTGTTCACTTGCAGCCTAATATATGTCATACCTTGACAGATGCTATTGTCACGAGAAAATCCAAGTTTTCTACAGCTACATGGGTGAAAAAGTAAAAAAAATAAAATGTTAACGGCCATGGCATAAAAAAATTAACCGGCATTGACGTTTTAAGTACTGTGATGGTCCTTAGGGGCTTGAAGACAGATGGGTGGGGATGACCTCACATACCTGCAAACAATTCCTGTTGAGTCTTCTTGATAAGGTATTATGTTAATGTGAGACGTCATACAAGGTTATAGGTACCTCTCACTTTGTAAGATGAATCCTCAATTACATGACGGATACTTGAAATGTCTGCATTGGAACAATTTGGGCACTAAACATTTTTTTTTTACTCAAAAATTCCCCCAGGGAAACTTTAATGCTGGAGAACATGGAAGAGAATTCACCCAGGAAAAGAAGCATGCAGTCTCATTCCATCTTTCTTAACAACCCGACATAATTCATCAGAGTGAATGTTTCATCTCTGTGATTAGATACAGATAATATAAACCAGAAAGGGACGGAGGAACTTGTACATTCAAAGCCGTCGCCTCCTATAAAGTCCTGAAAATTCACATCAGGTTGAGCTAAGAAAGTCTGAAGGTCAAACTTTGTACAACTGATAGAAACTTCACTCATACTATTCTCTCTATCATCATCAAGGGCATCTGTAGATGGCAAATGCACAACTCACCACCATTCTGGGCAAGGGCAGCATGAAACTCACACTGGTAGCCCTCTTGTTAGATTTTTGCTAATATTATAGTACCTGTTTTACATATCTATTTACAGAACCATGTGATTGAGCTTGGAGATGGAGGGTTCCATGCTGTAAACAGACCACTATTGGTGTATTTGTGTGAGGCTACAGTGATTCTCCAGTGCATTCCTGCTGGCCATGGCCAACCAACATGGCACTGGAAAAATACATTTGCAGATGCCATGATTGGTGAGAAACTCTATGGTGATTGGTCTACAAAAGCATGACTGTAAGACCATGTTCCTCACGTAGGCCTTGTGGCTAATTCTTTATTCTAAGTGACAGTCTTTCCCTTCATGTGGTCTTAACAAGATGGAGTGTTTACCCTCCGCTGCAGCCAAGATCATGTGGTTGACTGGTTCTATGGACACTTAGTCTGTACAGCTGGATGATCTGTGGATGTGAGGTAGACCCTCAGTGCAAATCATCAGGTCTTATGGAGGCTCTACAACCAGCCAGGATACCCTTAGAGAAGAGTCTGGGTTTTTTCAAGACCACCGAGATAACACCATTTGGGCACTATTAAGTTGAATTGCACCCAATATTGTTGGTTGAGCCACTGATGCTAGAGTAAGGCCATATTATTTTCCTGACACATCCAACAGTAAAGGTACCTGAAGTAGCCATCACAAGGTGGCATATTACAAGAAGTAGCATCTACAACATTATGGCCAGAGGTTACATATTAGAATACTAAGAATACTGTATATTATTGGATGATTGTTAGTGGATCCTATTACTTTGGTGCACTGATCACAAAGAATACTGCAAGTGTGCCCATTCTAGTGCCCCAGATCCTTTTGTTATCTTGAAGCCTATGACATGAGATTTCTGTGTTATTATAGCATGGAGGAATGTAGATTCCCCCATTGGCAGGTCCCAGACATTACTGTGGTATTTCAGGACATCAGTAGATTTGTCTCTGAGACTTTTCTTGTTTCCCAATTTGACTTTAAATTTAGTTTTTTTAGTTGAAGACCATCAGACACCTCATTAAAATAAACAACAAGGATGACTGACCTAAACTAGGGGCAAAATCATATACGTCAAGTATGTGCTGAGGCACAACCGTTGAAAGATGGAGTAGGAGGAACAAATTGAGAGAACAACAGACATGGAAGGAAGAGGAAAATTCACAGTAGAAAAAGACAGACATCTGAGGAAGGAAGACATGAGGGAAAGTTACAGGGGCCTAAACTAACAGCCCCTCCACCCAACATCTCTATGCCCTACTGGATACATGGACAAGGGCCATCTGTATAAAGAATAAGGAATGGGGGCATACAAGAGGTGGAGCAGGAGTCCTGACCAATCTATGAGGAATAAGGAACAATATATAAGAAATATATCACAAGCCAACAGGAAAACCATGAAAACCAAACCCTCTGCCTGTGCAACTTCTACACCAGTGCTCCATTTTGGGTGAATGTTGCAGCAGAATACATGTGAAATAAATAACGTAAATTATGATCTTGTAATGGAAATTGTGGGTGTTGGTTTGTAGGAATACGGCATCTTTCTTAATTAGATTTCATACTGAACGTCTGCTTCACTATAGCTGGTATTTAGTGGACCTATAATGAACAGATGCTAATAGGAAGCAGAGATGATCAGAGAAGAGGAGCTGAGCCCGATGGATCATGTTAATTAAAGGGTTGTTCTGGAAAAAATAACTGGAATTTCTTGGAATTTTAGGACATTGCACTACGTATTGTGGCAAGATCTGGGTATCATATGACATGTCTGGAATTCATGGTCATCTTACCAGACAGTATACATGAAATATTCTTCAAGCCCATGACTCTGCTGCAACATTGTGCGCACTTAGGCCTTATTTACACATTAGTGATCCACGGCCACCACACAGATCCATTGATTCAGACATCCATTCTTTTCAGCAGACTAATAAAGGCGTGCACTACTGCAGTTCGTTTACAGGACCAAACATACCCATTCAATCCTCTAGGTCCATGAAAATCACAGACAGCACATGGATGCTATCTGTGTTTAGTCCATTTTAGGACATTTTAGGACCATTGCTAGAAGACAATTTGGATAGCCCCTTTTCAGCTTGGCCTTTCACAAGAAGATACAGTTCAATCGAAATGGGTCATTTTCCTTTCCGTTTTTTTTTTTATTCTCGACCCATTCTTTTGAAAGAATGAGTCTCGGTCTCAATGTGGACAAGAACTGTGCATGCTCCAGGTTTCAGTCTGTGTTGAAAAACCGAACTGTGAATTTATGGGTCTGTGTGCCACATATGTGGGTGCAGTCTGCATAGCACATGGATGGAACTAATTGCTGTCTGAATTAGGCCTAAGCCAGCAGAAATTCAAGCAATGAGCCATTTAGTCTTCTTGATATGGACACCTCTGAACATAGGTCAAAGCAAGTATTTTTGGGCAGTAATTTTGGACCCCTGATTTTTGTTTTCCACTCAGAACACAATAATTTATATGGAATAGGAATGGGGTAAAGATATATTCTTTCAGAGACATAAGAAATTAAAATGAGGTCAAATAAATAATGATGTCAACCAGGCCAAAAAGGCAAAATAGTGGCCCAGTCATGGAGTGGGGAGGGTGGAAGAACAGCTTGAGAAGTCCACAGAGTGGCCTAATGACATATTTTTGCGGTAGCAGCAGCATGGGGAGACCACAGAGTGGCCCAGTGACATAGTGGGGAGGTGGTAGCAGCAGCAGCATGAGGAGACCACAGAGTGGCCCATTTACATAGTGTTGAGGTGGCAGTAGCATGAGGAGGCCACAGAGTGGCAAGGTGACATAATGTGGAGGTATCAACAGCATGAGGAGGCCACAGGGTGGTCCAGTGACATAGTGTTGATTTAGCAGCAGCATGAGGATACCACAGAGTGGCAAGGTGACATAGTATGGAGGTGGCAGCAGCATGAGGCCACAGACTGGCAAGGTGACATAGTGTTGAGTTAGCAGCAGCATGAGGAGGCCACAGACTGGCAAGGTGACATAGTGTGGAGGTGGCAGCAGCAGCATGAGGAGGACACAGACTGGCAAGGTGACATTGTGTGGAGGTGGCAGCAGCATGAGGAGACCACAGAGTGGCACAATGACAAAGTGTGGAGGTGGCAGCAGCATGAGGAGACCTGAGTGGTGAGGTGGCAGCAGCATCAGTAGACCACAGAGTGACCCGGTGAAAAGTGGGGAGGTGGGTGGCAATAACAGTACCTGCTGACGATGGTGGGTGTAAGAAGGAGCACTTGGCATCAGATGTGTGGCATCAGGCGGGTGGCAGCATCAGAATAGTAGCTGAGGCAGGGTAGCCAGAAGAAACCTGTCTCTTTTGTCAAGGTTTGGGTGAGGCAGCATGGATGATCTAATCTGATGCATCAGGCATTGGTGGGTATAAATTCTGGCTGATCCATGCCTGATTCATCTTGATAAAGGTCAGTCTCTACACATTTTGGGTGGGCAGGGGAGTTCTCCTTGGGGTAACTATGGCCCCAGCCACACTAAACACCCTCTCTGATACCACTCTACTGGCCTTGCAGGACAGCTTTTCCAGAGCAAACTTGGCCAGTTGCAGCAACAAATCCAGTTTGGCCGCCCAGTAGTCCAGCGGATCTTCAATGTGGGGTGGCAGGGTGCTGTCCAAGTATGCCACCACCTGCTGGTTCAGGTTCTGCACCAGGTCTAGCTGCTGCTGCTGGTGAGTAGTTTCTTCATTAGGCGGGTTAAGAAAACTGCTCATCATCGACTCTATACTCAAGCATCTGCTGATGGAGCTGGTACTGCTCCTACTCCCCCACCCTGCCACAGCAGCCATAGCAGCGGAATGAGAGCACAGAGGTCAGACCTGCGAGAGGATGGATGGTGCAGATAGGCAGCGGCCAACTGACTACATAGGATGTCTCTATAGTAGTTCAGTTTGTCCTCCCTCTCAGCGGGTGTAAAAAAGACCCCCATTTTGGACCGGTAGCAAGGGTCCAACAAGATGGAGAGCCGAAGTCATCCCTCTGCCGAATGGTGACAATTCGGCTGTCACTACCCAAGCAAGTGAGCATGCAGCGGGCCATTTGCGCAAGTGACTCGGAGGGACTCCCTGCCTCCATCTCCACTGCATACTGCCACGGTGTGCCTGGGTCATCTGCCTAGTCTTCATCTCCCTCTTGCTCCTCCGGCTACTCCTGCTCCTCCTCTCCTGTCACCTGTGTAGAAAAACCACCCATTTCGCTACATATTGCTTGTGCTCCAATGTCCTCCTCCTCCTCCCCCAGTTCAGCCCCCACAGGGCTCATGTGGCCGTGAGATGTAGGGGCCACGTCCCCAGTCCCCTGACCAGCCAGACTTACCAGCATGTGTTCCAGGATATGAAGCAGTGGAATGGCGTTGTTCAGCCTATAGTCCTGAAAAATAACGTGGCATCCTCAAAGGGAACGAGCAAACGGCAGGTGTCACGCATGAGCTGCCACTGGCTGACATCGAAGTTACCCAGGGGAGTACTCCTGTCCGCTTGGATCATCAAGAAATCGTTTATGGCCTTTCTCTGTTTGTACAGTCGGTCCAACATATGGAGGGTGGAATTCCAATGCGTGGAAACGTTGCATATCAGCCTATGTTGGGGGATGTCGTTCTGCCGCTGCAGCGCAAGGAGGGTGTGCTTTGCGGTGTACGAGAGGCTGAAGTGTGGAGTGGGCTCAGCATGCATGTTGGTACCTGCATTCCTTGGATATAATGGAGGCCATTTTGGCACCATAGATGACAGAAATTAAAGCAGGCCCAGCATGCATGTGGGATCTACACTCCCTGAATTGTATGGTAGCCGTCTTGGCACATAGAGGGTAGTATTTAGTGTTAGGACCCATCTTACAGAGATCGCCTTGACATGCGGCAGACGGGCTCAAATAATTTTGTACAAAATGTATTTGCCAACCATCTCTAACTTATAAGTATAGCATTAGCAATTATTATGCATTTTTGTACTTTATTTAGTTTGCAGAGAGTCGATGCATTGCATGTTTTGTTTTACAGTGTTGTTTTCAGCCATAGCAACGTGACCCTGCGCATTGGGATGTGCTGACTGACCCCTTTTTTCTTTTCGAGTGGCTGAAGTGCATGCAAAGTTTCGTGGCCATTTTTAGGATGTCTTGCAGATGGGTGGAAGACTTCAGGAACCGCTTGACAACCATATTGAACACATGCGCCATGCAGAGCGCATGGCTCAGCCCTCCTTGACGCAGCGCCAACACCATGTTCTTCCCATTGTCGGTCACCATGGTTCCGATTTTGAGTTGTCGCGGAGAAAGCCAGGATTCCATTTCTTGATGAAGGACACGGAGCAGTTCCTCCCGTCTGTGACTCCGTTCGCCCAGGAAAATGAGGTGTAGAACAGCGTGACACCGTTGTGCCCTGCACATGTGGTATGCTGGAGGAGCACTGTGAATTGTCCCTGCAGTGGAGGCTGAGGACACAGTGAAGGATGAGGAGGTAGAGCCGGACATTGTCGTAGGACCAACGGCGTGAGAACGTGGAGGCGGAAGCGGCGTCACCTGGCCAAGTTGCTGGTTTGGCAGAAACCACATTTACCCAGTGGGCCGTAAAGGACATATATTGTCATTGACCATAGCTACAGCTCCACACGTTAGTGCTGCCGTGCACTTTGGCAGACACCGACAGGCTCAAGGACTGGCCCACCTTCTGTTCTACAAGGAGCGAGGGGCAGGTGACCCATCCCCGGGCCTCGGCCCTTGGGGGCTTCTTCTCTTTCCTCCACCACCTCCTTCTCTCTCACCCCCACTGCCCTCGTCTGCTCCTCTGCTCTTAGCGGCTAGGAGGGGAGGAAGAGGGCCGCGCTCGGTGGCGTGTGTGCCCTTCAGGGGCAGTGGTCAGACTCCGAATCTTTCCTTCCGCTTCCTCCTCCCTCTCCACGGGGGGGTGTTTCTCTTTTGCGTCTCGGAAACCCTCTCCTCGCTCCGTCACCTTCCTGGTTGATCCTGCTAGTAGCATATGCTTGTCTCAAAGATTAAGCCATGCACGTGTAAGTAAGCACGGCCGGTACAGTGAAACTGCGAATGGCTCATTAAATCAGTAGAACAGTTATGGTTCCTTTGATCGCTCCAACGGTTACTTGGATAACTGTCGTAATTCTAGAGCTAATACATGCCGACGAGCGCTGACCCCCAGGGATGCGTGCATTTATCAGACCAAAACCAATCCGGGGGCCCGGGCGCGCTCTCCCCGGCCGCTTTGGTGACTCTAGATAACCTCGGGCCGATCGCACGTCCCCGTGACGGCGACAATCCATTCGGATGTCTGCCCTATCAACTTTCAATGGTAATTTCTGCGCCTACCATGGTGACCACGGGTAACGGGAATCAGGGTTCGATTCTGGAGAGGGAGCCTGAGAAACGGCTACCACATCTAAGGAAGGCAGCAGGGGCGCAAATTACCCACTCCCGACTCGGGGAGGTAATGACGAAAAATAACAATACAGGACTCTTTCGAGGCCCTGTAATTGGAATGAGTACACTTTAAATCCTTTAACGAGGATCTACTGGAGGGCAAGTCAGGTACTGCCTATTTGGCAAAGAAATGACAGCTTGGGACTCTCCACCTCGGCTCGGCACAAGCCATCAGTTCTCTGAAAGGTGCAGAGTCCACCACTTGGAAAGGGAGGGACTGCAGCACCAGCAACTTGGCCAGGAGCACGTTCAGCTTCTGAGCAGTTGGATGAGAGCATGCATACTGTTGTCTCTTGGCAATCGCTTCGGTGATCGATTGCTGAAGGAATGACTGACGAGGAGTAGGAGGGTGAGAAGCAGGAGCATCAGGACCAGTAGATGATGGGAAGGACAAACAGCTCCCTTCGGCTGAGGTGGTGGAGCCTTGACTGCCTGAAATCGGGTGCGTGCCACTGGGTGATGCAGCAGTTGCACTGAATGACTTCTACCACCGCTTTCTCCGTGAACCCCTGCAACACTACCCCGGGCACATTTGGCTCCCGACCTCCCACTGCTACCACCCTGCTGACTCCCGGCCACGCTAGCGACTTGCTGGCTTCGCCGCTGCCTCACGCGCAAGCAGCACCCTCTTCTCCCGATGATGATGAAGCCCCTTCGTCACCCGGCTCCCAATTGCGATCGGCTACATCATCATCAAGTACTGTCTGCACGTCACTGATGTCCTCCTGAACCGTCTCTGAGCCAGGAGACTGACCACTCGGATCACCAGCTCCCACCCCACTCTCCTCATCACTACTTGCCCGACTACTGAAGGAAGCGGCGGATGTCTCCCCCATATCTTGGCTGGGCAGTAGCTGCTGACTGTCCTCTAGTAGCTCGTCCTCACTGTATAGTGGAGCTGAGCCCACAGCATATAATACTTCTCGCGGTGAGGGAACAGAAAAGGACAGAGGCAGGTTGAGGACAGGTGAGGGCACAGGGCCTGCTCCCGGGCCATGCCAACTAAGGGTTGTGTCTGATGAACCCACCGACTCTTGGCTGGGGGTGTCTGATGTCACTTGGGACAAAGTGGATGACTGAGTCAACCATTCAAGAACTGCTGGGTTGCTGGTCAAGACAAGACCGCTGCGACTCCTGCTGCCACATCCCCTTACTCTGCTGCGACCTGCGCCAGAAACAATTAGGCCTCTGCCACTCCCCTGTGCAGGGCCTGGCACTTCTCTGTCTGACATACTGTTAGATCAAATTAATAAATAAAAAGGAAATTAAAACACCCTAAAAAAGTCTGTAATTTTGTCACTTCACCACACAACGGCTAATAATCCCCTTTTTTCCCCACTAATACACGCCAAAAAAGGCTTTAGAACATAAAACTGCACCACTGAACAGCAAATAATACTTTTTTTTGCCACTAATACACCCCAAAAAGGGCTGTAATTTTCTCACTTCACCACACAATGGCTAATAAGCCTTTTTTCCCCACTAATACAAGCCCAAAAATGCTTTAGAACATATAACTGCACCGCACAAGGGCAAATAAGACGTAGAAATATTTCCTTGTAATAAACCCTGTTAATGGCTGTATCACACAGCACTTGCACCCTAATAACAAGAACGGTTTGCTGGAATTACAGAGCTGTATAATGGCAATTTGGATCCCCAGTCAGTGCAGCAAGGTGTAATAGGATTGTTCCTATTACCCAGATGTAACCTCCCCTACTGAACCCTGTTCAACATAAATGCTGTGGAATGATTCCTCCCTATCCTTTCCCTACACTTCTAATGCTTTTTCCCTGAACTTCTATTGATCAAAATAAAAGTTTTAAAGTCTTTCCTAGCACTGTCCCTAGCGCCTGCTGAAGTCTCTCCCTGCACTAAGTACACTGGAAAATGGCTGAATGCAAGTTGGCTGAGGCTATTTATAGGGCTGTGACATCACAGTGCTGGCTGGCTGCGGATTGGCTGCATGCATGGCATCATGGGTGATCCCTCGTTCCCAGAGTTCTTTGCTCCATGTCCTAACACGTGCAGCAGCCATTTAAAAAAATGCGATTCGTTACCAGGAAGCGTGAGGAAATTCGGAATCAAATTTTTCCTGAAATTCGGATCGAATTCCTCTTCGTCAACTTCGATTTGCTCATCTCTAATCTGGAACATGTAAAAAAATAATTCCAATAGAGAAGAAAACTTAACAAGTGGCGTCCATTGTGCATGTTTACAATGGTTAATATCAGATGTCTTTTTCGGGACCGAAGCCCAGCAGGTGGTACATCTGTATTCGATAGTGGACGACACTGGAGTTCCGGATTCTAGGCGTGTCTTTAAAAGAAAACAAGCATGGTTTATCTATTATGGAAATCCACAGGGTGGACGTGACCTGCCTGGAAACAATGATTTGTTGTGAGTTTTTCTTTGTCTGTTGATGAGGAAGTTCTTATTAGGGTCACACATGTGTATGGGTCAGGAAAAAAAAAGACCCATGTCTCTCCAAGAATTTCTCACCTAACTTTGTGTACAAATATCTAAAGAGGTTCTCCATTCAATAAGAAATAGAAAACAGTTTGGCTTTAGTCCCACCAAGCCTCCATATCCCTTCTTTGCCCTCAATCCTGGTTGCAAGGCTTGAATAATCTAAGACAGATGGGTTCTAAGGATGGGTTATCTGACAAACTAATAAAAGAATGTAGTTAGGTTATGTATCCATTCCATAGCATCTAGTCCATAGTAAAACACTGACCTTATTCACAGTTAGATTGGCACTGTAGTGGCAGCAGAGATAGGGGAACGCCTCATGCCAGTTGATGCACCATAGTATTTCCCTTTTCAGCCTTCCAGATTATAGGGAGGGCAATCCCTTTGTGATTTAAGCAGTGGACATGCATCCCACCAGTTAAATCCCCAGTGGTTATACATTTATGACCCATCCAGGGGAAATACCCTTTAATGATGGCATCTCTGGTGGTCTAGTGCAGTGCAGGGGTGAATTTCCTGGTGGTCTCTAACAGGTAAAAATAACATCCGTGGTGGAGTAGTTCATTGAAAGAATTAATGACAGCATCCTTTTGGGCAAGTAATGGAGATGTAAATTAGAATATTCCTATGGGAAAGGACAGTAAAGAAGTTAAAGATAACAATGTCCATGGTGGTCTAGGCAGTAGAGGGGTTACTCTGAACACTCCTAGTGGTCCAGGGCAGTGAATAAGTTAATGGTCATATCCATGCGGGATAAGGTAGTGAAAGACATAAAAAATAACACCCCTGGTGGGCTACTTTAGTAAAGTAGTTAATGACAACATCCTTTGGTATTAGGGCAGTGAAGTGGTTGAAAACTTGGACTGAAGACCACAGGACTCTTTTTTTTGCTACTCTGCCTGTGACTGTGGACTGTCTATGAGAGACACATGGAGAGTGTTAGCAAAGGAAGAGAGTAAGAGAAGCAGGATACTATAGAGGATGTATAATCTACCCGGACATCCGGTAATGCCATGTTCCACTAGTCCTGTGGTTGCAACGCATAAGATCTCCGCTCCTGGTAGACCATGATCAATGCTTAGATGGAACCAACTTGGAGGCTATGCTGATGCCACCTCATGTGAGAATATAATCGTTAATTATGATCAAAACCATTGAGTTGCTCTCATGTCAAGTTCTGATCGTGTTTCTATTTGTTTATGACAATCGTCTGTCGAGCGTAGGAAGCAAACAAACTGTTTAATAGCCGAGGTGAAGGAAATGAGAGCTCGGGATGGAAGCCAGGACAAATAAATACAATCCAATAGAAATGAAACACAAACAGCTTGAGTCTAGATATAATCAATAGAACCACACGCAAGATAAAATAGGCTCCTACCCAGCTGAGGTATTAATGTAAGTGGGTTTGGCAGTCTGATCGCTGGTGGAATAGTCTGTCCCATAGATAAGGCAGGATATGGATGATGTAAGAGTCAGAGGTTCTTGGCATGTCATGAGATGCAGAAGAAGAAAACAGGGGGTCTTGGCCAATATCTTGGCTTAAACATTTTCGTGTGGTATCTGAGGGTGAGATGCTGGGTGAGGAGACGTCTGCTTGACACATTTGCAATTGTACATTTGTTTTTAATTAGGACGGAGCGTTATAATGACAAGCTTTACTAATTCAGAGGTTCTGCTTCCAGTAAGTAAACAAATAGATTCATTTAATGCTAATGTGGGATTAAACTTATGGTTACTGATCCTAATGAGCTGTGACAGAGAGGCTCGTTAGACTGGAATTTGACATTCAGCATCAGAAACCCAAACCAGATAGATTTTCAGAAAAGGAGAATCATGGGACTGTGCTCCAAGGAGGCCGATCCACAAAAGTATGGAACAGTAAGTATAATACAAACTTTCTCCTACAGGTTATGTGTAATTAAGGTGGCTTTATGAGACCTGCGGTGTCCTGGTGAACCCCTATAAGCATGTGACGACCCCATGGTTCAGTGCCATAGATCCATCTTCATGTGCTACCATATTGCACCACCATACAAGTACAGTATGCAGCAAGCCCCTGTGGGAGCTGGTGAAGAGGATGTGAGTGGTAGTGTCCCTAAAGTAGTGTTGTAGTGTCATGGTGTCCTACCTCAAGCTGTCGCTCTCTGGGATCCATTGCAGTGAAAGTCGTAGCACTGAAGAATGAGGCCAGAGTTGAACATAACAAAGTCCTTTTTACTAAGCGCAACGTAGAACTTGAAATACAAACAGTAGCTTTAGTGCAATTCTTCTCTGGCACCAGTAAAGATATTGAGGCATGTGGTTCGGTTGGGTTGTGGCAATTTAGCACTTAGGTGACACTAGTCTAGTGGTTGTTTGGCGAAGGGTGGCTTAGCTGTATTCCCTCACTTCACAGCAGTGTCTGTAGAAGCTGAAGGTCACAGTTCATTCTGCTGTCTTCTCAAGGCACTTTAGTAATGGTTCTTTCAGGAGACCATTCCAGGGATCTCACCATCCTGAAACTCGTCAGGCTCCAAGGTCTTCCAGCTGTACTAAAGAACTTCAGGCCTGGTTGGATTCACTAGCCACTAGCCTATCACCTAGCTGGAACTTGGATGCCAGCCCCACAGGTATCAGGGATGGCTGTATCTCCTTCAGGAACTCCTTGGACGGTCGCTTAGTGACCTTTCGTGGTGGGAACTGGAACCTCAGGGTTGGTATCTGTGACCAGCAAAACAGGAACCAGGACTTTACCTTTACAGAGAGGGGAAGCTGCAGGCCGAGCCCGCTTGATACCCAGTTCGGATCCTCCAGGCTTTGTTGAGACAGAGCATAGGAATGCCCCTATTCAGTGGAAATGGAAAGTCCACTTGTATCCCCATCAGAGAGGTTATCGGGTCTGCGATATCCACAGCCACCCGGAAAGTTCTGCATTTCCCTGGATTGGATGCCACCATCTCTGATGCAATCTGCGGCATAGACCTGGCCAGGGTGTCAGGCCTTGGCAGCCGAGGCACATTGCTATATGAAGAATCGCGTGGGTGAGATGGTGATTTGGCTGGTTGACAGTCTCTCCCTCTGGGAGCGAAGGGAGCCACGGGACTGGTTCCTCTTGGGACAAATGATGGATTAAATAGCACCGGAAGAGCATAGGGCCACCATCTGCCTCAACTTCCACTCACTCACCGGAGACAGTGGCGGCGGGAAGTCTGACTTGGGTGATCTTCCCACCATCTTGCAATGAAGGCTCTTCTGCCTTCTTCTCTAGTGCTTCAGCGAGACACCAGCTTCTAGCAATGGGCAAACTCTCTGTCCCAGGTACAAAATATTCTTCTGGCCCGAAGGCCCTTCGGTCTTGGCAAAATAATAAATGGGAGCGACACAGTTGAATTTGGGAAGGAACCTGCGGCCATCAACCAGGTGCATACGTAAACCTAGCATTAAATAATGCTGAAAGCTTCAGATCATTACGTAATTGGCCGGTGGCTGTCAGGAGGGCTCGAGTGACCCCTGGACATTAGCCCACAGAGAAAATTCCCTGTAGGGTCTATGGCCAGTCTGCCCTTGGTCCCGGGATTCGGACCCCTGACAATCTGACATTGATGATCGAACATGAGGATAGGCCATCAATATCAAACCCCCGAATAACCCCTTTAAACCATTTTGGAAAGTTGCATTATTTGTTTTATTTTAGATGCATTGCTACAATAAAAAGCCTTGTTGAAAAATTCCCCATACACTTAGTCATAGGATGTGCTCCTCAGTACCAACTGGAAGAGATTGTCATTACAAATTGCAACACAGCAATTAAACAGTGCTGGAGACTGTCACACAATAGTTGGAGATCTGTCAATGTGCAATTCACAAGGACATGGAGATCCTGCATTAGAACATGGAGGTTCTTGTACGTAACAGCATAAAGAACTCAGCCTTCATTCTTACTAGTTAATTCCAGCGGGTGGAGATATAGAATAATAATGGGTCAAAAATGAAGAAGCACTAATTCCAGCAATAATATTAACCCTTACACATAATTATGTTTTAATGATAACCTTACATAAATTACGTACACAGATCGATCACTACGGTAGAACTACCATAATCTAAGGCTAGCCACTAATAGGTGGGGAGACTCTCCCTAAACTCACACCCTAGTCTTCACCTTAGCCCAGGGACGGCCCCTAGTGGTGGGGACTCCCTGTCCTCGAACCTCGCTAGCACCTCCTACTGCACCCTAGAGTAGTGATCACGGATAGGGTACTTACCTAGTGGTAGACTACCGAACGAACATACAGACAAACAAACGGAAGGATGAACTATGCATACAACCCCAATGATATTAATACTTATCAAGAGGTACAAAGTACATCAGAAATTTAAAAGCACACCCTGTTAAGATAGTGTGATACATACAATAATTATAACAGAAAACCCCAACGCGTTTCCCCCACGGTGTGGGATCATCAGGGGGTAAATGAAGACAAATAATTAAATCAATAATAAAGATAGCGATGAACCATAATATAATGCGAGCTCCGTGAAACGGGTGTAGATCACCGATTCTGGTACACCAGTGTCACTCAATGTATGATATTTAATAGTTGGACCCACGGATAATAGTGAGAGGAGGAGAGAGCCCATCCAGTCCGGCGACCCAAGAGTAAGAAGATATTTACTCGGACCAGAGGAGGAGCCGATATGGAGGACCAGACACCGAATGTGACCTAAAGTGGGGACTAGTCCACTTGTTTGTTGACCACCGAGCAATCAATCATAAGCTGTAGGTTACAACTTGATGATCTGGCCCGGCATCTGAATTGCAGGGCAATATAACTGTGCCCTACTGTGCCACTCCAGCACCCTATGTTACATCTGTTTACCATATTTGATCCAATCGGATAACTGGCACTCCGCTAATATAAGGCTTCCCCTGTATTCATGACGGTATGTAAGTAAATATCTTCTTACTCTTGGGTCGCCGGACTGGACGGGCTCTCTCCTCCTCTCACTATTATCCGTGGGTCCAACTATTAAATATCATACATTGAGTGACACTGGTGTACCAGAATCAGTGATCTACACCCGTTTCACGGAGCTCGCATTATATTATGGTTCTCCGCTATCTTTATTATTGATTTAATTATTTGTCTTCATTTACCCCCTGATGATCCCACACCGTGGGGGAAACGCGTTGGGATTTCTGTTATAATTATTGTATGTATCACACTATCTTAACAGGGTGTGCTTTTAGATTTCTGATGTACTTTGTACCTCTTGATAAGTATTAATATCATTGGGGTTGTATACATAGTTCATCCTTCCGTTTGTTTGTCTGTATGTTCGTTCGGTAGTCTACCACTAGGTAAGTACCCTATCCCTGATCACTACTCTAGGGTGCAGTAGGCGGTGCTAGCCGAGGTTCGAGGACAGGGAGTCCCCACCACTAGGGGCCGTCCCTGGGCTAAGGTGAAGACTAGGGTGTGAGTTTAGGGAGAGTCTCCCCACCCATTAGTGGCTAGCCTTAGATTATGGTAGTTCTACCGTAGTGATCGATCTGTGTACGTAATTTATGTAAGGTTATCATTTAAACATAATTATGTGTAAGGGTTAATATTATTGCTGGAATTAGTTCATTCTTACTAGCACTTAGGAGCAGGAATATTGAACCAAGATCTCAGATTAAAGTCGTTCCTAATTAGCTCATTGAAAATCAGAATATTTTTACTTCCAAAATGTTATCTTGTAAATGGCCCTCTGCAGAGGTGTAACTGCAATAAGCCAGGGTCCAGTGCAAAATGTGTAACAGACCTCCCCCTTTTATGTGCCGTTTATTGTCCTGATGTCTTCTCATGCTTGCCAACTTCAGGGATATAAGAAAGAAAGAATGTAGACTTGTAAAGCACTGTGCAAAAATGTAGCCATCATCTTGCCTACATAGGACACCCCTTTAACCTACAGCATTAGAATCCCCTATTAATATGGACCCTAGACCAGACTTCCTTTTCATACGGACCCCTGAAATAGACAACACCCTAAATTAATTTCCCAGATCAGATTCCCTCTTTATATAGACCCCAGACCAAACACCACCTTAATATAGACCCCACACTAGATACCCCCCAAAACTGTATATCAACCTCATCAGCTCCTACTGCTCTATAGCACGTTGCCTGCAGATTGTGCTATATTTTAGGTCCTCTTAAATACAGGCCTCAGACCAGACTACACCCTATATATAGACCCCATACCACGCTACCTAAACGTCTAAATACAGACCCTAGGGCTGACTACCCCTTAAATACAGGCTGTAGACCAGACATTCCCCAAAATACAAACTCCAGACCAACCTCTACTCTTTTCAACAATCCTCTTCACTTCTGGTCTGATGGGTTGTTTCTGTACTGGCCCATAAGTAATAGACAGTAGTGATAAGTGACTGGCTCCAATGTCACCTCTAAATGGATTTATTTTTGGCTGGATTTTTGGGACCTATTACTGTGTCAGAGCCTGGGCCTACTGGAGGGTCCTCTGGTACAGCCTGGGCCCAATGGAGGGTCCTTTGGTACAGTGATGGGCCAGTCTGACCTGGTATCTTTTTTTAAGCAAGGTACAATAGGTTCTTCTCCTAACCAGCTGTTGCAATACTATAAATGGAATTTAGGGTGGTAGTCTTTAAGAGTTTCCAAAACTTTGTATGAACACCTGTTATGACATCATAATTATCCCAACTGTTGATATTAGGCCTGATGAAATGAGAATGTTATTGGGTATTTTGGAAAATGTGGTTGGAAAGTAATGAGTAGAGACAATTTTGTGGTAATCATTATCTACATTAAGTAACCGGATACCATCACCATGCCCATGGAGGTGGAGGTTCTCATGCTTGATTAGACAATGTGTCTTCTAGGTACATTTATTCATGTGTGTACAGGTTCAGTGACCTCAAACCTCTGTCTCACGCTGAAGACTAAGGTATTTACAATTTCCCAGATTTGCGAGGTCTAGCAGATATATGTTCGATCAACATAGTGGTCTAACCACCAACCACAAACATTTCCATGAGTCCAAGTCAACCCCAGAGGGCCAGAAGTGAAGTCTTTTCCACTAAACTGTTGGCTGATTATACAAACATATCTTGCCTCCTCAAGCAGAACCACATAACTTTCATTTTTCCACATCACAAATGTTCTCTCGTAATCCTTAAACTTTTTTGGAACTTTACGCTCGTATGCCCAATACCACAAACACTAATCTTCCTCAAGTTGGAAACCACAAAGGTTATTTGGCCATTTGTCCCCTAACAGAAAGCAGAAGATCCTTTACAAACATGCCTGGAACAAAACAAAAAAATCTAAAAAAATGTACAGTGAAAGGAACATCGTGCTTTTTGTAATATTTTGAAACCGCAAAACTTTCCGGTGATATGGGCTAATGAAAGCCATTCATGCTCTAAGGAAAATTGAATTGTTTGTGTACTGAGTGATTTGCTATTAATTGACAATTATTATTTACTTGAGAAATATTATTCTTTCTGGGCCTCGTAGAGAATCGTTTCTGCCAGATGATGCTCGGCCAACAGAAGCTTCCTTTGGCCTTGCGGAGTTCATAATTCACAAAACTCAGTTTGTACAGATCTGTATCAGTGAATTCTAAGCTGTTCGCTGTGTGAATGGCTAGCATAGCAAAAAAAGTAGTGGGGTGAGGGTATAACTATACATGTTCTACAATACTTTTGCATCAGAGTCAACACAATGCCCAAAACTGCACCCTGTGTTCAAGATGTAGCCTTACAAGTGATTCATATCAGAGGATTTACATACAGGAATCATGGGTGTTTAGCTCTCTTTTCAAGCATCCTAATATTTTCAGTTAAAGAATGCTATGGTTGCTATCTAGAACCACAGCCAGCAAGCTAAAAAAAACTGATACAAATTTTCCCAAACCACTCTCGTTGGTAGGAAGCAAAGGCTACCCTTAGGTTCTTCACCAGAGCCCCCTGTAAGGCCAGAGACTTGGCTGGATACGTCTACAAAGTAAGGTAGCAAAAAACTAGTGCATGCTCGCTAGAAACATATCTACTAGAATGACCAAGGTAAATGGAGTAGTAGACAAGCAGGTTCAGAACCAAGAGTAATGGATAGGCCCAAACAGCAGACTAGGGGTTAATCCACAAACCAGCCATGGACAGAATTTCAGGAGAATCAGTAGAAGCCAATTCAGTGGATGAGGGGGTTGATACAGAAACCTTGGTCGCTACATAGAAAATTAACAAGCACGTCTACAGTTCAGATAGAAAGCACAGAGGTACAGAGCCAGGGCACATACAGACGCAATCACCAGCAGCTGGACATAACTGAGTAGTGGACCTAACACCCCACCTATCTTTGGGATTGGGTGCTGAGCCAGGAACCGGATTGGCTCAGCTTCCAGCCCAACTGATAGGCCGATTAAGCTGAACCCTCATGGCACAGCCATGCACAGAATTTTGGCTGGGGAAAATCCTGAAAATTTGCATTGGCTTTTGCAGTCGCCGATTGGCATGGAGTGCTATATTGCTGTAGATTACAGTAAAATCTGTACATTAAAATACATGAATTGTATATTTTAGATTGTATCATCTACTGTTTTCCTTCTGTTCCAAAACCCAGAACACTGCATGGCATGATCAGCTCTGCTACATGTGTTTATTAATATAGAAAATATGGGCTTTTGATGTTGCATTAAAGTACAGTCTTGGTAATATGGCCATCATCAAAGTATTTCTATTTTACTATACATTTTGGAGTTTAACCCCCTTTTCCCACCCGGAATCCTGTACTTTCCCACATACAGTGCAATATAAATATACAATGTGGCAGTATATCCCAGTGCCAGAAATGATGATACGTGCTGGATCTACAGATTGGAGCAATGTGTCTTGCTCCCCCTCCCATGAGATGAAGAAAGAATAAACTGGGTCATGTCGTGTATATTTTTGTATTTTGATGCCGTGCAGCGACTGCGGCCCTGTCGTCTTCCGCACAATAGGACTCACAGTTCATGCCATGGGCGCAGGGACAGGGGCACTGGGGTCCATCTTCCTTTCTTGTTTATTCAGTCTTCGGGCTTATTGTGAATGGAGTCTGCCTTGTGTATATGAAACATAAGCTGTTTTTGTAAAGGAAGATGTTTTGTTAAGTTCTCGGAGCAGTGTTTGTTATCTTACCCCCTAAACGCCTTGGAGAACGTAGAGAACATCTGAGTATTCTCACTTCTTCCAATCACAGAATGATATAACTCAGCACTGACCCTATAGTATTCCACAGCTCCTGAGAATTTACCATTATAATAAGTTCTAAGCTATATGGAGGTTTTTCAGTAGTGCCAAAATCCTATGTCTATGGTAGGCCTAAATGTGTTCCAATGTATTTCTGCTGGAAAAAAATTGGTAAAACAAAGCCTTCAAAGACAATCATGTGGATTTTCAAACGACCAAGTAGTCCTATTTAGTGAAGGGGTTTATGAATACATACCTGGTGGTCCGATTCCAACTCTAGTGTGCTGGGGTAGGAGTTAAGGATAATATCTATGGTAGTTTAGGTAAGTAAAGGGGTTAATAGTAAATGCATTGTGGGGTAGGGCTGTGAACAAGATAATAACATGCCTAGTGCTCTAGGACACTAAAGGGGTTAGAAAGTGTAACACCTCTGATGGTCTAGGCCAGTAAATGAGTTACTGATAACATCTCTGATGGTCTAGGGCAATAAAAGGGTTACTGATAACATCTCTGATGGTCTAGGGCAATAAAAGGGTTACTGATAACATCTCTGAAGGTCAAGGGCAGCAAAATCACTGGTGGTCTATGCAATGAAAGTGTTAATAAGAACATCCCTGGTGGTCTAGAGAAATGACCGTATTAACATTAACCTCTGTGGTTGTCTAGTGAGGTGAAAGGGTAATGGTAATAGCTATGGTGTTGTAGGATAGCGACTGTGTTAATAATATCTCTGGGGGTCTAGGGCGGTGAAAGAGTTAGTGCTAACATCCTTGGTGGTTTATTACTGTGAAGGGGAAGAGGATAGTGGTAACATCCTTGGTGCTGTAGGACAGTGTAAATAATAACATCCCTGGTGGTCTGTGAAAGTGAATGGCATAACAGTGATATCCTTGATGTTCCAGGGCAGTGGAGGACTAAATTATTACACCCCTGGTGGTCTCGGAAAGTGAATGGAATGGCAGTAGTATCCTTGATGTTCTACTGCAGTGAATAAATAAATTGTAACATCCATTAAAGGGGGTTGTCTCACTTCAGCAAGTGGCATTTATCATGTAGAGAGAGTTAATATAAGGCACTTACTAATGTATTGTGTTTGTCCATATTGCCTCCTTTGCTGGCTGGATCGATTTTTCCATCACATTATACACTACTCGTGTCCATGGTTACGACCATCCTGCAATCCATCAGTGGTGGCTGTACTTGCACATTATAGGAAAAAACACTAGCCTATGTGCACTCCCATGGTTCCGGCCACCAGAGAGGCTGGCGCTTTTTCCTACAGTGTGTAAGCACGACCACCACTGCAGGATGCAGGATGGTCATAACTATGGACACAAGCAGTGTATAATGTGATGGAAAAATGAGTCCAGCCAGCAAAGGAGGCAATGTGGACAATCACAATACATTACCTTGTATTAACGTTCTCTAATAAATGCTATTTGATGAAGTGAGACAACCCCTTTAAGGAGTACATCCCTAGTGGTCTAGTTTATGAAGGGTTTTTATAACTGGTATAACTGGTGGTCTAGAGAAGTTAAGAAGTGAAAGGTAACATTCCTGGTAGTCTAGTTTAGGGAAGGTGTTGATAACAATAGCATCCCTGGTTGTCTAGGGCAGAAAACTCTCCTGGACAGGAGGCTGTAGAACTTATTTTTCCTCCTCCATCTGTGGCTCTTGACTGCTCAGACACATTAGATAATCATAGACTTTCTCTTGGCTAATTGGGATGATGCAGTGTGTAGGGGAGGCCAGAGAAACAGGGTACATGTTGTAAACTCTCTTGTGGCCACAGTTCCCTCCACTGCACGGTTTTGCAGATGAACAGGCCAAATGTCCACCTTTCTGGTTATCTAAAATTTCAAGCTTTCTTTTCATAGGACTCTACATTTCTATTGAATTAGCTAGATGAGTCGTTGTTGAGTTGGTTTCCAGGAAAGTGGGCTGAGTATCATAGTAGTACTATGTCTCCATAATGTCTACCTTGTGTATTCGTTCTGGGATGAGATGATACAAGACACTGATTGGAGGAATATTCTATAATAACCCGGCCTTGTAACTAATTTACTCTAATTATCTTCATCAGCTCCACACCCGTATCCATGTTTGTCAGTTCTTTCATTGAGAAGGCAAGAATAATCAAGATGTACCTAGAGTTGGGTGAACTCATTGCTCCAATCATCTATCTGTACGGAAAATCCCACAATCTATGATTGCAGCTAATCAAGATGGAGTTCTTGACCTTTTCAGCTGGTCATAGACACAGAAAACTATGTTGGTTTCAGCTCATGACCCAATATCTTGTGTCGTCTGAACATTTGACTTTGAGTCATTTTCAAACAGGAATTTTCTAGTGGATGCCAAAAAATTAAGGGGCTTGGGTACTGGTTCTCATTAAGGAGATTCAGGTGCTCTATAGCTGATTACCTATAGACAGTGCTCTATGGGAAAAGTAGGCAAATTAGTTCTTCTCCAGAGGAAACTGAGCCAAACTGAGACTGCTCCAAAAGATAGAGCCCCCACAAGTAGACAGCTTTCTTCAGGAGGAGAGCTAATCTTCACATTGCTTACCCATGGAGAATTATCTGTAGGCAAGTCTCCAAACACAACTTGGTTCTCCTCAATCTGAAGGAGTAGCAAAGCGTCTGCATCAAGGGCATCTCATCAATGCCCTACTCTCTACCAATGAATGTCTTTCTTTTTGAGAAATGCTGATTGGCTTACATTCATTTGGCCATAGAACTGGATTTACCAAGTGGTGTAAAATAATTCTCCTGTGCCCTGATGCAAAATCTGTAAGTCCCCCAGTTAACACTGAGGAATCCTCTTGGTTCCCACAGGATTCAGATTCCACGGGTGACCCCTGCACCCAACTCTTCGAGCTTTCACCATATGTCCAAGATCCAGGCTCACAAAAAACTCCCAAGGCAAAGTTAAAAAGTTCTCCCTTTTCCCTGCTAGGTCTCTCATGTTCATAGGCATCACAGGGATCATTAACAAAGCCAGACATTTAATTTATAGATAGAAACCAGGTCCGGATCTAGGGTGCACCCATTTTAGAAGCTGTACCTGGCAATGGGGACTTGGAGGTAAGAGTACTTTGACTTCTAGATGACAACACATGACCACTTGGTCACCATGCCAACTTCAGAACTACAGTACCAAATTGACAAAGATTTCTGCTAGAGGTGATAATTTGGCTCACAAAGAAATCATCATGAGCACATATCAGATATTCCTGGTAGGTGTCTTGGGATATAGCCATAAGAATGATTTTCCTTTCAAGGCATCTTGGATTTTAAGCTAAGCTCCATCCTCCAGCTATCTAATAGAGTAGAGTTGACCGTCTGCCTGATCTTTATGCTTTCCTGCAGCTCTTCATGTGCCGCCTGCACTTATTACCATTCAGTAACATGTAGCATCTAATAACTGGAGCAACACTCATCTGCTTCTCATCAGGACTGGAGGCCTCCATGCTGTATTCAACACAGCTGAGAAGGACTCTCGAGATCAATTTTTTTCCCAGAGTCTTTGAGTTCAAGAATTTCCTGAACGCTTTTATTACAATTTTTATATCTAAGCTTAAACAATATAGAGCAAGGCATGAAACTGATGAAGGGGTCTGGGATATTTAATGAAGAGCGTTTTATGGAGCTACATGAGAGTGCTTGGTCTTAATTTAAGATGTTGTGGCTACCATATGTTCTGGGTGATGTGGAGGGAACACCGGACTTCTGCAATATGAGACCAGCTCTAAGTAATCACAGACCTCTATCTAGATAAATGGAAACATGGGTCTCTCAAGGTCCATGTATCCTGACAAAAAAAGACCTATTATAGTATGGTGAGGAGGTAACAAGAGATGTAGCTGCTTATGGTATGGATGCAGCAGAGTATAATACTCATGAGTAGGGTCGTACCGAACTTTTGGATTTTTGGACCCCGAACCCGAACATTTCAGTAAAAGTTTGGGTTCAGGTTCGGTGTTCGGCGCTTTCTTAGCGCTTTTTGAAAGGCTGCAGAGCAGCCAATCAACAAGTGGTTAACTGTCTGACCTTAGAAGCCATCACAGCCATGCCTACTAATGGCATGGCTGTGATTGGCCAGTGTAGCATGTGACCCAGCCTCTACATAAGCTGGGGTCACGTAGAGCTGCACGTCACTCCGCTGTTACAAGTGTAGGGAGAGGATGCTGCTGGACTTGTGATTTCAGGGAGAGCATAGGAGAGAATCTAACTCAGCGATCTACAGAGAAATAGCTGTGTGGGTGCAGGGCACTATCGTTTTACCCTGCCCTGAGCTCATTGACCAAAATTACTAACTTTTAGAATTCTGTTAGTTAGGTGGGCGGCGGCGGCCATTTTATGCATGCTCAGTGCACCAGCACTTCATCTGAGCTTTTGGGAAATTTCAAATCACAATTTTTTTTTGGGCAAACTACAACATCTGTATTAGTCAGTGTGCAATTTAAGGTAGAAATACACCCATCATTTTCTGGGGTTTTAAAAACACACTTTTTTTTGCCAAAAAAACAGTATTTTCCTGATCTGCAAGTGTTAAATTCAAGTTTAATATATACAGCTTTCATATTCTGTTTCCAGAAAAAGGACCTTTTTGGCAATCTACAACATCTGGATTAGTCGGTGTACAACTTAAGCTAGAAATACACCCATCATTTTCTGGGGTTTTAAAAACACACTTTTTTGACAAAAACCACTACAGGGAATGCAGAATTATTAGGCAAGTTGTATTTTTGAGGATTAATTTTATTATTGAACAACAACCATGTTCTCAATGAACCAAAAAAACTCATTAATATCAAAGCTGAATATTTTTGGAAGTAGTCTTTAGTTTGTTTTTAGTTTTAGCTATTTTAGGGGGATATCTGTGTGTGCAGGTGACTATTACTGTGCATAATTATTAGGCAACTTAACAAAAAACAAATATATACCCATTTCAATTATTTATTTTTACCAGTGAAACCAATATACCATCTCAACATTCACAAATATACATTTCTGACATTCAAAAACAAAACAAAAACAAATCAGTGACCAATATAGCCACCTTTCTTTGCAAGGACACTCAAAAGCCTGCCAATCATGGATTCTGTCACTGTTTTGATCTGTTCACCATCAACATTGCGTGCAGCAGCAACCACAGCCTCCCAGACACTGTTCAGAGAGGTGTACTGTTTTCCCTCCTTGTAAATCTCACATTTGATGATGGACCACAGGTTCTCAATGGGCTTCAGATCAGGTGAACAAGGAGGCCATGTCATTAGATTTTCTTCTTTTATACCCTTTCTTGCCAGCCACGCTGTGGAGTACTTGGACGCGTGTGATGGAGCATTGTCCTGCATGAAAATCATGTTTTTCTTGAAGGATGCAGACTTCTTCCTGTACCACTGCTTGAAGAAGGTGTCTTCCAGAAACTGGCAGTAGGACTGGGAGTTGAGCTTGACTCCATCCTCAACCCGAAAAGGCCCCACAAGCTCATCTTTGATGATACCAGCCCAAACCAGTACTCCACCTCCACCTTGCTGGCGTCTGAGTCGGACTGGAGCTCTCTGCCCTTTACCAATCCAGCCACGGGCCCATCCATCTGGCCCATCAAGACTCACTCTCATTTCATCAGTCCATAAAACCTTAGAAAAATCAGTCTTGAGATATTTCTTGGCCCAGTCTTGACGTTTCAGCTTGTGTGTCTTGTTCAGTGGTGGTCGTCTTTCAGCCTTTCTTACCTTGGCCATGTCTCTGAGTATTGCACACCTTGTGCTTTTGGGCACTCCAGTGATGTTGCAGCTCTGAAATATGGCCAAACTGGTGGCAAGTGGCATCTTGGCAGCTGCACGCTTGACTTTTCTCAGTTCATGGGCAGTTATTTTGCGCCTTGGTTTTTCCACACGCTTCTTGCGACCCTGTTGACTATTTTGAATGAAACGCTTGATTGTTCGATGATCACGCTTCAGAAGCTTTGCAATTTTAAGAGTGCTGCATCCCTCTGCAAGATATCTCACTATTTTTGACTTTTCTGAGCCTGTCATGTCCTTCTTTTGACCCATTTTGCCAAAGGAAAGGAAGTTGCCTAATAATTATGCACACCTAATATAGGGTGTTGATGTCATTAGACCACACCCCTTCTCATTACAGAGATGCACATCACCTAATATGCTTAATTGGTAGTAGGCTTTCGAGCCTATACAGCTTGGAGTAAGACAACATGCATAAAGAGGATGATGTGGTCAAAATACTCATTTGCCTAATAATTCTGCACGCAGTGTATTTTCAGGCCTTGCAGCATCAGCACGTGTGAAATTACAGGCTTATATACTGCTGTCAAATTCAGTTGTTAAACAAATACTCGTTTGGGCCAAAAAAGTTTATTTGTCAGCCTTTGATGCAGATGTCATTGTGAGATACACCCTTAATACATTTGGGTAAGATTCAGAGATTTTAAATACCGCCATTTGGTGCACACATATTGAATTCAGGCCTACAGAGGTTCAGGCCCTGTGAGATACCCCCCTACATACAGGGGTTTGAATCAGGCATTTGAAATACAGCCATTTTGGGCAAACAAATCTTTAATTGAGGCCTAGTCTGGTTCAGGCCGTGTGAGATGCACCCTTTACATACTGTCGTTCTATTCTACTATTAATTAAACACCCATTTAGGGCAAGATCCTAAATTTGAGAAATATGAGGAGAGCGTCAAATAAGGGACGTGGCCCAGGTCATGGTGCTGCTAGTGGAGCTCCTGTTGCAGGGAGAGGACGTGGTCGATCTGTGCCAGCTACACGCACAAGTGAAACCCCTTCCTCAGGTGCGAGTAGGCGACAAAACCTGCAGCGGTATTTGGTCGGGCCTAATGCTGCTCTACGAATGGTGAGGCCTGAACAAGTACAGGTGATAGTAGATTGGGTTGCTGACAGTGGATCTAGTTCCTTCACATTGTCTCCCACCCAGTCTCCTGCTGAAAGACCACAGTTGGCACCTACAGCCGATGTCCATCTGTCTTTCACCTCACCCCCTTGCAAATCAGCCAAGCAGTCTGAGCCCCAAGTCATGCAGCAGTCTCTTCTGCTTTTTGATGACTCTGTTAGCAGGGTTTCCCAGGGCCATCCACCTAGCCCTGCCCCAGAAGTGGAAGAGATTGAGTGCACCGATGTCCAACCACTTATCTTACCCACATGGAATCAAGGTCATGCGAGTGACAAATGTAGTTCGGAGGAAGAGTCGGTGGTCGCACAGAGCCACCAGCACAGCAGAAGAGGGAGCAGGGTACAAAAGCGGAGCGGCCGTCCTCTAGACAGTACGCCTGCTACTGCCCACCGCAGCAAGGGACCGAGCATACCAAAGCCAGCTCCAAGGAGTTCCCTGGCGTAGCAGTTCTTCAGACAATGTGCTGATGACAAGACACGAGTGGTTTGCACGCTGTGCAATCAGAGCCTGAAGCGAGGCATAAACGTTCTCAACCTGAGCACAACCTGCATGACCAGGCATCTAAGTGCAAAGCACGAGCTGCAGTGGAGTAGACACCTCAAAAACCAAGAAGGGTCTCAGGCCCCTCCTGCTCCCTCTTCTGCTGCTGCCTCGGCCTCTTCATCCACCTCTGGAGTGACAGTGCCAACTGCCACCCCGCAAACAGAGGATCTTCCAGCAACACCAACACCTGGGTCACCAAGCATCTCCACAATGTCCCATGGAAGCGTTCAGCTCTCCATCTCCCAAATCTTGGAGAGAAAGCGTAAATTCCCACCTACCCACCCTCGATCCCTGGCCCTGAATGCCAGCATTTCTAAACTGCTGGCCTTTGAAATGCTGTCATTCAGGCTGGTGGAGACGGACAGCTTCAAACAGCTCATGTCGCTTGCTGTCCCACAGTATGTTGTTCCCAGCCGCCACTACTTCTCCAGGAGAGCCGTACCTTCCCTGCACAACCAAGTATCGGATAAAATCAAGTGTGCACTGCGCAACGCCATCTGTGGCAAGGTCCACCTAACCACAGATACGTGGACCAGTAAGCAAGGCCAGGGACGCTATATCTCCCTAACTGCACACTGGGTAAATGTAGTGGCGGCTGGGCCCCAGGCGAAGAGCTGTTTGGCGCACGTCCTTCCGCCGCCAAGGATCGCAGGGCAACATTCTTTGCCTCCTGTTGTCTCCTCTTCCTACTCAGCTTCCTCCTCCTCTTCTTCCACCTCCTCATCCGGTCAGCGACAGACCTTCACCACCAACTTCAGCACAGCCCGGGGTAAACGTCAGCAGGCCATTCTTAAACTGATGTGTTTGGGGGACAGGCCCCACGCCGCGCAGGAGTTGTGGCGGGGTATAGAACAACAGACCGACGAGTGTTTGCTGCCAGTGGGCCTCAAGCCCGGCCTGGTGGTGTGCGATAATGGGCGAAATCTCGTTGCAGCTCTGGGACTAGCCGGTTTGACGCACATCCCTTGCCTGGCGCATGTGCTGAATTTGGTGGTGCAGAAATTCATTCACAACTACCCCGACATGTCAGAGCTGCTGCATAAAGTGCGGGCCGTCTGTGCGCGCTTCCGGCGTTCTCATCCTGCCGCCGCTCGGCTGTCTGCTCTACAGCGTAACTTCGACCTTTCCGCTCACCGCCTCATATGCGACGTGCCCACCAGGTGGAACTCCACCTTGCACATGCTGGACAGACTGTGCGAGCAGCAGCAGGCCATAGTGGAGTTTCAGCTGCAGCACGCACGGGTCAGTCGCACTGCGGAACAGCACCACTTCACCACCAATGACTGGGCCTCCATGCGAGACCTGTGTGCCCTGTTGCACTGTTTCGAGTACTCCACCAACATGGCCAGTGGTGATGACGCCGTTATCAGCGTTACAATACCACTTCTATGTCTCCTTGAGAAAACACTTAGGGCGATGATGGAAGAGGATGTGGCCCAGGACGAGGAGGAGGAAGAGGGGTCATCTCTAACACTTTCAGGCCAGTCTTTTAGAAGTGGCTCAGAAAGAGGATTTTTGCAACAGCAGAGGCCAGGTACAAATTTGGCCAGACAGGGCCCACTACTGGAGGACGAGGAGGAGGAGGATGGGGATGAAGCATGTTCACAGCGGGTGGCATCCAACGCAGCTCGGGCCCATCACTGGTGCGTGGCTGGGGGAATACGGAGGACGATGACGATACGCCTCCCACAGAGGACAGCTTGTCCTTACCTCTGGGCAGCCTGGCACACATGAGCGACTACATGCTGCAGTGCCTGCGCAACGACTGCAGCTTTGCCCACATTTTAACGTGTGCGGACTACTGGGTGGCCACCCTGCTGGATCCCCGTTACAAAGACAATAGCCGTCCTTAATTCCCTCACTGGAGCGTGATTGGAAGATGCGCGGCTACAGGAACACGCTGGTAGATGCGCTCCTGAGAGCATTCCCGACTGACGCCGGGGGACAAGTGGAAGCACAAGGCGAAGGCAGGGGGGGAGGAAGAGGTCGCCAACGCAGCTGTGTCAGCGCCAGCACCTCAGAAGGCAGGGTTAGCATGGCCGACATGTGGAAAAGCTTTGTCACCTCGCCGAAACAACCGGCCACAACTGCTGATATGGAGCGTGTTAGCAGGAGGCAGCAATTGATCAACATGGTGGAACAGTACCTGTGCACACGCCTACATGTACTGACTGATGGTTCTGCCCCATTCAACTTCTGGGTCTCCAAATTGTCCACATGGCCAGAGCTTGCCCTGTATGTCTTGGAGGTGCTGGCCTGCCCTGCAGCCAGTGTACTCTCTGAACGTGTATTTAGCATGGCAGGAGGCGTCATTACAGACAGACGCAGCCGCCTGTCCACAGCCAACGTGGACAAGCTCACGTTAATTAAAATGAACCAGGCTTGGATCCCTCAGGACTTGTCTGTACCTTGTGCAGAATAGACAGTTCTAACAGCCTCAACCATCCATCCTTGTACTCAAGTCAAGTGCACTTATTCCTTTTTTTATATTTTTTTATATGTCCCAATATTTTGGGGGCTACCCCTATGTAAAAATGCAAAATAACACACATCTGTGTTGGCTACCTATTCCTCCTTCGCAGCCGCTTCCACCAAGACTGCCACGTGAGTCTACACGGCCACATCCATTCATTGACCGCCTCCTCAACCTCCTAGATCATTCCTAATTTTTATTTTTTTTAAGGTCTTTTATGTTTTTTTTAAAGTCATTTCCCTATCCACATTTGTTTGCAGAGCATTTTCCATGCTCTTAAGCACATTTTGCTGCCTTTTGCAGCCCTCTAGCTCTTTCCAGGGCTATTTTAGAGCCATTTTAGTGGCCAAAAGTTTGGGTCTCCATTAACTTCAATGGTGTTCGGGTTCGGGGTCAAGTTCGGGTCCCGAACCCAAACTTTTTTTTAAAGTTCGGCCAAACCTGCCGAACCTGAACATCCAGGTGTCCGCTCAACTCTACTCATGAGTACTGAGATTAATATTATTATATAAGCTCTGCAAATAATATAAGTATGAAGACACTATGGATGATCTACATGGGTACTGTGACTGGTACTGTTATATGTGCACTATGAGGAGCATTATCATGCAGATACCATATCTGATACACATGGGTACTGTGACTGTGCTATTTGATGTGCACTATGAATAGGATTATTTTACAGATGCAACGGATGATTCTGTGCATGAGTACTGTGACAGGTACTATTATATAAAGACTATGGGGGTCATTTATCAAACTGGTGTAAAGTAGAACTGGCCTAGTTGCGCATAGCAACCAATCAGACTCCACCTTTCATTTTGGACAGCTCCTTTGGAAAATGAAAGGAGAAATCTGATTGGTTGCTATGGGCAACTAAGCCAGTTCTACTTTACACCAGTATCATAAATGACCCCCTATGTATATTATTATAATATGGATGCTATAGATAATGTACAGTCGTGGCCAAAAGTTTTGAGAATTACATAAATATTGGAAATTGGAAAAGTTGCTGCTAAGTTTTTAGAATAGCAATTTGCATATACTCCAGAATGTTATGAAGAGTGATCAGGTGAATTGCATAGTCCTTCTTTGCCATGAAAATTAACTTAATCCCAAAAAAAACTTTCCACTGCATTTCATTGCTGTCATTAAAGGACCTGCTGAGATCATTTCAGTAATCGTCTTGTTAAGGGCTCTTTCACACTTGCGTTGTCCGGATCCGGCGTGTACTCCATTTGCCGGAATTACACGCCGGATCCGGAAAAACACAAGTGAACTGAAAGCATCCGTCTTCAAAATGCATTCAGTGTTACTATGGCACCCAGGACGCTATTAAAGTCCTGGTTGCCATAGTAGGAGCGGGGAGCGGGGGAGCGGTATACTTACAGTCCGTGCGGCTCCCGGGGCGCTCCAGAATGACGTCAGAGCGCCCCATGCGCATGGATGACGTGTCCATGTGATCACGTCATCCATGCGCGTGGGGCACCCTGACACTGTCACTCTGGAGCGCCCGGGGAGCCGCACGGACGGTAAGTATACTGCTCCCCCGCTCCCCACTACTACTATGGCAGCCAGGACTTTAGAGTCCCGGCAGCCATGGTAACCACTCTGAAAAAGCTAAACGTCGGATCCGGCGATGCGCCGAAACGACGTTTAGCTTAAGGCCGGATCCGGATTAATGCCTTTCAATGGGCATTAATTCCGGATCCGGCCTTGCGGCAAGTGTTCAGGATTTTTGGCCGGAGCAAAAAGCGCAGCATGCTGCGGTATTTTCTCCGGCCAAAAAACGTTCCGTTCCGGAACTGAAGACATCCTGATGCATCCTGAACGGATTTCTCTCCATTCAGAATGCATTAGGATAAAACTGATCAGGATTCTTCCGGCATAGAGCCCCGACGACGGAACTCTATGCCGGAAGAAAAGAACGCAAGTGTGAAAGGGCCCTAACTCAGGTGGGAATGTTGACGAGCACAAGGTTGGAGATCATTATGTCCGGCTGATTGGGTTAAAATGGCAGACTTGACATGTTAAAAGGAGGGTGATGCTTGAAATCATTGTTCTTCCATTGTTAACCATGGTGACCTGCAAAGAAACGCGTGCAGCCATCATTCCGTTGCATAAAAATGGCTTCACAGGCAAGGATATTGTGGCTACTAAGATTGCACCTCAATCAACAATTTATAGGATCATCAAGAACTTCAAGGAAATACTTTCAATTCTTGTTAAGAAGGCTTCAGGGCGTCCAAGAAAGTCCAGCAAGTGCCAGGATCGTCTCCTAAAGAGGATTCAGCTGCGGGGTCGGAGTGCCACCAGTGCAGAGCTTGCTCAGGAATGGCAGCAGGCAGGTGTGAGCGCATCTGCACGCACAGTGAGGCGAAGACTTTTGGAAGATGGCCTGGTGTCAAGAAGGGCAGCAAAGAAGCCACTTCTCTCCAAAAAAACCCATCAGGGACAGATTGATCTTCTGCAGAAAGTATGGTGAATGGACTGCTGAGGACTGGGGCAAAGTCATATTCTCCGATGAAGCCTCTTTCCGATTGTTTGGGGCATCTGGAAAAAGGCTTGTCTGGAGAAGAAAAGGTGAGCGCTACCATCAGTCCTGTGTCATGCCAACAGTAAAGCATCCTGAGACCATTCATGTGTGGGGTTGCTTCTCATCCAAGGGAGTGGGCTAACTCACAATTTTGCCCAAAAACACAGCCATGAATAAAGAATGGTACCAAAACACCCTCCAACAGCAACTTCTTCCAACAATCCAACAACAGTTTGGTGAAGAACAATGCATTTTCCAGCACGATGGAGCACCGTGCCATAAGGCAAAAGTGATAACTAAGTGGCTCGGGGACCAAAACGTTGACATTTTGGGTCCATGGCCTGGAAACTCCCCAGATCTTAATCCCATTGAGAACTTGTGGTCAATCCACAAGAGGCGGGTGGACAAACAAAAACCCACTAATTCTGACAAACTCCAAGAATTGATTATGAAAGAATGGGTTGCTATCAGTCAGGAATTGACCCAGAAGTTGATTGAGAGCATGCCCAGTCGAATTGCAGAGGTCCTGAAAAAGAAGATCCAACACTGCAAATACTGACTCTTTGCATAAATGTCATGTAATTGTCGATAAAAGCCTTTGAAACGTATGAAGTGCGTGTAATTATATTTCACTACATCACAGAAACAACTGAAACAAAGATCTAAAAGCAGTTTAGCAGCAAACTTTGTGAAAACTAATATTTGTGTCATTCTCAAAACTTTTGGCCACGACTGTACATAGGTAATGTAAGGCATATGTGCATTGCAAATGGAATAATTATATGGATGCTATACTTAGGCACTTTTACTATCACTTGGGCACTAATGTAGCAGTGCTGTGGCCACTGAAGGATGGTATAATAATATGGAAACTGGTTGGGTTGGTATTATTAAAGTAAATCAGATAAGGGTGTCACATCTGCAAGTATACTAATATTACAGACAGTGTTATATAGACAGTAATATTCCAGGTAGTATTATATAGACACGGATATTACAGGTAATAGTATATGCACACTGATATTCCAGGTAGTATTATATAGACACTGATAATACAGGTAGTATTATATAGACAGTAATATTACAGGTAGTATTATATGGACACTGATATTACAGGTAGTATTATATGAACAGTAGTATTACGGGTACTATTATATGCACACTAATATCACAGTTACTATTATAAGACACTGTTATTAGAGGTAGTATTATATGGACACTAATATTATATGTATTATTATGTGGACACTGATAATACAGGTAGTATTACATGGTCACTGTCACTACCAGAGCTTTGAGACGTTCTCACAGCTCTGTTTCTCCACCCCTGTGATGATGTCACTACTAGAGCTTGGAGGAGTTCTCTCTGCTCTGTTTCTCCGCCCCTGTGATGAGGTCTTTACTTTCTGTTTCCTTCCTCCCAGCTGTTCCTCCTGTGTTTGATTCCTCTGCCTTTAAATCACCCCTCCTCCTTTGTAGGGTGCGGATTATATTTCTCATTTTAGTTGTATCTCTCGCTTGAGTATCTTCACTTGTGTGCTATCATTTCACTGGACCTGTGTTCTGCTGCAGCAAGTACTCTGGATATTGCCAGCTGTCTTTGGATCCGTCTTCACTGCTGCTGCAGCTGCTTCAGTTAAGTGTGTAGACATTGTGTGTTTCTGTTTGTTTTCTGACTGGATCTGACGCGACCCCGGTTCCGTCCATATACTGAGCAGGGCACCGGTGGCCGTGCCCCTTCCACTATTGTAGGGGTTACAGTGGTCATCAGTCTTAGGTACGCGGGCATGCCTCGATCCACCATTTGGATCCAGGCATGTGCTTAGCAGCATAGGGAGAGCTTTGAGGGTCTGACAGGGGTCACCCTTTATCCTCCCTAGTTTGGGTCCGGTCAGTAGCTCTATTTACTGTGTATGCTCTTGTTGCTCACATACAGCCGTGACATTATAATCCGCCAAAACCGTCCTTTTTGACATGGATACGCTTTCTGGCCTGGTTGACCGCATGCAGGGTCTTTCTTTGGAGGTAGCGGATCTCCGTCAATCTATGACTCAGCTTCATGCATTGGGCTATGCTCCGGCCCATGGAGTCTGTTGCGAGCCAAAGGTCTCACTTCCGGAAACGTTCTCCGGGGGCAGTGAGAATTTTGTTCGCTTCAGAGAGGCATGCAAACTCCATTTTTGCTTGTGTCCCCATTCCTTTGGTAATGAGGAGCAGAGGGTGAGGATTGTCATCTCCCTGCTCAGGGGTAATGCTCAGACTTGGGCTTTTTTGCTGCCATCGGGGGATCCCTCCCTTCGATCCGTGGAAAGATTTTTTGTGGCCCTGGGGCAGATATATGATGACCCGGATCGTGTTGCTCTGGCCGAATCTAACTTACGTTTTTTATGCCAGAACAAACGGTCTGCGGAGCTTTATTGTTCTGAATTTCGGAGATGGGCAGCTGATTCAGGTTGGAATGATGCTGCACTCCGGAGTCAGTTCTGTCATGGTCTCTCAGAGAGATTGAAGGATGCGTTTGCTTTCCATGAGAGACCAACGTCCTTAGAGTCTGCCATGTCATTGGCGGTACGCCTTGACAGGCGTCTAAGAGAAAGAAACGAGACCTCTCTGTCCAGCCATTGTCAGACTAGGGGCAGTGGTACGGACTCATTCAGTGTGCAGGGGCGTCATCCTGTCTCGGTCCCCTCTGAGGAGGAGCCCATGCAGCTAGGTCGACTTGCCCCTGATAAAATAGGATTTAGTCCTCAGAGTATGGTGTGTTTTTGTTGTGGGGGCATAGGTCATTTGGCAAATGTTTGTCCGTCTAGGAGATTCTTGAACTGTACTAAGAGTGATAATAAGAGAAAAACCTCAAAAGGTAAATCATCAAACTCTGCTTCATCTGCTACTTTGGGCAAAGTTGATGTAGGAATTGATGCTTTTCCTCTGACCTGCAGTTCCCATTTTCTCCTGTCTGCCAGGGTGGCGCTAGAGAGCAAAGTCATTTCTAGTGAGATTTTTGTCGATAGTGGAGCGGCCGTCAATCTTATTGACACTCAATTTGTAGCCATGCATGGTTTTCAGGTTTGCACATTAGAAAAGGATATACCTGTTTTTGCTATTGACTCTGCTCCACTCTGACAGAGATCCCTGAAGGGCATTGTTCACAATATCCGGCTAGCTGTAGGTGACACTCATGTGGAGGATATATCTTGTTTCGTCCTTAACGGATTGCCTTCTCCTTTAGTTTTGGGGTTACCCTGGCTCACTAGACATAACCCCACTATTGATTGGCAAGGAAGGCAAATAAATGAGTGGAGTGACTTTTGTAGAGAGAATTGTCTCACAGCGACTTTTGCAGAGGTGTCTACTAAAACTGTGCCATCATTTCTCTCTGATTTCTCGGACGTGTTTTCCGAGAGCGGTGTTCAGGAGCTACCTCCTCACCGGGAGTTTGACTGTCCCATTAACCTCATTCCCGGCGCCAAGCTGCCAAAAGCACGCCTCTACAATCTCTCACAACCGGAAAGAATCGCAATGCGAACCTATATCTCCGAGAGTCTCGATAAGGGGCATATTCGTCCCTCAAAATCACCTGTTGCCGCTGGGTTTTTTTTTTGTTAAAAAAAAAGATGGCTCTCTGAGACCTTGCCTAGATTTTAGGGAGCTGAACCGTATCACGATTCGCGATCCCTATCCCCTTCCTCTGATCCCGGACCTCTTCAACCAAATTGTTGGGGCCAAGGTTTTTTCCAAATTGGATTTGAGAGGCGCGTACAACCTGGTCAGGGTCAGAGAGGGGGATGAATGGAAAACGGCCTTTAATACCCCTAAAGGGCATTTCGAGAATCTCGTTATGCCTTTCGGCCTGATGAATGCTCCGGCCGTCTTTCAGCATTTTGTTAACAGTATTTTCTACCATTTAATGGGGAAATTTGTATTGGTGTATATTGATGATATTTTGATTTTTTCCCCTGATGTTCAGACCCATCAGGATCATCTTTTTCAGGTTCTGCGGATTCTGCGGGAAAATAAATTGTACGCCAAGCTGGAGAAATGTGTTTTTATGGTATCGGAGATTCAATTTCTGGGTTTTCTCCTCTCTGCTTCTGGTTTTCGCATGGATCCGGAGAAGGTCCGTGCTGTACTTGAGTGGGAGCTTCCTGAGAATCAGAAGGCATTGATGCGCTTTCTGGGTTTTGCGAACTATTACAGAAAGTTAATTTTGAATTATTCCTCTGTTGTCAAACCCCTCACTGACATGACAAAAAAGGGGGCGGATTTTTCCTCTTGGTCGGAGGAGGCGCTTGCAGCTTTTTCTAAGATTAAAGAGAGTTTTGCGTCTGCTCCCGTCTTGGTGCATCCCGATGTTTCCTTACCTTTTATTGTTGATGTGGATGCTTCCGAGGTGGGTGTGGGTGCGGTTTTGTCCCAGGGCTCTTCTCCTGCCAAATGGCGACCCTGTGCCTTTTTCTCTAAAAAACTCTCCCCGGCAGAGAAAAAACTATGATGTGGGAGATAGGGAGTTGTTGGCCATCAAGTTGGCTTTCGAGGAATGGCGCCATTGGTTGGAGGGGGCCAGGCACCCTATCACCGTTTTTACCGACCATAAGAATCTGGCATACTTGGAGTCGGCCAGGCGTATGAATCCGAGACAGGCCAGATGGTCTCTGTTCTTCTCCAGATTCAATTTTGTCGTTACATTCCGCCCTGGGATCAAAAATGTGAAGGCTGATGCTCTCTCTCGCTGTTTTCCAGGAGGAGGAAACTCCGAGGACCCGGGTCCCATTTTGGCGGAGGGGGTAGTTGTTTCTGCTCTGTATTCTGATTTGGAGGCCGAGGTCCAGGCTGCCCAGACTGAGGCACCTGCCCGTTGTCCTTCTGGGAAGTTGTTTGTGCCTCCTGAGCTACATCACAAACTCTTCAAGGAGCATCATGATACTGTTCTTGCTGGTCACCCCAGGAGTAGAGCCACGGTAGATCTCATTGCGCAGAGATTTTGGTGGCCGGCTCTTCGTAAGTCGGTGGAGGGTTTTGTGGCTGCTTGTGAGACGTGCGCTCGCGCTAAGGTCCCTCGTTCACGGCCTTCAGGTTCCCTTCTCCCATTACCCATACCTTCCCGTCCTTGGACACACCTGTCCATGGACTTTATCACCGATCTTCCTCGTTCCTCAGGGAAGTCGGTGATCGTGGTGGACCGTTTTAGCAAGATGGCTCATTTCGTACCTTTCCCTGGTTTACCCAATGCTAAAACGTTGGCGCAAGCTTTTGTCGACCATATTGTTAAATTGCATGGCATTCCCTCTGATATTGTTTCCGATAGAGGCACGCAGTTTGTGTCCAGATTCTGGAAGGCTTTCTGTTCTCGCCTGGGGGTTCGGCTGTCCTTCTCTTCTGCTTTTCACCCGCAGTCGAATGGTCAGACTGAGCGCCTCAATCAGAATCTGGAGACATATTTGCGCTGTTTTGTGGCAGAGAACCAGGAGGATTGGTGTTCATTTCTCCCTCTTGCTGAGTTTGCTCTGAACAACCGTCGTCAGGAATCTTCTGATAAGTCACCATTCTTTGGTGCATATGGGTTCCATCCGCAGTTTGGGACATTCTCGGGAGGGGCTCCTTCTGGTTTGCCTGAGGAGGAGAGATTTTCCTCGTCTTTGTCTACCATTTGGCAAAAGATTCAGAGTAATCTTAGAAAGATGAGTGAGAAGTATAAGCGTGTGGCTGATAAGAGACGTGTGCCTGGTCCGGACCTGAATGTGGGTGATCTGGTGTGGTTGTCTACAAGAAATATTAAACTGAAGGTTCCCTCCTGGAAATTGGGTCCCAAGTTTATTGGGCCTTATAAAATCTTGTCAGTCGTCAATCCTGTTGCCTTCCGTCTTGATCTTCCACGGGTTTGGAAGATACATAATGTATTTCACAGATCTCTCTTAAAACCATATGTCCAGCCCACGGTACCCTCCTCTTTGCCTCCTCCTCCGATTTTGGTTGATGGCAATCTGGAGTTTGAGGTTTCCAGAATTGTGGACTCTCGCATTGTCCGCGGTTCTCTTCAGTACCTCGTTCATTGGAAGGGTTATGGTCCTGAGGAGAGGATGTGGGTTCCGGTGTCGGACATTAAAGCCACTCGCCTCATCAGGGCATTTCATAGGGCTCATCCTGAGAAGGTGGGTCCTGGGTGTCCGGAGTCCACCCGTAGAGGGGGGGGGGGGGGGGCCTGTCACTACCAGAGCTTTGAGACGTTCTCACAGCTCTGTTTCTCCACCCCTGTGATGATGTCACTACTAGAGCTTGGAGGAGTTCTCTCTGCTCTGTTTCTCCGCCCCTGTGATGAGGTCTTTACTTTCTGTTTCCTTCCACCCAGCTGTTCCTCCTGCGTTTTGATTTCTCTGCCTTTAAATCACCCCTCCTCCTTTGTAGGGTGCGGATTATATTTCTCATTTTAGTTGTATCTCTCGCTTGAGTATCTTCACTTGTGTGCTATCATTTCACTGGACCTGTGTTCTGCTGCAGCAAGTACTCTGGATATTGCCAGCTGTCTTTGGATCCGGGCATGTGCTTAGCAGCATAGGGAGAGCTTTCAGGGTCTGACAGGGGTCACCCTTTATCCTCCCTAGTTTGGGTCCGGTCAGTAGCTCTATTTACTGTGTATGCTCTTATTGCTCACATACAGCCGTGACAGTCACTAATATTACAGGTACTATTATATGGACACTGATATTCCAGGTAGTATTATATGAACAGTAGTATTACAGATAGTATTATATTGACAGTAATATTACAAGCAGTATTATATAGACACTGATATTCCAGGTAATAGTATATGCACACTGATATTCCAGGTAGTATTATATGGACACTGATATTACAGGTAGTATTATATAGACAGTCATATTACAGATAGTATTATATGGACACTGATATTACAGGTAGTATTATATGGACATTGATATTACAGGTAGTATTATATGAACAGTAGTATTACAGGTAGTATTATATGGACAGTAATATTACAGGTAGTATTATAGGGACAGTAATATTACAGGTTGTATTATATGGACAGTAATATTACAGGTTGTATTATATGCACACTAATATCACAGACAGTTACTATTATATGGACACTGATATTATATGTAGTATTATGTGGACACTGATATTACAGGTAATATTATATGGACTCTGATATTACAGGTAGTATTATATGGACAGTAATATTACAGGTAATATTATATGGACAATGCTATTACAGGTAGTATTATATGGACAGTAATATTACAGGTAATATTATATGGACACTGATATTACAGGTAGTATTATATGGACACTGATACTATAGGTAGCAGTATATGAGCACTAATATTACAGGTAGTATTATATGGACACTGATATTACAGGTAGTATTATATGGACAGTAATATTACAAGTAATATTATATGGACACTGATATTACAGGTAGTATTATATGGACACTGATATTACAGGTAGTATTATATGGACACTGATATTACTGGTAGTATTATATGGACACTGATATTACTGGTAGTATTATATGGACAGTAATATTACAGGTAATATTATATGGACACTGATATTACAGGTAGTATTATATGGACAGTAATATTACAGGTAATATTATATGGACACTGATATTACAAGTAGTATTATATGAACACTGATATTACAGGTAGTATTATATGGACACTGATATTACTGGTAGTATTATATGGACACTGATATTACTGGTAGTATTATATGGACAGTAATATTACAGGTAATATTATATGGACACTGATATTACAGGTAGTATTATATGGACAGTAATATTACAGGTAATATTATATGGACACTGATATTACAGGTAGTATTATATGGACACTGATATTACAGGTAGTATTATATGGACACTGATATTACAGGTAGTATTATATGGACACTGATATTACTGGTAGTATTATATGGACACTGATACTATAGGTAGCAGTATATGAGCCCTAATATTACAGGTAGTATCATCCAGCTTTTTTAGATCCCTCCATGATAAAATATTCCGCTGTATTTCACCTTCACGCGATAACCTTCAGAGATGGATGTCGGCTGCAGGGAGTCACAGTTTGGACCCCTATTGACCCTCTTTTTTCCTATTTGTACACTGTCCCTTTAAATATTTAAAGGAATGTTCCTAGTCATCCACATCTGTAATAAGAGCGATTCCCGGCCATTTTCCTAGTAAATCTCTGTGTATTTCAGATCCAGACTCTTCGGAACAAGTTCAGATCTAAAATAAATGGGCCGCAGCCCCGGCATGGAGGAAGCGGAGCCGGGTCCCCTGTGAGGCATTACACATTCCAGAAGAGTCCCTGCCCCCAATAAATATCCCCACACTCTCTATGTTATGTAACCAGATCCTTCTCACTGAGGCCGCAAGACTTTCTGCTGCGTCAAGATAATCATACCGCCAACCGTACACATTAGGAACATACGGGAGACACACCCATGTTTAGTACTGGGAGGAGGGGGGGTATGGGCCTCAGGGCTCATGGGGGAATAGTCAGCCCTGATTGTTTGACAGCTGTATAGGAAATATTCCATCTGTTTATACAACTTACAAGTCCCTAGAATGTGTCGGGGGAGGGGGCGTGACTACTTTTTGGGGTATATTTAGAAGCAGGGGGTGTTACGGGTCGTAAGACTTTTCAAGAACTGTACAAGGGACCAGAGACCAGGTCATATTTAGGTGCAATATTTTGTCCTTATTCATTTCTTAATATATTTTTTTAGTGGTCAGAGCTCAATTTTTCCTGATGCAAATCTCCAAAACCCCTGCATAGACATAGAGTTACATGTTGTAATCCTGTCTGCCTGCAGCCACCACTAGAGGGAGCTCTTGAAGTGCATGTGAATCTTTCAATTCACGCTGCAGATATCCACTTTCGATTTGCAATACAAAGGGTCTGACACCTCGGCCAATCAGCTGTTTCCTTGTTAGCATGCCGGTAGTACACAGCGCCATCCATTGTGTAGTGGACAGAGCAGGTCTCTGCAGCATTCACTTCAATGGGAGCAGCGCTGCAGTTACCAGCTCTGTCCACTACACAGTGGATGGCGCTGTGTACAAGGAAACTGTGGAGGTGCAGGGGTTTGGACCCCTACCGGTCAGATATTGATGACCTATCCTGAGGATATCAAAATCCTGGAGAACCTCTTGTTGCTGTCATGTCCTTCACCATGGACCATACATTTCTTACAATTTTTTTTACATTTTTTTTTAGGTGACCGCGGGCAAAGAGGAGAGAAGGGCGAGAAAGGAGACCGAGGAGAATTGGGTGAGAGATGATTTCTCTTGTTTTTATCATAAAGGGTTAATATATGGTGGTCTACACATGGGGCCAACAAGGGCTCACCTGAAGGGTAAATTACTGCAGCATCAGTACAGTGAATGAACATAGGCCTACTCTAGGCCACGAAAGCCTAATATATTTCTGCCCATCAGTTAGGTCCAAATCCACGGCCAACGTGTCGAAGTGAGCCAAGAACGAAACGCGTGCATAGCTGTATGCTAAGTCGTATAATCAGATCCAGTAACAGGAGACAGGTGGCTGCTATTATTTTCTTTGTGAACAAACCCTCAATGTGCTGAGGTAAAGCTCCTCTCAGGACAAAAACAGCCAAAAATGTTCATCTGTTTATCTGAATGGATGTCTCATTTGTAAGCCTTTTCTAGCGCTCCCCCTTCAGCTTTCCGTCAGTCTAAGGCGTCCATCTCCCAGAATTTCAATCACTCAAGTTCCTCCTGGATGGAATTAGCAGGACATCTTTTGAAAATGTTGAGCAAAACTTCAAAAACTTATCGCACCTTAAACTAGGACACCTGTAGATAGAAGATGAACCCAGGATGGGTTGGGGTTTGTTAACACTTGGAGGTGTTCTTGGAATGAGAAACAACTGGTACCTGGAGACACACCAAGCTTGGCTCCACAGTGGTGGACTTCTTGGAGGTCCACCACTGTGGCCTGGATACTCTTTGATTTTAATGCAGGTGCCTAACTAGATTCCTACGGGCCCCAGGGCAAATTTTGCACCCTTGCATAGTAGTAATGTCCCCCATTTTGCTTCCATCAATGTTTGTGCATAGTACTTGACCTCTTTTGTGCGCCCCTCCATTATTATTTTGCCCCTTGGTGCCAATGTAAATGTAAAAAACACGAAACCCACCTAACCCTGTTCCCATGTTGAGCAGTGGGGTCCGCACAATGCAGGGAAGTAATCGATATGCCTGAGCCAGAACACTGAGTATCTCTCTGTGCCAGTGGCTCTCTTTTCTACCTTAGCTTTCATCTGGCACATCCTGGGTACAGTTGTAAGCAGGGCTGGTGGTCACCAGTGAGCCCCCTTCCCCTCCAGGCCTGGTCACAATTGCATTGTTACCCCACTTTCCCAATGGGTGCCAAGAGCACTTCAGAAAGCGGTCTCCAGCCCAACAGACTAGATGTTGGAAGAAACTGGTATTCGACATGTTGGATTTCAAGTCAACCCATCTGATCCAACTATTTTTCTCAAGTTAATTGACCCCAGGGGTATACAACTGCAGCTTCTACTGACTCCCACCATGTATGTCATGACCTCATGGGGAGCTTAGGAGCTAACCAAATACTGGCTTACTATGGAGTTCAATGTATAAACATTATACAGTAACCAATTAACCTGCCACATGCCGGCCCACAGGGGAGATGTGAGGCCGGAATGGACAGAATTAGTGCAGGTGGCAATGAGGGCAGTAGTAGTCCTCATGGTGGCTAATCCCTCTCTTGCACTCCCCGGGCATTAGATGGAGGGGCACAACCATTCATTTCCTCAGGGAACACCCTGGTTTTTGTAGCCTCCCGCTTGATGGTGGCTGGGGTGCCCTCAGCGATGGACTGGCCATCGGGAGTACCGGGAGAATCCTGGTGGGCCGATCGAATTATGGGCCGGCCAGGGCCGCCATCAGGGGCAGGGGGGTAAAGCTCCAGTAACAGCAGGGCAGTGTGGGGGCGGCGGCGCGGCGCTCACTCACTGACGTCACACGCCTGCTCCTCCCACTAGGCGGCGCAGGCGCGTGACGTCAGTGAGTGAGCGCTGCCGCCCGCACTTGTTACTGGAGGCTCAGGCTGGAGGCGGGAGCTGAATGAATGTAAGCCTGTAAGGTACTGTAGTAAAGACTAAAGAGATGAGATGAGCGCTGCCTGTGTTAAAATTAAAGTTACTGTCTGCAGCCTGCACTGCAGCCGGATCGGATACCGATTTATTAATGTATACTACTGTGAGTGGCGGGGAGGGGGATCTATGGATGACGGCACTGTTATAGGGAGGGGGATCCGTGGATGGCACTGTTATGGGGGGGGGTCTGTCATGTGGATGACACTTATGGGGGGGGGGTCTGTGGATGACACTTATGGGGGGGATCTGTGGATGGCACCATTATGGAGGGGGATCTGTGGATGACACTGTTATGGAGGGGGATCTGTGGATGACACTTATGGAGGGGATCTGTGGATGGCACCATTATGGAGGGGGATCTGTGGATGACACTGTTATGGAGGGGGATCTGTGGATGACACTTATGGAGGGGATCTGTGGATGGCACCATTATGGAGGGGGATCTGTGGATGACACTGTTATGGAGGGGGATCTGTGGATGGCACCGTTATGGAAGGGGATCTGTGGATGGCACCGTTATGGAGGGGGATCTGTGGATGGCACCGTTATGGGGAATCTGTGGATGATACATACCGTATATAACATCTTATGCTATATGTTTTTACTTATGGTTTTTTTTGAGTGTGTTTGGGAAAAATAAAGTGGGCCGGTCTGGCTGAAGTCCAGGGCCACTTTATTGTCCCAGTCCATCCCTGGGTGCCCTTGATGCTGGGATGGACGAGTAACAGGATGAAAGGCAGGAGGGCAGGCGGAGGGCCGACGGATGATTGGTGGAGTCAAAGTGTGGCGGGTACTGGAGACAATTAACCCTTTCCACATGCAGTAAAGTCTTTTGCCATAAACTAGCATTAGCTTACCGTCCTTATCCAGCACTGCCTTGGTTCTCAAAAATCCATAAATAGGTTGTATAATCAATAAAGCTTGGATCTTTAATTAGTTGAGTCTGTGTTGTCCACTATGGCATCCCCCTGAGTCCACTCCATAAATGTCTGTTCTCTTCCTCTCAGGGTTATTCTTTCAGTTTAGTTGCTCTTATAGCAGATCTCAGGGATGAGGGTTCTCCTCTGGACTTGGCCTAGCTTTCTGGAACTCACACAACTAGCAGGTCCTTACTGTCGGGCCTGCTCACCAAAGACTCTCTAACCAGGGGGTGGAACCAGCTCATCACCCTGGCAACTGTACTTACACTGCCAGTTTTAACTATATACTGCCCATACATAACCATTAGGGATTAACAGTGTACGAGTAAAAAGAAAACACTGAAATTATAATGGTTAGAAAATAAATCACAACAGTCACTGCACATCCTCCCCTTGCATATGCCCCTGCAGTGGGTAAGCTTTATTTTGGAACACAGTAAAGAAATACTATATACAATGCATATGTTCCAATGAGGCTAAAGTTAAAAAAAGCAACTTTGTACATAGTCCGAATTAAAACTGTCCGCTCGTCTATGGCTCCTATGCAGAGCTATGTATCTCCCCAGGAACAGGTATCAACCAAGCTGTGTGTAGAGTGACCATGGAGTCAAACTGCAGCGTCCGACATTTGTGTGAAAAGGGGACACTTAAAACATCTGTTTATTTATGTATTTATCTAATGTACTGAATGTATGGTATTTCACATTATCAGGCTGGCATTGTCATTTCACCCATTCGCCCCTAGGTGGTGCTGGCACCACACTATATATAGCTTGGGTGTGTCTAGCTTAGAGGATTGAGAGTAGTAAGGGAAGTTAGTGGAGGAAGTGAAGAAGCAAGTTCATGGAGGAGAGAAACAGGCTGACCTCAACATGTAGCCGTTTTCCTTTCCTCTGGGCCCTGATCAAGCCTGGAGAAGACAACCACAGCAACCAAGCACCAGACAGTGAGTCTATGTATAAATATGCAGTAAGCCTAGTGAGGGTAACAGCTGAACAGCTAGGTTCAGCTGCACCCACTAGTGCCTGAGAGTAACTTTTCAAGTGCCAGTACACGTATGGTTAAGTAGTAGTGTTTTAAGTAGTAGTGTTGAGCGAGCGCCAAAGTGTTCGTGTTCTCTGGCAGAACACATCGGTATGCTCATGTATTCTACTGAGCACAATGGAAGTCAAAGGAAGAACCCCAGCTACATAGCATTAAGAGAATAGCTGGATGCATCTTAGACGCCTATTATGTACAACATACAATAGACAACCACACAAAAGCTATATGTCAAAAGCCAAGTATGTGCAAGCCATGAAGTTATCCATGAGACAGATAACTGTCAGCATACCTTACCATGGCAGCCTCGCGCACTATGAGACATTCCAAACCAGCTCTCATCTGATTGAGAACCCATAAATCTCAAAGTTATTTTGCATCTGTTGGATGGCTTGGGTGGACCTGCACACCTAGATCAATATAATTAGGGCGACAAAAAGTTTTCTGATTGTCCTAACATAATATTCAATCACCTTTCTATAGTTTTGTCATGTAAAAACGCATTTTCATAAACATGGGCATATGGGAAAGACATGCAAATGAGCAGAATCTGCCTTGTTTTTCAGCTGTCATAAGACTATGAAAACCAATAGATGGCGCTATTGAGTTATGAACAGCGTCATCTATTGGTTTCACAGTCTTATGACAAGAGTAGACTAATAGTTTTGTCATAAGACTATGAAACCAATAGATGGCGCTGTTCATAACTCAATAGCGCCATCTATTGGTTTCATAGTCTTCTGGCAATAATATTAGACTATGAGTCTTATGACAAGCTTATTAGGGTAGCCTTTTGCATGGAAAATTCACAATAAAAATCGGCGATTAGAATATTTGCGATCTACACTGAGTTATTACCCAGCTTTCCCAGTGTCAGATATCATCACTGAGTTTTTACCCAGCTTTCCCAGTGTCAGATATCTTCACTAAGTTATTACCCAGCTTTCCCAGTGTCAGATTTTATCACTGAGTTATTACCCAGCTTTCTCAGTGTCAGATTTTATCACTGAGTTATTACCTAGCTTTCCCAGTGTCAGATATCATCCTAGTGTAGATCGCGAATATTCTAATCGCAAATTTTTATTGCGAATTTTCCATGCAAAAGGCTACACTAATAGGCTTGTCATAAGACTCAGTCTAATATTCTTGTCAGAAGACTATGAAACCAATAGATGGCGCTATTGAGTTATGAACAGCGCCATCTATTGGTTTCATAGTCTTCTGACAAAACTATTAGTCTACTCTTGTCATAAGACTGTAAAACCAATAGATGGCGCTGTTTATAACTCAATAACTCCATCTATTGGTTTTCATAGTCTTATTATGACAGCTGAAAAACAAGGCAGATTCTGCTCATTTGCATGTCTTTCCCATAAGCCCATGTTTATGCAAATGAGTTTTTACATGACAAAACTGTATAGAAAGGTTATTGAATATTATGTTAGGACAATCAGAAAACTTTTTGTCGCCCTAATGATATTGATCTAGGTGTGCAGGTCCACCCAAGTCATCCAACAGATATGAAGCATCTTTGAGGTTTACTGGTTCTCAGTCAGATGAGAACTGGTTTGGAATGTCTCATAGTGCACAAGGCTGCGGATGGATGGATGGATGGATGGATGGATGGATGGATGGATGGATGGATGGATGGATGGATGGATGGATGGATGGATGGATGGATGGATGGATGGATGGATGGATGGATGGATGGATGGATGGATGGATGGATGGATGGATGGATGGATGATACCTGGCTTTTGGCATCTAGCCTTTGTGTGGTTGTATGTTGTACATAATAGGAGTCTAAGACACATCCAGCTGTCCTCTTAATGCTGTTACCAAAATATTTTGCTGGGGTTTCCATCAATTTCTAACCTTTTTTTTAATGAACTAGACACCCTTTTCTCTTCCAAGCTGTACTCAAGCACCATAAGTATTTGGCTGAGCACTTGGATCTGCCGAGCATAGCGATGCTCAGCCGAGATGCTCAGCCGAACTGCGCATGCTTGCTCAACACTAATGATTAGTGCGCAGAATTGTCCTTTATCCCCTACACAAGCCTTCTGGGACATAGTGGAAAAACCTACAAAATTTTTAGTGGAGCATCCTGCAAATAATGAAGCAGAAGTGTTTGCCTGCCGCGAGGGAGATCGCCTTTATAGGATAGCTTAAAGTGAACAGATATCAATATATTTAATACCAGGGTCCTATAGATTGAATTTAGGACTATAAGAAGAAGTCTTTCCTGTGAAGTGTCGACTTTAAACGGTTTCTGTCACCTGAAAAATGGCTGACATTAGCGATGTGGTAATGTCAGCTGAACATAACTATATTAGAGCCATCTCACTGCCTAAAGTCTTTATTGAGAAAAACAAACTTTTATAATATGCTACGTAGCCTCTAGGAGCAGCGAGGGAAGGACGCTCAGCGGCTGCTGGCTTCCTCACTGCGCCTGCGCCGAATACCGAACGGCGCAAGGTTTACACTGCAGACACGGCCGGCGGAAGCAGAGCAGCGCTGCCCTGGCCCTGTCAATCAAGAGAAGAAGGGCGTGAAAAGAGGTGGGCAAACGGAGACTCTAGGAGCAGGTTCAACGCCCCCCCCCCCCCCGCTCCTAGAGGATAATTAGCATATTATAAAAGTTCGTTTTTCTCAATAAAGGCTTTAGGCAGTGAGATGGCGCTAATATAGTTATGTTCAGCTGACATTAGCACATCGCTAATATCAGCCAGCTTAATACCCATTTTTCAGGTGACAAAAACCGTTTATAGAGACAACTCCTCAATTGACAATTGCCTAAAACTGATAAGTGGAATGCAACTGTACCTTTTTTCATCACTTATGCCATACGAATTGACTCCTCATCATTTCCACTACTACACTCACACCTAACGGTGCTGGCGCCACGAACAGAGGGGCCCAGCCACCAAAGCACCTTAAACACCAATTACCATCAAGCGCACCTCAACCAACATCTGGCTGGTGTTCCCTGCCCCGGAGGATTTCCTGCTGTCTTCCCATCCACTGTACACCGGCCCAGGGAGGCATCTGCTAACCGTGAGTACATGAACTATTACACCCATCGGTCCACCGTGAGCCTCACGTGTTTTCCTCTTGCCGTCCGGCTCGCTGCAATACTCCATTCTGCCTGTAGAGGGCAGATGAGAGGGAATATGGCTGCAGATCAGACTACACACAGCTTGCTTGTTGTCGGTTCCAGTGGAGACACATAGCTCTGCAAAGGAGCTGTAGACACAAAACGGGGAGGACATTTCTAATGAACACTGTGCAACATTTTTAATTAATAGATGCATGAGAACAATAAAGAAAATGGGTTGCGCAAGTCTACGCACGCCGGTCACCAGCCTGGACTGGTGTGCTGGGTATTGCCGGCAGGGTCCAGGGGTTTGCGGATCTGAGTATGAGACGAGATCGGCCACTTGCCCGCCCCTGTGTACATTATCAGGACTTGTCTACGCCGACTGCTCAACATGCAGAAAACTTGGATCAAAGTGAAATGAAGCAACCTGCACAAAAATGGAAATGTCCGGGCTATGGACTCCCCTCCCTAAGAACAGGCACCGGGCCACCTCAAATCCTTCTCACATGTCTATAATAAGCATGAAATCAGAGCGCCCACATGTGAACTCGTATCTACAGCCCGGAGAATGTCATTTTATTTTAATTTTATAGGAGGAGAAACTTTTCTGCACAAAACCACAAGTGTACGGTCTGTCTTATGTACAGAAGAGAGGGCCCTAGAGCAAAAATGTGTGACCCCCTAGTTCCCACCATGGCAACCTTCACCCTGGGACAGGAGAGCCCAATGTTCATCCCACCACCTATTTATTTGTTTCAATTTCTTTTATTTTTTAGCTTTGCTGATTTTATGTCCTCCATACTTTACACTTCACCTCTCTTTCACTGGGACACAGCCATGATCAGTGACGGTGTACTTGTTTTGTCTGATTGGTGACTCCATAAACTGTCTCGTCAGAGGCACAGGCTGTGCCTCTGTCCTTCCCCCATGCTTTACATTACAGCTGTGCATGTTGAATTTGGCTGCTGTGTGTAAGCACAATCTCAGCAGTATATCAGTACATGGAGCAGTGTTCACTATTACAACATGGACAGAAGATTATAAAATACGGGTAACTGCACCCCAGTGATAAATAGATGATTATTTCATGACCGCTGCACATGGACTATGGTGGTGGTGGTGGGGGGGGGAGACCCGAATATCTGATTAATATTTCAATATTCTGGAAGTATTCTTAATAACAGCAATTTCAATAAACCTGTTCTTTATTAAAAAGCTACAAGTGCAGCACATGAAACGGAGCCAAACAAAAAAACTACCAAAAATATCCAGTCCCACAGCGCCATCTAGTGACAACACACAACCTCATCTGGTGACAAAACACAGCGCCCTCTTATGACAATACGCAGAACCAATTAGTGACAATACACAACAGTCATTAGCGACTATACACAGTACCCTCTAGTGACAATACACAGCGCCATCTAGTGACAATACACAGTGCCATCTAGTGACAATACACAGCGCCATCTAGTGACAATACACAGCGCCATCTAGTGACAATACACAGTGCCATCTAGTGACAATACACAGTGCCATCTAGAGACAATACACAGCGCCATCTAGTGACAATAAACAGCGCCATCTAGTGACAATACACAGCGCCATCTAGTCACAATACACAGCCTCATCTGGTGACAATACACAGCGCCATCTAGTCACAATACACAGTGCCATCTAGTGACAATACACAGTGCCATCTAGTCACAATACACAGCCTCATCTGGTGACAATACACAGCGCCATCTAGTCACAATACACAGCGCCATCTAGTCACAATACACAGCACCATCTAGTGACAATACACAGCACCATCTAGTGACAATACACAGCGCCATCTAGTCACAATACACAGTGCCATCTAGTGACAATACACAGCATCATCTAGTGACAATACACAGCGCCATCTAGTCACAATACACAGCGCCATCTAGTCACAATACACAGTGCCATCTAGTGACAATACACAGCGCCATCTAGTGACAATACACAGCGCCATCTAGAGACAATACACAGCGCCATCTAGTGACAATAAACAGCGCCATCTAGTGACAATACACAGCGCCATCTAGTGACAATACACAGCACAATCTAGTGAAAATACACAGCGCCATCTAGTGACAATACACAGTGCCATCTAGTGACAATACACAGCGCCATCTAGTGACAATACACAGCGCCATCTAGTGACAATACACAGTGCCATCTAGTCACAATACACAGCCTCATCTGGTGACAATACACAGCGCCATCTAGTCACAATACACAGCGCCATCTAGTCACAATACACAGCACCATCTAGTGACAATACACAGCGCCATCTAGTTACAATACACAGCGCCATCTAGTGACAATACACAGCGCCATCTAGTGACAATACACAGCGCCATCTAGTGACAATACACAGTGCCATCTAGTCACAATACACAGCCTCATCTGGTGACAATACACAGCGCTATCTAGTCACAATACACAGCGCCATCTAGTCACAATACACAGCACCATCTAGTGACAATACACAGCGCCATCTAGTTACAATACACAGCGCCATCTAGTCCCAATACACAGCCTCATCTGGTGACAATACACAGTGCCATCTAGTGACAATACACAGTGCCATCTAGTGACAATACACAGCGCCATCTAGTGACAATAAACAGCGCCATCTAGTGACAATACACAGCGCCATCTAGTCACAATACACAGCGCCATCTAGTCACAATACACAGCACAATCTAGTGACAATACACAGCGCCATCTAGTGACAATACACAGTGCCATCTAGTGACAATACACAGTGCCATCTAGTGACAATACACAGCGCCATCTAGTGACAATACACAGCGCCATCTAGTGACAATACACAGTGCCATCTAGTCACAATACATAGCCTCATCTAGTGACAATACACAGTGCCATCTAGTGACAATACACAGCACAATCTAGTGACAATACACAGCGCCATCTAGTCACAATTCACAGCGCCATCTAGTCCCAATACACAGCCTCATCTGGTGACAATACACAGTGCCATCTAGTGACAATACACAGCACAATCTAGTGACAATACACAGCATCATCTAGTCACAATACACAGCCTCATCTGGTGACAATACACAGTGCCATCTAGTGACAATACACAGTGCCATCTAGTGACAATACACAGCACAATCTAGTGACAATACACAGCGCCATCTAGTCACAATACACAGTGCCATCTAGTGACAATACACAGTGCCATCTAGTGACAATACACAGCATCATCTAGTGACAATACACAGCGCCGTCTAGTGACAATACACAGTGCCATCTAGTGACAATACACAGCATCATCTAGTGACAATACACAGCGCCATCTAGTGACAATACACAGCGCCATCTAGTCACAATACACAGCGCCATCTAGTCCCAATACACAGTACCCTCTAGAGACAATACACAGCGCCATCTAGTGACAATACACAGCGCCATCTAGTCACAATACACAGCGCCATCTAGTCACAATACACAGCGCCATCTAGTGACAATACACAGTGCCATCTAGTGACAATACACAGCGCCATCTAGTGACAATACACAGTGCCATCTAGTCCCAATACACAGTGCCATCTAGTCCCAATACACAGTGCCATCTAGTCACAATACACAGTGCCATCTAGTCCCAATACACAGCGCCATCTAGTCCCAATACACAGCCTCATCTGGTGACAATACACAGCGCCATCTAGTGACAATACACAGTGCCATCTAGTCACAATACACAGCGCCATCTAGTCACAATACACAGTGCCATCTAGTGACAATACACAGCGCCATCTAGTGACAATACACAGCGCCGTCTAGTCACAATACACAGTGCTGTCTAGTGACAATACACAGTGCTGTCTAGTGACAATACACAGCGCCATCTAGTCACACTACACAGTGCTGTCTAGTCACAATACACAGCGCCATCTAGTGACAATACACAGCGCCATCTAGTGACAATACACAGCGCCATCTAGTGACAATACACAGCGCCATCTAGTGACAATACACAGCGCCATCTAGTCCCAATACACAGCCTCATCTGGTGACAATACACAGTGCCATCTAGTGACAATACACAGTGCCATCTAGTGACAATACACAGCGCCATCTAGTGACAATAAACAGCGCCATCTAGTGACAATACACAGCGCCATCTAGTCACAATACACAGCGCCATCTAGTCACAATACACAGCACAATCTAGTGACAATACACAGCGCCATCTAGTGACAATACACAGTGCCATCTAGTGACAATACACAGTGCCATCTAGTGACAATACACAGCGCCATCTAGTTACAATACACAGCGCCATCTAGTCCCAATACACAGCCTCATCTGGTGACAATACACAGTGCCATCTAGTGACAATACACAGTGCCATCTAGTGACAATACACAGCGCCATCTAGTGACAATAAACAGCGACATCTAGTGACAATACACAGCGCCATCTAGTCACAATACACAGCGCCATCTAGTCACAATACACAGCACAATCTAGTGACAATACACAGCGCCATCTAGTGACAATACACAGCGCCATCTAGTGACAATACACAGCGCCATCTAGTGACAATACACAGCGCCATCTAGTGACAATACACAGCGCCATCTAGTCCCAATACACAGCCTCATCTGGTGACAATACACAGTGCCATCTAGTGACAATACACAGTGCCATCTAGTGACAATACACAGCGCCATCTAGTGACAATAAACAGCGCCATCTAGTGACAATACACAGCGCCATCTAGTCACAATACACAGCGCCATCTAGTCACAATACACAGCACAATCTAGTGACAATACACAGCGCCATCTAGTGACAATACACAGTGCCATCTAGTGACAATACACAGTGCCATCTAGTGACAATACACAGCGCCATCTAGTTACAATACACAGCGCCATCTAGTCCCAATACACAGCCTCATCTGGTGACAATACACAGTGCCATCTAGTGACAATACACAGTGCCATCTAGTGACAATACACAGCGCCATCTAGTGACAATACACAGCGCCATCTAGTGACAATACACAGCGCCATCTAGTCACAATACACAGCGCCATCTAGTCACAATACACAGCACAATCTAGTGACAATACACAGCGCCATCTAGTGACAATACACAGTGCCATCTAGTGACAATACACAGTGCCATCTAGTGACAATACACAGCGCCATCTAGTGACAATACACAGCGCCATCTAGTGACAATACACAGTGCCATCTAGTCACAATACATAGCCTCATCTAGTGACAATACACAGTGCCATCTAGTGACAATACACAGCACAATCTAGTGACAATACACAGCGCCATCTAGTCACAATTCACAGCCTCATCTGGTGACAATACACAGTGCCATCTAGTGACAATACACAGCACAATCTAGTGACAATACACAGCACCATCTAGTGACAATACACAGTGCCATCTAGTGACAATACACAGCACAATCTAGTGACAATACACAGCGCCATCTAGTCACAATACACAGTGCCATCTAGTGACAATACACAGTGCCATCTAGTGACAATACACAGCATCATCTAGTGACAATACACAGCGCCGTCTAGTGACAATACACAGTGCCATCTAGTGACAATACACAGCATCATCTAGTGACAATACACAGCGCCATCTAGTGACAATACACAGCGCCATCTAGTCACAATACACAGCGCCATCTAGTCCCAATACACAGTACCCTCTAGAGACAATACACAGCGCCATCTAGTGACAATACACAGCGCCATCTAGTCACAATACACAGCGCCATCTAGTCACAATACACAGCGCCATCTAGTGACAATACACAGTGCCATCTAGTGACAATACACAGCGCCATCTAGTGACAATACACAGTGCCATCTAGTCCCAATACACAGTGCCATCTAGTCACAATACACAGTGCCATCTAGTCCCAATACACAGCGCCATCTAGTCCCAATACACAGCCTCATCTGGTGACAATACACAGCGCCATCTAGTGACAATACACAGTGCCATCTAGTGACAATACACAGCGCCATCTAGTCACAATACACAGTGCCATCTAGTGACAATACACAGCCTCATCTGGTGACAATACACAGCGCCATCTAGTGACAATACACAGCGCCATCTAGTGACAATACACAGCGCCGTCTAGTCACAATACACAGTGCTGTCTAGTGACAATACACAGCGCCATCTAGTCACACTACACAGCGCCGTCTAGTCACAATACACAGTGCTGTCTAGTCACACTACACAGTGCTGTCTAGTCACAATACACAGCGCCATCTAGTGACAATACACAGCGCCATCTAGTGACAATACACAGCGCCATCTAGTGACAATACACAGCGCCATCTAGTGACAATACACAGCGCCATCTAGTGACAATACACAGCACAATCTAGTGACAATACACAGCGCCATCTAGTCACAATACACAGCGCCATCTAGTCCCAATACACAGCCTCATCTGGTGACAATACACAGTGCCATCTAGTGACAATACACAGCACAATCTAGTGACAATACACAGCATCATCTAGTCACAATACACAGCGCCATCTAGTCCCAATACACAGCGCCATCTAGTCACAATACACAGCGCCATCTAGTGACAATACACAGCATCATCTAGTGACAATACACAGCGCCGTCTAGTGACAATACACAGTGCCATCTAGTGACAATACACAGCATCATCTAGTGACAATACACAGCGCCGTCTAGTGACAATACACAGTGCCATCTAGTCACACTACACAGCGCCATCTAGTGACAATACACAGCGCCATCTAGTCACAATACACAGCGCCATCTAGTCCCAATACACAGTACCCTCTAGAGACAATACACAGCGCCATCTAGTGACAATACACAGCGCCATCTAGTCACAATACACAGCGCCGTCTAGTCACAATACACAGTGCTGTCTAGTGACAATACACAGCGCCATCTAGTGACAATACACAGAGCCATCTAGTCACACTACACAGTGCTGTCTAGTCACAATACACAGCGCCATCTAGTGACAATACACAGCGCCATCTAGTGACAATACACAGCGCCATCTAGTGACAATACACAGCGCCATCTAGTGACAATACACAGCGCCATCTAGTGACAATACACAGCGCCATCTAGTGACAATACACAGCACCCTCTAGTGACAATACACAGCAATGTATCCAGAATACTACACTCCGGTATATCGTCCATGTACTTTATCATGTAGCTATAATAACCTGCCTACATTCAGTGCGCTGCCTGCGCCGTTCATAGTGCGCCCTGCGCTGATAAATGGCAGGAGAAGTCTAAGGCATATTGGTACACCATAGACTTTTTCCAGGGTGTGGGTGCCCACAGAGAGGGCTCTGAGTGCCGCCTCTGGCACCCGTGCCATAGGTTCGCCACCACTGGTCTAGAACGTCTGAAAACCAAATACAGAGCTGTAAGATAATCCGGATCCAGCACTTGCTAATGCCGGATAAAAGGAATGTAGTGCTAGAACTGCCTCTCTACAGCGCCCTGCCTCTTGTGGTGGGCACCTACAGAGGACATAAACCCCCCCATACAATAAGCACTGCAGATGGCATCACATTAGGGAAGTACTGCACATTTCAGGGCCCATGCAGAAACGCGTCGCCCTGTGGACTCAGTGTTGTCAGACAGCAGACGTTAGGAGACGTCTGGGGAGAGGGGGCAACTTTAAAGACTTGTAAAGAGCAAAGGAGACGTCAATGTCAAAATCCAATGTGGGGGCCCCTGCTTTTGGCGGTTCAGTATAGGGGCCCTCGTCAGGGTGACGGTACCCTTTGCCCATTGCTGTGGACAGGACAGGGTCACGTAGCTTATAGGAATGGGAGGAAAGAGGGCACACATAGGACGGGTCATTACAGTTGTAGCAGAGCTCACTAGGCAGTGGCCCTTTGGCACGTTGCGCGCCCGTCACGTGCTCCAGATTTATAAATCAGCCCTTGGTTTGTGTTCAGCTCGTCTGGATCACATTTTCTCCAGCGGTGAATTATAAGCACATGTATCCCAAGAAATCATATAGGGGGAGCTCATTATAATTTAATGGGGGGCGTCACCTTACACCTCATATATCATGAACTCTGCGAAACAGCATGCTCTTGTATGTGCCATCTCCTCTCCTACATCCGCAGTATGTTGTGTGCAGCACATCGTCCATCAGACCTATCACCGCTATATAGTATGTTTTATACTCTAGTCACCTCCAAAGCTGCATTCCTATTGACCTTGCCAACAGGTTTTGGTTCATCTACACGTGAATTGACCCCTTAGCTGTAAGGAACTGTCACCTGAGCTCCCACAATGCACATCTGCACTGTAGGATCCTGAATGCAGCTTTGGATGTGACTGGAGTATACAACCAGCCCATCTACCCAAAGTGATAGATCTGAGTCCACCGTGAGCCCTCCGCAGAGATCTTGTAGACATAAGTCGTGTCTCCTCTGTGCCCCATTCTGACAATGTTCCATTGTGTGTATTGATGGTTTGGTTGTTTATACTGTCATATAGTATCCAAATAAAGATACGTTCACAAGACCGTATGTATTTTGCGGTCCGCAAAAAATACCGATGACGTTCGTGTTGCGTCTGTTTTTTTTTTTTTTTGCGGATCCGTTGTAACAATGCCTATCCTTGTCCAAGAATAGGACATGCTCTGTATTATTTGCGGGGCTACGGAACGGATATACGGATGCGGACAGCACCCATGGGTCCTCATCCAATCCGCAAAACGGACACGGAAACAAAATACGTTTGTGTGAATGTAGCAGTACTGTATGCCAAGAGCCAAGCCCCAACCACAGCTCAACACAGCGCTTAAAAACAGCGCCACATTGTAACAGTACCGTGCATAAATCTATATGATACCGCCATTTAGTGCTCAGGTTACACTGCAATAAACTGCTTAAATACAAGTGCCATAGACTAACCATGTAACAGTGCTACTGTTTCTAGTGCACAGATAACGATGCCCTATAGAAAGGATATAATAATACCGTACAGTACCCATGTAACAGTGCTATATAGTACACAAATGACTGTGCAATATAGTACACAGTGCCATACAGTACATATACAACAGTGCTATATAGTGCACAAATAACTGTGCCCTATAGTACCCATATAAAAATGTCATACAGTACCCATATAACATAATATAGTGTACAAATAGCTTATGCCATATAACAGTATAATAGTGGCATACAGTACTCATAAAGCAGGGCTATATAGTGCACAACTAACTTTGTCATATAGCACCCATGTAACAGTACTATACAGTACCCACATTACAGTGTTATATAGTGCACAAATAGTAATAACAGTGTCATACAGTACCCATGTAACAGTGCTACTGTATATAGTGCACAGATAACGATGCCATATAGAACCCATATAATAATACAGTACAGTACCCATGTAACGGTGCTATATAGTGCTCAAATACAGTACTATGCCAAACAGTATCCAAACAACAGTGCCTTACGGTGGCTAATAAACACAGCGCAGGAGGACAGCAATCCTATAAGTGATGAGTGGACAGGTACTAACATACACATATAGTCCTCCACAATGTGACATGCTACAGTTTTCATATACTCTATCAGGACATTCTCAGTCCTGATTTTGGGACCTTCATCAGCTGGAGTAGAGTGCGGCTACAAAGAGCTCTCTCTACTTTCTGGCACCTCTGTCGACCATGTAATGCCTCAAATCGCCTGTGGGGGAGCTGCAGGGAAATTGAAAACTTGCTGACAGTTTCCCTCTCAATTTACATCTGGGGGTGAGAAAACTGGTGATCAGATAGTTTACAGAGAAACCTAACAAAAATAAAAATTGTCCAAAAAAACTGACGACTGTGGACAAAACTGCGGTACACAGATGGTTCCAGTCACTCCTGGATAATTCCCTTGGAATTTCTATTTCTGTCACCATCGCAAGAAAACAAGACATTCATTTCACAAGATGAACATTGAAAATTAAATTAGAAACTAAATACAAGTCAAGCGAAAAAAAAACCAGAGCGCCTGACCTCCGTCATGAGGGTGGTCCTTCCTGTTTATTATAGTGGGTGACATCATACGGCTTGACCAGAAACCAACCACATAGTAACACAACACTGCTCTGTTCTCCAAATATCTGGAAGAAATGAATGGCACTTTTCAGAAAGGTTCTGTCCATCCAAGGTTTGATGGGAATTCCATTTAGCAGATGGTGGAACACAAAGTAAACTGGGCATCTTCTCTGTGCCAATGTCTCGAAGGCCTAGCCGTGGAAACCTTCTCTCATGGAATTTTTAGGAGTCTTATTTCCATCTTATACAAGAAAGTTGGTCACTAGTTCAGAACAATAAAAATATTTGTATTTAAAAAAGCCACATAGTGAACCTTGCCAGCTAGCCAGAAGATCCACACCAGCATATGTCCTGGCACAGAAGAGCCAAAACCTGCTGTCAGGTCAGGCTGTGTTCCTACATCTGAAAGACCAAGGACACTGATGACAGCAAGGTTCACATCTTATACAAAGGAGGACTGCTTCAAAATAGGTGTGAAAGAAGAAAATTGGAAAAACTGAGCTTGAATAGAGATGGAGAGATGCCACTTACAATGCTGTTCTAACACCTCTCCTAAGGCAGTTTAATAACACCTGGTAGCTTCAGTCATGCAGTTTTCAACCAGCATCTTACCTCCATGAGGTCCTTAACCTTATGTTGATTGTAATAAACCGATAATGCTGACTGAGGCGTGCGTCACTAGTATTTAATGACAGAGATTTCTTGTACAAGCCATTGTAATTAAGAAAGCCAGTTGGATGACAAGAAAAACATCTTCAAGATAAAATACATGTCTGCAGGGGCGTAGCTAGAAATTTTTATGGCCCCACCCCCACATACCTCTCGGACCTCCCACCCCCACATACCTCTCGGACCTCGCCGCCACATCCGCAGCTCCTCATGCACTTGCAACGGTTACGCGTAGGACTGAGCACAGACAGTTGGTCACTGGCAACACATTTGTGCCAGTGTAGGAAATGTATGAATCTAAATGTCTGTGTATTAAAGAAGATTGTTAAATTGTACAGGGGTCTGTAACTCAAGAAGATGAAAGTACATATCGTGGGGTGTGTATGTGTATTAGACAGAAGGTAGGGATATGTATCTTGTGTAGTTTGGGTATTAGGAAGAGTAAGGGGTATATATCTAGTGCTGATACACGTGTAGGTGAAGAGCCGCTCTGACATAATTCGTCTCTTTCATATTATAAGCTCCCCTTATATATAATTTACTTACAGTTCTGAAGACTCAGAGGTGCTGGCTGGCTTGGCCTCAGGGGTGCTGACAGGCTTGGCCTCAGGGGTGCTGACAGGCTTGGCCTCAGGGGTGCTGGCTGGCTTGGCCTCAGGGGTGCTGACAGACTTGGCCTCAGGGGTGCTGACAGACTTGGCCTCAGGGGTGCTGACAGACTTGGCCTCAGGGGTGCTGACAGGCTTGGCCTCAGGGGTGCTGACAGGCTTGGCCTCAGGGGTGCTGACAGACTTGGCCTCAGGGGTGCTGACAGGCTTGGCCTCAGGGGTGCTGACAGGCTTGGCCTCAGGGGTGCTGACAGGCTTGGCTTCAGGGGTTCTAGCTCGCTTGGCCGGGCAGAAGGAGTGTGGGAGAATGTGAGGCCTTTTTTCTCCAAGCTGCTCCGGAAAAAAAAAAAAATTCATTACACCTCAGGTCAGACCACCAATCAGACCCCCAATGTTAATCAGACCTCAGCTAAAAGCCCCAATAAGATCCCCAATGTTAATAAGACCCCAATAAGACCTCAGATAACACCTCAGCTCAGACCCCAATATGAATGACCCCCAATCAGACCTCAGATAAGACCCCCATGTCTCATAGCAGCCCCCAGTGCCTCTCACTAACCCCCAGGGCCTCTCCATCAGCCCCCTGTGCCTCTCCATCAGCCCCCAGTGCCTCTCCATCAGCTCCAAGTGCCTCTCACCAGCCCCCAGTGCCTCTGACCAGCCCCCAGTGCCTCTCCATCAGCCCCAGTGCCTCTCCATCAGCCCCAGTGCCTCTCCCCAGTGCCTCTTACCATCAGCCCCAGTGCCTCTTACCAGTGCCTCTTACCATCAGCCCCAGTGCCTCTTACCATCTCCATCAGCCCCCAGTGCCCCCTGCCCGGTATTAAAATCATTGGTGGGCAGTGCACCCTCCCCCCCAGGTATTAAAATCATTGGTGGGCAGTGTGCCCTCCCCCCCTCCTCCCCTGTATTAAAATCATTGGTGGGCAGTGCGGACCCCCTCCCCCATCATTGGTGGCAGCAGTGTAAAGCTGGGGCTCCGATCGGTTACCATAGCAGCCAGGACGCTACTGAAGTCCTGGCTGCCATGGTCAGTTACTGTGCAGCATTATACTTATATGCGCTGTGGCCGCCTGGCGCTCCTTCTTCTTGTAACTCGTCACAGGTCTGTGCGGCGCATTGCTTATGCTTATAGCAATGCGCCTAACATTGCAGGTCCTCTGAAGAGTGAAGTCCTACACAGGTTCTCCCACTCAGTAGCAAATAAAACAAGACCAAACGGGGCTTGGCCCCTCTCATTCCAAGGGCCTAATAACAGTTGCATGGTCAGGCTCTTCATCTAGGTTTATAGACTTTCTGTTCGTTGCCAACCCTGACCATTGGCTCCATTTACAGATCATTCTAGTCTTAATCAATTAGCATCTATACCCAGTAGTAATAGTATTAGTAGTGTTAGTAGTAGTATTAGTAGTAGTATGGAGGTTCCCATGTCCCGTTGGATTGGTGGGTCGGACGAGCATGAACTTCTACTTTATTAAAGGTCTTCAGGATTGACAAAGTGCTTGGTTGTCTTCTTCTGTCCCATAGACTTCCATAATAATTCAATGATAATTGGTTATACCTACAATACTCCTTTAAAGGATGTAATGGTGTATGAGGAAAGCCTGATCATCACTCATCTCTGTTGAGTAAAACTTAGAAAGACACATTAAAGGTTAACACGCCAGTTCTGGAGATAGATGTATTCATATGGTGGTCAGACTGTATCTGCAATGTCCGCTCAAGGTTTCTGTTGCAAGGATTTCCCGAAGGAGACCTTAGGTGCATGCATTTAGCAGAAGTTTCCCTGACTCTTCTATAAATATATCCGTTAGGCTCAGGTATGTTGTAGGGTTGAGATGAATGGCTGGTGGACGCCATGGTAAGTGGTAGGGTTGGAAAGGTCTCAATGGTTTCATTGGCAACTGTAAGGGGACAGAACCAATGGTCAATGCAGAGCGTGACTATAAAGTACCTGGTGCACGTAACGAGCCGCAGCAAAGGATAGCCTTGACTAAGGCTCCAAGGGTTCTTCTCTGTAGCTGCATATTAGGACATAGGCCTAAGTTAAATCTCCCGGGCACTAATATAGCGACATGCTGTGTAGCAGAGGGCTTGGGTGTGATTGCTTCCGCTATACCTACACACCTGTGTTAGAACATACCCAGTCCTATGTTCTGAGAATATTCAGGAGAAATGTGTTAGAACGGAACCATGACAACCAATAGTATATTTCTATTTTACATCAGTAATGAGCAGCATAAAATCTAATTTCCCTGAAAACGAAATGACTAGTAGTGGAACATAAAGTATATAGTCCCGCCAGCAACCAAGGCTTCCAACATAAATGTAGAAATAAAAATGTTATAAAGACTCTCACTGCCAAGGACATATGACATTAGGGCTGTAAACGCTTCCCGCGACTAGAATACAGTGGATAGAGCTTAGCCCTTAGTGTCGCGTGGAAGGCGGAATCTTTGTATTCAGATGATATTGTAGCTCAGCTCTGGGTGCAATATTTGGGGTGCTGCAAGTGAGAGCAGGAAGAAAGATCACATCCTCTGTACCTCCTACAATGACCACAGAAGAGAAACAAGAACTTTCTTCATGTCATCACCCCTCCTCTTACCATTGACAGCCTGTTAATCCTGGGTTACACTGCACGATTTTTCAGCAGATATTTGCCAACGATCATTCGATCATCTGGCAGTGTAATACTGCTGCCGATTGCTGGATGAACAAGCAATCGCTCGATCATCGGGCAATCCAAATCTTTTGACATGTTCATAAATTATCATTTGCAGGCAGCAGATTGTGGTGTCTAATAACGATCTGCAGACGGCAAACCACCCTACAGCATGGGCCATGAGCAATGGCATAGTGATCGCTCCTTCCCGTGCTGTGAAGAAGATCGCTGCACGTAATAGCATTGGTCTCCGCCGCTAGATAGCATGCGATTGTTGGGATGGAACGCTTCCCTCCTGACAATCGTCTGCCACATCGGGCTGTGTAATACAGCCTTTACTGTCATCTCTCCCCTGTACATCCTTCAGTGACCCCAGAAGGCAAACAAGAACTTTTTCATGTTATCACCCCCCATCTTTCCTGTGTACACCAGACAGAATACTTTATTTATGTCATCACCCCCTCCCCTCTTACCAATCAAATGGGATAGGTATTTTTTACAAAATATTATTTATTTTACACACTTATATAGCGCTACTATATTCCGCAGCGCTTTACAGACATTAGCATCCAACTGTCCCCAATGGGGCTCACAATCTAAGTTCCCTATCATATGTCTTTGGAGTGTGAGAAGAATTCAGAGAACCCGGAGAGAACATACAAACTCCATGCAGATGTTGTCATTGGTCAGATGCTAACCACTGAGCCACCATGCTGCCCATCACTGGCGTAGCTATAGGGTTCGCAGCAGTCGCAATTGCGACCAGGCCCCTAAGTTAGGGGGCCCACGGGGCCCCCTCAAGCCAGAAGAGCCTCAGTAAAGTGGGCGGCGCGGCCCGCAGCTAAGTTGATTAAATAACTAAAATCACAGGGGGCGGAGAGCGAAGCCCTGCGTCACGTGCACTGTGCAGGGCAGGCGAAGTGAGGAGGAGGAGCGGCTTCAGTTCAGGAAGAGGAAGCTGTGTGCTGACCGCCGGTTTGTTGCGACGTCTGCGAGTGACTCCTGTCCGGCGACTCTGCGAGACACTTTTGATACTGAGGTGAGCGCGGCGCCTGGCGGCGTGATAAACTGGACCGTCCGACAGGGGTCCAGCTTCCAGGTCCGGTCAAGTGAGTGAGTGACTGTCCCTGAGTGAGTCCCGTGACCCGCCTGGTGGCTGACACAGAGCGCCGGTGAGATAGCGTTCACAGTGGAGGCCCCCCTTTTAGGCAAGTGACAAACTGCCCCCCCCCCCTCAGTCTTAGGCAAGTGACAAACTCAGCTCTGCTACATCTACAATGAGCAACTACAGCCAATGTAATGCCAAACTGCAGTTCCTCTATGTGATGCCTTGGATAGCTTCCACTGGACCCACAGTGAGGGCAGCCACCCGGCCCTGCCTATGGATCACCCAGTTTGCACTTAGCTATGCCCAGGCCCCATGCCAGGGGGTCCCTGATGTATTAACTGACCAATAACATGGAGATCCCAGTGCCAGCTGCCTTGCTGGTGGACGATTGGCATATACTTCTGCTGTGGGCCACTGGGATCTCCATGTTATTGGTCAGTTAATACATCAGGGATGTATTAACTGGCGGCGTGATAAACTAAGCACAAAGCACCAGGGAGGTCATTTATGAAATCAGATATGTCAGTTTTGTGGCTTAAAAAGGTTGTTAGTTATGGCAACTGCGACATTTTTGCAACATTTCGTGATCCTCGTCACTTTTCACAGTGGTCTATGTTTAAGAGCTAAAAGTGAGATTAGAGCTGGATTATGGCTCGTTTACTATGTGAAACTTTTGCAAAAGTCACAAGTAGGGTTGCCACCTTTCCCAACAAAAAATACCAGCCAAGTTAAGTGGGGGCGTGGCTTAACGCATGGTGTTAAGTCGCTATCATACTGTGGCTCCCAATAATATTAATGACCCCATTAGTGCCCCCCAGTAATAGTAATGCCCCCATTAGTGCACCCCAAAATTAATGCTCCCCAGTAAGAGTAATGGCCCTATTTGTGCCCCACAGTAAGAATAATGCCCCCATTAGTGTCCCCCAGTAAGCATAATGGCCCCATTAGTGCCCCCAGTAAGAATATGGCCCCCATTAGTGTCCCCCAGTAACAGTAATGCCCCCATTAGTGCCCCCATAAGAGTAATGCCAACATTAGTGTCCCCAGTTAAAATAATGCCCCCCATTAGTGCCCCCAGTTAGAATGCCACCCATTAGTGCCTCCAGTTAGAATAATGCCCCATTAGTGCCCCCAGTTAGAAAAATGCCCCCATTAGTGTGCCCAGTTAGAATAATGCCCCCATTAGTGCCCACAGTTAGAATAATGCCCCCATTAGTGCTCCCAGTTAGAATAATGACCCCATTAGTGCCCCCAGTTAGAATAATGCCCCCATTAGTGCTCCCAGTTAGAATAATGCCCCCCATTAGTGCCCCAGTTAGAATAATGCCACCCATTAGTGCCCCAGTAAGAGTAATGCCCCCATTAGTGCCCCCAGTTAGAATAATGCCCCCCATTAGTGCCCCAAGTTAGAATATTGCCACCCATTAGTGCCCTCAGTAAGAATAATGCCCCCATTAGTGTACCCCAGATTTAATGCCCCATTAGTAGCCCCTAGTAAAAGTAATGCCCCCATTAGTGCCCCAGTTAGAATAATGACCTCCATTAATGCCCCCAGTTAGAATATTGCCACCCATTAGTGCCCCCAGTAAGAGTAATGCCCCCATTAGTGCCCCCAGTTAGAATAATGCCCCCCATTAGTGCCCCAGTTAGAATAATGCCCCCCATTAGTGCCCCCAGTAAGAGTAATGCCCCCATTAGTGCCCCCAGTTGGAATAATGCCCCCATTAGTGCCCCCAGTTAGAATAATGCCCCATTAGTGCGCCCAGTTAGAATAATGCCCCCTATTAGTGCCCCAGTTAGAATAATGACCCCATTAGTGGCCTGATGAGATACACCCAAAATTATTAAAAGAGCTTAGTGGTGAGCTGGCAAAACCGTTAACAGATTTATTTAACCAATCATTAGTAACAGGAGTCGTCCCGGAAGATTGGAAATTGGCAAATGTCGTGCCCATTCACAAGAAAGGTAGTAGGGAAGAATCGAGCAACTATAGACCAGTGAGTCTGACATCAATAGTAGGCAAATTAATGGAAACCCTATTAAAGGATAGGATTGTGGAACATCTAAAATCCCATGGATTGCAAGATGAAAAACAACATGGGTTTACTTCAGGGAGATCATGTCAAACAAATCTTATAGATTTTTTTGACTGGGTGAATAAAATAATAGACGGTGGAGGTGCAGTAGACATCGCATATCTAGATTTTAGTAAGGCTTTTGACACTGTCCCACATAGAAGACTTATCAATAAACTGAAGTCATTGAGCATGGACTCCCATATTGTTGAGTGGATTAGGCAGTGGCTGAGTGACAGACAACAGAGGGTTGTAGTCAATGGAGAACATTCAAAACAAGGTCATGTTACCAGTGGGGTTCCACAGGGATCTGTACTGGGACCGATTTTGTTTAATATCTTCATAAGTGATATTGCAAAAGGCCTCGATGGTAAGGTTTGTCTTTTTGCTGATGACACAAAGATATGTAACAGGGTTGATGTTCCTGGAGGGAAACGCCAAATGGAAAAGGATTTAGGAAAACTAGAAGAATGGTCAGAACTCTGGAAACTGAAATTTAATGTGGATAAGTGCAAGATAATGCACCTGGGGCGTAAAAACCCAAGGGCAGAATATAGAATATTTGACATAGTCCTGACCTCAGTATCTGAGGAAAGGGATTTAGGAGTAATTATTTCAGAAGACTTAAAGGTGGGAAGACAATGTAATAGAGCAGCACGAAATGCCAGCAGAATGCTTGGATGTATAGGGAGAGGTATAAGCAGTAGAAAGAGTGAAGTGCTTATGCCGCTGTACAGAACACTGGTGAGACCTCACTTGGAGTATTGTGCGCAGTACTGGAGGCCATATCTCCAGAAGGATATAGATACTCTAGAGAGAGTTCAGAGAAGAGCTACTAAACTAGTACATGGATTGCAGGATAAAACTTACCAGGAAAGGTTAAAGGACCTTAACATGTATAGCTTGGAAGAAAGAAAAGACAGAGGGGATATGATAGAAACTTTTAAATACATAAAGGGAATCAACTCGGTAAAGGAGGAGAGCATATTTAAAAGAAGAAAAACTACCACAAGAGGACACAGTTTTAAATTAGAGGGGCAAAGGTTTAAAAGTAATATAAGGAAGTATTACTTTACTGAGAGAGTAGTGGATGCATGGAATAGCCTTCCTGCAGAAGTGGTAGCTGCAAATACAGTGAAGGGGTTTAAGCATGCATGGGATAGGCATAAGGCCATCCTTCATATAAGATAAGGGCCGGGGGCTATCCATAGTATTCAGTATATTGGGCAGACTAGATGGGCCAAATGGTTCTTATCTGCCGACACATTCTATGTTTCTATATTAGTGCCCCCAGTTCGAATAATGCCCCCATTAGTGCCCCCAGTTCGAATAATGCCCCATTAGTGCCACCAGTTAGAATAATGCCCCCATTAGTGCCACCAGTTAGAATAATGCCCCCATTAGTGCCCCCAGTTAGAATAATGCCCCCCATTAGTGCCTCAAGTTAGAATAATGTCACCCATTAGTGCCCCCAGTAAGAGTAATGCCCCCATTAGTGCCCCCAGTTAGAATAATGCCGCCCATTAGTGCCCCCAGTTAGAATAATGCCCCATTAGTGCGCCCAGTTAGAATAATGCCCCTATTAGTGCCCCCAGTTAGAATAATGACCCCATTAGTGCCCCCAGTTAGAATAATGCCCCCATTAGTGCCCCCAGTTAGAATAATGTCACCCATTAGTGCCACCAGTTAGAATAATGCCCCCATTAGTGCCCCCAGTTAGAATAATGCCCCCATTAGTTCCCCCAGTTAGAATAATGCCCCCATTAGTGCCTACAGTTAGAATAATGTCACCCATTAGTGCCCCCAGTTAGAATAATGACCCCATTAGTGCCCCCAGTTCGAATAATGTCCCATTAGTGCCACCAGTTAGAATAATGCCCCCATTAGTGCCGCCAGTTAGAATAATGCCCCCATTAGTGTCCCCAGTTAGAATAATGCCCCCATTAGTGCCCCCAGTTAGAATAATGCCCTCATTAGTGCGCTCTTCTCTGTGCAAAAAAAAAGCACTTACCTCCTCCATTTGCTCGCGCTGGGATGAACACTCACTGCTGACTGGAAGCTCAGGACAGGACCTGCGCTCCAGCGTGATGACGTCTCGCAGGTCCTGTTCTCCAGTCAGCAGCGCCAGCAAATGGAGGAAGTGAGTGATTTTTTTAACACAGTGGGGGGAGGAGATAAAGGCTGCACTAATGAGCGTTCCGCAATAAAAGCGCTCATTATTAACAGTCAGCACAGGAGAATACTGGCAATTAACATTGGCAGGGCAACTAAATTACTGGCCTTGCCGGTGAGATACCAGCCAGGTGGCAACCCTAGTCACAACCCATGCCAGGTCTATCCTTGCACATAAAGGTGTAAAACAAATTACACTCACACCACATATATTATTAAGGTGTACCAGTTCATAAATTTGATGCGGGCTCACAAAGCAGACTTCAAACTGCTAAACTTCAAACTGACATAAAACAACCTTAAATGATAAATGACCACCAAGGTGTCTACTTTTGGAAATTTCTTGGTGTTGCAAAGGAATGTAATATGATTTTATTTACACCAGGTTTTATTTGTGCACTGCTAAAATGAGAAAATTGCCCTGAAATGCCCTTCAGCAAAGATTTTAAAGGGGGTGGAAATTTTCTCAGGTTTGCATTTGAGTCCTATTCCTTGGATCTTGATCCCATTAGGAAATCCTCCAGGAAGATATTCATCATCTTAAGTTTCGCCTGTTTAAACTGAAGCAAGTTCAGGGTCAATCTTTCGCACTTATTGTTAAAGCCGCGATGAAGGGTTTATGAAGTCCCTTTTGTGGCATGTTTACGGCTTATGTATACAACCGCGAGGCAACTGTACAGGGGACCACGTTCTTATTGTCAAGTCTCAGGATCTCCGAGCTGGCGTTAGTGAACATAAAACAGTTTTATTGGTCCCGATGAGATCCGAAAAACTAAGCTGCTTTTACAAGCTGTTGGCAAATCTAAAGTAATTGGCAGGACAACTTGTTGATCTAGTAGGATATTGTTTTTAAGAAACGCCAGGTGGTGGTCCTGGAGGTTTAATCCCGAGGATCATTAACCCCGAGGATCGTTAGAGGAGAAACATTTTATCCATTAAGCTGGATAGCACCTGTCTGGACAAAAAGAAGAGCTCTTCTTCAAGAGTCTACCCATGATTTCTGTATGGTGGGCCACCTGGAGACATGGACCCACTAGGGCTTAAACCAGGGTCTAAGGGATTTTCCTTTACCCTTAACACTAGCAAGGGAACCCAAAGCCCTACCCCTGGAGAAGACTCTGTTAGCAATGGCTGACCAAAGACATTCCCAAATTCGAGTACAGAGGTGGTAGGCGGGAACTGTGGTCAGACAGGACAAGGATCAAGGGGGGGTTTAGTTGTAAACAGTAGGCAGTGGATCAGAAAAACATGTCGATCCAGATCCATAAGGAGATGAAACTAATGCAGCCTGTAACCAAATGGACCTTATTGCTCAGGCGGAGATGTGTGAAGGCTGGGGCACTTAGACATCGGTTGGAGTCAGAAGCATTTTGCACACAGCTAAGTAACAGTTCGAGAGTTGTTACACTTGAGTGTACCCACAAGCCAACTTGATGTTAAAGCGGAGGAGAACAGAATGCAGGAGAAGGACGTTGAGTGCCCACAGCGGGGAGTTGGCAGGTTGTGACAATTTCCCCTGTGGGTTGAGATGAGCCTCAAGACATCATTTCCCTTACTGGATAGTGAAATTCCCCTGTCTTGCTGGTGATATGGTCCAGGTGGTATGGACCTGAAATGGATTCCTCTAGTCCACATGGGGCATGACGTGAAAAAATAGTCATTGGGTAACTGTTCCCAAGGGATGAGAACTGTCCCTACAAGGAATGGGAACAGGTTAGACAACCCTAACCTTCCCGACCAGTGCACGGTGGCATGAGACAGCTCTAGAATAGAGTCCCATTTTGTTTTGGCAATGGGGCCATTAATAAAAAAAAAGAAAACAATAGGGCCTAGAGATAGTCTTCTCCACCCTCAGCTTGATAACTAATGATCATGTTTATCGGCATGAAACACTTATACGTCATAAGTCCTCCTGGTGTTTATGTTGGCCTGTGATCTGCTGAAAAGCTTAAATTTTAAAATCATGCTATATGTACAATTATATAAATATTGATGAAAAGTAGATAGGAAAAACTAAACCTTTTAGGGGTTTTTTAAATATATTTTTGAATAATTAATGACACATTATTAACATTAATAATGCCCCGATCTCCCCTTCTATTCATTCTAATTTTATGCTGATCTTTTTTAAGGATAAAAAAAAAAAAAATCACACGACGACAAAAATTATTGTCTGCGAATTATTGATTTGTATTGTTTTCTCAGAACAGAGGAAAAATGTTAATAACAGAGAATAGAGAAGATTAGAGGGTGTTTGGCCGCATGTGGCTGTGTCCAATCAAATTCGTGGACAAAAGAGAAAAAAAACAGATTCAAAATTGTCACCAAATTTGAAAGATATTTGTAATATTTTTTCCATTTCAAGTTTTATTCTTAAAATAAAATATAATCGAAAAACAAAAAAAGTATAAAAAATATATTCTCTTAACCCCTTAGGCCTCTTTTTACACGGGCGTCATGGATTTGGGCCGGATAAGATGCGGGTGCGTCGCGGGAAAATGCGCGATTTTTCCACGCGAGTGCAAAAATTTTAATGCGTTTTGCACGCGCGTGAGAAAGATCGGCATGTTTGGTACCCAAACCCGAACTTCTTTAGAAAAGCATATAATAATAGCATTCTTAATAGCAGAATGCTAAGTAAAATAGGGCTGAAGGGGTTAAAAAAAATTAAAAATATTTAACTCACCTCATCCACTTGTTTGCTCTGCCCGGCTTCTCTTCTTTGCTGTCCAGGAGGAAAAGGACCTGTGGTGACGTCACTGCGCTCATCACATGGTCCGTCACATGATCCATCACCATGGTGATGGACCATGTGATGAGCACAGTGACATCACCATGGGTCCTTTTCCTCCTGGACAGCAAAGAAGAAGACAGAAGAGATGCCGACTGCGCGAACAAGTGGATGAGATGAGTTAAATTATTTTTTTTTTTAACCCCTCCAGCGCTATTGTACTATGCATTCTGTATTCAGAATGCTATTATTTTCCCTTATAACCATGTTATAAGGGAAAATAATAATGATCGGGTCCCCATCCCGATCGTCTCCTAGCAACCGTGCGTGAAAATCGCACCGCATCCGCACTTGCTTGCGGATGCTTGTGATTTTTATGCAGCCCCATTCACTTCTATGGGGCCTGCATTGCGTGAAAAACGCACAAAATAGAGCAAGCTGAAAATTTCACGCAACGCACAAGTGATGCGTGAAAATCACCGCAGCGTGTGCACAGCCCCATAGAAATGAATGGGTCCGGATTCAGTGCGGGTGCAATGCGTTCACCTGACGCATTGCACCCGCGCGGAAAACTCGCCCGTGTGAAAGGGGCCTTAGTGGCCACCAATACACCTTTTTACAGCAGTCACTAAGGGGCCTTAGGCTGGACTGCCGCCTTGTCTGGGCACTGCACTGGACTCCCGGATCAGCAGAAGTGCCGATCTGGACTGGTTACTCCCTTAGCTGCCACTGTTTTTACTTAATAAAACTTTTTTTTAACCATTTATTAGGCCCCCAATGGGACATTAACAGACAACCTTTTGATCACTTCAGTAATACACTTTACGGCTTATGCAGTACAGAGCATTATACTGTCAGTTCTATACTGACAGACACCGGCAGAGAGGTGCACCATGCTAGGCCCGCTCTGCAGTCAGGCCTGGAGCCTTCATTAAGCCCCAGGCTGCCAATCAAAGACATGAGCGTCCCACTATCTCATTTGCGGGGAGCTGATGGAAGACAGAGGGACCTCCCTCTCTCTAAACAGCTTGGACGCCACAGTCACTATTAACTGTAATAATAATAAAAATACCAATAAATTAGGGGGGAAAAAAAACTTAAGAATATCCCCCAACACCATATCCAAAGTCCTGGCCCCTATGTAATTCCCCCTAGAGGAACTACCTATACATCAAGGTAAATGGTTGACAATAGTGAAACCAAATATGCGGATCATTTTTTTACCATTTGCCACGTCCATTTCTACAGGGCGTGCCCCTGGCCTAAGACGTTATTACCATAGGTAGTGCATATGGCGCCCCTTCAGGCCTTCATCACACCCAGTAGACCCCAAACCAGATCCCATAAATGTAGCCTAATAAATACAGACCCTAGACCAGACTTCAGAGCAGAACCCCTAATTCAATATGGACCAAAGACCCAAGACTAGACCTCCTAAACAAGTAAAGACCCCTCTAAATACATCCGGGCTCCAGATTCCTTCTTGGTGTCATTTCAGTATTGAGGCGTGTGATACATGGAGAGAAATGCTGCCTACATATGTAGTCGTATAGAGAGAAGCGCTCTCCTCTGTTACAGCTCTGCTACATCTGGAGAGGAAACTATAATATACAGAAATGTCAGCATTGTTGCTGGAGACAAATTCACCACTACTGCGCTGCACAAGCTCGGCTCTTCTACATCTGCAGATGATTTTAGTTTAAGGAGTTTATTGTGTGCCTCTGTTCCAGCGCTCTCCTCCTGTCCAGTCCCTGGCTGCTGACCAAGGCTCCGCACTGTTCCAGTATGTGTAATGCGGAGTCCCCAGCCAAGTGAAATTCCAGAGCGCGGCATAAAAATAAGCAGAGGAAATATTAGACCATTCCCATCATAACTGTCATAATAAAATAACGCGACCCAAGCCGTACAGATCGCACGAGTCGCTCCGCTCAGTCACATGACCAGTGTTAGTCCCTCTCATCAATATGGACATTAAACTGCTTCTATTATATTCCGCCCTACCCCATTACCACCAGCCTAAATCACACATGTACTCATTGTAGGAGAGCGTGGAGTAACATTACCCCAGACTGTTACCCCCTCACTGATTTACTAGTATCTATGGTATTCTGCTGGTGCAGTCACTGTGTACATACATTACTTATCCTGTACTGATCCTGAGTTACATCCTGTATTATACTCCAGAGCTGCACTCACTATTCTGCTGGTGGAGTCACTGTGTACATACATTACATTACTTATCCTGTACTGATCCTGAGTTACATCCTGTATTGTACTCCAGAGCTGCACTCACTATTCTGCTGGTGCAGTCACTGTGTATATACATTACATTACTTATCCTGTACTGATCCTAAGTTACTTCCTGTATTATACTCCGGAGCTGCACTCACTATTCTGCTGGAGGAGTCACTGTGTACATACATTACATTACTTATCCTGTACTGATCCTGAGTTACATCCTGTATTATACTCCAGAGCTGCACTCACTATTCTGCTGGTGCAGTCACTGTGTATATACATTACATTACTTATCCTGTACTGATCCTGAGTTACATCCTGTATTATACTCCAGAGCTGCACTCACTATTCTGCTGGTGCAGTCACTGTGTACATACATTACATTACTTATCCTGTACTGATCCTGAGTTACATCCTGTATTATACCCCAGAGCTGCACTCACTATTCTGCTGGTGGAGTCACTGTGTACATACATTACATTACTTATCCTGTACTGATCCTGAGTTACATCCTGTATACTCCAGAGCTGCACTCACTATTCTGCTGGTGGAGTCACTGTGTACATACATTACATTACTTATCCTGTACTGATCCTGAGTTACATCCTGTATTATACTCCAGAGCTGCACTCACTATTCTGCTGGTGGAGTCACTCTGTACATACATTACATTACTTATCCTGTACTGATCCTGAGTTACATCCTGTATTAAAATTTTTATTAGAGGTCACATGGACCAGGCGTATTTTTGCAGCTCCTCTGACTAGTATTATTAAAACTCAATTTTATTGTGATTATTTTTAAAAACACATATTACTTGGGAGCATATTTAAAACTTAGGAGTTAGCAACTCCAGGGTCGATTGCCAATTCTACTGATACAACTTGTGCCTCTGATACCTAGTTGTTCCTAGTGTTCAGTAACATCTGGTATTGAATAGTCTCTTACTCCAGAGAGTTATTATTAGGCCCCCTGACTAACTCCTACCTAAAACTCTAAACCTGTGTCCCTACATGTTTCGCCGAGCCTGTCGGCGTCTTCAGGGGAAACTATACAGGTCATCCTGTATTATACTCCAGAGCTGCACTCACTATTCTGCTGGTGCAGTCACTGTGTATATACATTACATTACTTATCCTGTACTGATCCTGAGTTACATTCTGTATTATACTCCAGAGCTGCACTCACTATTCTGCTGGTGCAGTCACTGTGTACATACATTACATTACTTATCCTGTACTGATCCTGAGTTACATTCTGTATTATACTCCAGAGCTGCACTCACTATTCTGCTGGTACAGTCACTGTGTACATACATTACTTATCCTGTACTGATCCTGAGTTACATTCTGTATTATACTCCAGAGCTGCACTCACTATTCTGCTGGTGGAGTCACTGTGTACATACATTACATTACTTATCCTGTGCTGATCCTGAGTTACATTCTGTATTATACTCCAGAGCTGCACTCACTATTCTGCTGGTGCAGTCACTGTGTACATACATAACATTACTTATCCTGTACTGATCCTGAGTTACATCCTGTATTATACTCCAGAGCTGCACTCACTATTCTGCTGGTGCAGTCACTGTGTACATACATTACTTATCCTGTACTGATCCTGAGTTACATCCTGTATTATACTCCAGAGCTGCACTCACTATTCTGCTGGTACAGTCACTGTGTACATACATTACATTACTTATCCTGTATTGATCCTGAGTTACATCCTGTATTATACTCCAGAGCTGCACTCACTATTCTGCTGGTGCAGTCACTGTGTACATACAATACATTACTTATCCTGTACTGATCCTGAGTTACATCCTGTATTATACTCCAGAGCTGCACTCACTGTTCTGCTGGTGCAGTCACTGTGTACATACATTACATTACTTATCCTGTACTGATCCTGAGTTACATCCTGTATTATACTCCAGAGCTGCACTCACTATTCTGCTGGTGCAGTCACTGTGTACATACATTACTTATCCTGTACTGATCCTGAGTTACATCCTGTATTATACTCCAGAGCTGCACTCACTATTCTGCTGGTACAGTCACTGTGTACATACATTACATTACTTATCCTGTACTGATCCTGAGTTACATCCTGTATTATACCCCAGAGCTGCACTCAATATTCTGCTGGTGGAGTCACTGTGTACATACATTACTTATCCTGTACTGATCCTCAGTTACATCCTGTAGACCCAATACTCAGAGCTGAGGTTTTGTTGCTATGCATCCAGTCCAGACAATCCTCTGTGAGGTGAACACATCAGTAGCAGAAATCTCTCTTTTGGTGATGGTTTGTTACAATGTATCAGTCTGGAGTTCACTTACCTATGGAAAATATAAGCTAATTAGGAAGTCTTTTTTTTCCTGCAAATGATGGGAGTTGTGAGCAGTATCTTCACTTCTTTCTACCAGAACCCTTATCATCTCTGTGGAGGTCCTGGATACATATGGGGGGTCCTGGATACATATGGGGGGTCCTGGATACATATGGGGGGTCCTGGATACCGCCCCACTAGCTCTTCACATAATTGTGAGAAAACTGTCGATTTTCACAAAATAATCCCTTTTTTTTTTTTTTTTTTGCTGTTTTAAAACTTTTGGTAAAAAATGCAACTAAATAAATGACTTCTGTGAATCCATCCTAAACATTTGTCACTTTCCTTCATCTTTGCGCCTTTGTCACCGATACGCGATCTCTACGTATAAGGACGGCGACCTTTGCGTGATACGGTGACCCTGAGCAAAAAATTCCACTCAGGAATGCAGCGCTCCATCACTGATGCCTGGGAAGTGGGTGCAAGGCCGAACGTCCTCCCCCCCCCCCCCCCCAGGGTGGGCCCTCAGAATCAATTCCGCCGGCAGAGCCCAAGGGACTTCAGTCCGATGCTGATGGCTGTCACCAAGCCTTCCGAGAAAATAAGGCAACCCTCAATCTTGTTTTTCTCGCTGGTGGTTATGATTTATGAAAATTCTGCCTGTGTGTCGGTCTTCACTGTAGTTCTAAATTTCGGTTCATGAACCAGGAGGCTCAGGATGAACAGAGCCATAACTTCCATTTCGGTATTATAATCCCCGATGTGTTTAATTCCAGGGTCGGCTGAGGAGGGGGTGGTGCGACTGGTGAACGGATCTGGACCCCACGAAGGAAGGGTGGAGGTGTACCACGACAAGCGCTGGGGCACCGTGTGCGACGACGGCTGGGACAAGAAAGACGGGGATGTCGTCTGCCGGATGCTGGGATACAAAGGAGCGGAGGAGGTGTACAGGACGGCCAAATTTGGTCAAGGTAAAAAGAAATGACTGGCCTTGGGCGACCGCCAGGTGTTATAACTCCTATCATCCTTAGGGCTCATGCACACGGCCGTTGCATGAGCCCGTAGGGAACCTGTACTTTGCATGGAGCATGCTGGGAGTTGTAGTTTCACCACAGCTGGAGTGCCGGAGGTTAGCCACCACTGCCCTAGACTGTCGTATATTAGGGCTCGTTCACACAAACGTATTTTGCGTTTCGTATACAGGCCGTTTTCTGCGTTCCTCATACGGTCCGTATACGGAATCATTCATTTCAATGGCTCCGCAAAAGACAAGAATAGGCATTTCTATAATAGGCCTCCTGTTCCGTTCCGCAAATTGCGGAAGGCACACGGGCGCCATCCATGTTTTGCGGACCGCAAAAAAACGTCACGGTCGTGTGAACGAGCCCTTAGTCTGGAGCTTAGTAGCAGGTAGGAAATCCTGCGCCTAAGTGATCAGTTCTGGCAATTATAAATATGGCCACTAGATGGCGCTGCTCTGTCTGGTCAGATAAGGGAGCGTTCCCTTGTGTCCATGGAAATAGATCCGAATAATTTGGGAAGGTAAATATATTTCTTATGCTGAAATGATGGACGCTACAATCTGGAGCGATATTAACCCTTCATGTGACATCCCCTCTAAATGTGAACGAACAAGGAAGCAAACGAGGGGATTTAACCAGCGCTGTGCCAGGTGCGTGCAGCTACCTTCCAACCTAAAAATAGACTCGAGTTCATCGTCTTGGATGGAAGTCACTGAAATCCATTTTCCTTCTCCGCTCTATGAGACTGGCCAAGGCGTCCTGCAGGAATCCTCTTGTCGGCCAGATACAGTCTCCTTAGTTATGTCTGAGACAGGAGCCAGTCATCAGCAGTTACATCTCGTCTTCTGCTCCAGTCACATCTAGAGCTGCAGTCACAGTTCTGGTTTCTGGCTATCCTTCATACTGCAAAACCTCATATCTTTCTCCTATTGTCCCATGCTGGTGCAGTACAGTCCGGAAAGTCTTCAGACCTGTAGGGTCCATACAGTCCGGAAAGTCTTCAGACCTGTAGGGTCCATACAGTCCGGAAAGTCTTCAGACCTGTAGGGTCCGTACAGTCCGGAAAGTCTTCAGACCTGTAGGGTCCATACAGTCAGGAAAGTCTTCAGACCTGTAGGGTCCGTACAGTCCGGAGAGCCTTCAGACCTGTAGGGTCCATACAGTCCGGAAAATCTTCAGGCCTGTAGGGTCAGTACAGTCAGGAAAGTCTTCAGACCTGTAGGGTCCGTACAGTCCGGAAAGTCTTCAGACCTGTAGGGTCCAAACAGTCCGGAAAGTCTTCAGACCTGTAGGGTCCGTACAGTCCGGAAAGTCTTCAGACCTGTAGGGTCCATACAGTCCGGAAAGTCTTCAGACCTGTAGGGTCCGTACAGTCCGGAAAGTCTTCAGACCTGTAGGGTCCGTACAGTCCGGAAAGTCTTCAGACCTGTAGGGTCCGTACAGTCCGGAAAGTCTTCAGACCTGTAGGGTCCGTACAGTCCGGAAAGTCTTCAGACCTGTAGGGTCCGTACAGTCCGGAAAGTCTTCAGACCTGTAGGGTCCATACAGTCCGGAAAGTCTTCAGACCTGTAGGGTCCGGAAAGTCTTCAGACCTGTAGGGTCCATACAGTCCGGAAAGTCTTCAAACCTGTAGGGTCCCTACAGTCCGGAAAGTCTTCAGACCTGTAGGGTCCATACAGTCCGGAAAGTCTTCAGACCTGTAGGGTCCGTACAGTCCGGAAAGTCTTCAGACCTGTAGGGTCCGTACAGTCCGGAAAGTCTTCAGACCTGTAGGGTCCGTACAGTCCGGAAAGTCTTCAGACCTGTAGGGTCCATACAGTCCGGAAAGTCTTCAGACCTGTAGGGTCCGGAAAGTCTTCAGACCTGTAGGGTCCATACAGTCCGGAAAGTCTTCAGACCTGTAGGGTCCCTACAGTCCGGAAAGTCTTCAGACCTGTAGGGTCCGTACAGTCCGGAAAGTCTTCAGACCTGTAGGGTCCGTACAGTCCGGAAAGTCTTCAGACCTGTAGGGTCCGTACAGTCAGGAAAGTCTTCAGACCCGTAGGGTCCGTACAGTCCGGAAAGTCTTCAGACCTGTAGGGTCCGTACAGTCAGGAAAGTCTTCAGACCTGTAGGGTCCGTACAGTCAGGAAAGTCTTCAGACCTGTAGGGTCCGTACAGTCCGGAAAGTCTTCAGACCTGTAGGGTCCGTACAGTCAGGAAAGTCTTCAGACCTGTAGGGTCCGTACAGTCCGGAAAATCTTCAGACCTGTAGGGTCCATACAGTCCGGAAAATCTTCAGACCTGTAGGGTCCGTACAGTCCGGAAAGTCTTCAGACCTGTAGGGTCCGTACAGTCCAGAAAGTCTTCAGACCTGTAGGGTCCATACAGTCCGGAAAGTCTTCAGACCTGTAGGGTCCGTACAGTCCGGAAAGTCTTCAGACCTGTAGGGTCCGTACAGTCCGGAAAGTCTTCAGACCTGTAGGGTCCATACAGTCCGGAAAGTCTTCAGACCTGTACGGTCCGGAAAGTCTTCAGACCTGTAGGGTCCGGAAAGTCTTCAGACCTGTAGGGTCCATACAGTCCGGAAAGTCTTCAGACCTGTAGGGTCCCTACAGTCCGGAAAGTCTTCAGACCTGTAGGGTCCATACAGTCCGGAAAGTCTTCAGACCTGTAGGGTCCGTACAGTCAGGAAAGTCTTCAGACCTGTAGGGTCCGTACAGTCCGGAAAGTCTTCAGACCTGTAGGGTCCATACAGTCCGGAAAGTCTTCAGACCTGTAGGGTCCGTACAGTCAGGAAAGTCTTCAGACCTGTAGGGTCCGTACAGTCCGGAAAGTCTTCAGACCTGTAGGGTCCGTACAGTCAGGGAAGTCTTCAGACCTGTAGGGTCCGTACAGTCAGGAAAGTCTTCAGACCTGTAGGGTCCGTACAGTCCGGAAAGTCTTCAGACCTGTAGGGTCCGTACAGTCAGGAAAGTCTTCAGACCTGTAGGGTCCGTACAGTCCGGAAAATCTTCAGACCTGTAGGGTCCATACAGTCCGGAAAATCTTCAGACCTGTAGGGTCCATACAGTCCGGAAAGTCTTTAGACCTGTAGGGTCTGTACAGTCCGGAAAGTCTTCAGACCTGTAGGGTCCGTACAGTCCGGAAAATCTTCAGACCTGTAGGGTCCGTACAGTCAGGAAAGTCTTCAGACCTGTAGGGTCCATACAGTCCGGAAAATCTTCAGACCTGTAGGGTCCGTACAGTCCGGAAAGTCTTCAGACCTGTAGGGTCCGTACAGTCCAGAAAGTCTTCAGACCTGTAGGGTCCATACAGTCCGGAAAGTCTTCAGACCTGTAGGGTCCGTACAGTCCGGAAAGTCTTCAGACCTGTAGGGTCCGTACAGTCCGGAAAGTCTTCAGACCTGTAGGGTCCATACAGTCCGGAAAGTCTTCAGACCTGTAGGGTCCGTACAGTCAGGAAAGTCTTCAGACCTGTAGGGTCCGTACAGTCCGGAAAGTCTTCAGACCTGTAGGGTCCGTACAGTCCGGAAAGTCTTCAGACCTGTAGGGTCCATACAGTCCGGAAAGTCTTCAGACCTGTACGGTCCGGAAAGTCTTCAGACCTGTAGGGTCCGGAAAGTCTTCAGACCTGTAGGGTCCATACAGTCCGGAAAGTCTTCAGACCTGTAGGGTCCCTACAGTCCGGAAAGTCTTCAGACCTGTAGGGTCCATACAGTCCGGAAAGTCTTCAGACCTGTAGGGTCCGTACAGTCAGGAAAGTCTTCAGACCTGTAGGGTCCGTACAGTCCGGAAAGTCTTCAGACCTGTAGGGTCCATACAGTCCGGAAAGTCTTCAGACCTGTAGGGTCCGTACAGTCAGGAAAGTCTTCAGACCTGTAGGGTCCGTACAGTCCGGAAAGTCTTCAGACCTGTAGGGTCCGTACAGTCAGGGAAGTCTTCAGACCTGTAGGGTCCGTACAGTCAGGAAAGTCTTCAGACCTGTAGGGTCCGTACAGTCCGGAAAGTCTTCAGACCTGTAGGGTCCGTACAGTCAGGAAAGTCTTCAGACCTGTAGGGTCCGTACAGTCCGGAAAATCTTCAGACCTGTAGGGTCCATACAGTCCGGAAAATCTTCAGACCTGTAGGGTCCATACAGTCCGGAAAGTCTTTAGACCTGTAGGGTCTGTACAGTCCGGAAAGTCTTCAGACCTGTAGGGTCCGTACAGTCCGGAAAATCTTCAGACCTGTAGGGTCCGTACAGTCAGGAAAGTCTTCAGACCTGTAGGGTCTGTACAGTCCGGAAAATCTTCAGACCTGTAGGGTCCTTACAGTCTGGAAAGTCTTCAGACCTGTAGGGTCCATACAGTCAGGAAAGTCTTCAGACCTGTAGGGTCCATACAGTCCGGAAAGCCTTCAGACCTGTAGGGTCTGTACAGTCCGGAGAGCCTTCAGACCTGTAGGCTCCATACAGTCCGGAAAGCCTTCAGACCTGTAGGCTCCATACAGTCCGGAGAGCCTTCAGACCTGTAGGCTCCATACAGTCCGGAAAGCCTTCAGACCTGTAGGCTCCATACAGTCCGGAGAGCCTTCAGACCTGTAGGGTCCATACAGTCCGGAGAGCCTTCAGACCTGTAGGGTCCATACAGTCCGGAAAGTCTTCAGACCTGTAGGGTCCATACAGTCCAGAAAGTCTTCAGACCTGTAGGGTCCGTACAGTCCGGAAAGTCTTCAGACCTGTAGGGTCCATACAGTCCGGAAAGTCTTCAGACCTGTAGGGTCCGTACAGTCCGGAAAGTCTTCAGACCTGTAGGGTCTGTACAGTCCAGATTTTGTTTCATCGGTACCCATGATCCCTCACTGCTTCTTGCTTGTGGGCCAATGAGAAGGCTGCAACATCTCTGTCATAGCTCAGCAACATCCCTAGCAACCAATAGGAGAGTTGCCTACCCCTTACTATATAAGAACCTCCCCCGCAGTTCTGAGAGAGAGAGCAGTGACATCACTGTGCTCTGTGCTTTCATCCTTATCTAATACATTAGTTAGTTAGTTAGTTAGTTAGCTCATATATATATAATACAGATAGTTAGTGGGAGATAGTCAGTGTAGGTTAGTTAGTGATATAGTGTAGCTGATTCCAGTGCAGGGTGTTAGGTAGTGTGATAGGGATTACTGTTTCTCTGCTGTCCATACATACAGGCTACAGACATAGTGCTGTGATGTCACAATAATACTTAGTGCACCAATCAGTAATATCTACTCAGACCTGATAAAATGTGAAGTGGCATGTATTGCGCAAAAATATGCGCATCGTTAATTGACGATTTTTGCAGCTTGGAAAATGTAGCCAAAGTGACCCACGCCCGTACTGCGCACGCATTACGCGAAGATTACATTGCCGATTTTTGCAATCAAGAAAATAATAGCGAATATATGACGAATATTCCATAAAATATTAGTGAAATATCGCAAATTTGAATATTGCCCCTGCCGCTCATCACGGGTCATAATGTCTCTGTGATTGACTGACTGGGATGAGATATAGAGGCCACCCTGCGGCCAGGGCGGGCCCCTTCCTCCCTCTGGGCCCCTGTGCTGCTGAATAGGCCACATGAGTTCTACATCTTACCCTGGGTCATGGAGGGGGAGGTTAACTGCAGAATTGTGAATGCAGCTCTGGATGTGACTGATGAAGTCATCCGTACAAGACAAGTAAAGCTAAGGATTAACAGCATCAGGAGTTACTGCAATCCAGTGGACGTAAACAGAAGTATTATTCACTGACAGCCAGCAGAGATCTTCAGCAATGTAATACTGTATATATGAGGGCAGCAGCCTCACCCAGGCCCCGGTCCCTGAGGCGGAGGGTTGGGGGCCCAGAAGCTGAGTGTGGATCAGGGGCGCCAGGCGGCCGCCTATCTCCTGTCCGGGTTGTAGGAATTCTAGAGGAGCAGGATCATAGAGCTGTGCGGCTCGTCTGCTGCCCATATGGGAACCATTAGGGCCCGGACTGCAGGGCGAGAACATAATGGGGGTTGTCCTCCCATGTAACGAGCCGCAACGTCCACTCTCCTCACGACTCTCCCGGGTCTTAGTGTAATTGTACCGCAGGATATTTCGGTTTTTACTGCACCCCAAGGATCTGTAGGATGTAGCACATCGTGTTAACCCCCTGTGTGCCCTCCAATACTATGATAAATGAGAGTCCTCTTCCACTATGTAAGTCTCAGTATGTAACCTCTCACATGTCCAGCACATTCCTCTGAAATACTCTGTGCTGCTCAGTAAACGGCTCCCTTACCTATCAGTCTGTGATCTCCCGCAAGCTCTGCACTCTTCTCCTGAAATACTCTGTGCTGCTCAGTAAACTGCTCCTTTACCTATCAGTCTGTGATCTACCACAAGCTCTGCACACACTCTTCTCCTGAAATACTCTGTGCTGCTCAGTAAACTGCTCCTTTATCAGTCTGTGATATCCCGCAAGCTCTGCACACTCTTATCCTGAAATACTCTGTGCTGCTCAGTAAACTGCTCCTTTACCTATCAGTCTGTGATCTCCCGCAAGCTCTGCACACTCTCCTCCTGAAATACTCTGTGCTGCTCAGTAAACTGCTCCTTTACCTATCAGTCTGTGATCTACCACAAGCTCTGCACACACTCTTCTCCTGAAATACTCTGTGCTGCTCAGTAAACTGCTCCCTTACCTATTAGGCCTCCTGCACACAAACGTTTTTTTTCCTATTTACATTCTGTTTTTTGCGTTCCGTATACAGACCGTATACGGAACCATTCATTTCAATGGATCCGCAAAAAAAAACGGAAGGTACTCCGTATACCTTCCGTTTCCATATTTCCGTTCAAACATAGAACATGTCCTATTATTGCCTTCAAATCACGTTCCGTGGCTCCATTCAAGTCAATGGGTCCGCAAAAAAATGGATTGCAAGCGGAATGTATCCGTATGTCTTCCGTATCCATTCCGTTTTTACGGAACCATCTATTGAAAATTTTATGCCCAGCCCAATTTTTTTATGTACTTACTGTTTAAATATTATTGTATGCTTCCGTTTCCGTTTGTGATCCGCAAAAAAAAACGGAAACCAAATGGAAAAAAAAACGGTACGGCGAAACGGAAATACTACTGAAACAAAAAAATGGAAAAACGGATCAGTTTAAGGCTACTTTCACACTAGCGTTCTGCTGTCCGCTCGTGAGCTCCGTTTGAAGGGGCTCACGAGCGGAGCAGAACGCTTCCGTCCAGCCCTGATGCAGTCTGAATGGATGCGGATCCGCTCAGACTGCATCAGTCTGGCGGCGTTCAGCCTCCGCTCCGCTCGCCTCCGCACGGCCAGGCGGACAGCTGAACGCTGCTTGCAGCGTTCGGGTGTCTGCCTGGCCGTGCGGAGGCGAGCGGATCCGTCCAGACTTACAATGTAAGTCAATGGGAACGGATCCGCTTGAAGATGACACCATATGGCTCAATCTTCAAGCGGATCCGTCCCCCATTGACTTTACATTGAAAGTCTGGACGGATCCGCTCAGGCTAATTTCGCACTTAGAAATTTTTCTAAGTTATTAATGCTGACGGATCCGTACTGAACGGAGCCTCCGTCTGCATTAATATGATCGGATCCGTTCAGAACGGATCCGATCAAGCGCAAGTGTGAAAGTAGCCTAAAACGGATCGCAAAACCATGCGGTCGTGTGCAGGAGCCCTTAGGCCTATTGCACACGACCGTATGGCTTTTTCAGTTTTTTGCGGTCCGTTTTTCACGGATCCGTTGTTCCGTTTTTTGTTTCCGTTGTGTTTCCGTTTCTGTTCCGTTTTTCCGTTCCGTTTTTCCGTATGGCATATACAGTATACAGTAATTACATAGATGAAATTGGGCTGGGCATAACATTTTCAATAGATGGTTCAGCAAAAAACGGAACGGAAACGGAAGACATACGGATGCATTTCCGTATGTGTTCCGTTTTTTTTGCGGACCCATTGACTTGAATGGAGCCAAGCACTGTGATTTGCGGACAAGAATAGGACATGTTCTATCTTTTCACGGTACGGAAATACTGAAATACTGAAACGGAATGCACACGGAGACACTTCAGTATTTTTTGCTGAACCATTGAAATGAATGGTTCAGTATATGTTCCGCATACTGAACTACAAAAACGGCCAGTATACTGAACGCAAAATACTGTCGTGTGCATGAGCCCTTAGGCCTCATGCACACGACCGTTGTGTGCATCCGCGGCCGTTGTTCCGTTTTCCGTTTTTTTTCGCGGACCCATTGACTTTCAATAGGTCCGTGGAAAAATCGGAAAATGCACCGTTTGGCTTCCGCGTCCGTGATCCGTTTTTCCAGTCCGTGAAAAAAATATGACCTGTCCTATTTTTTTCACTGACAACGGTTCACGGACCCATTCAAGTGAATGGGTCCGTGAAAAATCACGGATGCACACAAGATAGTCATCCGTGTCCGTGATCCGTGTCCGTGATCCGTGTCCGTGATCCATGTCCGTTTTTCCTATCATTTTCAATGCAAACTTGACTTAGTTTTTTTTTTCACTTTTCATGTCCGTGGATCCTCCAAAAATCAAGGAAGACCCACGGAAGAAAAAACGGTCACAGATCACGGAACAACGGAAATCCGTTTTGCGGACCGCAAAAAAAAACGGTCGTGTGCATGAGGCCTCAGTCTGTGGTGTCTTACAAGCTCTGCACACTCTCCTGAAATACTCTGTGCTGCTCAGTAAATTGCTCCCTTACCTATCTGTTCTCCTTCCATCATGTAAGGGACTGCTCATTGCCGCCCCTGGCTCCTTCACTCTCACATGAGTTTTAACCACCTCCGGACCGCCTAACGCAGGATCGCGTTCCGGAGGTGGCAGCGCTGCGCACAGTCACGCATATACTCGTCATCTCGCAAGACGCGAGATTTCCTGTGAACGAGCGCACACAGGAACGGAAGGTAAGAGAGTTGATCTCCAGCCTGCCAGCGGCGATCGTTCGCTGGCAGGCTGGAGATGTGTTTTTTTTAACCCCTAACAGGTATATTAGACGCTGTTTTGATAACAGCGTCTAATATACCTGCTACCTGGTCCTCTGGTGGTCCCCTTTGTTTGGATCGACCACCAGAGGACACAGGTAGCTCAGTAAAGTAGCACCAAGCACCACTACACTACACTACACCCCCCCCCGTCACTTATTAACCCCTTATTAGCCCCTGATCACCCCATATAGACTCCCTGATCACCCCCCTGTCATTGATTACCCCCCTGTCATTGATCACCCCCCTGTAAAGCTCCATTCAGATGTCCGCATGATTTTTACGGATCCACTGATAGATGGATCGGATCAGCAAAACGCATACGGACGTCTGAATGAAGCCTTACAGGGGCGTGATCAATGACTGTGGTGATCACCCCATATAGACTCCCTGATCACCCCCCCTGTCATTGATCACCCCCCTGTCATTGATCACCCCCCTGTCATTGATCACCCCCTGTAAGGCTCCATTCAGACATTTTTTTGGCCCAAGTTAGCGGAATTATTATTTTTTTTTCTTACAAAGTCTCATATTCCACTAACTTGTGTCAAAAAATAAAATCTCACATGAACTCACCATACCCCTCACGGAATCCAAATGCGTAAAATTTTTTAGACATTTATATTCCAGACTTCTTCTCACGCTTTAGGGCCCCTAGAATGCCAGGGCAGTATAAATACCCCACATGTGACCCCATTTCGGAAAGAAGACACCCCCAGGTATTCCGTGAGGGGCATATTGAGTCCATGAAAGATTGAAATTTTTGTCCCAAGTTAGCGGAAAGGGAGACTTTGTGAGAAAAAAATAAAAAATATCAATTTCCGCTAACTTGTGCCAAAAAAAAAAAATTTCTATGAACTCACCATGCCCCTCATTGAATACCTTGGGGTGTCTTCTTTCCAAAATGGGGTCACATGTGGGGTATTTATACTGCCCTGGCATTCTAGGGGCCCCAAAGCGTGAGAAGAAGTCTGGGATCCAAATGTCTAAAAATGCCCTCCTAAAAGGAATTTGGGCACCTTTGCGCATCTAGGCTGCAAAAAAGTGTCACACATCTGGTATCGCCGTACTCAGGAGAAGTTGAGGAATGTGTTTTGGGGTGTCATTTTACATATACCCATGCTGGGTGAGAGAAATATCTTGGTCAAATGCCAACTTTGTATAAAAAAATGGGAAAAGTTGTCTTTTGCCAAGATATTTCTCTCACCCAGCATGGGTATATGTAAAATGACACCCCAAAACACATTCCCCAACTTCTCCTGAGTACAGCGATACCACATGTGCGACACTTTTTTGCAGCCTAGGTGGGCAAAGGGGCCCATATTCCAAAGAGCACCTTTCGGATTTCACAGGTCATTTACCTACTTACCACACATTAGGGCCCCTGGAAAATGCCAGGGCAGTATAACTACCCCACAAGTGACCCCATTTTGGAAAGAAGACACCCCAAGGTATTCCGTGAGGGGCATGGCGAGTTCCTAGAATTTTTTATTTTTTGTCACAAGTTAGTGGAAAATGATGATTTTTTTTTTTTTCATACAAAGTCTCATATTCCATTAACTTGTGACAAAAAATAAAAACTTCCATGAACTCACTATGCCCATCAGCGAATACCTTGGGGTCTCTTCTTTCCAAAATGGGGTCACTTGTGGGGTAGTTATACTGCCCTGGCATTCTAGGGGCCCAAATGTGTGGTAAGGAGTTTGAAATCAAATTCTGTAAAAAATGACCTGTGAAATCCGAAAGGTGCTCTTTGGAATATGGGCCCCTTTGCCCACCTAGGCTGCAAAAAAGTGTCACACATCTGGTATTGCCGTACTCAGGAGAAGTTGGGGAATGTGTTTTGGGGTGTCATTTTATATATACCCATGCTGGGTGAGAGAAATATCTTGGCAAAAGACAACTTTTCCCATTTTTTTATACAAAGTTGGCATTTGACCAAGATATTTATCTCACCCAGCATGGGTATATGTAAAAAGACACCCCAAAACACATTGCCCAACTTCTCCTGAATACAGAGATACCAGATGTGTGACACTTTTTTGCAGCCTAGGTGGGCAAAGGGGCCCATATTCCAAAGAGCACCTTTCGGATTTCACAGGTCATTTTTTACAGAATTTGATTTCAAACTCCTTACCACACATTTGGGCCCCTAGAATGCCAGGGCAGTATAACTACCCCACAAGTGACCCCATTTTGGAAAGAAGAGACCCCAAGGTATTTCGTGATGGGCATAGTGAGTTCATAGAACTTTTTATTTTTTGTCACAAGTTAGTGGAATATGAGACTTTGTAAGAAAAAAAAAAAAAAAATCATCATTTTCCGGTAACTTGTGACAAAAAATAAAAAGTTCTATGAACTCACTATGCCCTTCAGCGAATACCTTAGGGTGTGTACTTTCCGAAATGGGGTCATTTGTGGGGTGTTTGTACTGTCTGGCCATTGTAGAACCTCAGGAAACATGACAGGTGCTCAGAAAGTCAGAGCTGCTTCAAAAAGCGGAAATTCACATTTTTGTACCATAGTTTGTAAACGCTATAACTTTTACCCAAACCATTTTTTTTTTACCCAAACATTTTTTTTTATCAAAGACATGTAGAACAATAAATTTAGAGCAAAATTTATATATGGATCTCGTTTTTTTTGCAAAATTTTACAACTGAAAGTGAAAAATGTCATTTTTTTGCAAAAAAATCGTTAAATTTCGATTAATAACAAAAAAAGTAAAAATGTCAGCAGCAATGAAATACCACCAAATGAAAGCTCTATTAGTGAGAAGAAAAGGAGGTAAAATTCATTTGGGTGGTAAGTTGCATGACCGAGCAATAAACGGTGAAAGTAGTGTAGGTCAGAAGTGTAAAAAGTGGCCTGGTCTTTCAGGGTGTTTAAGCACTGGGGGCTGAGGTGGTTAATTGCTCACCATCTCTGCTTGCTTTCATTGCATGGAAACCTTCATAGCTAAATTCATAGGCTAAAAACTTGTAACACAGCTTCTGGGTTCGTTACAGTGTATCAGTCGGTAATTGTAGCCCTGGAGTCAGATTTGTGCGGATTCTGTGATTAGCTCACAGAGGCTTGTGTTCACTGACACATTGTAACAAAGTGCAGCTGTGTGAGCAGGATTAGGGCCGTCCAGGCGTCCAGCTTAAGGCCTCTTGCACACGACCGTATGTATTTTGCGGTCCGCAAAAAACAGATCCACAAAAAATACGGATGACGTCTGTGTGAACAGCTGGCTCCTAATAGAACAGTCCTATCCTTGTCCATAATGCGGACAATAATAGGACATGTTAAATTTTTTTGCGGAATGAAAATACGGAAACGGAATGCACATGGAGTACCTTCCGTTTTTTTTGCAGACCCATTGAAATGAATGGTTCCTTATTCGGTCCGCAAAAAAACGGAATGGACACGTGTGCAAGAGGCCTAACACTATGGCCTCATGCACATGACCGTTGTTTGGTTCCGCATCCGAGCCGCCGTTTTTGCGGCTCAGATGCGGACCCATTCACTTCAATGGGGCCGCAAAAGATGCGGACAGCACTCCGTGTGCTGTCCGCATCCGTTGCTCCGTTCCGTGGCCCCGCAAAAAAAAAATAGAACATGTCCTATTCTTGTCCGTTTTAGGCATTGTTACAACGGATCCGCAAAAAGAAATAAACGGATGGCATACGGATGTCATCCGTTTTTTCATGCGGATCCGCAATTTGAGGAACGCAAAACACATACGGTCATGTGCATGTAGCCTAAAACTGTGAACCACCTTAAATACTCTGCGCTTCTGTGAACACTCTGAGTATCCAGGTTCCAGGGTCCTTTTCAGAGCCCCTAACCCAGGAATGCTCTGTTTAGCATTATGTTAGGATTGTTTGACTGGTGAACGTGCGGAAAATGTAAACCTCGCAGCTCGCCCCCGTCCGGATGCCGATCTCCCTCTCCGATCTAGTGCTGAACATCACATGTGGGACTGACAGCTGCGGGCGCGTGTATGGCGGTCGCTTTTGTATCCGAGTTACAATCTGATAAACAGAGGAGGCGCCGCAGCTTCAGATAAACAAGTCGCCATCAGTTGTGCGGCGAGCGCTGTGCACTCACCATCCCCCATCCAGTATCATGGTAATCCGGCCACCCGGTCTGAGCACCCTTAGCACTGGTCTCGGCTGCGGCACCAACCATGGCATCTGCGGCCAGACTTCCCCAGCACCATGTTGGTTACACATGACTATATACACCAGGCACCATCATGCCTTACAGCAGTGGTCACCAACCGTTTTTGCACCGGGAACCAGTTTCATGTAAGACATTTTTCCCAAGGACCAGCGGGTGGTGTAGCGGAGGTTAATCACGCACATAACAAAATACAATATGGCCAACATTGCCAATAATAACACTTTAGAAAGGCAAATAATACCGCTACACCATGAGCCATTCATTAATAATCCCCCCCCCCAGTAGTTCTCTGTGTACATATAAAGCCCGTTAGTGGTGCCCTCTATGCATATAATGCCCCTAGAAGGTCCCTATTTACATATAATGCCCCCAGTAGTGCCCTCTTTACATATAATGCCCCCAGTAGTGCCCTCTTTACATATGAAAACCCCCAGAAGTGACCTCTTTACATATGAAAACCCCCAGAAGTGCCCTCTTTACATATAATGCCCCCCAGTAGCGCCCTCTTTACATATAATGCCCCCCAGTAGTGCCCTCTTTACATATAATGCCCCCCAGTAGTGCCCTCTTTACATATAATGCCCCTCAGTAGTGTCCTCTTTACATATAATGCCTCCCAGTAGTGCCCTCTTTACATATAATGCCCCCAGTAGTGTCCTCTTTACATATAATGCCCCCCAGTAGTGTCCTCTTTACATATAATGCCCCCAGTAGTGCCCTCTTTACATATAATACCCCCAGTAGTGCCCTCTTTACATATAATGCCCCCAGTAGTGTCCTCTTTACATATAATACCCCCAGTAGTGCGCTCTTTACATATAATGCCCCCCAGTAGTGCCCTCTTTACATATAATGCCCCCCAGTAGTGTCCTCTTTACATATAATACCCCCAGTAGTGCCCTCTTTACATATAATACCCCCAGTAGTGCCCTCTTTACATATAATGCCCCCAGTAGTGTCCTCTTTACATATAATACCCCCAGTAGTGCCCTCTTTACATATAATGCCCCCAGTAGTGTCCTCTTTACATATAATGCCCCCAGTAGTGCCCTCTTTACATATAATACCCCCAGTAGTGCCCTCTTTACATATAATGCCCCCAGTAGTGTCCTCTTTACATATAATACCCCCAGTAGTGCCCTCTTTACATATAATACCCCCAGTAGTGCCCTCTTTACATATAATGCCCCCAGTAGTGTCCTCTTTACATATAATACCCCCAGTAGTGCCCTCTTTACATATAATGCCCCCAGTAGTGTCCTCTTTACATATAATGCCCCTCAGTAGTGTCCTCTTTACATATAATGCCCCCCAGTAGTGCCCTCTTTTCATATAATGCCCCCCAGTAGTGCCCTCTTTACATATAATGCCCCCAGTAGTGTCCTCTTTACATATAATGCCCCTAGTAGTGCCCTCTTTTCATATAATGCCCCTAGTAGTGCCCTCTTTACATATAATGCCCCCCAGTAGTGCCCTCTTTACATAAAATATCCCTAGTAGTTCCCTCTTTACATAAACTGCCCCCCAGTTGGGGCCTCTTTTTATATAATTCCCCCCAGTAGTGCCCTCTTTACATATAATGCCCCTAGTAGTGCCCTCTTTACATAAACTCCCCCCCCCCATTAGTGGCCTCTTTACATATTATGCCCCTCAGTAGTGTCCTCTTTACATATAATGCCCCTCAGTAGTGTCCTCTTTACATATAATGCCCCCAGTAGTGCCCTCTTTACATATAATGCCCCTCAGTAGTGCCCTCTTTACATATAATGCCCCCAGTAGTGCCCTCTTTACATATAATGCCCCTCAGTAGTGTCCTCTTTACATATAATGCCCCCCAGTAGTGCCCTCTTTTCATATAATGCCCCCCAGTAGTGCCCTCTTTACATATAATGCCCCCAGTAGTGTCCTCTTTACATATAATGCCCCTAGTAGTGCCCTCTTTTCATATAATGCCCCTAGTAGTGCCCTCTTTACATATAATGCCCCCCAGTAGCGCCCTCTTTACATATAATGCCCCCCAGTAGTGCCCTCTTTACATATAATGCCCCCCAGTAGTGCCCTCTTTACATATAATGCCCCTCAGTAGTGTCCTCTTTACATATAATGCCTCCCAGTAGTGCCCTCTTTACATATAATGCCCCCAGTAGTGTCCTCTTTACATATAATGCCCCCCAGTAGTGTCCTCTTTACATATAATGCCCCCAGTAGTGCCCTCTTTACATATAATACCCCCAGTAGTGCCCTCTTTACATATAATGCCCCCAGTAGTGTCCTCTTTACATATAATACCCCCAGTAGTGCCCTCTTTACATATAATACCCCCAGTAGTGCCCTCTTTACATATAATGCCCCCAGTAGTGTCCTCTTTACATATAATACCCCCAGTAGTGCCCTCTTTACATATAATGCCCCCAGTAGTGTCCTCTTTACATATAATGCCCCCCAGTAGTGTCCTCTTTACATATAATGCCCCCAGTAGTGCCCTCTTTACATATAATACCCCCAGTAGTGCCCTCTTTACATATAATGCCCCCAGTAGTGTCCTCTTTACATATAATACCCCCAGTAGTGCCCTCTTTACATATAATACCCCCAGTAGTGCCCTCTTTACATATAATGCCCCCAGTAGTGTCCTCTTTACATATAATACCCCCAGTAGTGCCCTCTTTACATATAATGCCCCCAGTAGTGTCCTCTTTACATATAATGCCCCTCAGTAGTGTCCTCTTTACATATAATGCCCCCCAGTAGTGCCCTCTTTTCATATAATGCCCCCCAGTAGTGCCCTCTTTACATATAATGCCCCCAGTAGTGTCCTCTTTACATATAATGCCCCTAGTAGTGCCCTCTTTTCATATAATGCCCCTAGTAGTGCCCTCTTTACATATAATGCCCCCCAGTAGTGCCCTCTTTACATAAAATATCCCTAGTAGTTCCCTCTTTACATAAACTGCCCCCCAGTTGGGGCCTCTTTTTATATAATTCCCCCCAGTAGTGCCCTCTTTACATATAATGCCCCTAGTAGTGCCCTCTTTACATAAACTCCCCCCCCTCATTAGTGGCCTCTTTACATATTATGCCCCTCAGTAGTGTCCTCTTTACATATAATGCCCCTCAGTAGTGTCCTCTTTACATATAATGCCCCCAGTAGTGCCCTCTTTACATATAATGCCCCTCAGTAGTGCCCTCTTTACATATAATGCCCCCAGTAGTGCCCTCTTTACATATAATGCCCCTCAGTAGTGTCCTCTTTACATATAATGCCCCCCAGTAGTGTCCTCTTTACATATAATGCCCCCCAGTAGTGTCCTCTTTACATATAATGCCCCCAGTAGTGTCCTCTTTACATATAATGCCCCTAGTAGTGCCCTCTTTTCATATAATGCCCCCCAGTAGTGCCCTCTTTACATATAATGCCCCCAGTAGTGTCCTCTTTACATATAATGCCCCTAGTAGTGCCCTCTTTTCATATAATGCCCCTAGTAGTGCCCTCTTTACATATAATGCCCCCCAGTAGTGCCCTCTTTACATAAAATATCCCTAGTAGTTCCCTCTTTACATAAACTGCCCCCCAGTTGGGGCCTCTTTTTATATAATTCCCCCCAGTAGTGCCCTCTTTACATATAATGCCCCTAGTAGTGCCCTCTTTACATAAACTCCCCCCCCCCTCATTAGTGGCCTCTTTACATATTATGCCCCCAGTTGTGACCTATTTAAATATAGTCCCCCCTTCAGTGGTGGTCTCTTTAAATATAGCCTGCCCCCAGTAGTACCTCTTTACTAATAGTACCCCCAGTAGTACCTCTTTACTAATAGTACCCCCAGTAGTACCTCTTTACTAATAGTACCCCCAGTAGTACCTCTTTACTAATAGTACCCCCAGTAGTGCATCTTTACAAATAGTGAACCCAGTAGTGTACATAAACCAAATTTTAAAAAAAGAAGAAAATACTCTCCTCGCTCCTGCTGTCATTCTTTCACCCTGCATTACAGCATAGGCGTTCTGCGACGGGTCTCTGGTGGCAAACCCGTAGCTGGCAATGATGTCATCGCAACCTCCTGCACTTTAGCACTGCCTCATAGGCCTCAGGTCTAGCGGCCTTCAGCCTATGAGGCTAAACAGTGGGGCACAGGAACCAATAGTTCCCGTCCCCACCACTCAACAACGGTGCTCCCCGCGGACCAGTACCAGATGGTCCACACCCTGGTACTGGTCCGCGGTTCGGTGGTTGAGGACCGCTGCCTTACAGGATAGAGCACATAAGATGATGCAGTCACAGGATTTCTGCTTGAGGACCTGCATGGTCATGTGCACAGGCATTTGGCCACGGGTCCTTCTCCCCTATAACACAATGTAATACTGCACATAGTAAGTGGATTGTCCCAAGATTTCAACCTATTCCCTATTCTGTGGTCAGGCAGAAGCACCAAGAACTGGGACTCGATTGACACTATCATAGCCATTTCCTTCAACCTTCTTGTCTACAGAGTGAGCCCTCTGTGTGCTCCTGCCTGGCCCAGATGTCATATAGAGGTCACGCAGTAATGGCATATACCACATCCCTCACCCCCCCTTTCCCCCATCGGTGATCTTGGGGTCATTTAGTGGGTGCAAAAAGAGGTCCTAGGACTTTACTGTACTTGGATCCCCCTAAAACATCTCAAGTCCCTTGGGTCTCAGACCATAACTAGTCAGAGGTTCCTAGCCGGTTCTTTCTGTGGAATTTTCAAAATTATTATTTTTTATTTTTTTGGGGGGGGGGGGGTACAGGATGAGGGCTCTGTTAATACTTAGTCTCAGTCACGGGTGCACAAGAAGGGGATCGAACCTGACCCTCATTAATCGTCATTAATAAACATAACACAACTCTGCTCCTAAGCGGCCGATGGAAAGCGTTGGCACGCCCCTTCTAGACACCGGTAACGAGCTGGTACATTTCCAGTCAGGAACGTATTCCTTTGATTAAAAAGTCTTCACGTTATACATTAAAGGGCAATTATGGAACAGTGATCTGAAACACCTGCCCATAATGCGTCACTCGGGGTCTGCTCACAATTATACCAATGACATCATCTGCCAAAAAATATTTCTTGTGCATCACATCAGTGCCCTGCACCAAAGAGGCCGAGGACTCTGCACAGAGAAGGATCCAGTTCACTATTCCCAGAGTTCTCAGCCTGTTTGGTGCACGGCACTGATGCAGAGCTCTAGAATCAAAATCATTTGATTTTAAGGCAGTGGGGCTCCCAACTGGCATTTATGGGTTACTAAGTCCGAGGGGGTCTAAGGAGCCACCAGGTCTATCATAGGTGAAAGCCTAGAAGGTTGTGCCAGAGGCATGGACCAATCGATTGCCTGGCAGCATAACACTGACAGGCAATAATTCTTTTAAATATATTAAGTACACCACAGCATTAAAAAGTCTAATAAAAATCTAAGAAAATGTAAGATCAGATCAGTAAAGTTTAATAAAAAAAAAAATTTATGGAAAAAATATTCTATATTCTACTCATAACACATATGAAAAAGCAAACTATTATCTAAAACGCATTGTTTTTGATGCTTATATAAAAGAAATGTGGATCTGCTGTGTTTTTCTAAATTTTTTCCATAAAAAAGAATAATAAAAAACAATGAATTAGCAAAAAAAAAAAATACAATTTCCCCTCACAGTTATGTCGATGAGAAATATAAAAAGTTAGGATCTCAGAATGCAGCAATACAAAAATGATTCCATTTCTTCCAATTGGCTGTGAGGGTGCTCTGCTTTACCTATTGGTGGGAGTTCCATGAATGTCCCCCTTGTAGAGTATCTGCCTATATGGCCATTACGTGGGATATTTCACAAAGCAAACACTAAACCTTAATCGGGGACCTGAATGTTGGTGGGCAACACTGGACTTTGGGCTCAGGATTATTTTCTCAGGTGGGCCACTCTTCATAGATTCGCCCGGACTCGCGTTCCTTCAGAATAATTACTTGTTATCCTGTCAGAACCTGGCAGCAAGAAAGACTTTATGATATCCCCTGTATGATCCCTGTGAGGTGGTGAAATGTAAGATGATGCCAGCCAACACCGAGTCTGGTGCCAGGATATGTGCCCGTGAGTGTGGACCTCCATCAGAAGAACCCAACCAGACGGATAGTAATCAGACATTATAATCAAGCATAAATGAAGTGATGGAATGGACTTTGAGGGGGTGCAAGTATTTTAAAATTTGTAATAGACCAAAATGGTCATTGGTGGCCACCAGAGGTGCTCTCCGATGTGCATCCATCCTTGGTATTAGTCAGTAGTCCACACAAAACAATAGAGAGAAGACACATTGATTTATGAGCCTCAGATTTTCTGGAGAAGTTTGTATAATGAGGAACTGCAGATCATTGGGGTTTTCTACCTACCCAATACTTCATACTTACCAAACTCTCTGTTGGTAAATTTGGGACATTTAAGCTCTCATCTGGGCATAACCTACCCGGTAACATCCACTGAGGGGAAAGGGGGGAAGCCAAATTTGCCGAGATTGTCTTTGACAATTCCAGGCAATCCTGGCAGATTTGGGACGGTTGACAACTGTTCCCCTCTCCCCAGCAAACACATTAGGTACATATACAGTTTATTGTCCAGGGTGGTGAGGGGTGCAGTGCATGGTGATCTCAATGACACCATCATTTCATAACGAAGGTTCTCCAGGTTCTAGCAAATGAATTGAATGACTTGAGGATCCTCTAAGGGGCTTAGGCTGACACAACAGTGGACCCTATAGGTCCAGCAGAAGACAGCTCCTTTTGGAAGTGCCTTCAGAGCTATCACTTAACACCAGGGTCTATTTATATCAATCCCTTCAGTTCACCAGTTGGGTACCACCCCAGTTTTTACCATACCCACTAATTTTCCCATATCGTCCGCAAAAGGGAAGATCCCCCAGGTTCCTAGAAGAGATGGCTTCCTATAGATTGGTCTAGAATAAATTAGAGACAAAAAGAATGGCGAGAGGTAGGAGGGAGCAAGGGCTAGGCATTTCTAAGAATCCTTGGTGGCTTAATGATAGCTTCATATCTGCTAAAAATGGTTCCTGTTCCGCAACTATCTCCAGCCATAACAACAAAAAGGGTTCATCACACAACTAATATTGCATTTCTGAGCAAAGCTGTATAAATCTGTTATGGTTCCAGGGTAACTTTCCTATTCTAGTAAGTTGTCAGTAGAAAATGGAAATCTCCCAGTCCAAGCAGAAAGATGCTCCTTTGAATGAAGGTCCTATGGCTTTTGGGCTCTACGATTCTGCACTGAAATCCAAATCCCCTACCTAAAGCCACCACTAGGGGGAGCTCACTGCATACTGTTGAGTATTGATTTGCAAAGCTCATGAGCTCCCCCCTTTGATGACTGCCAGTATGGCATGTTTTAAATCTATGCCTAGAGAGGGGATTTGGGGCTTTGCAACAGAAAAGTGATGCGACGTCCAGTGTAAAGAGAGATTATGAATGGACATTCCAAGCAAATTGGGACCCATCTCCAAGATTGGTTGATTGCAGAAAATCAACATGTGATTCCTCTACAAGAACTGTGATGGATCTAAGAAACATCTAACTGACGTAAAAGATGTCCCAGCACCTCAGCTTCAATTTTCATGAGCAGTCGATCCCACCAAAATTTTTAGATTTTTTAAAAATGCTTTTTTATTTTTATAATCTTTCCAGAGAAGACTAATCAGATTCTAACGAATTCTTTCTTGTTTTTACAGGTTCTGGACGTATCTGGATGGACGATGTTTCCTGCAAAGGAACTGAAGAGTCCCTTCTACAGTGCATGTTCTCCACTTGGGGCAAGACTAACTGCGGCCATGCTGAAGATGCCGGTGTGACCTGTATCAAACAGTGAGCTGAGAGCAGAAGACACTGGAACGTTCGTCATGAAGATGTTCGATCCAACCCCCACGTAGAGGGTTACGACATCTTATGTTCTGTGTCGTGACCTAAGCATCACGGAGAGACCTTTCTAGACGATTGGATGAGACTTTGCATCTTCATTGTCTTCAGGCTCGTAAGGAAGGAAACTAAGACGTTCGCGCTTCCAATTCCATTTATTGCAGTTGTTTATGAAGCGAAAGAAATATTCAGAGGGGGCACATTATTATTATGTGGGAACACCATGACCCGGCCAGTGGCTCCACAATTTGGAGTGGTGTCTCCAGATTTATTATAGTGGTAGCTGCCGAGTTCTAATTAGGCACAAGTGGAGGCTGAGATTCAGCCCCGACAATTTGCCCCTTGTATATTGAGCAACTTTCATAAAGTTTTACCAAAAAAATCTTTCTGAGCAGATATTTACGTTACTCATCGATGAAAGTTTCTTTTATGTTGCGCTTTTGTCTTTTTTTGAATTCATGTATTTGAAACTAATGGAAAACTAAGAAATAGCACGACTATAGTAGCTCAGGCAGGAAAGACCATATGGCCGAAAAGGGCTAAAAGGACGGCGGCCATATTGTCATGGTACGGCTTTTAACAAACTTTTTTTACTTCCGTAGCCGGTGCAGAGGGAAGATGTTGCTGAGCCACGCCGAGACTATATACTGAGGAATACGCAGTGATAATGTGATTATATGGTACAAAGTAAAGATAATGTTTTTATGAAGCTCGAGTCCTGTCATGATTCAGAGGGGGCTGGTGTATCTCAGCCACATGAAATACAACCCCTGGTAAAATGTCACTGAATATTTGTCAAATTTTCTGAAGCAGATGGTAGTGAAAAGTACCCTTTACTGCCCTAGACTACCATGGATTCTTACATTATCCCTTTCCCTGCCCTATACCGCAAGGGATACTATAAATAACCACCACACTGCCCTAGACCACCAAGTATACTAACAATAACTCCCTCGTTGCCGCAGACCACCAGGCCTCCAGACATTAGTGTCCCAGACTACTAGGGATACTGATCTTAAACTCTTCACTGTCCTAGACCACCAAGTATACAGACATTCGTGTCCCAGACTACTAGGGATACTGATCTTAAACTTATCACTGTCCTAGACCACCAAGTATACAGACATTAGTGTCCCAGACTACTAGGGATACTGATCTTAAACTCTTCACTGTCCTAGACCACCAAGTATACAGACATTAGTGTCCCAGACTACTAGGGATACTGATCTTAAACTCTTCACTGTCCTAGACCACCAAGTATACAGACATTAGTGTCCCAGACTACTAGGGATACTGATCTTAAACTCTTCACTGTCCTAGACCACCAAGTATACAGACATTAGTGTCCCAGACTACTATGGATACTGATCTTAAACTCTTCACTGTCCTAGACCACCAAGTATACAGACATTAGTGTCCCAGACTACTAGGGATACTGATATTAAACTCTTCACTGTCCTAGACCACCAAGTATACAGACATTAGTGTCCCAGACTACTAGGGATATTGATCTTAAACTGTTCACTGTCCTAGACCACCAAGTATACAGACATTAGTGTCCCAGACTACTAGGGATACTGATCTTAAACTCTTCACTGTCCTAGACCACCAAGTATACAGACATTAGTGTCCCAGACTACTAGGGATACTGATCTTAAACTCTTCACTGTCCTAGACCACCAAGTATACAGACATTAGTGTCCCAGACTACTAGGGATACTGATATTAAACTCTTCACTGTCCTAGACCACCAAGTATACAGACATTAGTGTCCCAGACTACTAGGGATACTGATATTAAACTCTTCACTGTCCTAGACCACCAAGTATACAGACATTAGTGTCCCAGACTACTAGGGATACTGATCTTAAACTCTTCACTGTCCTAGACCACCAAGTATACAGACATTAGTGTCCCAGACTACTAGGGATACTGATCTTAAACTCTTCACTGTCCTAGACCACCAAGTATACAGACATTAGTGTCCCAGACTACTAGGGATACTGATCTTAAACTCTTCACTGTCCTAGACCACCAAGTATACAGACATTAGTGTCCCAGACTACTAGGGATACTGATCTTAAACTCTTCACTGTCCTAGACCACCAAGTATACAGACATTAGTGTCCCAGACTACTAGGGATACTGATATGAAACTCTTCACTGTCCTAGACCACCAAGTATACAGACATTAGTGTCCCAGACTACTAGGGATACTGATATGAAACTCTTCACTGTCCTAGACCACCATGAAATGCTGACATTAACCGACAAACAGTATTTAGAATTCAACATGATATAATAATACGTCATAGGTGGGAAAGGGTTACCTTTTATTGCCCAGGACCAGCAAAACAGCTTTGTTTCACAGCTACAGCACTAGAGCCTGGAGAGGAGAGTAAGGTACAAGATGTCACGTACTGTATGAAACAGTGGCCCTTTCTCTACCCTAGGCCATCAGGAATTCTAACAGCAACTTATTCACTGTCTTATACCACCAGGGATGCTGACATTGATCTCTTTAATTCCTTGGACTGCCATGGAAGATTCCTGTCATAGCTATAATGCTAGAGTCTGAAGGAGACTGAAGTAGTGAGTAAACCACCAGACAGCAAGAGCACCAGGGTTTCCCTTTACAACTTGAGATCACCAGTAATAAAGACATTAAAGGGAATCTGTCAGCAGTTTTGTACCTATGACCTGTTAGATGTGCACTTTAAAGCTGAAGGCATCTGTGTTGGTCCCATGTTCATATGTGCCCGCATTGCTGAGAAAAATGATGTTTTATTATATGCAAATGAGCCTCTTGGAGCAATGGGGGCGTTAACGTTACACCTGGAGGCTCTGCTCTCTCTGCAACTGCCGCGCCCTCTCCACTTTGATTGACAGGACTAGGCAGTGAAAACATCATCACTCCTGGTCCTGGTAATCAAAGTGCAGAGGAGGTGTAAAGGAAACACCCACATTGCACCTGAAGGCTCATTTGCATATATTACAAAAGCAATGTGGGCACATATGAACATGAGACCAACAGACGCCTTCAGCTGCCAAGCACACGTGTAACAGGTCATCCAGGTTCATAGGTACAAATCTGCTGACAGATGCCCTTTAAACCCTTCATTACCCCAGAGCCCGGGGGATTCTGATATTTACCCCTTCATTACCCTAGATGACCAAGGAGGCAGGCAATAACTTCTAACTGCTCCAAACCACAAAATTATTACAATTAACTCCTTAACCTCCATACAGAACCAGGGACATTAACCTTGTTCCCATACTCCTTTTGGCAAGTAGGTAACATTAGCCATCAGTAATGTTATCAGCAATTTGCTTGTGTGATCAGACCAGAAGACCTAACTGTCACCCCCACACATATCAGTGAGCTTTAAAGGCTATGTACTCCTTTGGGGGCAATTTTTGTTTTATTATTGCATTGTACTCATTTTGAGCAAAAAAAACTTTTTTTCAGTTGGTCTTTATTAAAACTTTTGATCCCCTGTCTCTGTGTAACCTTGAGTTTCTCTAGTAGCAGGCTCTGAATTTTCACTCTGTTCTCTCAGGCAGCTCATCTGAAGGCTCCTTATCTCTGATCTTATAAAAACTCATTATAGCTCAGTTCTTATGTTACTGATAAGAACATGGCTTAAATAAGTGTTTATGACCTTTTAGTAATCTAGAGATAAGGGTTATTAGATGACTGCACAAAGTGAAAATAAAAAGTAGGAATCACACAGCTAGACAGTTAACCCTTTGTGACAGAACGGCTCAATATTTTTAATAAAGACAAACTGGAAAAAAAAATTTAGCCCAAAATGAGTACAATGCAATCATAAAAAAAAAAATTGCCCTGAAGTTGTACATAGCCTTTAAGCTCATGACCCTGTTCACCAGTTGTCCTTTCTTGGACCACTTTTGGTTGGTACTAACCACTTCCAAGACCTACTTCTGGGAACTCCCCCAAGACCTGCCATTTTGGAGGTGGTGTTAAAGGGGTATGTCCATCTCAGACAATGGGGGCATATCGCTAGGATATGCCCGCATTGTCTGATAGGTGCAAGTCCCACCTCTGGAACCCGTACCTAGACCGAGAACGGAGCCCTGAAAGTGGTGGACGACTATTCATGCGCAGCCGCCTTCCATCCATTTCTATGAGGCCGCCGAAAATAGCCGTGCGCTGTCTCGGCTATTTCCGTCGGCCCCATACAAATGAATGGGAGCCATTAGCCGCTCCTGTTAACTTCTATGGGAAAAGCTCTTGGTGGTTACTGGACCTGGGGAAACCTGGGGTCCTCCAGCCACCACCTTCCCAGCTCCATTCTCGATATAGGTGCAGGTCCTAACGATATGCCCCCATTGTCTCAGATGGGAATACCCCTTTAATGGAGAGGTTCCCCATCTACTTCTCTGACAACTCAGAATGCCTGGTGGAACAGCAGAATCACTACCCTCCAGAGGATCACTTAGATGCCCAGGCAGACTCAAATCACATCTCCCAGCCTCCAATCCAACTCCACTCCCAGGGCTCAAGCCTTTCCAGGCTCTCAGGATGCCATGCTCTTCCCAGGCCTAATTGTTACATAGGTCAACAGCAGCTCCAATACGCACCACACTTTGACCATCCGCACTCTCCCTCTACTGGCACCAAACCTTCACCTTGTCTCACCGCTCCTCCCAGCAGCTACTGTGGAAGGGTGATAGTGGAGTGCTGGTGACACTCCTCACGTCATCCCCAGGCTCTACTTGGGCCTATTCATCATTCGCACCTTCCTCCCTGCTGGGTGATAGTTTAGAAGACCATGATTCTTGCAGGACATCCTGCAAAGTAGGATAGTAAAAAAGCAACCAGACAGATGAGCTTCATGGATCTAGTAAGTACATATGCTGGATACACATTACAGGTGAATGAGGGAACGTCTCATCTACGATGCGTACACGAGCAGTGGTGGAGCTCCTGTTACACAGCTGTTCAGAGTCATCTGCTATTTCGTGTATGTCTTTCGACGTAAATACATTCCTTTATCCCCCTGACTAATAGAGAAAATAGAAAACATGTAAGCTCCGGGCTGTGTACCTGCATTGAATCTCAATGTTATGATTGGTCTCATACCTCGTTGTCTTGGCCAACTGTGACTAAATGTTGTGGGTACAGGGAGTCATCTGTGGTCGGCTCAGGGCAGCTGGTGAAGCTCTTGGCTCAGAGAACTGTGGTTTTATATTTAGGAAAATAATGCTCCAGTGGATTTATTAACTCCCGAAACTGAAATTTCCAAGACAAACACTTTGCCGTCACAGTTTCTAGAACATGTGTAGTACATACCGAACCCTAGTTTTCTTTGGAGACCAGTGATGGACATCATGAAATGACAGCCATCTGATCAAACACCTCTCCCCCACAAAGATCTTCTCTCCTGTTATATTGTCTTCTCCCTTTCTATGTACTCTGTTGTTTTGTCATAGACCAGAAAAGAAGGCATTAGGTTATATTCAGATTTTGACCCCCCACCCGCACTGCTCCAAACAGCATGAAGTACTTTGTGCACATGGCTATAAATATAAAATACTTGTCATTTCTGCCGGAACATCTAGGAGGTTCGCCGATTAGGGGGAGACCTCTTAGACTCCTGGAAGAGTTGGCAAATCTCCTGGGTGCTGGGAAAGCCTCCTGATGTCTCCAGTAGAGCTGCCATAATTATGTGTGGCACCGGGACTAACACCATTAGGTGCCCAAACACAGTGAGGAGGCAGCTGTTATATTGGCAGCCTGTGCCCAGCTCCACATCACTCCACCAGGCGGGTATGCATGCCGCTCCACTCATCTTCCCTCTCCTGCTCCAGAGAGCGGGACCTGCTGGCCTTCCTCTGCCCACTGCAGCAGACCCAGCCACCAATTATTTATTTTCCCTAGCAGGCCACAGTCTGTTTCTAGCTGGCAAGGCCTCTCCCCTCTTCCCATAGGGCACATGCACGCTCCTCCCAACTCTTAATGAGTCAAGGTGCATACCTTATTTCACGCCAGCCAGTGGCTGGTCACCTTTGGGTACTTTAGACACCTTCCCCTATGGGAGGGTGCCTGAGCATTAGGTTCCTAGTTGGCTAGTTCCTGTGAAGGTGTGCTCACTGTGCTGTATTCGTTTTTCTGCCTATGTATGACCTTATTCCCGTTTACTGGATTTTGATCCTACGCTGCCTAACCTGACTTGAGCCTGATCTCCATATTGACCCTTCGCTGCCTGCCCTAACCTCAGACTATTTATCATATTGCACACACTCTGCCTGCCCTGACCTAGGCAGGTGCCTGACTATGGTTTTGCCTGATCCCTTAGAGCCCTTCACCAGTGTCTCTGACCCACGCGGTCAGCTGTCATTCCTACATAGACTATTCCAGAAAGTAGTGGCCTGGTGGTTGCCCTGCAGTGAAGTCCAGATCCTTTTCCATGATTAACAAGTGATAAACAGGAGACTGCCAGGATTACTTCTAATTAGAAGTAGCTCCAAGGCAAATCTGTTGCCGTAACAGCAGCAGGAGTGAAAGAGGGCAAGCCCCATGGTAAAAGGGGGCATGCTGGCAAGTGGAGTGGAGTAAAAGGGGTGCAGTCTACTGTAAAAGGGGAGGATTATGTGCAAAGGGTTGTGACTTCGACCTGAACAAAATCCAAGTGGCGCCACTGCATGCGCCACAACCTCCAGCCTCAGAGGTTGCTGGTCTATAAATTTGTCAAGTATGAATTAAATGGTGCAGGGATGCAATGATGTAATATAGCTTGCACCCTATAATAATCCTGTAAAGTGTATTTCCAGAGGCGAGGAATGTTTTTTAAAGGTGTTCTGTGTGGTGTCTTGTGTGTTAGGGTGAGGGTTGTTGGGGTATTGAACGTTGCTCTTGAGGATCACTCGTGAGTGGTGCTGGATTCTCCTAGGCGTCCATACATTCTAAGCACAACCGCTGTATTTTTTTAGTAGAGGGCCTGTGTGATGCCCACAGCATACCTCCCAGCTTTTAAAATACCCAAGGAGGGACACAGTAGTTCTGCCCCCTTAGGCTCTAATAAATAGGTGATACTAGATCAGACACTAGATTTTGGTGTCCCGGCAGAAAGTGTATAATCAAAATGGCTCCTGCAGCTTCACTGAACGTCTCCACCTGGCTTTGCTTGGATCATCACTTACATGCGAGTAGACGCTTTTCTGACGTCACTAACAAGTAGGGTTGCCACCTTTGCCAACAAAAAATACCAGCCAAGTTAAGCCACACCACAAAAGGGGTGTGGTTGTGGGCGCGTGGTTTAAGACGGGATGTTCAGTCGCAATGTCATAATGTGTCTCCCAGTATTAATTGTGCCCCCTGTAATACTAATGGCTCCATTAGTGCCCCCCAGAATGGATAATGCCCCCATTAGTACCCTAGGTAATAGTAATGCCCCCATTAGCACCCCCAAAAATTAATAATGCCCTCATTAGTGCCCCCAGTTATAGTAATGCCTCCATTAGTGCCCCCCAGAATTAATATTGCCACTATTATCACCCCCAGAATAATTAGTGCCCCCAGTAATAGTAATGCCTCCATTATTGCCCCCCTGAATTAATAATGCCACTATTAGCGCCCCCAGAATTAATATTGCCCCTATTAGCACCCCCCAGAATTAATAGTGCCCACATTAGTGCCCCCAGTAATAGTAATGCTGCCATTAGTGCCCCCAGAATTAATAATGCCCCATTAGTGCTCCTCCATAAAATTAATGCCCCCCATTAGTTCCCCCCCAATAATATTAATGCCCCCCATTAGTGCCTCCCAGAATTAATAGTGCCCCCAATTAGAGCCCCCCAGTAATATTAGTAATATTAGTGCCCCCAGTAATAGTAATGGTGCCATTCGTGCCCCCAGAATTAATAATGCCCCATTAGTGCTCCTCCATAATATTAATGCCCCCCATTAGTTCCCCCCAATAATATTAATGCCCCCCATTAGTGCCTCCCAGAATTAATAGTGCCCCCCATTAGAGCCCCCCAGTAATATTAGTAATATTAATGCCCCCAGTAATGGCCTCATTAGTGCCCCCCAGAATTACTAATGCCCCCTTCTCTTCTCTGTGTGGTGAACACTCACTGCTGACTGGAAGCTCAGGACAGGACCTGTGTGTCCGGCATGATGATATCTCGCAGGTCCTGTCCTCTAGTCAGCAGCGAGTGTTCACAGTGGCGCCATCAAATGCAGGAGGTAAGTTTTTTTTTTCTTCTTAACACAAGTGGGGGAGAAAGAGTTAAAGGCTGTACTAATGGAAGCGCTCATTAGTAACAGTCCTTATTATTGCCGTTAGAAAAAAATCACCAGCACCGGCAGGGGCACTAAATGACCGGCTTGGCTGGTAAGTTACCGGCCGGGTGGCAGCCCTACTAACTAATGTCTCCTGACACAACATTTCTGGTTGCTGCATCAGGCAGGCTAACGGTAAGGGTCCGGCTACACGGCGACATGTGACGTGCAACAACAGAAGGCTACAGCTACATGGCAACATGTCGCACAACATTTTGTGTAATGATAGTCAATGGTGTCTTGGATGGAGCATGTCGCATTGCAACAACATTGACTACCATCACACAAAATGTCGCACGACGTAGCCAGACTGTAATACTCACCTAGCCCCGTTCTCCCGATGAACGGAGCACATCCCGCTCTCCTCAGCAGGCAGGATACAGTGAGGTAATGAGCACAGGCCGGGGGATGATCCTGAGCCCAATCGCTCTTCTACTCAGGTGATGTCACTGCATGGTGTCTGCAGGAGAGCGTGCCCCAGCTGTAATGGGTGACAGACATCACCCGGGCACACATAGAACTCATTACGTACTGGCAGTAGGGAGCACTTTCATAATCCCCAAAAGGAGGACATCGCACCCGGGCAGTGGATGATGAGACAACACACAGAATGGAAACCGCCATCTATAGGACAGCGTCAGACTACACCAGAAATCTATAGGATAAATCATTGCTTTACTCCCCAGACTCAGCTCCTCCGGCGATATTTAACACCTTTCCTCGCTGCCTCCAAGAGATTTTATTGGACATTACAGGGAGGAGGTATAAGAGGAGGGAACTACAACTCCCAGCATGTCCACGCTATTATTTGACATCAGAGGACATTGGAGGAGGAGGTATAAAAGGAAACAACTACAACTCCCAGCATTTCCCTGGTTCTTACATTGAATCATTGCTTTTTCACTTTCTTCTCTTCCATACAAACCTTGATCCCCTGAAGTCACAGGACATCATCACAGGTCCTTCACTATGTCTTGGCCTCCCTATTACTGAGCTCCGCCCCTCCTGTACTGATCACATGACAATGATGTCATCACAAGTCCTACATCACCACTTCTACTCTCCACTGCTGAGCTCCGCCCCTCCTGTACTGATCACATGACGATGATGTCATCACAAGTCCTACATCACCACTTCTACTCTCCATTGCTGAGCTCCGCCCCTCCTGTACTGATCACATGACGATGATGTCATCACAAGTCCTACATCACCACTTCTACTCGCCATTGCTGAGCTCCGCCCCTCCTGTACTGATCACATGACGATGATGTCATCACAAGTCCTACATCACCACTTCTACTCTCCATTGCTGAGCTCCGCCCCTCCTATACTGATCACATGACGATGATGTCATCACAATTCCTACATCACCACTTCTACTCTCCACTGCTGAGCTCCGCAACATCTGCACTTGCAGTACGCAGACCTGCAGGGTATTGCGATGTGAGGTCACGGTTACTTAGGCAAACGAGGGTTGCTATGGGTTACTCACAGTTTGTAGGAAGACCCTGGGCAGCGTACAGCAGTGAAGGAGAGGCTGGCACAATAGTCCTCTGGGGCACTCTCTGTATATAGGGACCTGGCCGGATGGTGGGTGAGGTGCCCTGGATGTTGCAGATGTTTAATGTGCCTAGGGCAAGGTCCCTTTAAGGTTTGTGACGCAAGTGCCTGTAACGGTGGCACACCGATTGGTAGTAGTAATAAGTGAGGAACACGGTGTTATGGTGAACCAAACTTTTCTTTACTAGTAACAGTTCAACTTTGTACAGTTGGAGGTCAATACAGTTCCATATAGCAGGTTCTCATCACAAGCAGGCTTTCACATCAATGGCAGGTATACTGTTCCTTGCAAGATACTCAGAGGGTAACAATAACACACACAGATCAGGCTGTACCTTCTCCTCAGAGATACTGTACACTGTTCCTTAGAACTCCTGTCTGGTCTCATCCCAAGGCCCGGACGCCCTAATACTGGCTTTTATCCTTGGTAACAATCTTCCTCAGGTATTTATCCTTGCTTCACATTAATAATCCTTCTGCCCTTCAGCTTACTTGTCTAGCTGGAAACACTGGCTCTGCTTTGGTTAGGGGAACTGCAGGTTTCTCCCAGGAGGCAAACTCTTCTCTTGGGGTGAATCTTCTGAGCTAACTGGGGCTCAAATACTCTAGGCAGGCTATAATCCTTCACTAGGCTCCTGGTGGCAACTAGAAGCCTGGACTATTTAGCTGCATGTCAGGAGGAGGCCCTCAGCATATCTCTGGCTGGTGCCCTCTCACTTCTGTGTCCACAGACTCCTGACTACAGACTGACTCCTCCCTGTCTGGGTCTAAGTATTTATACTAGGTGTTCCCTAGCTCTCTCTAGTGTCTAGGATGCCAAACTACACCCCAATAGGCCTGCTGCACATATCACAGGGGAAAATACACATTAAATACACATTAAAATGCATTAAAATGTACTGGGAAATACACTGCCACTGTCCCACAGGAGGTGGAGAACAACGTGGCCAAATTGACCCTTGTGTGTGCCCACATTCACCTAGTGGGACACTACACACTGATCACATGATGAGGATGATGTCATCACAAGTCCTACATCACTACTTCTACTCTCCACTGCTGAGCTCCGCCCCTCCTGCCCTTGTAATGACCCAGAGTGCCATTACCACTCCGCACCCCACTACTGTCTCCTATGGCTAACACAGTGTCATCTTATGCATTTATTTCAGTCCACTACAATGTGCATTGATATTTCTATGCAACTGTTATTGTTCATGTAATGTACTTGGTTCACCAGAAGGTGGCAGCAAGCATGGCAGAGCTACATTTGCAGAGGATGGAACCTTCTTTCCATTCTCTTCTCTCCCTCTTAGAGGTCAGTGGAGAGTACCCCCTGCTTGGGGAAGGAAGCAGGTCCACGTCCCTGCTGGATGTGTCCTACCTAAGCCAGGTAGAGCACCTTCTGCTGTGCTGGACACAGATGCCAAAGCCTGAAGCCTCTGAAGCCAGGAGGTATAGATTCCCTGGATTAAGCTAGAGTCAGACTACAGAGAGAAGTTGCAGCATAAAGTAAGAATCACAGTTCTACAGAAAGCTTGTCAGCACAGCAGAGCCAGAGAGCAACAGATGTAGCAGAGATGAGTTTGTTTGCCTGCCAGAGTTAATGCTAACGCCTGCTGGGAACCAAGACAAAGCCTGAAACTGTTGAAGAAACGTTTATTGAAAGTAAAGCTGTTATTGAACTTCATCACAAGGTCTGGACATAATTTATTTCATCATCTCCTTCATCAACAACACCTCTTCCATTGCTTCGGGGCCAATGCCTGGGGTCCAGCGTATCCAGGTAGGAGCACAGTGACACGTGCACCAACATTAAGGGACATTTAGGCCACCCTACACCACTTAGGCATTCCTACACCTGGGTACCATCCACAGTATCACTAAAAAAGGGCCCTGTGCCCTTGTTGCTTCATTGCAACTGGCATCACAAAACAAGTACTAGTACTCTTAAAGGGCCCAGGGAGGAGGCGCCCGCTGCACACTGATCACATGATGGTGACGCCATCTCAGGTCCTTCAGCTATTGCTAATGGCTGTTATCAGCCATTAGCAGAGCACTCTTACTGTTAGGGATGAGCGACTTCAGATGCTTCATCTGAAGTTGATTCGCATAAAACTTCATTGTAATACTGTATTCAGTTCACGCTCCGTACGGTATTAGAATGTATTGGCTCTGATGAGCCAAAGTTATTACTTCGCAAAGTCTCACAAGACTTCATGTACCACTTGGAACCGAACCCAAGTTCGGTATCAAGGTTTTTTACAGTAATAATTAATACCCAAAGTTATTACACGAAGTCTCGCGAGACTTCGCGAAGTAATAACTTTGGCTCATCGGAGCCAGTACATTCTACTACTGTACAGAGCGCTTGCTCCATACAGTATTACAAAGAAGTTTTATGCAAATCGACTTCGGATGTACCAAGTCGATTCGCTCATCCCTACTTACTGTCTATATAGCACTGCTACCACACCACGGTAGTTCCACTCCTGTGACCTCTATGACTCGTACAGGACAACGCAGCCAGGTCCAGAGTGAGCGGTAAAAAAACAGGACTGTCGGGACCTGTGCTACTGTATGATGATCATGGGGAGCCAGGGGCCTAACAGAAACCTTCTGGCCTGCTATGGCTATAGGCCTTAGGATTATTATGTGAGAGGTAAGTAAAGATAATAAATTGTAGATTTGGCATCGCCACCATCGTTACCATTGTTATTTTTACCATATGGTAAACGGCATAATGAAATCTGCAAATAAGCATTAATCCATAAGCTCTATCAGATATTCGATCATGGCGGAACAGTTCCCTTGAAAAGACTGTGATATTGATGGCCTGTCTTTAGGGCAGGACATCCATATCAGAGCAGTGGGCTTCCCAGGACCCTCCCTGATTGAAGAAGCCCCCTTCACTGTTTACCAGACACAGCTCCATACATTTTGTTGTGGCTGCGCCTGGTACTGTAGTTCAGTGCCAATCACTTGCAGTACCAGAAACAGCCACTATAAGGAGTAGGGAGCTGTGTCTGGTAAACAATCTGCTGATCAGCAGGGTGGGATTCCCAATGATATGATAGCCCATCAATCAAACTTTGGCAGGGGTTTAATAAGCCCTGTGTCTTTGCAGGATTGTCCTGGAAGGACTATTGGCAAATATGACAATTTATCAGGATGTGTTGAATCGGTAAAAACCCACCAAACATGGGAAGAACATACAAACTCCAGGTAGATGTTGTCTTAGATCAGATTCAAAGCTAAGTGACCTAAGTTAACCACCGAGCCCTGTGACTGATGTCTTTGTCCATTTGGCCAGTGCTAATACGAGCTGATACGATGGCCACATTGACTCATCTAGTTGATTTCTATCTCAAGGGGTTCAGCCAGGTCCACCTTCCAGGTTTCTCCTCGGTACTGGTCTGTGTCACATATGGTAGGACAAATGTTATGATATCCAGTGATGGTATGTGATGGTGGGAACAATCCTGTTGTACCATTTTTTTTACAACTCTCCATGTTCTGCTCCTTGTGACTCCACCGATTGCCACTGACCTGGGCTATCTCCAGACGATGACATTCATCTTGTACCTGGTACTTTGTACTCCGGCTCCTGGTTTTAAACTTGGACTCTCCTTTAGAAACCGTCACCAGCTCCTTCCTGTACTAAAAGTTTATTCTAGAGCCTGCATCCTGCCAGTAGGGTTCGTTGGTTAGGATCAGAGGAAAGGTAAGACTCTGAGTCATAGAAGTGGCCAATGCCAATACCAGGCGGAAGGCCATTTTCTGCTACGATCTAGATAAGATCCACCTGATCTCTGAATCCACGAAATCCAGGGAAAATGAGATGGCTCAACTGAGCAGTGTCTGTATGGTGGAGAGGACTTTACAGTAGGAACATAGGATAGCCAACATAACTAACCACAAGTTTTTGGGGTGCATACATTTACAAATCTAGGACTCAGAGGCAGAAGACCGAGTGGGCTGGCACTTTCATGTTTTAATCCATTCTGCCTTCTTTCTAAAAGGTTTTATCCCAATGGGCAACTCATTTATGGACCTAGGAATTTTGGTCGGCTAAGACCTTATTCATTGTGTCAGTGTTTTGGTCAGTGATTGTGAGACACATCCAGGAGTGGAGACAACACAGAGACAAGGTATAATGGAAAGATCTGCACCTGTTCTGTGTTTAGATCTGTGCCTGGTTAATTACCTGCAATTACAAAAACTGCTAAATATTTTTAATTGGACAACCCCTTTAAGGAACTCTTTTCCAAGAAGAACAAAAACAAATAAAAGGAGAATGGGATTTATTATTCTTATTCTGGGAATAACCTATTAAATGCTTGAACCTCAGAACCTCCTGAGATATTTCACCCTCACGGCTGAAAAATACAAGTAAAGCTTTCTAAATGAACCTTGAGCTAATAATCGACCCACTCTGACAAACATGCTTTATTTCAGAGCGTGATTAATGCATTCCATCCAAATCTAAATTGGATTTAGAAATGTTCACTTCGCTGTGTGTGTGTTTCTGTCCATCTGTTTATAGAAGTATCACTGAAGCCTGACAAATGGAAAACACGTGGCGGGGACACAAGAAACGCAGCACCATGTCCAAGAACGTTATTACAGTGTAACCGAGGCTCAGGCACATCACAAGTAAAATAATTATTACAAAAGTGAGCCAAACTATTTACTGTAAAGAAAAATCTGAGTCTTTTCAAAAATAATCAAACATTCAAGTCTCAAAGTGGAGCATCACCAGATCATATCCAATTATACGCCATAAGGTTGGAGATTTAGGACAACTATGGTTGGAGAACGATACAAAGACCTCAGAGTTAAGACCAAGGGGATGCATCCAGCCCCAGTCTGCTCAGCCGAAGGTATGGGAGGTGACAGCTGCCAAAAAGGAGACGCTGACTGCATCCTGTGCTCAAATCAAAAACATTCACATGACCATCAATCTCCATTGTAGTGATTGCAAATTTCCTATGCTGCAGGACGTGCCTGGACTTTCAGAAGAGAAGTGGATTCCAAAGTCATATCACAGGACATATCAAGCTTTAGACGGGCATTGCATAGTCCATGTAAACATAGTAAAGGGGAGTGGAGATTTTGAGGTCTAGGCTAGGACCTTATAATATTGTATCATGGTCTACTCCAAAATTTTTAAACAATTTTGTAAAAAAAAAATCTGTTCCTTGGTCCTTCATGAATAGTGTTGAGTGAATCGAAGCATCCGAAGTGGAATTCGATCGGAGGTTTAGTAAAAAAAAAAAAAACGGTTTGCAATGAATCCAAATTTCCTTGCACTTCGTGGTAACGAATCACTTTTTTCCTAAAAAAGTGGAGACACATGTTACAAAGTGACAGTAAAAAGCCTGGGAATGCGATATGACCCATGATGCCATGCAGCCAGCCAATCAGCAGATGGCCAGCCCTTGTGATGTCACAGCCCTTTAAAAGCCTTATCTTGCATGGTCTGATGAGGCTGTGAGCTGAGCATAGGGAGAGATGTGACAAGCGCTAGGGACAGTGTTCAAGAAACCTTTAATTGTGGAATATTGGATAGGGAGACAGCAGGGACAGTGCAGGAAGATCATAGGGAGAGTGCAGGGACAGTACAGGGGGATCGTAGGGAGAGTGCAGGGACAGTACAGGGAGATCGTAGGGAGAGTGCAGGGACAGTACAGGGAGATCGTAGGGAGAGTGCAGGGACAGTACAGGGAGATCGTAGGGAGAGTGCAGCGACAGTACAGGGAGATCGTAGGGAGAGTGCAGGGACAGTACAGGGAGATCGTAGGGAGAGTGCAGGGACAGTACAGGGAGTTCATAGGGAGAGTGCAGGGAGATCGTAGGGAGCGTGCAGGGACAGTACAAGGTCTGTAATCTGAAGCTGAAGGGATTCATAGGAGACAGACCACTTTGCATCAATCCCTGTATAGGGCACAGAGCTATCTAACTAAACAGTGTTCACCTTGTTTAATACATAAGCAATTCCATTAGGCCTTGATTCTCAAATTGGCGTGAATAAGCTAATTCTACTGTTATTGGGGTGTCCACCTGTCTGTCACAGTAACTGTTTCACTACCAGAAAGGACTAGCTATATATGTTGCTGCAATGCACAGTGATGTACATCGAGATGCGCTCTCCCTGCAGGGCGGGATATAGCTAATTTAACGTGCTTTCGGACAAATTAATTTGGACCGATGCAAATTTTTGGGAAAAATACAGCGAAGCGTCCAAATCAAATTTTTGAAAATGTCGCTAATCTCTCTTCATGATGAGAGAGGATTTACTCAAAGAGGAGGCAATCTCTGCTCAATGTCCCTGCAGATATACTGGCAGTACCCTATGATGCTTGGCTGTAGTGGGCCCATAGTCTAGGGGGTCAAGTGTTGAGTCCGGAAGAAAAAATACTGGAATTGGATGAACTCAATTGTGGTTTGTGGCAAGGGGCCCACAACTCTTATTAGCCAGGAGCCCGATAAGACCATTGTTCTCTGGTTGTGATGAGGGCGATTCTGGCCCGTACTCATTAACTTTCTCATTATTATAGCTGAATCAATGTTTTCCAGGGTAATGAAGTCTGACAGACAACTGCAAGGCATCAAGGACGAGCTTTCTGGATCGGGGTGATGAATGATGTCAGTGCGGAGTCTGCTCGTGGTCATGGAAAATGAATTTATATAAATGACCTCCATGGAGCTGGCAGTGGCTGAATCAGGGAATACCGCTGGGTTAACGCCCGCACTGATTAGTTTGTGGTTACTTGGGTGTGTCCTCGAACATGGTGCCCAGGACCATGAGAACATCAAAAGACAAGCGGCCTCCTTAGTCACGGCTTTCCCATGTTTACCAGCACTAGATGAGCACTATTGTAACCCCTTATCTATTTACATCCAGAGCTGCATTCAGAATTCAGCTGCTAAGATTGTGCTGACAAACACACGTGTAGCTGCTCTGGGACAATGCATTGTGGGCATGCTTTTACCACAGAAAAGCATGCCCTGTACAGGCACTGAACAAGGGGAAGGGGGTAGCGGGGTATGAACATATAAAGATGTGCAATTTGAAAGATAGAAAGAAACCAGCTGTACTGTGATTGCAGCTGTGGAGGTGACAGGGGTATAAGACTATTCATCCCGTTAATGAAATCCAATATTACACAATAGACTGAAGAAGCATAGTAGCCTCCTAGCTCTCTAGCACCCCCTGTGGTTGTCACATGTGTGAGTCAGTGGAACCTAAAGAAAAGGATTTGCCAAGCTGTGCCAGGATGGGATCTCTCTTAGCTTCTTCTCTACCCTACCTCTATTAGCACTTCCTGGTAACAAAAAAATCACCATGAGACAACTCTCCCATTTCATCCAAAACCTATCTAAAGTTGGGCACACCAGGGGGGCGGAGCTTGCCAATGGCGGAGTAGGCAGCACAGCGCCAGAGCTCCTGAGCGTCACCGGCTTTATCCCGCATCACAGAGCGAAAACCTCACTACAGCTCACCTTATGGGACGCAAGAGAGCCTCCGCTTCCACCTCAGCCCCGGCTGATCGCGATCCGGGAGCCATCAACCGGTATTTCAGCCCCTCCAGCCAGCAAGGAGAGGCTGCCACGGGATCCTCCGAATCCAAGATGGCGGAGGCGGCGCGGGAACATAGCGCGCCTCCACGCACGGCCGGAGCACAGACACCCTCTCCGGACCGCAGCGATCGGGGGGGATGGCAAACACAGGGATCCACCAGTATCATATGCAGCAGCGGTGAGCCCCAGGTCAGTGGCTCCTTCTTCCCCTGCTCCCTCCAGAGACACCGGGGCTTCCATTAGCTCCTCACCTCTCCGGGCTGCATACCTCACCATGTCATCCCAGTCAGGAGGGTCTCCCTTATCCCACCATCAGCCAGAAGATTGGGACTTGAAGTCTCATCTACGGGCCCTTCCAACTAAAAGTGAGGTAGATGCCCTCCTAAGCAGGATTGAGGCCTCCCATAAACAGGACTTAGCTATGCTCCATCAAGATATTAAACATGTGGGGCACAGGGTGGAGGAGGTTCAGCACACCCAAGAACATATTCTCACAACGTTGGAGACACATCAGAAGGTCATAAACGATCAAGCTGCCCAGTTGCAGGAAATACAGGCCCACTTAGAAGATATCGAAAACAGAAACAGGAGAAACAATCTCCGTATTAGAGAGGTTCCTGAAACAATTGATATACCTGATCTGGAGGCATGGGCCCAGAGCTATTTCAGCAAACTACTGAACAAAGGGGACGGCAGGCCTATAGAAATAGATCGCATACACAGAGCGTTAGGCCCAAAGCCATCAGACCCAGCTCGACCGCGAGACATCATATTGCCGTATCCACTTCTACAAAGAGAAGGAGGCCATCCTCAGAGCCACTAGACTAGCAGAGAAATCCTCCACAGAGTCATCTAACTTTATCATTCTGCCTGACCTAGCTTGGCGCACCTTAATGTTATGGAAGGCCTTGAAACCTCTCCTGATCGCCCTTCGGGACAATGCTATCATCTACAGGTGGGGCTTTCCATTCCAGCTCATCGCCAAAAAGGAAGGAAAGTCGGAAGTCTTCAGATCGCTTGTGGACCTCCCGAAGTTTCTGGCCACCTTTGACCTTCCCGTGATGGACCTCCCTGACCTGTGCCACCCGCTCAGAGACGGGAAGCTTGGCAGGTGGCAGACCCGAAGCCGCAGAGGTCATTCAGACGCCATCAAAGACCCACAGACTGAGTCGAATGTCTCCTGGCTGGACATACAGTCCATGGTTCCTGCGTTCCAGATTTCCATCTCTGTTTTTGTTGTTTTTCTCGCTCTGTTCACCTCTACAGTGCATAGTTGTTTTGTGGCCGGAGACTAGTAAGGTTGCTTACTGTCCCTTGGCCTCTTCTCCTCCCACGTAGGGATTGCGACACTTAGTGTCGTTTGCGACCTTTGTCACTCTTTCGTTTACCTAGAGCCTTTTAGTCGGCTCGCTCCTTCCGGAGCCTGTTTACATCTACCTACTTTCCCTCCCTGTTTTCCTAGTGTTTCTGCCCTTACTGGTCCCCCTTTAGCCTTGATTACTGCTTACCCAGCCTAGCCGCTTGGAAGATTTTCTCTGCGGTCCGTAATGTCTTACCTCTCCTTCTGTACTTACAATGCTAGAGGCCTTAATAAACCTGAGAAAAGAAGCCAGATCTTATATCGCTTCCATCGTAAGCGGGTCATGTTAGTTATGTTCCAGGAAACCCATTTCAAAGCTCAGTCGATACCCAAATGTGCACATAGTTACTACAACACTTGGTACCATAGTCCTCATCCCACGAAAAAGTCTGGAGGTGTTTCCATTGCTTTCCATAAGAGCTTTCGACCAGTGGTACTATCCTCTGATATTGACCACAAAGGGCGATATGTCTTCCTCTGTTTACACGGTTGCTAACGTCTACTTTCCCATTCAGGGGCAGGTGTCCTTTGGAGCAGCATTTCTCAAACGTCTCTCTCGCTTCGCGGATGGCTCCTCTATCATACTCGGTGGTGATTTCAATCTGGCTATGGATCCTTCCATGGATTCCTCTACTGGTAAGCCCTCGATCTCCTTGGTATCCCAACACAAGTTTAAAAAGTACCTAGCATCACTTCGCCTGGTTGATCTGTGGAGGGTACTGCATCCAGGGGTTAGAGATTACAGCTTTCACTCACAAGCTCATAATAGCTATGGTAGACTAGACTACCTTTTTGTTTCGCATCAGCTGCTAGACTCCAAACCTCTTTGCTCTATGGATGGCTTCCTGTGGTCTGACCATACCCCGGTTTATGGCCTTTTGAGCCCGTCACCTTTGGGACGCCGCTCTTTTACTTGGAGGCTGAATGACAATCTGCTTAACGACCAGGTCTGTCTATCAGACATCCGCTCCGCTGTTGCAGATTTCATTCAGATCCATCAATCAGACACAACCTCACCGACTATACAGTGGGAGGCTCTGAAATGTGTTCTTAGAGGTGTCTTCATATCACACGGAGCCAGACTAAAAAAGGAGCGCTCGCAACGACTCACCACCCTTCTTGAGGAGCTGGATAGTAGAGAAGCCCTAAACAAAAATACCCCCTCTGATCAGCTTAAAGCCGATATTTCCTCAATCCGTCAACAAATTCTTCAGATTCTTGATCAAAAAACACTTTGCTTACGAGATCGGATTAAATATGGTTTCTTTGAGTATGGTGACAAGTGGTTGGCCAGGGCGCTACATCCTCGCTTACCCCTCTCTCATGTGTCATCCATTAACTCACCCTCCAGAGGCCTAGTTCATACCCCGTCAGATATTACCTCCGAATTCAGGGCCTATTATGAGAAACTTTATAATCTTAACACTGGGAGAGGCTCCGGGTCCGAGTCCTGTCTAACCGACATGCAGCAATACCTGCAGCAATTCGGTCCGGCACGCATCCCGGTTGACTCAGCTTTAAGTCTGGAGGACGATTTCTCGGCCCCCAAACTTTTAGGTGTCATAAAAGATCTTAAGGCTGGGAAGAGCCCAGGTCCGGATGGCCTGACTCCTCGTTTCTATAAGATCTTTCCACTGTCCTCTTGCAGGCATTTAACCACATCTCCAGTATTAGCTCCTTTCCCCACAAAACTCTTAGTGCCCACATCATTGTGATACCCAAGCCAGTGAAGGACCCTTCCTTATTCGCCAACTACTGTCCGATATCCCTACTTAACGTAGACCTGAAGGTATACGCTAAGCTTTTGCCATTGAGGCTACACCCATATATCCCCAGTTGCATCCATAGGGAACAAGTCGGATTTGTCCCCGGAAGGGAGGCACGAGATAATACCCTGAAATCGATAGGTATAATAAGTAGAGCGAAATTCTCGAAAACCCCTCTCTGTCTTCTCTCGGTTGACGATGAGAAGGCATTTAATAGGGTGAATTGGCAGTTTCTTTCCAAAACATTAGAGCGAATAGGGTTGGGAACTAGGATGATTGGTAGGATCATGGCACTTTACTCCTCCCCCTCGGCCCAAGTGAGGATTAATGGAGTGCTATCCCGTTCCTTCGAGATACAAAATGGAACACGTCAGGGCTGCCCTCTCTCCCTTTTTCTGTACATTCTGTGTATGGAATCCCTGGCTAATGCCCTACGGTCCAACCCTTCCATCAAAGGAATACAAGTGGGACGCACTGAGCACAAGCTGTCTCTGTTTGCGAATGACCTCCCCCTGTATCTGTCGGCTCCGAGGGTGGGTCTACCCTCGGTCCTACGGGAATTTGAAACGTTCGACCGCCTTAGTAATTTTAAGGTAAATGTGCAGAAATCCGAAATTCTGAATGTTACACTACCACAGCAGGAGGTCACCCACATCAGGGACACCTTTTCGTTTCGTTGTGCTACCCTCTATATCAGACACCTGGGAATCTGTCTACCGGCCAATCCCACTCATTTATATAAACTTAATTATAAACCTATCATTAGCTCTATTACGGCCAGGTTACAGGTATGGTCTCCTCTTCAAATCTCATGGTTTGGGAGGATTAACGCTCTCAAGATGGATATCCTTCCTAAGTTACTATATCTGTTTCAAACGATTCCATGCGCCATTCCCCAAACATTTTTTGGCTAGATCCGCAGACTAGCCTCACAATTTATTTGGGCAGGTACCAGAGCTAGACTAAGCTATAGTGTCTTGTCCCGCCCCAAAAACATGGGGGGAGCGGGTTTGCCCAATTTCAGTTCCTACTACAGAGCAGCGTCAGCAAATTGTGTTCTGGATCTTTTCCATAACCGAGATATGAAATTGTGGGTGGAGATGGTTCATTACCTGGATCCTCTCCTGGCGACAGGGGTTTTCTGGTTGCCGCCGGCCCGTCAGAGACAACTATGTGACCCCAAGCATCCCTCCCTCCTTCATATGCTTGATTCATCGTGGGGTAGGTTCGCGTCCAAACTCCGACTGATCACGGCCTATGGTCCTCTCACGGTCTTAGGTAGTTGTCCTGACCTGCCGGAGGCGATCGGGCTCGTCCTGGCCTTCCAGGCCACATATCCGTCCTTGATTAGACTGATTAGTACAAAAATAGGTTACACAAGAAATAGCGTAAAGCAACGGTAAAGCCCCTTACAAGAGCTTAACTCAGAAACAAATATGAAACCTATAAAAGGACACTGAGAACTACTAAGCTATAAAAATATTGTTTTATTGAATATATAATTAAAAACATACAAAGAGATGACAGACAAATGCAAAGTGCAGTACAATCCTGGGAGAATTTGTAGAGTACAGCGATGTAAAGAGACAAGTGACCTGAGTATAAATACCTATAAGTAAAACAGAACTGCCGTATAAGATATATATTGAAAGAGTATCCACTATCAGGGCCGGTACAAGGCAGGGGCCGAAGGAGCGGGTGCCCTGGGCGCTACAAGGAGGGGGGCGCAGCAGGGCCGGACTGGCCTGCCGGGATACCGGGAAATTTCCCGGTGGGCCGGCAAGCCTGAGTGCCGCAAGGCCGCGGCCCTGGTGACAAGTGGGGGCGGCCGCGGCCGGCGGCAGGGCAGAGCAGGAGATGAGCGCTTCCATTGCGGAAGCGCTCATCTCCATAGTCATCTGTATTGCCGTCCTCAGGACGGCAATACAGATGCCTGCGCTGCGGCAGAGGAGGGAGAGGTGTGTCCCCTCCTGTTCCTTTGATAGGCTGCCGGCCTAGTGCTGGCAGCCTATCAGAGGCCGGTGCAGGCGGCGCGATGACGTCATCGCGTCGCCTGACTGCCGTATAGCGAGGGACACAGACGGAAGAGGCGGCCTGCATCGCATCACATTGCTGGAGGTAAGTATAAGTTTTTTTTATTATTTTTTTTATTTATATAGGTACAATACTGGGCTGGGCTGGCACATAAGGGGGGACTACTGGGCTGGCACATGATAAGGGGGGACTACTGGGCTGGGCTGGCACATGATAAGGGGGGCTACTGGGCTGGCACATGATAAGGGGGGACTACTGGGCTGGGCTGGCACATAAGGGGGGCTACTGGGCTGGCACATGATAAGGGGGGACTACTGGGCTGGCACATGATAAGGGGGGCTACTGGCACATGATAAGGGGGGCTACTGGCACATGATAAGGGGGGCTACTGGCACATGATAAGGGGGGCTACTGGCACATGATAAGGGGGGCTACTGGCACATGATAAGGGGGGCTACTGGCCCATAAGGGGGCTACTGGCACATAAGGGGGGCTATTGGCACATAAGGGGGGCTACTGGCCCATAAGGGGGCTATTGGCAATAAGGGGGGCTACTGGCACATGATATGGGGGGCTACTGGCACATGATATGGGGGCACTCTGGCTACTGGCACATGATATGGGGGCACTCTGGCTACTGGCACATGATATGGGGGGGGCTCTGGCTACTGGCACATGATATGGGGGCACTCTGGCTACTGGCACATGATATGGGGGCACTCTGGCTACTGGCACATGATATGGGGGGGGGCTCTGGCTACTGGCACATGATATGGGGCATCTATGGGGGCACATCTTACTGCAGATTATTTAGGGGCATCTACTGAGGCTAAAAAGAAGATATTTTATATGGGGGGCTCTGTATAGGGGCATTTTATACTGGGACACATTATGGTGGGTACTATGGGGAAGGGGGGAGCACTATGGGGGTCATCTACGGGGGCACTGAGAAGGGGTATTTTATGTTGGCACATTATGGGAACATTAGCTCAACTGGGGGCATTACAAAGGGGTATGTTTTGCATATTATAAGGAGAATTATTACTACTGGGGGGGGCATTATGGTGGGCTTTATTACTCCCCCATGGTATGACCCCCTAGTAGCAGCACCAGCCTCTCCCTGCTCTGCTATTCCTCTGCCCCTTCTCCAAATCCTTATTATGAAATCTTTCTCATTAGGATAAAGCACAACATCAGCTCCGCCGAGCCCCCGGCCAAGTGTTGAAGTGGCGTCCGAGATCCCCAAGGGCCAAGCCAAGTAACTGTAAGTTTTTATGGGGGTTCTACAAAAGAGCTATCGTGGGGCAAAGTTCATATTCGTGTTTACACACGTGTTTTAAAATGAATACTTTCAAAGTCCCACAGTCCTTTGTTCTATTGCTTTAAGTATATTCTTGTTTTGAAACAACATTGATTCTTTCTTAAAAACGGGGGGGGGGGGGGGGGGGGGGCGCAGTTTGCCATCTTCGCCCTGGGCACCAAATGGCCTTGTCCCAGCCCTGTCCACTATTGATGAGAGTGCAGATAATATCATAAAATATAAAGTGCAAGTGCAAACTGCAATATAAGCAGAGAGAGAAAATAGCAACTCTCCAATGTGGGTCTTTAAGTATATATATATACCTATTCACCTAAGTTAAGCGGGTAGTAAAGTGCATGTGCAAGCTACAGAGAATCGCAGAAAAACATAGTAAATGTCTATTCAGGAAGCAAAGACCGCAAGAAAGTGTAGAAAACAGGCAAATAAAAGAAATGAGGTCACATACCGTATGTAAAAGAGTAACAAGTCCACAGGAAGACTGCACACCCCAACGCGCGTTTCGATTAGAAACCTTCCTCTGGGGGTCGGGCGATCGGGCTCATCCTGGCCTTCCAGGCCACATATCCGTCCTTGATTAGAGTGCGAGACCTCCTAGGGGACTCCGGTATCCGTCATATGACTGACTTTTCTCACATATTGTCAGGTTCCCCGGGTCAATGGTTTCTCTACTTCCAGCTCCGCAACTTCCTACGCTCTTTGGCTCCTGCATCGCAGCTATCGGCTCCTTTGACTGACTTTGAGAAGCTATGCCTTGCAGACTCCAGTCCTGGACATGCTATCTCTCTCATTTATGGCATGTTGGGTGCTAGGGAGATCGGGGATGGGCCACTCACAGCCCAACTTGCAAGAGCTAAGTTTGCTCCTGATTGGGAGAAGGACTTGAATACTTCGTTAACCGCTGATCAATGGAGCAGAGCTCTTCTGTTCACGCACAAATCTACTGCGTCATGTCGCTTGCAAGAACTTAATTATAAGATACTGATGAGATGGTATTGGACCCCTGTGAAGGTTCAACGATTTTATCCCTCAGTCTCTGACACTTGTTGGCGATGTAATTCAGCAGTGGGCACTATGCTTTACATATGGTGGGAATGCCCCGGGGTTTCCTCCTTGTGGTTAGACATCTTCGCCTTATATAACGCCTTATACCATTCTAATGTCTGTCCCTCCCGTCTGATTGCTCTACTGTCCATTTACCCGGGACGGCCCAAACAGGTAAAGAGAGGGGTACTCAGAACCTTTGTACAAACTATGAGACAGATTATTTCCCGCAGATGGAGGTCCACAGACCGCTTGCTGAGGATAACCTGGGTTTCTGCACTAGATATCCTGGTTCGCATGGAGGAACTAGGGTCAGAATCCCATAACCAAGTACCAACTTTCTCGCGCTCTTGGGAGCCATGGCTCCAATTTCGGAACTCATCCCGTTTTAATGATTGGTTAGCTACCGGGTGTATTAGGCCTCGAGATCCTAATGTGTAATACGTTTGCCTTGCGGTGTTAGGAATACGGTACCTCCATTTCCCTCCCCTTGCCTTCCTAGCCCCCCCCCCTCCCAATGTCAGTGTGTTTGTCATACCCGATTTGTCTTTCACAAGATAAACTGTTTGGGCTTATGTTAGCCTTGCTTTGTACATGTTTATTTGAACTACTGTTGTTCTTCTCTTGAATAGTATGAACATGCTTGTCATTTCATCCTCTTTTCAATCAATTCTGATTAAACCATAAAGTTGGGCAAAACAAGGAGTGTTCCAATAACACAGGGAATGTATCACAATCAGACGTGTCCTGTTTCCTGCAGCTTATTTGTCAGCTTCACTGTATAGACTGGGACATGATGAGCAGAGTCATCTCATTAATGTCAGAGGAAGCGCGACCACCTCTCCATTCACTGCTAAATGACTTTCACAAATCAAGCACTGAATGAAGTGAATGGAGAAAGCTACATTGTTTGCTGTCCTTTCATGCAACGTTGCGTTCTTGAGATAGTAGCGGATCCCAGAGGTAGGACCCGCGCCAATCAATATACATATAATCAACATAAATGTCCAAATGGGAGAACCCCTTTAAGGTAAACAAAAAAGACTATTAACCACCATTGCCCATAAAGTGAATGGATTTTGGATTTCTATCTGAAAATGACTCCATTCAATGATTTTCATTAGTAACGAGCTGCCGGAGTAAAAGTAATGAGTCCTGAGCTGTTACATAGAAATGCTGGACATAGGATATTTATATGGTAATGACACCATCCATCACCTACGGCAGGTCAGTCCTAGAAGTGGAGTCATTAATCCGATGTCAGGTCTTATGCAATGCAGAACAATCCTGACGTCTGGATGAAATTATCACTCGTCGCTGGAGAGGACTGATCCGTCATCCAGAGCTGGCCTCGAAACAACACGAAAGTGTGCGATTCATTAGGAATGAGTATGACAAAGGTTATGTCGTCAGCAAAAAACCTGTTACAGTACACAACCCCAATATGCCAATCCCAGATGTGCCCCCCAAGTGGCAGGACATGTCAATGCAGGAACAGGGGTATAGGGGTTGACTAAGAGGTTCTCCGCTAGAAGCGTTCCTTGACAATAAGCTGATCACAGTGTCCTCCTGTCCCAGTATTCAGCAGTGAAACCTGGAAGTAAATGTTCAATTTCCCTGCAGCATCCCTACTGGGAAAATGAAGCATTACACAGCGACCCATTGACATCAGTGTATTGTCTGTGTAGGTCAGGTCCTCCACCGAGAGAGACACTTTTTATAACAACTGTGGTCAAGTGATGAGGATCCTGAACGGAATATCTCTGGTGGTCTAGCGTGGCTGTGGGGTTATATGTAATATCCCTGGTGATGTAGGGTGATGATGGGGTTAATGATGATATCCATTATTTCTGGTGTTCTAGGGATGGAGTTAATAATATCCAACATTCATGGTGGTCTAGAGTGAGTATGGGGTAATATGCTGTTTAATAGGGACATAAAAGACTTTAGAGAGTGGAGAGTCTTTAATTACAGTTCTAAACACACTGACGCTCTTGAACTGGACACACACATATCCTCATCCGAATGTGAGACGGAACCAGACCAGACTGTTTCCAGTAGAGGACAGAACGCACATGTCATTTAGACGACAACAGGGTGGTAGAGGTGGGGGCAGAAGAGCATGTGGTTGTCGAAATTCCCATGTTTTTTTTTTTAGACAATACCCCCCCAGTGTCTCAGTATCTACTCTGAAACAAATAATGGGTTCGTTGGGTCAGGCTAAGACCACCGATGACGACTTTCAAATACAAACCGGATTCCAAAAAAGTTGGGACACTAAACAAATTGTGAATAAAAACTGTCAATATTTTATTTGTAATAGAACGTAGATGACAGATCAAACGTTTAATCCGAGTAAATGTATCATTTTACATATCAGGGATGGCTGCGTAGGAGAAGGATCCGGGTACTGAAATGGCCAGTCTGCAGTCCAGATCTTTCACCTATAGAGAACATTTGGCGCATCATAAAGAGGAAGGTGCAACAAAGAAGGCCCAAGACGATTGAACAGTTAGAGGCCTGTATTAGACAAGAATGGGAGAGCATTCCTATTTCTAAACTTGAGAAACTGGTCTCCTCGGTCCTCAGACGTCTGTTGAGTGTTGTAAGAAGAAGGGGAGATGCCACACAGTGGTGAAAATGGCCTTGTCCCAACTTTTTGGGGATTTGTTGACACCATGAAATTCTGATTCAACATATTTTTCCCTTAAAATGGTACATTTTCTCAGTTTAAACTTTTGTTCCGTGATTTATGTTCTATTCTGAATAAAATATTAGAAGTTGGCACCTCCACATCATTGCATTCAGTTTTTATTCACGATTTGTATAGTGTCCCAACTTTTTTGGAATCCGGTTTGTAGTTAATCTGTCGTCATGGGTTCTGTCTGACCTTGAAATTCAGGTCCTCAAAAAGGGTTTATCTTTTGTGCCCATCCAGAGATTAAATTTTTTATGACTAATGACCGCCGCAAATGCGAGGAGCTTGGAATTGAAGCCCAGGACCTCCCTGACGTTCAGCTATTAGCGGACCTCTATTCTGAGGGACTACAGGATGTGGGGGATGGTTCGATCACCACTCTAAGACCTCCCTCTAGGAAACTCCCGCCTGTTGGGGACACTACACCCGTTAATACTTTTGTGTCGATTGTTACTAACAGATTGGGCACTTTGGAAATGCATGCAAGCAGCCCAGATAATTTGAATGTGGATGAAAAAGAGGCATTGATAGTGCTTCAGCAGGACAGTGATATTATAATTAAGCCGTCTGATGAGGGTGACAACATTGTTATCCTGGGACATGGTCAATATTAGAAAATGTATTCCAGGATTTTGAGTGACACACAAACATACAGTAAGCTGCCATCCGATCCTTCAGCCGTGTTTAAAAGGGAGTTATCACTGATCCTGCAAAAAGCCTTGGATGCCCACCTGATTAATAAAACAGAGTTTGCTTTTTTACTTTCAGAATTTCCCATATTGGCTGCAGCCTTCCGAAGTTACACAAGGGGGTTGACCCCCTAAAGGCGAGGCCGATTGTGTCGGACGTAGACACTATTTTAAGGCCTTTTGTTGCTTGTCTTCCCTCGCATGCCAGAGACACTATGGATGTCCTTTGTCAACTTAATGACATCCATTGTGAGGAGGGTACCCTTTTGGCAAGCCTGGATGTTGAGGCCCTCTACAGCTCAATCCCGTATGATTTGGGCTGTAGAGCGGTACTCACTTTCTTACAGCAAAGGGGTCAACACCTAGCACGGCACAATTCACTTGTCATGGAGCTTCTGGACTTTGTCCTAACACATAATGTGTTCACTCTTGATTCTCAGATCTTCCACCAGCTCAGGGGAGTGGCAATAGGGAGACCCTGTGCCCCCGACCTTTGCCAATCTCTACCTGGTCTGGTGGGAGAGAGAAGTTGTATTCAGCGATGCCCGTGAGCAGTTCACATCATTGATTCCTCTATGGATCAGGTACATCGATGATGTACTGATCTTATGGCGTGGCAGTAAAGTGCAGTTTCAGGAGTTTGTTGCAGCCCTCAATGTGAACCAGCTAGGTCTGGTTTTTACATCAGAGATTCACGAGAAGCATATATCATTCCTGGACCTCCCAATTTCCATCAATGATTTTGGTCAGATTGACACCAAAATCTTCCGGAAATCCACTGCCACAAATAATCTTTTAAGATGGGAAAGTGGACATCCGGTGACCCCGAAAAAAGGAATACCTAAAGGGCAGTAGTTTAGGGTCCGCAGAAACTGTACTCGTGTCTCTGATTTCAGACACGCAGCTAGGGAATTGCAACAAAAATTTGTTCATAGCGGTTATCCCCAATGAGTATTAAAACAAGCCTTCCAACAATCGGGAACAGCTACTATACCCTAAATCTAGGGAACAACAAGATAATACACAATCAAGATACTATCTGACAATTGGGATATTCTGCGGACATTGAGAGTATGATTCCTGCACATCCAGCCATTATTTACCGCCGTAGTCAAAACTTACGGGATCGGTTAGTCCACAGCTTGTACCAAGGGCCTAGCCAACAGACATGGTTACAGACCAACCTTGTGGGTACCTTCCCATGCGGTTCATGTAAATTCTGCAAATATATTCGCAAGGGTATAAATCCTTCACTGGTAGTGCCACTGACAGATCTTATTATATCAGATCATTTACTAACTGTAAATCAGTGGGGGTGGTATACCTAATGTCTTGCGTCTGCGGGATTAAATATGTCGTAAATTGAGACGGCGTGTTGGTGAACACATCTCAGATATAGCCAAATTAAAGGATACACCGGTAGCACGTAATATCAGTGAGTGTCATGACGGTAGGGTGGAGTCTGCTGCTTTTCAGGGCATTGAACTTATCAGGTCACCGAGAGGTGGCAACTGGGACCTTTTGTTGCTTCAAAAGGACGCTCAGTGGATATTCAGGCTGAATACTGTTAAAGGGGTTGTCCGGGTTCAGAGCTGAACCCGGACATATCCCCATTTTCACCCAGGTAGCCCCCCCTGACAAGAGCATTGCCCATTTTTAGAAGTTCCGGTAATGAACCGGGCTCTCCATGGGGCTGCCAGGAAGCCCGGTGACATCACTGGCACAGATGGGCGGGCTTTAGCGCTACCCTAGCCAGTAAAACGGCTAGGGCAGCGCTAAAGCCCGCCCATCAGAGCCAGTGACATCACTGAACACACTGCCGGGAGGAAGTTTCTTCCCGGCAGTGTGTTATGATAAACAAAAGAGCCCGTGCCCTGCGCGATCTAGCTCAGGGCAAGGGAGCGCATTGGAGCATGAGATGCTAGCCTCAGGGGGGCTGCCTGGGTGAAACTAAGGGTATGTCCTGGTTCAGCTCTGAACCCAGACAACCCCTTTAAGCCTGTCGGCCTGAATGATGCCATCTCGTTTGTATCATTTATCTAAAGATCCGCTTATCCTTATAGTTTACCGGGTGTTATAGTAATTTCCGCACTTTACTCCGATTCTAATTCTCTGAGTATTATAATCAGGGTCAGTAGCCAAATACGATCCCTGATATTTTGGCTGTTCGGATAGCATCTGGGCTGATATGTATTAATAGTTGACTGACGTAATGAGCGTTGGATTTACTACATGCATGCTACAATCGATACAGCAGTAATAGCATATTGCTCCATGTGCTCGTTCTCTATTGGGGTGAGTGGGGATCGCTGCATGGCGTTTGCTGTATTGCGAGCCACCTACTATGCATACCCAGCATCAAAAGATTGATTATAGCAAGCTGCTTTTATATCATTCTGTGATGCCAAGGTATTGTGATAGTTATACACCCTTTGCCGTTTCAAGGCAGGGGTGACATGTTTAATTTACATCATCTATTCCTAAACAGATTATCTTATTCTACACAGCCCCGCTACTGCTGTCTGCTTAGATGTAATGTAGCAAGCCCGTTTCTGCTTCATTGGTTATCATATTGCGGTCATAAACAGTGGTTTTGCCCATATCACCCATGCCCCCTCGATGTACTCATGTTCCCGTTTGTGGGTGCAGACTAAGCCGCCTCCATATTCCCTGTATTTACGTGGTTGCTGTTGGCAATGTCCCTAGGATGTGTAGATATCGGCCGGATGTTCCTGCAGGCGGATGTGCAAGGAGCTTGGCTCCCCATCCTATTTGCAGGTCGTCCGTAGTCATGCTCAGGGAAGCGGGGTGTTTGCCCTTTAAATTTCGGCGCTCATGCGGCCGCGCGCCGCTGCTCTAACCCGAGTGTCATTGCACCAGGAAGTGACTGGTCTACAATGCATTTATAGTGCGCCTTACAGTAATAGGCTCCTGATGAAGTGCCCACCATACATAGGCACGGAAATGCGTTGAGCCGGATGTATTGATTACCTTACAGTAGTTGAGGGGTTTGCTGTTGAGCCGGATGTATTGATTACCTTACAGTAGTTGAGGGGTTTGCTGTTGAGCCGGATGTATTGACTACCTTACAGTAGTTGAGGGGTTTGCTGTTGAGCCGGATGTATTGATTACCTTACAGTAGTTGAGGGGTTTGCTGTTGAGCCGGATGTATTGATTACCTTACAGTAGTTGAGGGGTTTGCTGTTGAGCTGGATGTAGTGATTACCTTACAGTAGTTGAGGGGTTTGCTGTTGAGCCGGATGTATTGATTACCTTGCGGTAGTTGAGGCACACTGACAGGCGGCAGTTAGCCGCGTGTGAATGGCAATGAACGCTATCTCCTAGGTCACTGTGTATCATAGGCAGCTTGCATGCTAATTCTGCTCTATGATACTCATCTGAAGGCACACCATTGACTCCTTTGAGTCAGCCATCAGAGTTCGTTTAGTCTAGTGGAGGTGTGTTCAATGGATCGTGAGCTATTAAGTGGAGGTTCATACTAGTGTTTGTGCACCACTTGATCCATTGTTTCTGCTGTGAGGTTTTGTATATTTACTCATTAGCCACACAGCAGGCACATCTCTTTAAGCCTGTTGGTTAATACTGGTGGGGTTACACCCTATGGTTTTATCATTTATTATCAATTAAAGATTTATTATTTTGATTTTTTAGCTTTCCTATCAGGCTAGTAAAGTATTGACTATGGGGTAATATCTAAAATTCCAGGTAGTCTAGCGTGATGATGTCATTAATGATGATATTCATCATTCATGGTGGTCTAGGGTGCCTTTGGGGTAATATATAATATTCCTGGTGGTCTAGGGTGGCTATGGGGTAATGTGTAATATTTCTGGTGGTCTAGGATGATGATGAGGTTAATGATGATACCCACAATTCCTGGTGGTCTAGGGAGATGATGGGATTACTGATCATATCCATAATTCAGCTGAGGCCTGCTCGGTCATGCTCCCTGCACCTATAGGACACACATGTGCACTCCCTCCAGCTCTTAACGGGCCAGCGCATATCCCAATCTTTACCAGTGGATATTTAGGCTACCTTCCCTGGTGGAAAGGTGCCTGAGCAATAAGGTCTTAACTTGCGTAGTTCCTTCTAAAGGTATGCTGTTCTATTGTCTGCCCATGTACTGACCTGTGCCCGTATTGACTCTTCTGCTGCCTGATATAACCTGTGCATGTTACTGAGCCTACGCTGCCTGCCCTGACCCCGGATCATTTTCCATATTGCACCTACTCAGTGCTGACCTCGGCCTTTTACTGACTACAACTTTGCCTGATCCCTTTGTGCTCGGTGACCCGTGGGTCAGCTGTCAACCACACTGGGACTAGTCTAAGAGGTAGCCGTCTGGTGGTACCCTACAGTAAAGTCCAGATTTCTGTACAGGGGTTAAAGGGTGAATACCAGGGGACTGTCAGGATTAGTCCCTTAGGTTTAGCCCACAGTCAGACTGGTTGGTTGAAGCAAGGGTTCCACTGTTGTAACAGTGGTCTATGGGGTAATATGTGATATTCCTGGTGGTCTGAGGTGATGATGGGGTTAATGATATTATCTATCACACCTGGTAGTCTAGGGTGGCCTTGGGTAATATTTAATATCCCTGCTGGTCTGAGATGATAATGGGGTGAATTATGATATTGTTATAATGGTGTCTGATGCCTGCCGTTATCCCACTCTCCTGGGCGGGCACGGGCAGAGAAAGCCACTTCAACTCTGCACATTAGGATATTTGCGCTGCTTTGCTCCCATGGGCAGAGTTTTATTACAATAATCACTCCAGTGAATTCACCGGCAAGTCTCACTTCTTCATTGTGTATGGTCACCAACTTTGGATTCCCATTCCCGTGTCTGTTTCTTCTGGTGTTCTACCAGCAGACTCCTCTATTGAAAACTTCTTTCAGATCTGGCAGGAGACCAAAGCCTCTCTTTTGCAGACCTCTGATCAGATGAAAAAGTTTGCTGACCAAAAATGTCTCCACCTCATTTCTCTTCAGAGGACAAGGTCTAGCTATCTTCTAAGAACATTAGTCTCAAGGTACTTCATATAGGTTGGCTCCTCTGTTCCGTAGTCCATTCGAGGTGTTATAGCAATTGAACCTGATCTGCTACAAATTGCATCTTCTAGCCTCTCTATGAATCCCAGATTTATTTCATGTATCTCTTCTCAAGCCAGTGATCTTTAACTGCTTTTCCAGAGGGTCTTCTCCCTGCCCAGTCAGTTCTGATCTTGTGTATGAGGTAAAGAACATCTTGGGTATGAAGAGGATCAGAGGTAAAAACTTCTTGGTGGACTGGAAGGTCCTGGCAGAGGCGGATTAACAAAGGGGCATTCGGGTTGGCAGCCCCGGCATCGCTGGGAGGCCCAATGCCGAACCGAACGCCCACATACTGCGGCGGGGCACGGGAGCGCATTGTTCCCTCCCCCGCCACCGATCAACGCCATAGGCTTTTAGGCCTAGTAGTCCTGAGGCCTATGTGGTAGTATAATCCTGGCGCGGGACGCAGGACGATGAAGATTGCGCGCCTGCGGCCTGCCTCACCATCTTGGACACAGGTAAGTATTAGCTTTTATTTTTTTTGGTTTTTTTTCTGTGTGTGCCAACTTTGGGGGGCAGAGGAGGACATGGGGGCAGTGTGGGGACAAATCACTTCATGGGGCGCAGTGTAGGGACAAATCACTTCATGGGGCGCAGTGTGGGGACAAATCACTTCATGGGGCGCAGTGTAGGGACAAATCACTTCATGGGGCGCAGTGTGGGGACAAATCACTTCATGGGGCGCAGTGTGGGGACAAATCACTTCATGGGGCAAATTACTTCATGGGGCAAATTACTTCATGGGGGCAGTGTGGGGGCAAATTATTTCATGGGAGGGCAGTGTGGGGGAAATTACTATATGGGGACAGTGTGGGGGAAATTACTGTATGGGGCAGTGTGGGGGAAATTACTATGTGGGGGCAGTGTGGGGGAAATTACTATATGGGGGCAGTGATGGGGGAAATTACTATATGGGGGCAGTGTGGGGGAAATTACTATGTGGGGCAGTGTGGGGCAAATTACTATATGGGGGCAGTGTGGGGGAAATTACTATATGGGGGAAGTGTGGGAGAAATTACTATATGGGGCAGTGTGGGGGAAATTATTATATGGGGTAGTGTGGGGGAAATTACTATATGGGGGTAGTGTGGGGGAAATTACTATATGGGGCAGTGTGGGGGAAATTATTGTGTGGGGGCATTGCTATTAGGGGACATTATTTATGGGGACACTATACAGGTATTATTACCTAGAGCAAAATATAGGGTATAATTATTACTGGGGGCACTCTAGGGGACATTATAACTGCTGTAGACATTATAGGGACCTTTGGGTCAAACTGGTATAAAGTAGAATTGGCTTAGTTGCCCACAGCAACAGATTTCACCTTTCATTTTTGACAGCTCCTTTGGAAAATAAAAGGTGAAATCTGATTGGTTGCTATGGGCAACTAAGACCATTCTACTTTACACCAGTTTGATAAATGACCCCAATTATGAGAAATCTAACATGTCTGTGTAACAAACTCTGTAGAGACGAGATGCGGCTGAAAGAATTTGCCATGGTGGTCTGGGTCAAACGGAGGAGAAGAGGAAAGAGAAGATCTACATGACAGGAGATGTCACTGGATGTAACAGGTATGTGGTGCTGTATTCCCCTATATGTAGAGCTGGCTCACCACTGTGACCTGTGTCTCATCTTCTCCCCTTCTGGCAACTATAATTTTAATTTGTCACCTGCAGTCCTATGTAACAGCCCAGATAACAGTGATAACTTTCTGTGTACAGATAATGCAGTAGATGTTCCATGCAGTCCTAAATAACACCCACATAACATAACAGTTCACTGTGTTATGTGGGGTGTTACATAGGACTGCAGGTAACATCTGTGACATCTGTACTCAGAGTTATGAGATGGTGGGGGTCTGACTCCTGGCACCCCCGACAATCAGCTGTTTGATGAGACCGCGATGTCCCAGCCTCTTTGCTCCTTACCAAGCACAGCGCCGTCCATTTGATAGCACTGAGCTTGGTATTGCAGCTCAGACCCAATCACTCAGATGGGACAGGGCTGCACCTAGACCATGTGACCGATGAATGTGATGTCATGTGGCCTAGGAAGAGACTGTGACGCTCACGAAGCACCGCAGCCTCTTCATACAGAAAGAAATTAAACTAAAATGGAGGGGGAGGGGCCCAAGTTGGGTAGACAGCCCCGGGCCTATCATGCACTCAATCCGCTCCTGGGTCCTGGAAGCCAGCTGAGAACATTGATGCACTTGTCCTGATTGAAAAATTTCTGCAACTATCCAGACAAAATAAAAAGTGGCATAAGGGGGAGGTTGCGGTACTGTTACAACAGCGCCCTGTGTACGCCACTCTCCCGGGTGGGCACAGGCGCTGCTCCACTCATTGTCCTTGTCTTGTCCCTGATCTCGTGGTCTGAAGCCACTTCTTTCCGAACTTTGCCTGGCTACTCCAGGGTACTTTGGAAGGGTGCCTGAGCAATAGGTTAGTTACACATGCTAGTCCTACAAAGGTGTGCTATTCTGTTCATCTGCCTGCGTTCCAACCTCTGTCTGATTCCTGACACTAACCCTCTGCTGCCTGTCCTGACCTGTGTCTGATTACCGTATTGACTCTTAGATGCCTGCCCTGACCTCGGACCTGTTTCCCAGATTCGCATGAACTCTGTGTGCCCTGACCTCTGACTCTTACTGACTAGGAGTTTTGCCTGGTCCTTCGTGGCTCCACACCAGTGTGTCTTACCCCTGTGGGTCAACTGCTAACCACCCCAGGACTACTCCAGTTCATAGTGGCCCTGCAGCATAGCTCACCTGCAGCAAAGATCCCTGAAGAAATCTAATGTAGTATCTGCCATATATCTCAGTATGTGATTATATGGACAGAAAGGGGTTAAAGAGGTTGTCAATTCTGAAAAATCCCTATTTCTTAGATGGTTTCTGTTAAGTCAGCGGTCTGTGCCCGCTGCTTCCATGCTACTCACCATGCTGCCCAGCATCCTCTCCAAGCTGTCTCTATTGCTCTAGTCTCTTAGGGCGTTAAAGGGGTTATCCAATGTGCTGGGCCTCTCACCGGTAATATACTTACCTCACTCCCGGCGCCGCTCACGGTCCCCGCACCGCCGCTGCTGCTTCTCCCTGCACACGGATGAAAACATCAGGTGTCGGGGGGAGCAGTGTTTCCTCCAAGGGGGTGCACTGCAGGATTTTTCTTTTAGATAAGCTTCGCAATGCAGACCATCGACGTGCAGCGGTCAAGCTTCCGGGAGGATACCTCAAGCTGTGAAAATGACTGCTCCTTGCCGTATGATCTACTTCTGGGGGTTAACACCCCATCGGTAGGTGTTTGCATATCCTTGCAATAAATGATGTTCCCGTTTGCTGACTGTAAACAGAGATCTTGACAGACAAATGTATCAAACTCTGCCGCCATCTTTCTAGGCACCATGTCTCCAGTCCCCTGACCAGCCAGATTTACCAGCATCTGTTCCAGGACATAAAGCAGTTGAATGACGTTGTTCATCCCGTTGTCCTGGCGACTGACAAATAACGTGGCCTCCTCAAAAGGCCTGAGCAAACGGCAGGTATCACGCATGAGCTGCCACTGGCTGACATCGAAGTTACACAGGGGAGTACTCCTGTCCGCTTGGATCATCAAGAAATCGTTTATGGCCTTTCACTGTTCGTATAGTCGGTCGAACATATGGAGGGTGGAATTCCAACAGGTGGAAAAGTCGCATATCAGCCTATGTTGGTGGATGCCGTTCTGCCGCTGCAGTTCAAGGAGGGTATGCTTTTCGGTGTACGAGTGGCTGAAGTGCATGCAAAGTTTCCTGGCCATTTTTAGGATGTCTTGCAGATGGGTGGAAGACTTCAGGATCCGCTTGACAACCAGATTGAACACGTGTGTCATGCAGGGCCCATGGCTCAGCCCTCCTTGACGCAGCACCGACACCATGTTCTTCCCATTGTCGGTCACCATGGTTCCGATTTTGAGTTGTCGTGGAGAAAGCCAGGATTCAATTTCTTGATAAAGGACACTGAGCTATTTCTCACTTCAAAACAGAACAGCTAATAAGCCCTTTTTCTTTTTCCCCACTAATACACGTCAAAAAGGGCTTTAGAACATATAACTGCACCGCTGAACAGCAAATATATTTTTTTTATTTGCCACTAATACACAGCAAAAGGGGCTGTAATTTTCGCACTTCACCACACAATAGTAAATAAGCCATTTTTTTCCCCACTAATAGAAGCCAAAAAATGCTTTAGAACATATAACTGCACCGCACAAGGGCAAATAAGAAGTAGAAATATTTCCATGTAATAAACCCTGTTAAGTATCAAACAGAACTTGCACCCTAATAGCAAGAACAGTTTGCTGGAATTACAGAGCTGTATAATGGTAATTTGGGTCCCCAGTCAGTGCAGCAAGGTGTAATAGGATTGTTCCTATTACCCAGGCTGTAACCTCTCCTACTGAACCCTGTTCAACATAAACGCTGTGAAATGATTCCTCCCTATCCTTTCCCTGCACTTGTAAATAATTTTTTCAGCACAATGAAGTCTTTCCTAGCACTGTCCCTAGCGCCTGCTGATGTCTCTCCCTGCACTAAGTACACTGGAAAACGGCAGAATCCAAGATGGCTGAGGCTATTTATAGGGCTGTGACATCACAGGGCTGGCTGGCTGCTGATTGGCTGCATGCATGGCATTATGGGTGATCCCGCCTTCCCAGAGTTCCTTGCTCCATGTTTTCACATCTGCAGCAGCCATTTTAGGAAAAAATGCAATTCGTTACCGCAAAGCGTGAGGAAATTCGGATTTGGTGCGAATCAAATTTTTCCAGAAATTCGGATCGAATTCCACTTCGTCAACTTCGATTCGCTCATCTCTAATTATTGCCAATTTATGGAATTGCCTCGGCAGTGAAAATTAAGTGCAAAGGTCATAGTATGGACCATATTCAGTGTTTAATATCTTTATCAGTGAAATTGCAGAAGGCCTCGATGGTAAGGTGTGTCTTTTTGCTGATGACACAAAGATTTGTAACAGGGTTGATGTTCCTGGAGGGATACACCAAATGGAAAAGGACTTAGGAAAACTAGAGGAATGGTCAAAAATCTGGCAACTAAAATGTAATGTTGATAAGTGCAAGATAATGCACCGGGGACGTAAAAACCCAAGAGCAGAATATAAAATCAGCGATACAGTCCTAACCTCAGTATCTGAGGAAAGGGATTTAGGGGTCATTATTTCAGAAGACTTAAAGGTAGGCAGACAATGTCATAGAGCAGCAGGAAATGCTAGCAGAATGCTGGGGTGTATAGGGAGAGGCATTACCAGTAGACAGAGGGAGGCGCTCATGCCGCTCTACAGAGCACTAGTGAGACCTCATCTGTAGAGATGAGCGAACTTCTGTTTTAAGTTCGGCGTCTAAAGTTCGGCTTCCGGTTAGCGGAGGATCCCGATATGGATTCCGAATTCCGTTGTGGTCCGTGGTAGCGGAATCAATAATGAACTGGAGCGATTTCATCCATCCGGAGCCGGCGCCATCTCGCGAGAACTGGAGCGTCTTCTCCCTGGCTAAGAGCGGAGCGTGCTGATTGGATGCGCTCCGTGCCAGGGAGAAGGAGGACACGCCCGGGAGAACTTTTGAAGGCCCGCCCAGTTGAGCCGAATGGCTCATTAGCATACAAGGCGGCAAATATTCCGGGGGGCAGCGCGGACAAATGGGGGCACTGATTGAAAAATGAATGACTGAATAAGCAATACCGGGGGCATGTAAGTAAGGCTATATCTTTAGTTTAACTTTCATTTTCAGGTGAAAGGTCCTCTTTATAAAATAATCATAAATAAATCATAAGAGAAATAAATATAAAAGATACAAAAAAATACTTAGATGTGTTTTATTATGACATAATTGATTATTTTTTCATCCCTGAATATGACCTTTGCATTTACTTTTCATTCCCAGGCATTGCTATAAATTGGCAATAATGTCAGTATTCGTTGGCCTGAGGAAGGAGGCGGACCGCGTCATCCTCTGCTTGTCCGTTTTTATTTTGTCCAGTGCCCCAGAAGACATTTTTTCTGCATTTGTTTTCACCTGTCTGTGCTACAGTCTTGGTTCCTGCATCCATTACTACCCCGCTCGCAGGCTCTCCTGGTGTCTCCAGTTCTATGTTCTGCGATTGTGGTGCGGTTTCCCTGCATCTCAGCCATCCTTCCAGGTTTCATCAAAAGGCCACATAACCAGTATAAGTGACTGTTCAGACTGTACCTGCGGTTTTAGTACGGTTGTGGTGTGTTTGGACTGTACAAGTAATGCATGGACACGTAGGGTCCTCCAACGAGTGAGACTCTTTGGAGATGGCAAATAGATAACGGTTCTGAGCAGAGGACCACTTTATCTAAAAAAATTGGTTAGATAGGTGTTTTGTATAACAGGACGCAGAAAGAAGAAGAGGCAATTCAGAATCCAGTGTCACAAAATATACCATAAAACAATGTAAAGCAGAATTGGGTACACTGATACACAGAGGGCGGTGAGCCGACACAAAAATTATTCAAGCAGTTTCTAGTAAATGGAGGCACATCCTTCAGGAAAGAGAACCTCTTTTGTTAACTCAGAAATCCCTAATTCTAAACTAGAGAACCCCTTTAAATCTAAACAATATGGAAAATCCAATACAGTACAGGATAAGGAATGTAATGTATGTACACAGTGACTGCACCAGCAGAATAGTGAGTGCAGCTCTGGAGTATAATACAGGATCAGTACAGGATAAGGAATGTAATGTATGTACACAGTGACTGCACCAGCAGAATAGTGAGTGCAGCTCTGGAGTATAATACAGGATCAGTACAGGATAAGGAATGTAATGTATGTACACAGTGACTGCACCAGCAGAATAGTGAGTGCAGCTCTGGAGTATAATACAGGATGTAACCGAGGATCAGTACAGGATAAGGAATGTAATGTATGTACACAGTGACTGCACCAGCAGAATAGTGAGTGCAGCTCTGGAGTATAATACAGGATGTAACTCAGAAACCGTACAGGATAAGTAATGTAATGTATGTACACAGTGACTGCACCAGCAGAATAGTGAGTACAGCTCTGGAGTATAATACAGGATGTAACTCAGGACCAGTACAGGATAAGGAATGTAATGTATGTACACAGTGACTGCACCAGCAGAATAGTGAGTGCAGCTCTGGAGTATAATACAGGATCAGTACAGGATAAGGAATGTAATGTATGTACACAGTGACTGCACCAGCAGAATAGTGAGTGCAGCTCTGGAGTATAATACAGGATCAGTACAGGATAAGGAATGTAATGTATGTACACAGTGACTGCACCAGCAGAATAGTGAGTGCAGCTCTGGAGTATAATACAGGATCAGTACAGGATAAGGAATGTAATGTATGTACACAGTGACTGCACCAGCAGAATAGTGAGTGCAGCTCTGGAGTATAATACAGGATCAGTACAGGATAAGGAATGTAATGTATGTACACAGTGACTGCACCAGCAGAATAGTGAGTGCAGCTCTGGAGTATAATACAGGATGTAACCGAGGATCAGTACAGGATAAGGAATGTAATGTATGTACACAGTGACTGCACCAGCAGAATAGTGAGTGCAGCTCTGGAGTATAATACAGGATGTAACTCAGAAACCGTACAGGATAAGTAATGTAATGTATGTACACAGTGACTGCACCAGCAGAATAGTGAGTACAGCTCTGGAGTATAATACAGGATGTAACTCAGGATCAGTACAGGATAAGGAATGTAATGTATGTACACAGTGACTGCACCAGCAGAATAGTGAGTGCAGCTCTGGAGTATAATACAGGATCAGTACAGGATAAGGAATGTAATGTATGTACACAGTGACTGCACCAGCAGAATAGTGAGTGCAGCTCTGGAGTATAATACAGGATCAGTACAGGATAAGGAATGTAATGTATGTACACAGTGACTGCACCAGAAGAATAGTGAGTGCAGCTCTGGAGTATAATACAGGATCAGTACAGGATAAGGAATGTAATGTATGTACACAGTGACTGCACCAGCAGAATAGTGAGTGCAGCTCTGGAGTATAATACAGGATGTAACCGAGGATCAGTACAGGATAAGGAATGTAATGTATGTACACAGTGACTGCACCAGCAGAATAGTGAGTGCAGCTCTGGAGTATAATACAGGATGTAACTCAGAAACCGTACAGGATAAGTAATGTAATGTATGTACACAGTGACTGCACCAGCAGAATAGTGAGTACAGCTCTGGAGTATAATACAGGATGTAACTCAGGATCAGTACAGGATAAGTAATGTAATGTATGTACACAGTGACTCCACCAGCAGAATAGTGAGTGCAGCTCTGGAGTATAATACAGGATGTAACTCAGGATCAGTACAGGATAATTAATGTATGTACACAGTGACTCCACCAGCAGAATAGTGAGTGCAGCTCTGGGGTATAATACAGGATGTAACCGAGGATCAGTACAGGATAAGTAATGTATGTACACAGTGTCTGCACCAGCAGAATAGTGAGTGCAGCTCTGGAATATAATACAGGATGTAACTCAGGATCAGTACAGGATAAGTAATGTATGTACACAGTGTCTGCACCAGCAGAATAGTGAGTGCAGCTCTGGAATATAATACAGGATGTAACTCAGGATCAATACAGGATAAGTAATGTAATGTATGTACATAGTGACTGCACCAGCAGAATAGTGAGTGCAGCTCTGGAGTATAATACAGGATGTAACTCAGGATCAGTACAGGATAAGTAATGTAATGTATGTACACAGTGACTGCACCAGCAGAATAGTGAGTGCTGCTCTAGAGTATAATAAAGGCTATATATTTTTGTCCCAGAACACAATATTGTTATGACAATCTGTTCAGAATTCTCGGACATCTTCTGCACATTTCATGTGTTATGCAGATTGAAGGGAAGTAATCCATTAAGGCCTCATGCACATGGCTGTATTATGGCCGGCAAACAGTGGGTCCACAATATGCGTGCACCGGCTGTGTGTTCCCCGCATCACGGATGTGGACCCATTCACTTTAATGGGTCCGCAATCCGGAGCTGTGGTGCGGAACGGAGGCACAGTACAGGGATAATAAAGACAGTGATGTCACAGTACAGGGATAATAAACACAGTGATGTCACAGTACAGGGATAATAAACACAGTGATGTCACAGTACAGGGATAATAAACACAGTGATGTCACAGTACATAGATAATAAACACAGTGATGTCACAGTACAGAGATAATAAACACAGTGATGTCACAGTACAGAGATAATAAACACAGTGATGTCACAGTACAGAGATAATAAACACAGTGATGTCACAGTACAGGGATAATAAACACAGTGATGTCACAGTACATAGATAATAAACACAGTGATGTCACAGTACAGAGATAATAAACACAGTGATGTCACAGTACAGAGATAATAAACACAGTGATGTCACAGTACAGAGATAATAAAGACAATGATGTCACAGTACAGGGATAATAAACACAGTGATGTCACAGTACAGAGATAATAAACACAGTGATGTCACAGAACAGAGATAATAAACACAGTGATGTCACAGTACAGAGATAATAAACACAGTGATGTCACAGTACAGGGATAATAAACACAGTGATGTCACAGTACAGGGATAATAAACACAGTGATGTCACAGTACATAGATAATAAACACAGTGATGTCACAGTACAGGGATAATAAAGACAATGATGTCACAGTACAGGGATAATAAACACAGTGATGTCACAGTACAGAGATAATAAACACAGTGATGTCACAGTACAGAGATAATAAACACAGTGATGTCACAGTACAGAGATAATAAACACAGTGATGTCACAGTACAGGGATAATAAACACAGTGATGTCACAGTACAGGGATAATAAACACAGTGATGTCACAGTACAGGGATAATAAACACAGTGATGTCACAGTACAGGGATAATAAACACAGTGATGTCACAGTACAGGGATAATAAACACAGTGATGTCACAGTGCAGGGATAATAAACACAGTGATGTCACAGTACTGTTATGGACTATTGATACAAAATGGATACTTGCTTGTTGAGGACTATGTTTAGCTAAGATGGCGGCCAGGCATTCAGCCAACACCTATAAACTAGAATCTTACTTTGTGTTTTATCATGTGTTTCTTTGTGGTTTCCGTTCAGCTCAAGCAAGCAGTTACAAAGAAAGAAGTAACGGTTTCACCCACGAGCAAGGGAGGAGGGGGGAGGAATTCCTCTGAGCCGTCAAGGTTACAGAAAAGTATAGTGTTCGTAGCCAATAGAAAAGATATACTCTATCTTTCACCCCCCCCTCCCACTTCTTCATGTCGTAAAACCTATGTATTGTCTGCTGTTTTCAGAAAATAAACCAGAGATTCTGTTTTAACCCCGTGCTGTGGGTTGTCTCAGATTTGATCTCTCCATGCACGTACATTAATTAATTTGGAGCAGTACATCAACCGAACTGGCAGCTTGGCCAGAACCAGAACAATTTTGGCGCCAATCGTGGGGCTCGAGGATTGGACCCTTTGTTCCCGTACCCCCAGAGACCAGACGAGGAGAGGCGCACTAACGGACACCGGGATCGCAACCCGTGATATGAGTTAAGAAAATTGAGTCATCTTGCCCATAAAGTGTCCCCTGGTGTAGCCTCTTGGTGTTCGTCTGAGGGAGGGGTGCGGAAGCAGTCTGGGACGTCCTCGAGGGCATGAAAGTAAGAACCCCATATGTTTTTTTTTAAAGTCTTGATGTACTGTGTTGTGCCTATAAGTTGTGAAGACCCTGTTGACAAGTATCACTGACTGAGACACGGAGTTCTCCTGTGTGCCTGTATCGGAGTTCAGCCCGGCGTCTGACTCGAATCTCCATAAAGGGGACGATCACAGAAGGGGGGAGAGCGGTCCGCGGTAGCCCAGAGTGTGCTGACCGGGACTCAAAGGTCTTCACGTCCAGTGATTACTCTATACAGAGGTCTTTAGGCGGCTCCAGTAGGTGCGAGAGATAATGGGAAATGAGGAAAGTGTCCCGAAGGTCTACTGTTCACCTGAACAGTACGTGGCGGACAGGAGAGGCAAACGTTTCATAAAAGGATTAACTAAGTTGGAGAAGAGTTATAGTGTCTGTAAAGGAGGCATCCTTTGTAGTGCCACCTGGCAAGTGTTGTTAAACGAGAAGAGGGGGAAGTTAGAAGATGATAAATTGACAGACATGGTCCGTGTGTGGTTGGACTGTAGTAAAGAATTTGAACAGACCGGGGGGGAACTAAATTTTGATGAGAAAAGACAGAGATATTTCTGTAAGCCTGGCGTTGCATTGATACATGACTTGCCACCACCCTATAATGGCGCCGGGAAGAAAGCAGGTGGGTGGACCTGCAAAACATGTGGTCAACAGAATCCCTCCTCCCGTGATACGTGCCTTCCCTGTGGGGTTCCCCACCCACAAAACCACACCTTGGTAACTACTCCCCAGCACGTCCCATCACTTCCCGTGTTAGCTACAGCGCCATCTTGTCCCCAGGCAACGCCCATGAACGGACCTTTAATATCATTCGGTCCGGACCCCCCCGTCACTCCTATGTCACCCTTGCCCCTTCCTACTACCTTGTACCCCATGGTTAACCCGGACGGTACATTCATGCTACCACACTCACCTGCCACCCTTACTCCTATAATGGTAGGAGGGCAACCTGATGAAGCAGAACAGGGGGATGCAGACGGTGCTGCAGAATCCACAATGGGCATACAAAATGCACCGGGTAATATGCAGACTCCTTCGCGGGGTACCCCGACAGACTACGGTAATCCGCCAACTTTATCCCTGGCACCACAGTGGACTGTGCCCATGGTCGTGCGCCCATCACGACGTTCACAAGATCAAATACTGCAGGGTCAGATTACAGAGTTACAAAAGAACTTACAGAAAATTGAGCAGGGAAACCTTGAGACACTGAAAGAAGCCCTAGCACTTAACCGGCCACAGGGACCACCAAAATATGTGTCTTTCACCCCACAACAGTTATTCACCATAGTGAATTTACTGCCTGACCCTGAGACCCATCCCATGCCCTTTTTCAGGAAACTGTCCCAAGTGCATCAAACCTATGGGTGCACATGGTCGGACCTGCAAAGTATAGTGGAAAACAAGACAGGTGAATACTCCACATTGATAATGGATCAAATCCACATCCCTGAACTTAAAGGTGCTAACTTTGACCCCCGGGATCATGAGTCTGGAGAATTCTTTATAGAACAACTACAGAAATATGCGAAAGCAAGATTAGCAGACCAATCCACGACATTATAGGATATGACACAGGAAAAAGTTGAAACTGTCGAGAAATTTGCTCAGAGGATTAAACAAAGTTACAAAGACATGGGTTTTAGTCAGAATGAGCCTGTTCATCTCAGACTCTTGGCCCGCTCGTTTGTCGATGGTCTACGACCAGAGATAAACAAAGCCCTTGTGACCTGTCGCCCCGAGTGGAAATCCTTGACACTAGATATGTTGGAGCAGATTGCAAAGGGTCTAGAGAGTAACACAAAGAAAACCCGTGCTGCTGTGATAGCCGTAATGTCAGGAGAAGATGGTGGAGAACACCCACCCCCTTATGTCTGTTATGGGTGCGGCAAGCCCGGACACATAAAACGGCACTGCCGTAGCAAACATCTGTGGCCAACCAATCAACGGCGACAGGGGGGCACTCAGCCCCCTTCATCGCAATAGGACGCTGGCAAACCAGTGCAGGGAGGGGACATTCCATATATGACAGTCTCTACCCCTCCTACCAGTCCCACCCCTCGAGTGACTCTCGAGGTTGCACGGAAGGAACTTTCATTTCTTGTGGACACTGGTGCAGCCCGCAGTGTATTATGTGAGACTGCCGTACCTCATTCTTGGTTCACTGACATTCAATTACCTTGTTCTGGACTAGAGGGGGTTGTGCAACATAACTCCGTGACCAAGCCACTCACAGTCACTTCCCCTACATTCTCCCGGACTAAATCCCCCCAACTCCACCTCCCTGCAGGAGTCATGTCGCAGTTTGTTGTCAGCCAAACATGCCCCTTCAATCTGTTAGGCTCTGATTTTCTTCAGAAAATCCAGGCTAACATACAGTTCAAAGAGGATGGAACAGTCACCCTCGGTACAGCCCTACACCCGGAGGATACTTGCCTCCTTATGGCATTAACCACACTTCAGGACGCTGACTCATATGAACAAGGGGATTCGCTGCAAACCATTTTGCACCTCATCCCCGATACTCTCTGGACCAAAGGACCCCATGATATCGGACGCCTCAATGTCCCACCGGTCACTGTGACCCTGAAGGATCCCAAGGTTCTGCCATACAAAGCGCAATATCCGCTTTCTATCTCACAACAGGATGCTATTACCCTCCAGGTGCAGGCCCTCCTGCAGAATGGGGCAATCAAGATCACTACTTCTCCCTGTAACTCACCCCTTTACCCAGTACGGAAGAAAAGGGAGAAAGGACAGCCTCCAACGTACCGCATGGTGCAGGACCTCCGAGCTGTCAATGAGGCTACTGTTCTTGAGACACCTATTGTCCCCAATCCGCACACACTCCTTGCTGGCATTCCACCCACTGCCACTACTTTCACTGTCATTGATCTGGCCAATGCATTCTTTTCTGTTCCCTTACATGAGAAATGTCAGTTTCTTTTTGCTTTCACACATGCAGGCAAACAGTACACCTGGACTGTTATGCCTCAAGGGGCTCAAAACAGCCCTTCCTGCTTCAGCAAGGCTATGTCCTCTGTTCTGCAACCCTGGCAAGCAGATCACCCGGATGTGGAACTCCTCCAGTATGTGGATGACCTTCTCCTCAGTGCGGTCTCTCCCCAAATCTGCATGACAAAATCTGTCTCACTTCTCCAGTTTTTAGCCTCTGCTGGATGTCGAGTCTCACAAGCCAAACTACAACTGTGTCTCCCCAAAGTTGTCTTCCTAGGTCATTGCATCTCTCAAGGTCACAAGCACCTAACTGAGGCGAGGAAGAAGGCTATCTCTGACATCCAACTCCCGGACACTCCTCATCAGCTGCAAACCTTTCTGGGACTCATCTCCTACTGCAGGCCTTGGATATCTGATGCTTCTGTCCTCATACAGCCCTTATATGACTGTATACCTCGTAATGCTGCTACTCCTTTCCAGATGACAATGGAGGCCGGAGAAGCTTTTCAGTCATTGAAGGCCGCCATTGCATCTGCCCCCTGCTCTAGGCATCCCCAACTACAACCTTCCTTTCCGGCTGTATGTCATGGAACGCCAAGGTCACGCCACTGGAGTCCTCACTCAAACTCATGGTGGCCGCAATCAACCCTTGGGTTACTATTCTAAGCGTCTTGACCCGGTAGCCAGAGCTGCCCCTTCCTGTGTCAGTGCTATCCATGCTGCTAGCTCTCTTCTAAACGTCACATCTGACGTTGTGCTGGGTCATCCCCTCACTATTCTGGCTCCCCATGACATTTCTGCCATCCTCCAGCAGACTCAACCTCAGGGATCTCAAGTCTCCCTGAAGTTCAGGGAGTCTCCCTCTATTAGATAGCGGCTCCCTGACACCCGCATGTGAGACAGTACAGAGATAATAAACACAGTGATGTCACAGTACAGAGATAATAAACACAGTGATGTCACAGTACAGGGATAATAAACACAGTGATGTCACAGTACAGGATAATAAACACAGTGATGTCACAGTACAGGGATAATAAACACAGTGATGTCACAGTACAGAGATAATAAACACAGTGATGTCACAGTACAGGGATAATAAACACAGTGATGTCAGAGTACAGTGATAATAAACACAGTGATGTCACAGTACAGGGATAATAAACACAGTGATGTCACAGTACAGAGATAATAAACACAGTGATGTCACAGTACAGGGATAATAAACACAGTGATGTCACAGTACAGAGATAATAAACACAGTGATGTCACAGTACAGAGATAATAAACACAGTGATGTCACAGTACAGGGATAATAAACACAGTGATGTCACAGTACAGAGATAATAAACACAGTGATGTCACAGTATAGAGATAATAAACACAGTGATGTCACAGTACAGAGATAATAAACACAGTGATGTCACAGTACAGGGATAATAAACACAGTGATGTCACAGTACAGAGATAATAAACACAGTTATGTCACAGTACAGGGATAATAAACACAGTGATGTCACAGTACAGAGATAATAAACACAGTGATGTCATAGTACAGGGATAATAAACACAGTGATGTCACAGTACAGAGATAATAAACACAGTGATGTCACAGTACAGAGATAATAAACACAGTGATGTCACAGTACAGGGATAATAAACACAGTGACGTCACACTACAGAGATAATAAACACAGTGATGTCACAGTACAGAGATAATAAACACAGTGATGTCACAGTACAGAGATAATAAACACAGTGATGTCACAGTACAGGGATAATAAACACAGTGATGTCACAGTACAGAGATAATAAACACAGTGATGTCACAGTACAGAGATAATAAACACAGTGATGTCACAGTACAGAGATAATAAACACAGTGATGTCACAGTACAGAGATAATAAACACAGTGATGTCACAGTACAGAGATAATAAACACAGTGATGTCACAGTACAGAGATAATAAACACAGTGATGTCACAGTACAGAGATAATAAACACAGTGATGTCACAGTACAGAGATAATAAACACAGTGATGTCACAGTACAGAGATAATAAACACAGTGATGTCACAGTACAGGGATAATAAACACAGTGACGTCACACTACAGAGATAATAAACACAGTGATGTCACAGTACAGGGGTAATAAACACAGTGATGTCACAGTACAGAGATAATAAACACAGTGATGTCACAGTACAGGGATAATAAACACAGTGATGTCACAGTACAGAGATAATAAAAACAGTGATGTCACAGTACAGAGATAATAAACACAGTGATGTCACAGTACAGAGATAATAAACACAGTGATGTCACAGTACAGAGATAATAAACACAGTGATGTCACAGTACAGAGATAATAAACACAGTGATGTCACAGTACAGGATAATAAACACAGTCATGGGCATCCGCAGAAATTTTTCCAAGGGGGGGCATAATTTTATTGATATTGAAACGGGCACGTGTATGAAGCCTAACTGCAGATATAAGAGGGTGGAACGGAACCCCGTTTGTGTACAGGGACTAAACTTTAAAATAGGAAGCCACCACAAAAGGAAAGACCAATTCTTCTTATTTCACTTGAATGTCTATGAATTCTATATTATTTTTGCACCCTTTGTTATAGTCTCAGCATTCAGCAATATGTTAATTTGCATTTTGTCGCCAACAAATGAAATTTTGTGTTCTGTACCTGAACGCTTCCAGGCTTTTGTCATATGTAACTTACAAGCAGATGGTCTGCAGAATACCAGGCCTACCACCAGTACTGCCGCCTGCCTGCCTGGTCACCCTGACCAGGCGGGCAGGCGGTATATGATTGAAAGGGCAATACTGCCTGGTATATGGACAGCAGAGATGGCATCCTCTGGGCAGTACTGTCTATGGTCATCCTTCTCCAGCACCCTGACTGCCACCTGCTTGGCCTGGCTCTCATGGCACTTCACTGCCTGCTGCTTGGCTATCAGTGACTCACCCCACACCTAACACTCAGGGTCAGGGAGTGAGACTCCGTAGTCACACTGTGACACTGACTGACTGTCACTCAATGATAGCCAAGCAGGTGGCAGTCAGGGTGCTTGACCATAGACAGTACTGCCCAGAGGATGCCATATCTGCTGTCCATATAATACCAGTATTGCCCCTTCATATACCGCCTGGTCACCCCACACCTAACACTCAGGGAGTACTCTCATCAATAAAAACAATAATAGGTTTAATCGTGGCTGGCCCACACATCTGGTTCATCAATCAGTCTGGAGATTTAATTTGTGGACGTTCATACAGAAGAAACTGTATATTGTGCGGCACAGTGTAGGCTGTATGTGTATAACATAAATATATTTTACATGAAAACTTACAATTACTTGGCTTGGCCCTTGGGGATCTCGGACGCCACTTCCACACTTGGCCGGGGGCTCGTGGAGCTGATGGGTTTTATCCTAATGAGAAAGATTTCATAATAAGGATTTGGAGAAGGGACAGAGGGATAGCAGAGCAGGGAGAGGCTGGTGCTGCTAAAGGGGGCCATACCATGTGGGAGTAATAAAGCCCACCATAATGACCCGCAGTAGAACTAATTCTCCTTATATTAGACAGTGCAAAAAATACCCCCTTGTAATGCCCCCAGTTGAGCTAATGTTCCCATAGTGCCACCATAATGTGCCAGTATAAAATACCCCTATATAGTGCCCCCAGTAAATGCTGCATAGTGCTCCTCTCCCCCCTTCCTCCTAGTGCCCCCATAATGTACCAGTATAAAATGCCCCTATATAGTGCCCCAGTAGATGCCCTCAGTGTCGCCCATAATTTGCAAGCATAAAATACCCCTTCTTAGTGCCCCCGTAGATGACCCCATAGTATTCCTCTCCCTCTTCCCCATAGTACCCACCATAATGTGTCCCAGTATAAAATACTACTGTACAGAGCCCTCCATATAACATACCACTTCTTTGTAGCCTCGCCCTCAGAAGATGCCCCTATAGTGTCCACCAATAATGTGTTGGCAAGAAGTGCCCTCATAGTGCCCCCAATAAAGTGCCAGTAAGAAGTGACCCCATAGTGCAATCTAATAATGTGCCAGTAAAAAGTGCCCCCAATGATGCCCCCCCGGGCCCCGGCCTTAATGTCACATTTCTCCCCCTCCATGTCACGTCACCCCCTTCTTTTTACATCACCCCCTTCGCGTCACATTATTTCTCCCCCCCCTCCATCATGGCAGCACACTTCCTCCCCTCCACCCCCCCCCCTGAATGGCACATTTATCCCCCTCCATGGGCCAGTGGCAGCAGCACATCTCTCTCCCCCCCCCCACATAGCACGTTTCTACCACTCCATGGGCCAGTGGCAGTGCACTTGGCACTGTTGGCAGCAGGACATCTCTCTCCCCCCCCCATTTCTCCCACTCCATGGGCCAGTGGCACTTGGCAGCAGCACATCTTGGCTCGGGGAGTGACTGTGACAGGCAGGCAGGCCCTTGACCCTTGATGCGCCGCGCTCGCTCGTCGCTCCTTCTCTCTGGGGGCGGAGCTCAGGCTCAGTGATGGCAACGTCACGTGAAGACGTGCCTGTGTGGCAGCTGTGAGCCTGCGGCACGCTTCAGCAGCCACTGCAGAGTCTAGACAGGCCAGGCAGTGGAGCTCAGAGAGGGCGCGGGCCCCACTCCCTCCTCACTCTTTCAGGCCGGGCGTGCGCTTTCACTCAGCGCTGTTAGTCAGCCGGCGGCCGCCCGCCGACCACAACAGAATAGTAGTACTAGTAAGTAGTAGGGTTAGTTTGCGGCGGGCCAGGGGGGGGAGCTTGCCCCCCCTTGCCCCTCCCTGCAGACGCCCATGAACACAGTGATGTCACAGTACAGAGATAATAAACACAGTGATGTCACAGTACAGAGATAATAAACACAGTGATGTCACAGTACAGGGATAATAAACACAGTGATGTCACAGTACAGAGATAATAAACACAGTGATGTCACAGTACAGAGATAATAAACACAGTGATGTCACAGTACAGAGATAATAAACACAGTGATGTCACAGTACAGGGATAATAAACACAGTGATGTCACAGTACAGGGATAATAAACACAGTGATGTCACAGTACAGGGATAATAAACACAGTGATGTCACAGTACAGAGATAATAAACACAGTGATGTCACAGTACAGGGGTAATAAACACAGTGATGTCACAGTACAGAGATAATAAACACAGTGATGTCACAGTACAGAGATAATAAACACAGTAATGTCACAGTACAGAGATAATAAACACAGTGATGTCACAGTCACAGTACAGAGATAATAAACACAGTGATGTCACAGTACAGAGATAATAAACACAGTGATGTCACAGTACAGAGATAATAAACACAGTGATGTCACAGTACAGAGATAATAAACACAGTGATGTCACAGTACAGGGATAATAAACACAGTGATGTCACAGTACAGGGATAATAAACACAGTGATGTCACAGTACAGGGATAATAAACACAGTGATGTCACAGTCACAGTACAGAGATAATAAACACAGTGATGTCACAGTCACAGTACAGAGATAATAAACACAGTGATGTCACAGTACAGAGATAATAAACACAGTGATGTCACAGTACAGAGATAATAAACACAGTGATGTCACAGTACAGAGATAATAAACACAGTGATGTCACAGTACAGAGATAATAAACACAGTGATGTCACAGTACAGGGATAATAAACACAGTGATGTCACAGTACAGGGATAATAAACACAGTGATGTCACAGTACAGAGATAATAAACACAGTGATGTCACAGTACAGAGATAATAAACACAGTGATGTCACAGTACAGAGATAATAAACACAGTGATGTCACAGTACAGAGATAATAAACACAGTGATGTCACAGTACAGGGATAATAAACACAGTGATGTCACAGTACAGAGATAATAAACACAGTGATGTCACAGTACAGGGATAATAAACACAGTGATGTCACAGTACAGAGATAATAAACACAGTGATGTCACAGTACAGAGATAATAAACACAGTGATGTCACAGTACAGGGATAATAAACACAGTGATGTCACAGTACATAGATAATAAACACAGTGATGTCACAGTACAGAGATAATAAACACAGTGATGTCACAGTACATAGATAATAAACACAGTGATGTCACAGTACAGGGATAATAAACACAGTGATGTCACAGTACAGAGATAATAAACACAGTGATGTCACAGTACATAGATAATAAACACAGTGATGTCACAGTACAGGGATAATAAACACAGTGATGTCACAGTACAGAGATAATAAACACAAGAGTGGGCATTCCCTGGTATAATACCATCAGTATGTAAGGGAAAGGATCGGTTATTAAATGCACATTACCAAATGGTGTTGAGTAATCTAGACACAAGACTAGGACATAGGGAAGTTCCCCCACAGTGGGGGGGGGGGACCCGGCTGCTTCGCTGAAAGCCGGACACTGCAGGAGGCCGGAACGTACTGGACGAGGAAGAGCTCTGCCAAAGGCAGAAAAAAACACAGCGCCTGCACCGGAATACTTCAAGGTAAGTATTTTTTGGGGAAAAAACTATTAAAAATTGAAAAAAACAAAGCATAAAAAAGCTACAGGTTTCCGTGGGGGTCCGCGTATTAACCCTATATTTCCATTAATATAAAAAAGGAGGGATAATGGGAAAAAAAAAAAAAAGAAAGAAAGGGGGAAGACAGCATATCCACATTACTAGTACAGGGAGACAAGCTGGGGTCCATATGTGAAAATATATATAGATAATAATGTATAACGGTGGGGTGGACCACCAAGCACCAAACGGAAAACGGTGCAGGAGGTAGTTATGGTAACCATAAACAAATATACCTGCGGAACGAGGAAATAAGGCATAATAAATGCCCAATAATATTAAACAGTGCTGGGTGTTTATGTCCAGAGGTAAAAGAAGGAGGAGTGGTGCTGAATTCAAGTATGTGCCGGTGTATAGGGAGGGAGTCGTACCACCATAGGAACATATGCGTATCTAAAAGTGAAAATATACGTACGAGTAAATTGACACCTGAACTAAAACAGGACATAAATGCAGGTAAACAGACAGGTGTAAGGACCATGAGAAAGAGTAAATAAAATGTAGTACAATCAGGGCCGTCTTAAATATTGATTGGACCCTGAAAGGGTTCTGCTTCTGAATGCACCCTGATTCCTCCTTCATCCCCAATGACAGGCGCCTGGAGAGCTATGTCTCAATGACACACACACACCATATCTAGCTCTGATTTTATCTTGAGAATACGGCCTCTTATACATACATCCATATAGGAAACAGATGTGGTTCACACAATGGAGCTGAGTAGAAACAATTCCTTATATGGAAATAAGGCTAATGTAAATACATTCACCCTCTAGTATGATGTCACCCAACATCCTGTCATTCATACAGATCATACAGCTTATTCTATATAACCCTTCAATCCCCTCTTAAGTCATGAATATGACTTATCTTCTTTCTCTCATAGAGAGGTAAGTAGCATATGATTGTCCAGGATCTGTGGGTTTTGGACACATTACACAAAAGATCTGTATGAGGGAAGGGATACATTGGATACAACAACATATAATAATCAAGGAAGCAATTATAATTATAATACTGATCAATAATATTCTTAACCAACTCAAATCCGGCAGCCAGCTCAATAACCATTCCCACCAGGAGGATGAGTCAACATCCTTCTTGATATTATTGGCAATTTCATGTAACGCTTGACTATGGGACTGGATTGATCTGGAATGGTCAGATAAATGAAAGCAACACATTCCTTTAAAATCTTGACATCCTATATTATGTTTAAGTTACAGATAATCCACAGCAAACCTAGTTTCTAGCACTGCTCCTCTTACGCCTTGTAGATCTAAAAGCATGTCTGATAAGGAGATAGAGGTATGATTCAGAGATTTGGGAAAATACTTTTGTGATCTAAGGCACCCGGGAGATATTGCATCCCCATTAGGGATGAGCGCGAATATTCGAATAGCAAAATATTCGTACGAATATTACAACTTCGTAAATTCGCGAATATTTTGAATATATTAAAATATATTCGTTATATCCAATATTCGTTTTTTTTCTCCATCTGAACCCATTAGTCATATTAGTCATTTACTTTAATATCACTAAATTAGTGCTAGTAATTTAGGATCACAAATTTTGTGATAGCAAAAATTACTACTATCACTGATGGGTTGGCTTGGTAGAATTGTTGAATTTAGCGCTATATTCTCTATCTTCTTCTTCACTCGCATATTTAATTGCCGATTTATCGCATAACATAAACTATCTTACATAAAGAGGAAAATTACTATAAATCAGTAACGATTCTCATTACTAATTTATAATTTTCCTCTTCATGTAAGATAGTTTATGTTATGTGATAAATAGGCAATTACATATGCGAGTGAATCGGGTCGCATAAGGGCTGTATGCTATTGGGTTGGCTTGGTCGAATAGACGAAGATAGAGAATATAGCGCATATGTAATTGCCTATTTGTCGCATAACATAAACTACCCTACATAAAGAGGGAAATTATAAATCAGTAACGATTTTCATTACTAATTTATAATTTTCCTCTTTATGCACAGCACTATATTAGTTAAATTGCAGTCTATATGTGTATATTACGAATATTCGCTATATTGATATAACTTTGTTTTTTCGAATATTCTAAATATTCTAAAAATCTAAGTTATAGCAATATAGCGAATATTCGCAATATACACATATAGACTGCAATTTAGCTAATATAGTGCTGTAGTAAGTTCAGAAGAGACAAAAAAATTAGACTATAAAAAAAAAAGATTACAGCACTATATTAGCTAAATTATGTGTATTCTACGAATGTTCGATATATTGCTATAACTTCGTATTTTAGAATATTCTTAATATTCTAAAAAACGAAGTTATAGCTATACAGCGAATATTCGTAAAATACACATATTAGCCAACCGATATGAAAGTTGCCTTATACAGTTTAAAGAAAATCGCAATATGCGAAAAATTTTATCACATATTATTTGAGATAAATAGAATAATGACGAATATTCGATTTGGACGAATATAAGACGAATATTCAATCGAATATTCGCGAAATATCGCGAAATCGAATATGGCACCTCCCACTCATCACTAATCCCCATCTGCTGAGGTGGCTGCGGGAGCTGGGGAGCTGTAGGTGGTTGGATGTTGGTAGCAGTATATCCAGCCAGTAAATCTAAGTCATCTTTTGAAAGGGATGGATATATCTGTGGGATATTTTCTAAATAGGGAGGAGGGGGCTTCTGGAGTGAACCCCTTGTCAATTCTTTTTCTAACTCATGTTTCTTTTTATATCCCTCCTGGTTCTCTGCCTTCTGTTTCTTAACCTTTTTATTTGGTCTGTCAGATCAATATGGTGCATAAGTAAGCCAATTTTCCCCTCCCGACTTCATATACTGCATGTCCCACTGGGGGTCTGGACCATAATATGGGTAAGCTTCAGTGTCACCCAAACATAACCCTTTTACCATATCCATATGGAAGGTGTCATTAGCCCCTTCCCGAGGGAACGAATTTATACACTTCATCCCCTCTGTCCATCCTGCCATATTATCCACCCAGGGAGTAACTAAATAATAATCAGTCCCACAGACCTGGGCTTCATAATCCTACATACGGAGGGGGTGGAGAGACCTTTCCTTGCTTTGCACCCATTTCTTATAACTTAAAGGGATTCTGTCACCAGGTTTCACCCCCTCCAGTTAAAAATATGGTTATGTTCAGGGAGCTTTCACGATTCCTAATGTGGTCTTATAAATGTAATCTGTAGGCTCATTTTGCTAAAAAAAACGCTATTACTAACCTGTCATTCAACAAAATAAGGTGCCCAAGGGGATGTAAACGGATCCAAGCTGCCGCCCGCACCCGCCGCCGTTCGTGCCCAGCTCCGCCTTTCCCGACCTCAGCGCTGCCTCATAATCCTGTGTGACGCCTCCAGCTCTCCCTCCCCCTCCTTCTGCGCTAACATCTCGCGCATGCGCACAGGGCTCTGCCTGATGCGCCTGTGCGGACTTCTCTGTTCGGCTTCATAGAGCGAAGTGCGCATGCGCCGGCACTTCGCTCAACCTCTCGATGACCTGCACACTGGCAGAGCCCTGTGCGCACGCGCGAGATGTTAGAGCAGAAGGAGGGGGGATGGAGGGAAAGCCGGAGGCGTCACACAGGATTATGAGGCGGCGCTGAGGTCGGGAAAGGCGGAGCTGGGCACGAACGGCGGCGGGTGCGGGCGGCAGCTTGGATCCATTTACATCCCCTTGGGCACCTTATTCTGTTGAATGACAGGTTAGTAATAGCGTTTGTTTAGCAAAATGAGCCTACAGATTACATTTATAAGACCACATTAGGAATCGTGAAAGCTCCCTGAACATAACCATATTTTTATCTGGAGGGGGTGAAACCTGGTGACAGAATCCCTTTAATTGAGACGGAGGCAGGGCAGAACCTATTTAACCCTTCAGACCCTGGGCAAGAATTTACTTGGGCCCCCTGGATCCCGCCTTCCAAGACCCTAGCATGCAATCACACCGTCCACCACAACACACACACACAAAAAAAATCCACATACCTCGTAGAGTAGTAAACTTTAATAATGATGAGTGGCCACTAGAGGCGTTCCTTGGCAGTAATGTAAATATTGACTTTTTTTCTGAAAAGGCAGTGTTTACAATAAAAAGCTTGCAGAGACATGCTATAGACCCCAGAACTACTACGTTTAGCTGTTGTGGTTCTGGTGACTATAGTGTCCCTTATTATACAGAAAAAAAATAAGCAGCACAAAAGTATCAAATAAAATGGCTGTATCATTATTCTAAAAATTAAAAAAGCACATCTTCTGACACAAATATATAGTATTTTGCAGATTACAATTTAAAAGTATTTTGCAGTACTGTACTACTAACCCCTCCATCCACACCTACATATAGGGTAATGCAGCGCCCCATACCTCTTACATCCCGTGATGTCTCTGATGTAGATGTTCTCTTTCCTAATCTCCTCCTTTCAGACCTTCAGATCAGCCACTTCTCATCTCTACTTTACTACTTTTTTCATCATCCTCCCATCTTCTGGACAACTGATCCTACCACCCCCAATACTATACTGCAGAAACAGATAAACCTCCTGATAATAGTAGTACCATGCAGATAGTGCCCTATTGGCACACAGTGCCCTAAAATAACTGTTCCCAGCAAATAGCGCCCCTGACACTAATAGTGTAAACATAACGCCCCCAAAAATAATTGTGGTAAGCTGATACTGTGCCAAGGTGCCCCCACAGTAATAGTGCTCCCAAAAGTCCCACCAATAGGAATAATTCTCTGCTAGAGCACACATGGTAGTAAGTGCTCCTACAGTGCCCCCAACATGTCCCCACTGTGCCCCAGAAGTAATAATGCTCCCATAGTGCCCATACTAGTAATCATGTTCCCTATAGACCCCCAGTAGTAATAAAGCCCATCATAATGCCCCCCAGTAGTAATAATTCTCCTTATGTGCCAGTGCAAAAAACACCCCCTATTAATGCCCCCATAATGTGCCAGTATAAAATACCCCTATATAGTGCCCCTAGTAAATGCCCCATAGTGCTCCTCTCCCCCTTCTTCCTAGTGCCCCCCATAATGTACCAGTATAAAATGCCCCATATATAGTGCCCCAGTAGATGCCCTCAGTGTCCCCCATAATTTGCAAGTATAAAAATAACCTTCTCAGTACCCCTATACAGAGCCCCCCATATAAAATACTCCTTCTTTGTGACCTCAGTAGAAGCCCCCATAGTGTTCCTCCCCCCCCTTCCACCATATAAAATACCCCTTTTTGTGGCCTCAGTAGATGCCCCCAATAATGTGCCAGTAAGAAGAGCCCCCATAGTGCCACCCAATAATGTGTCAGTAAGAAGTGCCCCCATAGATGCCCCCAATAATGTCCCAGTAAGAAGTGCCCCCATAGATGCCCCCATAGTGTCACCTAATAATGTGCCAGTAAAAAGTGCCACCAATAATATGCCAGTAAGAAGTGCCCCCATAGATGCCCCTACAGTGCCCCCCAATAATGTGCCAGTAAGATGTGCCCCCATAGATGCCCCCCAATAATGTGCCAGTAAAAAGTGCCACCAATAATGTGCCAGTAAGAAGTTCCCCCATAGATGCCCCGACAGTGCCCCCAATAATGTGCGAGTAACATGTGCCCCCATAGATGCCCCCAATAATGTGCCAGTAACAACTGCCCCCATAGTGCCACCCAATAATGCCAGTAAAAAGTGCCACCAATAATGTGCCAGTAAGAAATGCCACCATAGATGCTCAAACAGTGCCGCCCAATAATGTGCCAGTAAGATGTGCCCCCATAGATGCCCCCCAATAATGTGCCAGTAACAAGTGCCCCATAGATAACCCCAACCATGTGCCAGTAACAAGTGTCCCCATAGACGCCCCCCAATCATGTGCCAGTAACAAGTGCCCCCATAGATGCCCCCAATCATGTGCCAGTAACAAGTGCCCCCATAGATGCCCCTCAATCATGTGACAGTAACAAGTGCCCCCATAGATGCCCCTCAATCATGTGACAGTAACAAGTACCCCCATAGATGCCCCCAATCATGTGGCAGTAACAAGTGCCCCCATAGATGCCCCTCAATCATGTGACAGTAACAAGTGCCCCCATAGATGCCCCTCAATCATGTGTCAGTAGTAGTACCATATAAAAAAAATAAACACTTATACTTACCTCCATCAGGCTGGCAGCGATGCGATGCACAGATGCAGACCTCTTCCGGCCTGTGTCCCGTGCTGTACGGCTCAGGCGTCGCGATGACATCATCGCGCCGCCTGCACCTGCCTCTGATAGACTGCCGGCACTAGGCCTGCAGCCTATCAGAGGAACGGGGAAGGGACACGCCTCTCCCTCCCCTGCCCCGCCGCAGCATCCATCTGTATCGCTGTCCTGAGGACGACTATACAGATGACTATGGAGATGAGCGCTTCCACAATGGAAGCGCTCATCTTCCTGTGCACTGCCGCCGCCCCCCATGTCACCAGTGGCCAGCGGGGCTCAAGAGGCAGCTGCCTTGGGCCCCCCCAGGAGCAACTGGGCACGGGGCAGCTGCCCCTTTTGCCCCGTGTTAAAGACGGCCCTGAGTGCAATACCATATAATTATATCCTGGAAGGCTTCTAGTGAATAAGGACAATTCTGTGCACTAATTAACCATTCGTGTCCCGGCACTTGGAAAGTTGCTCTCGGGCACTTGTGCTGATGAGGTCCATAGGTTAGACTCAGCTGTAACCCTCACTAGGCTTGCTTCATATTTAGACATAGACTCATGGTCTTGTGCTTTGCTGCTGTAGATAAATGTTCGCTGTACTCCCTTAGCCTGGCCATGACCAAGGGGTAGAAATAGCAGACTACATGGTGGACGATGCCTGTTTCTCTCCTCCATACACTTTCTTTCCTCCTCCTTACTCTGCTCTCTCTCCTTCTACTCTCTCTGAGCTAGACACACCCAAGCTATATATATTGTGTGGTGCCAGCACCACCTAGGGGCTAATGGGTGAAATGACATTGCCAGCCTGATAAATAGGAAATACTATACAATGCAAATAAACACGTACATGTACGGCGTGCTGATCGGGCGGGTGCAGGGGTCCGGCAGTCATTGATAGCCGGACCCCTGCTATATGCTGTATGCTGACCGCGGCACATGCGATGTCCGTGCAGGGAGGAAACAGACCACCCTGGGTCTTGCTTAGATGTGGGTTTACAGCCATATGCTGACCGCAGCCACCAAAAAGCTCAGCCACATACTGACTGCAGCGAATATACAGGTTACTCCCTAACTACTGGGCTATCAGCCGGCAGGGATAACCATCGTTTATGCCCCGTGTCCCCTGTGGAATCCTGGGGCCTCTATCGAAGAAACGCGTCGGGACACTTGAGTATTCCTCCATTTAATCCTTCCTGTTTTTTTCTTTTTGGTGGAGTTAATCTCCTTTAATCTGCATGTGTGTTGTTCCAATGTATGGAATTCTCCCCTTTTTTTTTTTATTGGTTAGGGCCTCATCAGGGTTTCGAATATAGGAACAGAGTACCAGTCTGGGCCACCCCTTGAAGGGCTTTTTTGGACCCCGTCCCTTGGACACACAGTTTAGGGTGGACTAGGACAAGTAGGGAGGCACTAGGGCTAGTGGGTAGTACTCACCAACACCCTCTCGCCTAACCCTCTACGTTCATATTTGTCCAGCCCACCATCAGTATTTATGTCTGTACTGTAACCGTCTATGCTCTCTCACCACACCTTGCTGAGGGTGCACGTCTTACTTGTTGTTTGTCTGTAGGGGCCATTTTTATCTCCTACATATTATTAAAAGTAAAGTTTTATCGAGTATACTGCCCCTTATAGCTTTCCCTGTTGCATTTTTGAGCAGTACTCAGGGGGGTTTCACTGCCTTTCCTGACCAACCATCTTTATTTGATTCAGCACCAGGAAGCCTTCTGATTCATCTTGGTTAAGAAGAGTAGTAGGCTCAAGATGACTACTCTCTTGTGTAAAGAAAAAAGTAATCTATGGGGACACTGATGGGTGAGAAAATTGGCTCTTGTTATGTTTACCATTTGCTGTTGGCCCTATATGATCCATCCTATATTTGCCTGCTGTAGCTCAGGGACTCCCCTTTCATCTGTCGTAGTTGCACCTGTTGTGCCTATTCAACCCTATCTCAGGTCTTTATTCCATCTTTCCTGAGGAGGGGGAGGGAGTATAATGTTTGAAGAAGAGGACCTAAGGAAAAGCCTCTAACTTACCAGAGCTCCTTGCGCCTCTCAACTGTGTTTCTGGGATTATTTTTGAAAAGAGTTGCAAGTGGGGGATCCACAGTTTTTTTGCAACATCTTAAGTATCCTTATTCCTTACCCGACAACAAGACTCAGACGCACTTGAGCGGTGCCGTTCTTGGGATCTGTGTTACTGGGAGCCTAACCAAGACCTGCAGACCCAAGGCATCCCCAGCTGTGGACCCCCAGGACTCTCAGGAAATTGAGCCCCACAGCCTAGAACTTTGTTTCTTAGCAGAGGATTAGATAGCCACCCACCTTTGCCACATTTTGGACTGCCCCTCGGGCAGTAATATGCCCCCTGGTATCTAACATTAGAGAATTCCCTTTGAAATGTATGCACTCATGCCCTTAACCTGGTCTGTGCGCAGTAATGGGAGGGAGTTATGTTGCCGGGCTATCAGGAGGGACCACAAGCACAGCCTGGCCTGCCTTTCATCAAAGAGTTGTACACTACCCCAGACCTAGGGGTATGTGAAATTGCTTTATCTTTTATATGTAATGTATTGTATTTTCATGTTTATACAATTTATTCCAGCAAAGAAAGTTATGGTGGCAGGAACAGGGCTAACCACCCTGTTCCTCCCCTCTTGGTAGGAGTGGGCTGGTCCTTCTTTCTGCCAGAAGGGGAGTTCTAGTCTAGCTAGAGGGAGAAGAGGAGAGTGAGGTTCCTGTTTGGATAGTGGGGGAGCGGGGAAGCCATTGTAGAGCTCCTGCTCCCAGGAACTGTATCTTATTATCCTGTGAGACCAACACTCCAGATGGAAAATCAGGAACCAGATAATCTTCTCCTGTGCAAACATTTTAATCCTGCCTCAACAAACGACTTGACAGACAAGACAAAAGAGTGATCAGCGAAACACCGCTTTACAAACAACACTGCTGAAAGGTGAGGGACAACAGCTCAGACACCACCACCTACCTAAACTATCAGTAGACCAGACTAACATTACACCTATACTAAAGAGGACACATACTGTATATCCACAAGTGCTTGCTAATGCCAACCTATTGCCATCTAAGCAGCCACCATACCTCCTCATCTGGTGCTAGAAACTACGCCTTGTACCTAGCAGGGATCCGGTGGGCCAGATAGAGTGTGTGGCAGCCTCAGCCCTCCTGAATGATCCAAGGCTGCTGCAGATATGTTCCTGTGGAGGTCCTGCCTGTGTAATTCTCATAGACTCCAAAGTTAATGCATTGGGGTCTATGAGAGAAGAAATCTAATGAAAAATTCAAAGCACCCCCCTCTTCTTAAAATCAAAATAGATTAAAAACATCATGGGTATCGCCACGTGTGAAAGCAACTGTACTATTAACCCCTTCAGTACCAAGCCATTTTTCACCTTAAGGACCAGGCCAAATTTTGGAAATTTGACATGTGTCACTTTATGTGGTGATAACTTTGGAAAACTTTTACTTATCCAAGCGATTCTGAGAATGTTTTTTGTGACATATTGTACCTTATGATAGTGGTAAATTTTAGTCGATATAAATCGTCTTTATTTATAAAATAAAAATCCTATAAAATTTACAGCAAAGTTTGAAAAATTCGCAATTTTCCAAATTTCAATTTCTCTGCTTTTAAGACAGATAGTGATACCTCACAAAATAGTTATTACTTTACATTTCTCATTTGTCTACTTTATGTTTGCACCATTTTGTAAATGTAATTTTTTATTTTTAAGACATTAAAAGCAATTCTTAACATTTTTAAGAAAATTTCCACAACCCACTTTTTTAAGGACCATTTCAGCTATGAGGTCCCTTTGTGGGGCTTACATAGTAGAAACCTTCCATAAATTACCCAATTTTAGAAACTAAGCCCTTCAAGTTATTCAAAACTGATTTTACAAACGTCGTTAACCCTGTAGGTGGTCCACAAGAATCAAAGGAAAATGGAGATGACATTTCTAAATTTCGCTTTTTTGGCAGATTTTCCAATTTAATCATTTTTTTCCTGTAACACAACAAGGGTTAACAGCCAAACAAAACTCAATATCTATTACCTGGCAGTTTACAGAAACACCCCATATGTGGTCGTAAACTTCTGTATCGGTGCACAGCAGGGCTCAGAAGTAAAGGAGCGCTGAATGGTTTTTGGAGGACAGGACTGGTTTTTAGACACCATGTCCCATTTGAAAACCCCCTGATGCACCCCTACAGTAGAAACTCCCAAAAAGTGGCCCCATTTTGGAAACCACGAGATAAGGTGACAGTTTTATTGGTACTATTTTGGGATATATATAATTTTTGATTCCTTGATATTACGCTTTTTGTGAGGCAAAGTAACCATAAAATGGCTGTTCTGCCACAGTTTTTATTTTCTGTTTTTTTACGTACGATGTTCATCTGACAGGTTAGAACATGTGCTATTTTTATAGAGCACCGGAGACGGTGACACCTAATATGTTTATTTTTTTTAATTTATTTTGGTTTTACACAATAAAAGCATTTTTTAAATGTGTGAGGGCTTATATTTTTGTGGGACAAGTTATAGTTTTTATTGGCACCATTTGGGGGTACATTTGGCATTCTGATTGCTTTTTATCTCATTTTTTGGGTGGTGATAACTTTATTCTGCAGGTTGATACGATTATGGTGATACCAAATTTATATACCAGTTGTTTTCATGTTTACTATGTGTTTGTGGCCGTTATTCCCTATAGCCCCCACAGGGGGCAGATCAGACCCGTCCAGATTGATCCAAGCAAAATTAATCGATCATTTTGTTGTTTTGTTCCTGACAGAGAATGTCGGAGGAGCCTGGAATGAGTGAATCATCCCTGAGACCAGCTGTAGATAACTCCTTCCAAACATCAGAAACTCTGGCCAGAGAGGAAAAATTTTGAAAAAATAAAAAAAATTCATGCCAGACAAAAATATATTTCACAATAATGGGTAGCTTTTTTGGAATTAAAACATAACGTTAAATAATATGCTAAGATAAAAAATGGGCCCTTCTGTATTAAACACTTCTAAATTGTAACCACTGGTTACACTAATTTCCTATAAAAAATGGGCGGAGATGGGAAAGGACCGTAAACAGGGATAGCAATAGGTTATAAAGGACAGGGTGAAAGGTAGCTAGATACCGAGGCAGAAAGACACAGTGCTGGGTCAAAACCCTAAGTAGCCCTGTCCCTGCCTATCCTCCCCCCTATCTAATGCAAAATCCCTATTATCACCCTCCCTAATTGTGGACTGCCCAGCTTTGCCCGATAGACAGAAATAGGTCCTGTAGGTGGTATAGATCGGTAACAGTTGCAAAAAGGGGCATGTGAACTGGCAAAAAAATATATGTAGTGGATAAGGTCAGGTGTAGTCACAGTGTGGCCGAAGTCACCTGTGATACCTGATCAAGTTCACAATCATATAAGGTATGTATAATCAGATGATCATGATGTTCCGACGCGTTTCCTCAGTGGTACCTGATTCATCAGGGGACAGAGTTATATCCCGGAGGCCCCAAAACTGGGGTCACTTCTCCAGCCAAAAAGAGGGATCACAGAGAGCCCATCAATGTACCATACCTGATAGGATAACACAGTCCATCTTGTGGTAGATGATTGTGCAACAGTTGTAATTCACAGATAGGTTTTAATATGAACTCAAGCCAACTAAACACTGTAATAGTAAAGGTACAGTGGGATGCGAAGGTTTGGGCAACCTTGTTAATCGGAAATGATTTTCCTGTATAAATCGTTGGTTGTTAAAATAAAAAATGTCCGTTAAATATATCATATAGGAGACACACACAGTGATATTTGAGAAGTGAAATGAAGTTTATTGGATTTACAGAAAGTGTGCTATAATTGTTTAAACAAAATTAGGCAGGTGCATAAATTTGGGCACCACAAAAAAGAAATGAAATCAATATTTAGTAGATCCTCCTTTTGCAGAAATTACAGCCTCTAAACGCTTCCTGTAGGTTCCAATGAGAATCTGGATTCTGGTTGAAGGTATTTTGGACCATTCCTCTTTACAAAACATCTTTAGTTCATTCAGGTTTGATGGCTTCCGAGCATGGACAGCTCTCTTTAAGTCACACCACAGATTTTCAATTATATTCAGGTCTGGGGACTGAGATGGCCATTCCAGAACGTTGTACTTGTTCCTCTGCCTAAATGCCTTAGTGGATTTTGAGCAGTGTTTAGGGTCGTTGTCTTGTTGAAAGATCCAGCCCCGGCGTAGCTTCAGCTTTGTCACTGATTCCTGGACATTGGTCTCCAGAATCTGCTGATACTGAGTGGAATCCATGCGTCTCTCAACTTTGACAAGATTCCCAGTCCCTGCACTGGCCACACAGCCCCACAGCATGATGGAACCACCACCATATTTTACTGTAGGTAGCAGGTGTTTTTCTTGGAATGCTGTGTTCTCTTTCCTCCATGCATAACGCCCCTTGTTATGGCCAAATAACTCAATTTTAGTTTCATCAGTCCACAGCACCTTATTCCAAAATGAAGCTGGCTTGTCCAAATGTGCTTTAGCCCACCTCAAGCGGAGAAAAGGCTTCCTCTGCATCACTCTCGCATCCAGCATCTCCTTGTGTAAAGTGCGCCGAATGGTTGAACGATGCACAGTGACTCTATCTGCAGCAAGATGATGTTGTAGGTCTTTGGTGCTGGTCTGTGGGTTGACTCTGACTGTTCTCACCATTCGTTGCTACTGTCTATCCGAGATTTTTCTTGGTCTGCCACTTCGAGCCTTAACTTGAACTGAGCCTGTGGTCTTCCATTTCCTCAATTTGTTCCTAACTGTGGAAACAGACAGCTGAAATCTCTGAGACAGCTTTCTGTATCCTTCCCCTAAACCATGATGGTGGACAATCTTTGTCTTCAGGTCATTTGAGAGTTGTTTTGAGACCCCCATTTTGCTACTCTTCAGAGAAAATTAAAAGAGGAGGGAAACTTACAATTGACCCCCTTAAATACTCTTTCTCATAATTGGATTCACCTGTGTATGTAGGTCAGGGGTCACTGAGCTTACCAAGCCAATTTGAGTTCCAATAATTAGTTCTAAAGGTTTTGGAATCAATAAAATGACAACAGTGCCCAAATTTATGCACCTGCCTAATTTTGTTTAAACAATTATAGCACACTTTCTGTAAATCCAATACACTTCATTTCACTTCTCAAATATCACTGTGTGTGTCTCCTATATAATATTTTAACTGACATTTTTTATCATAACAACCAATGATTTATACAGGAAAATCATGACGATTAACAAGGTTGCCCAAACTTTCGCATCCCACTGTATATGGCCAAGGTACCCTCTAATTCACGTGGCCTTGCCTTTTCTTGACATCTTGATTTCAAGGGGCAAGGATGACCTGATACAAACAAACATCTTCAGGAAGCCCACCTCCACGAATTCACTTCTACACTGGAGTAGCCACCATCCCTTCCCCCTGAAAAGGGGAATACCAATGGGACAGTACCTGTGCATCAGGAGGAACTGTTCCACTTGGGATGCATTCAAAGAACAGGCTAACGATCTTAGAAGTCGCTTTTGGGAGAGGGGCTACCCAGATGCAGTCCTTAGGAGTGCCTTTAAAAGAGCATGTGAGAGTAAGAGAGATGACCTTCTCTATCCCAAACCTAAAAAACCGGAGACTGGCCTGATACGCCTTATAGGCACTTTTGATGACTCCTCGGAAGAGGTCAAACAGATACTAAGGAAGCACTGGGAGGTTCTCCTCATTGATCCAGATATTAGAAAGGTGGTCCCTGAGACAGTACAGGTCACTTATCGTAGGGGCATTAGCCTCAGGGATCGCCTGGTGCACAGCCACTACAGCGAGAAACGTGATCATAAAGAGACATGGCTCCAACGTCCTATCGGTTGTTTTCACTGTAGTGGCTGTGTGGCGTGTGGACATATCACACAGGGACGGTCGTTCTATGCCAATGTGACCGGCAAAAATCACCAAATCAGACACTTCATAAATTGTCGCACCAGGGGAGTGATCTACAGGGCGAACTGTAAATGCGGCCTTGAGTACATAGGTAAAACTACCCGTGAATTGCGACGACGGATAGGTGAACACTTGGGTGACATTAGGAATGACAGAGACACGCCCATTGCCAAACATATCAACATGATGCATGGTGGTGATGCATCGGAGTTGAGATTCATGGGCATTGAAGTAGTCGCGAGACCAAAAAGGGGAGGGGATTGGGACCGGAGGATATTGCAGAGAGAAACGTGGTGGATATTTCATCTTCAAACTGTGGCCCCTATCGGTCTGAATGAGCAATTGTCATTTAGTTGCTATATTGAACCTTAATCTGCATGTCGGCAGTATTATCCGGTCCCATCCGCCACCGCTGGCACACGCTAAGCATCGCTATACTATTGGAGTGGTACATTCAGCCACTCTATTATACACCTGACCGGGATGCCTATGAAGGAGGAGCCTTGAATCAGGGTTGCGCTGAAGCGATTTTTTTGAAACAACAGTTATTTGAGGATCCACCTTATAAACTCTGATATTCCATTAGGTGATCTGCAGACCAGGCAGACCAATGGAAAATATTTTAGATTGAGTGGAAGCAAAGGTTGAGCTTACTTGCCCTTTGACTTCACCTCTGCACCACAATACACCCGCCTCACACATGCGCAGTGGAGAGTGTTTGCCGTCCAACACACAACAAGCGAAAGCGGCATCTTGCTGGGTCACTTTGAATGTCTGGGTCTTGGCTTCATTATGAAGGTGGAGTTCCCTTCTGGTCACCTGGCATCATGGCCTCATTGCCACTGCTACACGTGGGACGCCGAGGAGCACCCTCCACCTATCTCTATCTGGGAACAGTTACTACCAACAACTGGACAGATAAGTCGTTGACACTTACATGCTTGTATACCATAACGATATAGCATTGATAAGGATAGAGCATTGAACCGGCCTTTAACGTCTGCTGGTGATATTACTAGTGGGAGGTCTGCCATAATGTATACCAAATAGACACCTTTAACAAATGTGACGCATCTATGATCTGACTATGCTTGGTTCACTATACTTGGATTAGAGTCTCACTGACAAGTACACTTCTTGTGTAGTTGAGACTGGTGACCTATGGTTACTCTTGGTTAATTCCCCGGGTATAGACATCCATACCTGGATAATAGTGTATATCAAATACAGACTACACTATTCTGATCTCTATACGACTAGAGACTAAATACCAGGAATTACCATAGGCCACGTGAATTAGAGGGTACCTTGGCCATATACCTTTACTATTACAGTGTTTGGTTGGCTTGAGTTCATATTAAAACCTATCTGTGAATTACAACTGTTGCACAGTCATCTACCACAAGATGGACTGTGTTATCCTATCAGGTATGGTACATTGATGGGCTCTCTGTGATCCCTCTTTTTGGCTGGAGAAGTGACCCCAGTTTTGGGGCCTCCGGGATATAACTCTGTCCCCTGATGAATCAGGTACCACTGAGGAAACGCGTCGGGACATCATGGTCATCTGATTATACATACCTTATATGATTGTGAACTTGATCAGGTATCACAGGTGACTTCGGCCACACTGTGACTACACCTGACCTTATCCACTACATATATTTTTTTGCCAGTTCACATGCCCTTTTTTGCAACTGTTACCGATCTATACCACCTACAGGACCTATTTCTGTCTATCGGGCAAAGCTAGGCAGTCCACAATTAGGGAGGGTGATAATAGGGATTTTGCATTAGATAGGGGGGAGGATAGGCAGGGACAGGGCTACTTAGGGTTTTGACCCAGCACTGTGTCTTTCTGCCTCGGTATCTAGCTACCTTTCACCCTGTCCTTTATAACCTATTGCTATCCCTGTTTACGGTCCTTTCCCATCTCCGCCCATTTTTGATAGGAGATTAGTGTAACCAGTGGTTACAATTTCGAAGTGTTTAATACAGAAGGGCCCATTTTTTATCTTAACATATTATTAAACGTTATGTTTTAATTCCAAAAAAGCTACCCATTATTGTGAAATATATTTTGGACTTAGAGGGTTTAGCCTACTATTTAGTTATTATAGTTTGACCAACTACACTTGGTTGTGTTATAATAACAGACAAAAAATAGATTTCATTGAGTTTCCTCATTAACAAGCACCCCCCAACAATCCAGTATTAGAAAAAATGTCTACTTTCATCTAGGGATAGCTCCGCACCTGTCCATGCAGCTTGGCTCATTCACTTCAATGGAGCTGCAGTACCAGACACAACCGATGGACAGGTGCGGCGCTATTCCTGGATGAAAGCGGCTATGTTTTTCTAATACTGGACTGGGCTTGTTAAAGGGGAAAATCAATAAAATAAATTTTTTGTGTGGCATGAATTTTTTTATGCATTTATCATTTACTTTCAGCATTTTCCCTCATTTTCAACAAAAATACACTAAAACAGTAAGGCTTCACACTAGCGGCAGGGGAGTCCAGCAGGCTGTTCCGGTGGGTGAACAGCCTGTCGGATCCGTCCTGCCGCTAGTTCATGTGTGCCCTCGGACTGCCGCTCCGTCCCCATTGACTATAATGGGGGCGGGGGCAGTGTTCCGGCGGCAGCACGGCAGCGCACGGTGAAAGGCAGCCGGACTCCCCTGCCGCTAATGTGAAAGTACCCTAACAATTGTACCAACCCCTCCACTGTGAAGTATTACTGTAGGTCTGCACAGGTGTTGCCATTCACTGAGAGCAAGCAAATGGTGAGAAACAAAGACAATGTAGATGAGTACATTAGGACAGATGATGTTAGGGCACTTTCACACTGGCGTTAAGGTTTTCCGGTATTGAGTTCCGTCCTAGGGGATCAATACCGGAAAAAAAACGCTTCAGTTTTATCCTAATGCATTCTGAATAGAAAGCATTCCGTTCAGTATATGCATCAGGATGTCTTCAGTTCAGTCACTTTTACGGTATTTGGCCGGAGAAAATACCGCAGCATGCTGTGGTATTTTCTCCGGCCAAAACTCCGGAACACTTTCTATTAAAATTGCCGCATTGACGGGTGCGCAGACCTTTAAAAATGTGAAAATAGTAAATACAGGATCCGTTTTTTCCAGATTACACCGGAGAGACGGATCCGGTATTTCAATGCATTTGGCCTCTTTCACACGAACGTGTGCGCTCTGTGGCCGTTTTGCGGATCCGCAATACACGGGCGCCGTTCCGTGGGCATTCCACATCACTGATGCGGACCAATTCACTTGAATGGGTCTGCAAATCCGAAAATGCGGAACGGAAGCACGGAACGGAACCCTACTGAAGCACTACGGAACATGTCCTATCTTTTTGCGGAACGGGTGGATTGCGGACCCAGTAAAGTAAATGGGTCCGCGATCCTCTGCGGCTGCCCCATGATTGGTGTTCGTGTGCAAGCGGCCTTTGTCAAACAAATCCGGATCCGGAAACAAATGGTTTCCGTTTGCACACGTTTTTCCGGATCCGGCAGGCAGTTCCGGCAACGAAACAGCCTGCCGGATTCCGATAACGCAAGTGTGAAAGTAACCGTAGATGGCTGGAGGCCCCATGGATGACTCATGGGGATCCTGAGTCCTCCCTTCCTCATCGCCTGCACAATGGTGAGGAGAAGCATGGCTGACTCAGCAGCTGTTCCCAGGTATAGCTGAGAGAAGCAGTGCATTCAAACCCGTTGCACTAAATACAGGTAGGTGGTCAGGTCTTCAAGGCACCAAATCAAAGGTTCCATCTCTGAATTGGGTGAAATCATCTTTTTCCCTAACAGCGCCAGGAGCAAATATTAGACGTTCCTTCCAGATATTATCTCTAGGCCTGAGCGCTGGGCATCATGGCTGACATGTCCTCGGTGGGTAAAGCAAGGCTGATAGACCACAGTTGGAATATGGACCAGTCGAGGTCCTTACAGCAGATGACCAGGATGAAGCTCCACCCCTGTCCTACACAGAAATGTAATTTTTCCAACTGCAGCTGTTTTTGTCGTTTTTGGATATTCTTGAAAATAATAAATAATAAGAAACAGGATGATGAACGAACCCATCTGCCGACCCATAAAACTGTCCACTCCTGATGTACTAACCTCCGCCCGAGGTCGGAATCTTTACTAGGGGAACACGGGACAATTTCATTGACTTATTTATTGTAAAACTATAAAATAAACAACAGAAATTCCATAAATTCCAAGAAACGAGGATCAGACATTTTTCCGATAAAGACAAGAAACTACAGTATGTAATATATTTACTGCTGAAACAGGATGGACATTTTGGTTTCTATTTCTTTTACAGGTTTTTGCTGGTTTTGGGAAATTTTCGATTCTAGGACAACCCCTTTAAATTTAGCACACAGGGAGGAGGGTTGAAAGCTATGTGTCCTGTACTGTTAATTTGTTGCTGTGGGTTAGGGCTCATTCAGACGGCCGTATTTCTGGGTCCGCATCCCTTACACAGTTTTGCAGAACGGGTGCAGACCCATTCGTTTCAATAGGGCCGCAAAAGATGCGGAGAGCACACTGTGTCCTGTCTGCATCCGTAGTTCCGTTCCGCAACCCCGCAAATAATATAGAGCATGTCCTAATAGGCATTTATATATAGCGCTGGCCCTGTGCGTTCTACCAAATGGGGAAGGCACACCACCAGTATCTGTGTTTTGCGGATCCGCAATTTGTGGACTGCAAAACACTTACGGCAGTCTGAGTCCTTACCAATGACCCTGTTGTGGTGGGTACACACCTAAGTTGAATGATTGTTTCTATAACATGCCAAACTAACTGAAGAATATGTCCGTTATGTGTATGTTATATTTATTACGTGTTATTATACCTCCCCACACATAAGTGCGCCATGTAACTTGCATGTATGTTTGATACACCATGTGTACTTTGCCTTTAAGGCTATGTACACCTTTGGGGCATGTTACTCATTTTGGGCTAAAAATTATTTTTAATTGGTCTTTATTAAAAATGGTCAGCCGTTTCTGAGGGACAGGGGTTAAAAATCAATGTATTTGCAAGCTGTCACTTTCTGTTTTCTTTGAATCCCGTCATCTGATGGCTCCTGTATAGCTCTTATCTCTGATCTCCTGACCTCATAAGCATTTTTTTTATTTAAGGCACATTCTTAACAGTTTGATAAGACATCAGCGAGGTACAGTATGTGCTGCCTGTGTGGGCCGGATACCACTGAAGAGAGCCAGCAAGGATTCTACGGGTGGTGAAACTCCCTGTGTGCACCTGCACTGGAGATAGCTGTATATTTGTGGGAAATGTCGCAGACAGCTCTGGCGGAGTCATTTTGGACACTGTAAGTGAGCTACACTGAATACAGTAAGAAATGCACTGTTCATATAGGACTGAACTATCATATAATTGCCAAGTGTTCATGCTGTTGGATAATATACTGTTAGGGCTACAGGACCTTTTTGACCACATCAGGGCACGAGTCCTGCGGGAACGTGTGGGAACGGCGTTCCTGCACTTTTTTCATAGTAGGATCGCCGTTCCCTCTCAGGGCCGCCGGTCTTTAACGCTGGGCAAAAGGACCAGGAAGCGGTGAAGGCTTTGTACTCACTGCTTCCTGGTCCTCTGTAGGTAACGCTTGAAGTTAAAATATACCTCCTATCCGATGGTATATTCTAAATCCCAGGCGTTCCCATGGTGATGGGGACGCTGCATCATTGGTAGGCAGTGCGCCCTCTCCCCGGTATTCTGGTATTAAAATCATTAGTGGGCAGTGCGCCCTCCCCCCCCCCATCATTGGTGGCAACGGAAGTTCCGATCGGAGTCCCAGCAGTGTAATGCTGGGGCTCCGATCGGTTACCATGGCAGCCAGGACGCTACTGAAGTCCTGTCTGCCATGGCCAGTTACTCTGCAGCATTATACTTACGGCGCTTCTTCTTCTTGTAACTCGTCACAGGTCTGTGCGGCGCATTGCTATAAGCATAAGCACAGACCTGTGAGTTACAAAAAGAAGGAGCGCCGGGAGGCCACAGCGCATGTAAGTATAATGCTGCAGAGTAACTGGCCACGGCAGACAGGACTTCAGTAGCGTCCTGGCTGCCATGGTAACCGATCGGAGCCCCAGCATTACACTGCTGGGACTCCGATCGGAACTTCCGTTGCCACCAATGATGGAGGTAGGGGGGGGGACGCACTGCCCACCAATGATTTTAATACTGGGGAGAGTGCACTGTCCACCAATGATTTTTATACTGGGGAGGGTGGGGGGGAGGGCGCACTGCCCACCAATAATTTTAATACTGGGGGAGGGCACACTGCCCACAAATGATTTTAATACCGGGGAGGGCGCACTGGGGGCTGATGAGAGACACTGACTGGGGGCTGATGGAGAGGCACTGGGGGGCCGCTGGTGAGAGGCACTGGGGGCTGATTGAGAGGCACTGGGGGATGATGGAGAGGCACTGGGGGGCCACTAGTGAGAGGCACTGGGAGCTGATTGATAGGCACTGGGGGCTGATTGAGAGGCACTGGGGGATAATGGAGAGGCACTGGGGGCTGATGAGAGGCACTGGGGGTTGGTGAGAGGCACTGGGGGCTGATGGAGAAGCTACTGGGGGCTGCTATGAGGTTACTGAGGGCTGCTATGAGGCTACTGGGGGCTGATATATGGCTACTGGGGGTTGCTATAAGGCTACTGGGGGTTGCTATAAGGCTACTGGGGGCTGCTATGAGGCTACTGGGGGCTGATATATGGCTACTGGGGACTGCTATAAGGCTACTGGGGGTTGCTATAAGGCTACTGGGGGTTGCTATAAGGCTACTGGGGACTGCTATGAGGCTACTGGGGGCTGCTATGAGGCATGGGGCTCTTATCTGAGGTCTGATTGGGGGTCATTCATATTGGGGTCTGAGCTGAGGTGTTATCTGAGGTCTTATTGGAGTCTTATTAACATTGGGGATCTTATTGGGGCTGTTAGCTGAGGTCTGATTAACATTGGGGTCTGATTGGTGGTCTGACCTGAGGTATAAAGATTTATTTTTTTTCCAGAGCAGCTTGGAGAAAAAAGGCCTCACAGTCTCCCACACTCCTGCCTGGCCAAGCGAGCCAGCACCCCTGAGGCCAAGCCTGTCAGCACCCCTGAGGCCAAGCCAGCCAGCACCCCTGAGGCCAAGCCTGCCAGCACCCCTGAGGCCAAGCCTGCCAGCACCCCTGAGGCCAAGCCTGCCAGCACCCCTGAGGCCAAGCCTGCCAGCACCCCTGAGGCCAAGCCAGCCAGCAACCCTGAGGCCAAGCCAGCCAGCACCCCTGAGGCCAAGCCAGCCAGCACCCCTGAGGCCAAGCCAGCCAGCACCCCTGAGGCCAAGCCAGCCAGCAGCCCTGAGTCTTCAGAACTGTAAGTAAATTATATATAAGGGGAGCTTATAATATGAAAGAGACGAATTATGTCTGAACAGACATATAGCGCAAATTCCAGTTTTTGTTTACGTTTTATGTTGCACTGAATTTTCTGCGAAATATATATATATATACACAGTATACAGTCGTGGCCAAAAGTTTTGAGAATGACACAAATTAGTTTTCACAAAGTTTGCTGCTAAACTGCTTTTAGATCTTTGTTTCAGTTCTTTCTGTGATGTAGTGAAATATAATTACACGCACTTCATACGTTTCAAAGGCTTTTATCGACAATTACATGACATTTATGCAAAGAGTCAGTATTTGCAGTGTTGGCCCTTCTTTTTCAGGACCTCTGCAATTCGACTGGGCATGCTCTCAATCAACTTTTGGGCCAATTCCTGATTGATAGCAACCCATTCTTTCATAATCACTTTTGGAGTTTGTCAGAATTAGTGGGTTTTTGTTTGTCCACCCGCCTCTTGAGGATTGACCACAAGTTCTCAATGGGATTAAGATCTGGGGAGTTTCCAGGCCATGGACCCAAAATGTCAACGTTTTGGTCCCCGAGCCACTTAGTTATCACTTTTGCCTTATGGCACGGTGCTCCATCGTGCTGGAAAATGCATTGTTCTTCACCAAACTGTTGTTGGATTGTTGGAAGAAGTTGCTGTTGGAGGGTGTTTTGGTACCATTCTTTATTCATGGCTGTGTTTTTGGGCAAAATTGTGAGTGAGCCCACTCCCTTGGATGAGAAGCAACCCCACACATGAATGGTCTCAGGATGCTTTACTGTTGGCATGACACAGGACTAATGGTAGCGCTCACCTTTTCTTCTCCGGACAAGCCTTTTTCCAGATGCCCCAAACAATCGGAAAGAGGCTTCATCGGAGAATATGACTTTGCCCCAGTCCTCAGTAGTCCATTCACCATACTTTCTGCAGAAGATCAATCTGTCCCTGATGTTTTTTTTGGAGAGAAGTGGCTTCTTTGCTGCCCTTCTTGACACCAGGCCATCTTCCAAAAGTCTTCGCCTCACTGTGCGTGCAGATGCGCTCACACCTGCCTGCTGCCATTCCTGAGCAAGCTCTGCACTGGTGGCACTCCGATCCCGCAACTGAATCCTCTTTAGGAGACGATCCTGGCGCTTGCTGGACTTTCTTGGATGCCCTGAAGCCTTCTTAACAAGAATTGAACCTCTTTCCTTGAAGTTCTTGATGATCCTATAAATTGTTGATTGAGGTGCAATCTTAGTAGCCACAATATCCTTGCCTGTGAAGCCATTTTTATGCAATGCAATGATGGCTGCACGCGTTTCTTTGCAGGTCTCCATGGTTAACAATGGAAGAACAATGATTTCAAGCATCACCCTCCTTTTAACATGTCAAGTCTGCCATTTTAACCCAATCAGCCTGACATAATGATCTCCAGCCTTGTGCTCGTCAACATTCTCACCTGAGTTAACAAGACGATTACTGAAATGATCTCAGCAGGTCCTTTAATGAAAGCAATGAAATGCAGTGGAAAGTTTTTTTTGGGATTAAGTTAATTTTTATGGCAAAGAAGGACTATGCAATTCATCTGATCACTCTTCATAACATTCTGGAGTATATGCAAATTGCTATTATAAAAACTTAAGCAGCAACTTTTCCCATTTCCAATATTTATATAATTCTCAAAACTTTTGGCCACGACTGTATACACTCACCTAAAGAATTATTAGGAACACCTGTTCTGTTTCTCATTAATGCAATTATCTAGTCAACCAATCACATGGCAGTTGCTTCAATGCATTTAGGGGTGTGGTCCTGGTCAAGACAATCTCCTGAACTCCAAACTGAATGTCAGAATGGGAAAGAAAGGTGATTTAAGCAATTTTGAGCGTGGCATGGTTGTTGGTGCCAGACGGGCCGGTCTGAGTATTTCACAATCTGCTCAGTTACTGGGATTTTCACGCACAACCATTTCCAGGGTTTACAAAGAATGGTGTGAAAAGGGAAAAACATCCAGTATGCGGCAGTCCTGTGGGCAAATGCCTTGTGGATGCTAGAGGTCAGAGGAGAATGGGCCGACTGATTCAAGCTGATAGAAGAGCAACGTTGACTGAAATAACCACTCGTTACAACCGAGGTATGCAGCAAAGCATTTGTGAAGCCACAACACGCACAACCTTGAGGCGGATGGGCTACAACAGCAGAAGACCCCACCGGGTACCACTCATCTCCACTACAAATAGGAAAAAGAGGCTACAATTTGCACGAGCTAACCAAAATTGGACTGTTGAAGACTGGAAAAATGTTGCCTGGTCTGATGAGTCTCGATTTCTGTTGAGACATTTAAATGGTAGAGTCCGAATTTGGCGTAAACAGAATGAGAACATGTATCCATCCTCTGATGGCTACTTCCAGCAGGATAATGCACCATGTCACAAAGCTCGAATCATTTCAAATTGGTTTCTTGAACATGACAATGAGTTCACTGTACTAAAATGGCCCCCACAGTCACCAGATCTCAACCCAATAGAGCATCTTTGGGATGTGGTGGAACGGGAGCTTTGTGCCCTGGATGTGCATCCCTCAAATCTCCATCAACTGCAAGATGCTATCCTATCAATATGGGCCAACATTTCTAAAGAATGCTATCAGCACCTTGTTGAATCAATGCCACATAGAATTAAGGCAGTTCTGAAGGCAAAAGGGGGTCCAACACCGTATTAGTATGGTGTTCCTAATAATTCTTTAGGTGAGTGTATATATACAGTACAGACCAAAAGTTTGGACACACCTTCTCATTCAAAGAGTTTTCTTTATTTTCATGACTATGAAAATTGTAGATTCACACTGAAGGCATCAAAACTATGAATTAGCACATGTTGAATTATATACATAATAAACAAGTGTGAAACAACTGAAAATATGTCATATTCTAGGTTCTTTAAAGTAGCCACCTTTTGCTTTGATTACTGCTTTGCACACTCTTGGCATTCTCTTGATGAGCTTCAAGAGGTAGACCCCTGAAATGGTTTTCACTTCACAGGTGTGCCCTGTCAGGTTTAATAAGTGGGATTTCCTTCCTTATAAATGGGGTTGGGACCATCAGTGGCGTTGAGGAGAAGTCAGGTGGACACACAGCTGATAGTCCTACTGAATAGACTGTTAGAATTTGTATTATTGCAAGAAAAAAGCAGCTAAGTAAAGAAAAACGAGTGGCCATCATTACTTTAAGAGATGAAGGTCAGTCAGTCAGCCAAAAAATTGGGAAAACTTTGAAAGTAAGGGCTATTTGACCATGAAGGAGAGTGATGGGGTGCTGCGCCAGATGACCTGGCCTCCACAGTCACCGGACCTGAACCCAATCGAGATGGTTTGGGGTGAGCTGGACCGCAGAGTGAAGGCAAAAGGGCCAACAAGTGCTAAGCATCTCTGGGAACTCCTTCAAGACTGTTGGAAGACCATTTCAGGGGACTACCTCTTGAAGCTCATCAAGAGAATGCCAAGAGTGTGCAAAGCAGTAATCAAGCAAAAGGTGGCTACTTTGAAGAACCTAGAATATGACATATTTTCAGTTGTTTCACACTTGTTTGTTATGTATATAATTCCACATGTGTTAATTCAGGATTTTCCTAAGTTATGACGTAAAGTCATGATTTTATGAAAGACACGGAGGCGAGTATTTGCTTAACTCATTCTTTACTGAGAATATAGCAGCAAAGACAACTGAAGAAAAAACATCAGAGTAACCATGGTAACAGCTCCACCCCCCCATAGCCCCTATATAAGGCGCATCACCAGACGGACACCTCCTCTTTCTTTGTGGACTTCAACTGTCGAGAAACTGGAACCTGGAATCGTCAACAACAGCCAGAACGTCGACTGCGGAAAAAACCAAACCGAACTGCAGGCAGGTGAGCACCTGGAAACCGTCGGTAGAAGGTGATAAACCTGGAGAAATCTGACAGAAGGTGATCAACCTGGAGGGAAAAAATTTGAAATAATGGTAATACAGTAATAACTATCTGGATTCAAGAATCCGTATACAGACTAAGTATCTAATTGTTGTGAACAATAAATAAATTAATAAATACACAAATAATAACGTCAAATTAAAAATAAGCGATAGTTAAGAGACACCACAAATCAGTCGGGTGGGTAATAGAATTAACGGGTGGGAAATACTCGCCTCCGTGTCTTTCATAAAATCATGACTTTACGTCATAACTTAGGAAAATCCTGAATTTTATATCAAGACACGGAGGCTCATATTTGCTAGTTTAAAGCTGAGCTATCACCGAGGAAAAAACATGAGGAACAGGTCTAAAATGGAACTCCCGAAAGGTAGCAACTCGTGACCAATCCGCCAATTTTAAAACATCCTCCAAACGGGCACCAGCCATGGACATAGAGGTAGCCGCTGCCCCGCGCACCGAATGTGCGGTAAATATGGATGTGTCAATACCCGAAAGGGACAAGATCCATTTAACCCAACGGGACAGAGTGACACTGGTAACCGGAGAAAAGGGGCGACGGAAGGAAATGAACAGTTGAGGGGCATTTTCAGTGCGGAAAGGCAGAGTACGAGCTTCATATTCCCGCAAACAAGCCACCGGACATAATTGTAGAGACGAAGGAAAAGACGGATAAGAAACAGACTTAATACCCGTCTTAGTGCGTCTAGATATATTGAAAAGAACCCCGTCCAGAGTAAAATAGCGTGCGTCAAAATCCAGAGCGCGGACGTCAGAGACACGTTTGCACGAAATTAAGCAAAAAAGGGTTACTAGCTTGGCCGAAAGTTGACGAAGACACAACCTAGAGTTGGAAGGCCAAGTCTCCAGAAATCTGAGAACTGTAGAAACGTCCCAAGTGGAAGAGAAACGAGGTCTTGGAGGCCGTGCTAATCGGCAACCGCTTAACAATCTGTTTACCAAAGGATGTTGGCCGGCTGGGAAACCGTCAAAACCGGCATGCCTGGAAGAAATGGCAGAACGATACACGTTGAGAGTACGGAAGGCCTTCCCCGCCTCAAAGAGTGAAGTGAGAAATTGAAGAATCTCCGTTACAGGAGCCTGTACGGGATCCAAGTCCCGTGGATCGCACCAACGACACCAGACGTTTCATGAGGCATGATAGGCTCGTCTAGTGCCCGGAGCCCATGTAGATTCCAATAGCTGTCTAGTCGTTGCCGAAAAACTCGAGGAGTCCCAGGAACCCCTGAAATTTGACATGCGAGAAGATGAAGCGATCCGTCTAGAAGTAGAGGGTGTGGACGACCATAAGGGTCGAGTAGAAGTAGAGGAAAAGACGGTAAGAGCCGAGGTTCCTCCGACAGAAGGTTCAATAACTGGGGAAACCAAGACTGTGTCCTCCAGTATGGCACTATCAAGACTAACTGAGCCTGATGGTGACAAACGTGAGCAAGCACCCGTGGGATGAGTGCGAATGGAGGGAAGGCGTAGAGAAGAGAGTCTCCCCATGGTTGGAGGAAAGCATCCACCGCTTCTGCCTCCGGGTCCGGACGCCAACTGAAGAATCTGGGGAGTTGTGCGTTCAAACGTGACGCGAATAAATCGATAGATAACGGGCCCCAAAGATATAGAATATCTTGGAAAACCGTCGAATCCAACTTCCAGTCGCTGGAATCTGAAAGACAACGAGAACTCCAGTTGGCCAAAGTGTTGTGGAGTCCTGGAAGGTATTCGGCCACAACCGTTATTCCCCATGAAAGGCAAAATTCCCAAAAGTCTTTGGCTAGAGAACACAGAACCTTGGAACATGTCCCTCCCAGGCTGTTCACATAATGGACAGCGGAGACATTGTCCATCCGTAAACGAACACACGCTCGAACCGAGCCCTGTGCAAAGCTGCGGATCGCAAAAGACCCCGCTAAGAGCTCGAGAGCATTGATATGCAGATGCAGTTCGTCCGGGGACCATGCCCCTCCCGTGGATATCCCTTGACAATGGGCTCCCCATCCCAAGAGGCTGGCATCCGACTCGATGACCAGGTCTGGACGCGGGCCAAATATAGCGAATGAAGACATTCAAATGCTTGAGGTTTATGACTGGACGAAATTGGCCACCCTTTTTCTGGACCAGGAAGATACTGCTTAGTATTCCTGAATGAGGATCGGGCGATAACTCGATTGCCTGTTTCTGGAAGAGTGATGTAAGCTCCGCATCCAAGAGGGACTGGGTTTGGTTTGAGCAAAGACAATTCTGAATGTGAGGGAGGTTCCTTGGGGTGGACACCAATTCGATGATGAACCCCTGAACCGTGGAGAGGACCCACTGATCTGAGGTTATCCTTGACCACGCATGGGAAAAGAGACGGAGTCTTCCCCCAACCTGAGGTGAAATGGGATACGACACACAGAGATGATTTACCATACGGGCGTCTGGATCCTGGAGCGCCTCGGAAACCTCTGGAGCGGGAAAAACCTCCACGTGATGGAAAGAAGGTTGGTTGGTACCTGGGGTCCTGAAGGGACTGACGATAGTTAAAGGAGCCTCTGCCCGTGCCTCTGGGTTGGAAATTGGAGCGGCCGGACAGTAGGCCCCTGAGACTGCCGGCCCTGGAGGAAAAACGAGGCTGGAAAACACGGCGCATAGAGCTTTGCGTCTTATCAAGAGCCGTAGAGGCGCCTACATATTTGCCCAAATCCTTAATGAAAGGATCCCCAAAAAGGAGGCCCTGAGCTTCCTTACCAGATTCAGATAGGGACAAATTGGCTAGCTTAGGTTCAATTTTCATTAAGATAGCTTTCCTTCTCTCAATGGCAATGGAAGTATTCACATTGCCTATCAAACATATGGCCCTTTGGGCCCAGCCACTGAGATCATCCGGATCTACCTGCGTGCCGGCCATCCTAGCGGCCTCGGCTAAATCAAAGATTTTGGTGAGAGGGCCGGTGACATCAAGAAGTTTATCTTGACACGCTTTTAAAGCAGAGTCAAGCCCCTTACGAGGGTTAAACCCAGATTTAGCCAGGAATTGGACCACCTTAGGGTCTACGCTAGGTGTTTCACATATCCTGTTAGGGATAAGGGGACGAGGGCATTCCGCCCGAAGCTTGCTGCGGGCCTCTTTGGACAGAGGAGCGCGGATCCTAGCTTCCAGATACTGGGTCACATGGGTGGCGGGGAGCCACTCAGAGGACCGTGGGTGATGCAGCTGGTCAGGGTTAAAAAGGGGGTCCCCCATAGGGTCAATAATTGCGTCTTTGACGTCTATAAGTGGTTCATCAATAACACCCGTTGTCTGAGACGGGCCTTCAATTGCAGGGTCAACCGCAATATCATTTAATTCATCCCCTGAGTGATTAGACCAATTTTCAATAGCCTCCTCAACAGACTCTGCGTCTGAATCAGATACCGGATCCGGTAGAGCCCGGGCGGTTTTCCATGATCGTGCCCTTTCTGCCGGGCGCGGGTTAGCTCTTTTACGCGACTTATTTGCATTTAATTGATGGGCCAGAGCCATCATTCAGGAGTGTTCTGGAGGCAGGAGGGGGCATGTCAGAAACAGGGTAAACCCTAAGGGCCTGTGAGATAGACTGAGTCAGAGAAGCTGACATGGTCCCCATTGCAGCAACTATAGCATCAGAAATAGATTGCTGCAAATCTGAAGCTTGAACCACAGGGGCAGAGGACTCATTAACTCTGAGGAGTGGAGGGAGCTACCTGACCTGTGTGTTTATCCTGGACCGAAACGGCCGGAGAGGCAGGAACAGAAGACATTATGAACTTTTAGAACTGAAGGAGTTAGTCACCCCAACAGTAAAAACCGAATAGGAGAGGAGACGGTAGAAGAGCAGTGAGACGCTGACGATAATGCAGGAGGCACTGAAGGAAACGGACACTAGAGGGGGAGTGGCTATCACAAGCCTACACCTCTCTAGTGTGATGGCCAATGAGCGGAGAGTCAGGCAAGCTGACGTCCGCAAATCCCGCCCGGAATCGCGAGATCTCGGCGCCGGAGACACCAGGCAAAGGCTGCGGCCGAGAATCCCGTACCTCGCGAGATTACAAAGCGCGCGAAGGCCGGGGACAAGGGAGAAGAAGGTAAGGAGAAGGGGGGGGGGGGAGGAAAAAATGGCCATAAGACCGCGCAGACCGCGGAGGAAATGCGCAATGTGCCGGGGTGAAAGAAAACAATAGGCGGCAAACCGATAAGAGGGCTAAAATGACTAAAGGACAGTACAAGTAAACGGACAAGATAGCTGTCGGAAGCTGTGGGGACTAATTGGGCAGACAAAAGAGCCCTAACACATAAAAGGGGGGGCAAAATTTCACCAAGTAATAAAAATACAACTATGAATCTAGTACAGAGAAAATAATCAAGGTACTTATCTGTGCTGAGCAGCAAAGAAAGAGGAGGTGTCCGTCTGGTGATGCGCCTTATATAGGGGCTATGGGGGGGGTGGAGCTGTTACCATGGTTACTCTGATGTTTTTTCTTCAGTTGTCTTTGCTGCTATATTCTCAGTAAAGAAAGAGTTAGGCCTCATGCACACGACCGTATTTTTTCACGGTCCGCAAAATGGGGTTCCGTTGGTCCGTGATCCGTGACCGTTTTTTCATCCGTGGGTCTTCCTTGATTTTTGGAGGATCCACGGACATGAAAAGTGAAAAAAAAAACTAAGTCAAGTTTCCATTGAAAATGATAGGAAAAACGGACACGGATCACGGACACGGATGACTATCTTGTGTGCATCCGTGATTTTTCACTGACCCATTGACTTGAATGGGTCCGTGAACCGTTGTCCGTGAAAAAAATAGGACAGGTCATATTTTTTTCACGGACTGGAAAAACGGATCACGGACGCGGAAGCCAAACGGTGCATTCTCCGATTTTTCCACGGACCCATTGAAAGTCAATGGGTCCGCGAAAAAAACGGAAAACGGCACAACGGACACGGATGCACACAACGGTCGTGTGCATGAGGCCTTAAGCAAATATGAGCCTCCGTGTCTTGATATAAAATTCATAGTTTTGATGCCTTCATAGTCATGAAAATAAAGAAAACTCTTTGAATGAGAAGGTGAGTCCAAACTTTTGGTCTGTACTGTATATATATATATATATATATTTTTTTTTTTGGGGGGGGGGGGGGTCAGATTGGCAGTGGATCTTGAGTGAGTTCCCGCACTTTTTTTCCCAGGACTTGACCCCTGGACCACATAATCTAATTATACCATTCTCAAGCTTTAATGAAAGCACGTCTGTGAGATGATAAATAGCAGTGTCCTCATGTCTGCAAGGCTGGGAACAGATCCAGTGATACTCCTGTGTTTTAGTTAGCTACCAAGTGGAGATATGAGGTGCTACTTTTAAGGAAATACCATCCAATGACATAGATAGGGCATCTAAACACCAGAGAGGAGCAGTAGCTTGGACCACAGGTAGCTGACTTCCACATCTTAGCTCCTGCACTCTGGAGAACCTAGAGATCTGTAGAAAAGCCAGGTCGGGACACAATGACCAGCCAGCCTGATGCAGTGTAAGCTGCAATTGTGCGTTGTATAGGTCTGAATTCCTTACATCCTCACAATATCAGTGCTATAAACAACCACTTTCATACATTGTTTGATACAGATACATTGGTTTTCTTGTACGGTCGATAAATAATACATTTTGCTTTAAGAAAAAGCTGTGTCCAGTCATTGTTTTCAGAGCTTTTGTACTACGCTGTAAGCTCTGTAGATATTATAACAAGTATATCTAGGTACTGCACTGCCAGGACATTCCACCTCAATGACTTCACCAGAGAACTCCATATCCCTGTGATTGTTGTTGGGGTGCGGCCATTTTTCGCCAGTGTGGGCTCTGCTCGTCTATGTTTGTACACATCTCACTGCCACCAATGGAAAGCTTGAGGGATGTTTGTTATGACTGTAGGTAGGGACAGACAAGGACAGTGAGCCCTAAGGCTAGAACCTGGCCCGCTTTCCTCTACCTACTTGCAGTACAAGCATTAGATAGCTAGACCGCAACTGGTCAACAATCCCTATGCTATTTAAGTGCAGAGACGGACAAACAACAAAAGACTGATGTAGAAGGGTCAGAAACAGACAAGCTATGCAGTACCAAGCGAGAGACAGAGAGTAGTAAGAAGACAAGCCGAGGTCAGAACCAGACGGAGAAAGCAGTACCAATCGAGAGACAGAGTGGTCAGAAGACAAGCCGGGGTCAGAGGAACGAGCAGAGGAACACAACTATTAGGGAGCACTGGTGTATGGCCAGGAAAGGGTTTAAATACCGAGTTCTTGGATCAGAACCTGATAGGTCCATGACTCTGCGCTCCATTAGTCAGAAACACTAGAACATAGGAATAGAGCAGCTGAGCAACCAGCCCACTGCTAGTCTCCTCCATCACACGCCCGCTGCAGGGAGAAACAGAGCATTGCATCCTGTTAATAAGGATATGGTCACAAGGGGGCGTGGCTCAGTAGTGTGTCTCTCCCTGCGCAGCCATGCCAAGGATCGGGCCGCTGAAGCCTGAACAGGTAAGTTTCTTACAACGATACAATAGAACAAGAGGAGCATGGAGAGCAGAGGAGGGTAGGCCAATGTACATGCTGATGTAATGCTTATAACTGGGGACAGGAGATCAGGAGACCAAATTGCATGTCAGGAAATATGTAGTTTGACGCACATTCACTAGACTAGACGTTGATCAGAAGAAAAGCAGAACTTTGAAGACAAAATCTTCACCTATTACATATGTTTCTTAAAATGGCTACATACAAAATCTATAAATGTAGCATCTCCCCGATGCATACGGTTCTCACATAGATTGGTTAGCTTTACTGTGCATCCTTGTAAAATATTGAAGGGTATGCTATAAGATCCATCATGGTCAAGTATCCATTATGTTATATCGCCTCCTAATGGTGACAAATAGTCATGACAGATGATGCCACCGTACAGCAATAACAATCTTATATTACTTTAGGGAGTACATCTTAATAGAAGTGAGGACGCTGGTGGAATCTATGAAGTCGTCAATACACCGGTGGTCCACAATTACACCAATTGGCAAAGCTTAAGTGTCACGAGTTGGAGGTCCCCGGAGAGACCACCGCGTCGTCATGCAATAAACGGATGGAAATCAGGTACAGACACATAAGAGAGTTTATTGCACAAACAAAACAGGGAAGGCAGCACAGACAAAACTTGAGCTCTATGTACCGTCAGCACAGTGGGAGAAAACCCCCACTGCGCCACTGTCTAGTAATACTCCAGAGGGGCATGACTAAGCAACTCCTGGTGTTCACTAGAGCCCTAGATGGTAGGGTTAGACTTAGCCGCAGAGAGTTGCCAGGGTCCACTCTGGAGCGTGACCTAGACAGTGACAGCAGGAGCGAATGGACAACAGGTACCAGAAGGTACCGACGGCACATAGGCAAACATAACAGACAGGTAAATACAAAACAGAGCAAATAATAACACAAGCAGGAGTTCATGCAAGGGAGCAGGAGTGGCAATGAGCAGAGAAGGACTTGCTCCACCAGTATTAAACTGCATGGCCTTGTCATGCCACTCTGCTGCAAAAGCTTGCTGAACACAGACATCAGAATAAACACAAAGTAACTAAAACATAACTGGCAGAACAGAAAGACAGGGAAAAGGACGCAAAAGGACGTAAATGAACAAGTAGGGAAACTCACAGAGCACAGACAGACAGACAGACAGACAGACAGACACAGATCCCATGGGTCAGCAGCATGGGAGAGAATACAAACCAGGAACAGGACAGACAACACACACCAGGAGAGCTGACCCAGAACTGAGGAAACCTCAGCCTTATATACAGGTTCCATGGGTGCAGCAGAGAGACCACACCCATGGAGCAGACAGAGGATTAACTCCTAATAAGCACACAGGGGAGTTAACCCATAAAGAACCACAAATGACACACAGGAACAGAACTTCAGCGAAGAGCGCTGAATAAGCAAGAACGGAAGGTCACAGTCAAAGGTAACGACTGTGACACTCCCACCCCTCAAAGCCCCCCCCCCCCCTCTCCTCCAAAACAGAAAGGGGAAGAAGAAGTGGGGGCAACAAACCAAACAGAACCAGGCAAGGGGACAGAAATCAAAGGGGTGACGAGGTACAAGGGCAGGAACACAAACGACGACCGCAACCAGCCCAACCCCTGAAAACCAGCCTACACGGATGGTCCGCAGCCAGTACGCCAGGGGAAGATAGCCAGCCAACACGGCATACACGTCAAGTGAACCACACCAAGAAGTTACCTCCCCCTCCACTCTCCCTCCGGAGAATGACATGTCTGCCAAGAACTAATTGGTCAAACATGCTGACACCCCCTTCCGGAGGAACGGGACCAGGAACAGGAACCAGACAGGAAACGAAAATCAGAATCAAAGGGGTACAGAGGTACACAAGCAGAACACATAAGACAACCGCAGCCAGCACGCAGCCCCTAGCAACCAGCCTACACGGTAAACGCAGCCAGTACGCCAAGAGGAATGCAGCCAGCCTACACGGCCACAAAAGTCATGGTGAACTGCAGTGTGCTAACACCTCCCCCTCCACTCTCCCTCCGGAGAATGACATGTCTGCCAAGAACTAATTGGTCAGACATGCTGACACCCCCTTCCGGAGGCTTGGGACCAGAAGCAGATGCCTGCGCCGATAACGGAAAACACGGCCGTAGGCAGAACTGCAAGCAAAAAAGGTTAAACTGGACGTCACCCCTGGCAACCAGCATACACGGAGAACACCGCAGCCAGTACACCAAGGCAACCAAATCCGATACCTAAGGCAGCATAAACAGGGAAATACAGAAAGCACACACATTACAGATAAGCAGAAAACAGAACAAAAAAAAAACTCTGTGAAAGTTCACTTGTTCATTCTGTCACGAGTTGGAGGTCCCCGGAGAGACCACCGCGTCGTCATGCAATAAACGGATGGAAATCAGGTACAGACACATAAGAGAGTTTATTGCACAAACAAAACAGGGAAGGCAGCACAGACAAAACTTGAGCTCTATGTACCGTCAGCACAGTGGGAGAAAACCCCCACTGCGCCACTGTCTAGTAATACTCCAGAGGGGCATGACTAAGCAACTCCTGGTGTTCACTAGAGCCCTAGATGGTAGGGTTAGACTTAGCCGCAGAGAGTTGCCAGGGTCCACTCTGGAGCGTGACCTAGACAGTGACAGCAGGAGCGAATGGACAACAGGTACCAGAAGGTACCAACGGCACATAGGCAAACATAACAGACAGGTAAATACAAAACAGAGCAAATAATAACACAAGCAGGAGTTCATGCAAGGGAGCAGGAGTGGCAATGAGCAGAGAAGGACTTGCTCCACCAGTATTAAACTGCATGGCCTTGTCATGCCACTCTGCTGCAAAAGCTTGCTGAACACAGACATCAGAATAAACACAAAGTAACTAAAACATAACTAGCAGAACAGAAAGACAGGGAAAAGGACGCAAAAGGACGTAAATGAACAAGTAGGGAAACTCACAGAGCACAGACAGACAGACAGACAGACAGACAGACAGACAGACAGACAGACACAGATCCCATGGGTCAGCAGCATGGGAGAGAATACAAACCAGGAACAGGACAGACAACACACACCAGGAGAGCTGACCCAGAACTGAGGAAACCTCAGCCTTATATACAGGTTCCATGGGTGCAGCAGAGAGACCACACCCATGGAGCAGACAGAGGATTAACTCCTAATAAGCACACAGGGGAGTTAACCCATAAAGAACCACAAATGACACACAGGAACAGAACTTCAGCGAAGAGCGCTGAATAAGCAAGAACGGAAGGTCACAGTCAAAGGTAACGACTGTGACATTAAGTTCTTTTATCAGGTGGAAGTGCGACCTGAGCGGCAGTACCCCACACAGCCTGTGCACAGGTGTGTGGCTGTCTCTGGAGGACGGCAGCCATATATCCCGGAAGCATCTAAGTAAATGAAAGGAGAAGGGTGCTGGTATTACTGCCATGACCTGATCTGACCAGCCAGTGTGGCCTCATAATGTTCTTCACCTTCCACTGCAGGAATACGACATGTGTGTCCCATTAGATGCTTGTGTGAAACAATGACATGAATCACTGCAAATCACAGGATCTGAGGCCACATGGGGAGAACAATGTGCGGACTGCGCTGCCAACAGCTGACATGATGACAGAACGCTGGCCGGCTCTAGAACATGGCCGGGGCCATCCTGACAGCTTTATGTACCGTGCTCATAATGAAGATGTCATGTAAATAGATAGAAAGTTCAGTTCTGACGAAGTACTGGATGTCCACCAATATAATATAATTATCATTAACCCTGTGCTTGCTCTATCTATCTATAGACTGACAAGTCCCATTTGCTCTATGAGTCTTAGGTATAAAAGGGTTTTTCGAGGTGCAAAAGAGCAAAATTTATTGGACATCAAAAAAGAATTCCTAAATGTTCATAGAAAACCTTTTATTGTGTACAGATAGTCCTGTGATGACATTCCTGGTGACTGGTGAGCCTACCATACACCACCCTACAAGTATCTGGTTAGAATTAATAATCAGTGATCTAGCTCTGGACAGGGTAGTGATATCATCTTCTTTTGATAGTCCACAGCATTGTACTCATCAGTAGAGATGTGTGATTCTATGAGACTATGGTAAGATGGTAATGTACAGCTCTCTAGTCTTAGGCTATAATATATTTTACAATATTACTGTATTTTTCAGACTTTTTAGTGAAAATAGAGGATGTGGGGGTGCATTTGGAGATCCAATGTTGGTGGGTCACTGAATCTGACTTACCAGCAAATCCCAAGAGAATTAGTGAAATCTACCACCATACATGCAATGGCCATGGCCACCTTAACTTATCACTGAAGCATGTGGTCCAAGAGCTTTGTCAAAACTTGGATTTGTCTTAGCATCCTATGAGTCTCAAGATGGACATACTGATAAGAGAAGCACCAAGAGACAATTTTGGTGGGACTAGCTTCTTATCCCATGTATATCTCCTCACCCAATAGAAAATAATGATGAAAAGTGGGATTGGGTATGTTCAATTTCTAGATGCCTAAATCTTTGCTTCTGCAGAGGATAAGTTGATGTTCAAGGGGTCTGTCAATTAATTCTTCCCATTGAACCATGCATGCAAGCCTGAGTATGGCCAGCATTACAGCAGGAGAACACAGCAGAACCTCTTCTCAGACATGGCTTTGCCTGTCCATCCATTCCTCCTTCTCGCATTTTCAGTTTGACCCATAACTCTTTGTTTTTCTGCTTAATCAAGGAGAAGAAAATAAACCATAAACCTCACCTACTAATAACAGATGTGCTGAAAACATAACGCGTCTAAGTGGAGACCTAAAAGCGTGGTGAAATGTCCCTCTTATATCCCCAGGACTTGGGAGTTGTAAAGTGGAGCTATTTGTGGAGCCATGTTGTATTAGATGATTGCTCTGTTCATCTAATGTACAGATCACTTACACAATAGAACTTGTGGCTATAAGGTAGAGCCAGCATGGAGCGCCATGATCCCATCCTACTAATCAACCTGGGGGGGGATATTTATGGATAGAGAATTGGAGAAATTGGAATATTCTTGAAGAATTCCTCCTGAGACTTTTTTCTTTTCTCCTGGTGGAAATTACACATACAAGGCATTATGAGTAAACACAAAGAGGGAGATTTATCACAAGTGGTGTAAAGTAGAACTGGCTTAGTTGCCCATAGCAACCAATCAGATTCCACCTTTCATTTTCCAAAGGAGCTCTGAAAAATTAAAGGTGGAATCTGATTGGTTGCTATGGACAACAAAGACAGCTTTCCTTTACACCGCTTTTGATAAATCTCCCCCTTAATATTAACCCAATTTTCAGTATGGCTCCCAGGTGGCATGACTGGTGGAGAAGTACACAGTGGTGGCCCCTTAGACCATAAGGGATGCCGTATTCCTCATGTGGGACAGTGGCTACCTTATAAAAGGAGATGACTTTTCCACTTTGGGAGGTATATTGTGCGTGTGCCCACTTAAGATGGTCATCCGAGATGTGCAGCGATTCTTTGCTACTCCTGAAATGATGTGCCATACATTGGGCACATGATCCCAGCCTGGGATTACAACTTGCAGAGCATGTGTGAATCTGAATCTCTTGCCAAAATGCTTGCAAGAGATTTAGACTCATGCAAGTGCTGCAGGTTCTAACACCATGCTGGGATCACGTGGCCCATGTACAGCATGTGTGCCAGAAGTAGCGGGTGCAGTGGATAGCGGCACATCTCGGATAACCCCTTTAATTGCTTCAATCCTCTTGTCAGGATAACACAACTACCGTCACACACAAACAGGGATAATGCTGTCCTAAAACCTCCCAGACCCACTATCCCTACCTACTTGTACGGTCACCCTAGCCAGTGACCCCACAACTGGGCGGCAGTCCCTATGCTGAAATACATGCGAGGACAACACACAAACAGGAAACAACAAACAGACAATCAGAGAGTGGTCGTACGGCAAAGGGTCAATGCCAGTTGGACGAAGACAAAAAACGAAAGAAGGAAATGAGAAGCTGGTCGCATCCTTGGAACAGACAGTAAGGGTGCTGGCAGCTGGTGCTACAGATGCACAGTTATTTACAGTGGTCCATGTGGCAACATCAACCACACAGCGACTGGCATGAGTAGGTAGTGGTGAAAGCCTGGCCTATACACAGACCTGCAGGGTCATGTCAAATACTGCTGATCCTTTTTTTTCTATACAGTATGAATGTTCTTCCCATCGAGTCCATATGTTCCTCCCATGAATCCTCTACCTAGAGTCTGAACGTTCTTCCTTCCGTCTTTCTCCCATACTCAAAAACTTCCCATATATTGACTGAATGCCAGGTTCAGTTCATATCTGCATCATGGTTTCCAATATAAATGGCCACCATGAGGCAATGCCGGATCCGTTGCAAGAAGGACACCAATGGCAATTGAAGGACCCCACTGACTTATAATGGGATCCATCGGGTTCCATGGTATTGTACTTTGTTTCGAGTGGAAATATAGCTCTGCATGCTTTGGTTTTCAACGATACTGGAATTTGAACGGTAAGGGACTGGGTGTGGTGGTGGACGGACACAGATGTGAGCAAAATGATTACAATTTTGCATAATATCTGTATAAACATTGGATGATAAATGAAACAACCAAAAACAGAAAAAAAAAAGATAATACAAGTCTGGTCAGATAATTAAGAAAAGATACAAATGTTCCTTAGGGAAAAACTGATGAAAGGACAAAAGTGTCTCGTAAATGAGGCAGCCAACATGTGAGCTACAGATGATTCCTGTTACTCGTCTGAGATCATTTAGTCACCAACTGAGATCCCTACAGAAAAGCAAAATGTACATGAAGGTCCTTTTGGGTGAAGATTAGGGATGAGCGAATCGACTTCAGATGAAACATCCGAAGTCGATTCCCATAAAACTTCGTTTCAATACTGTACGGAGCGAGCGCTCCGTACAGTATTAGAATGTATTGGCTCAGATGACCCGAAGTTATTACTTCCCGAAGTCTCGCGAGACTTCGCATAATAACTTCAGAAATAGATTTATACTGTAAAAAAACATTTCCCGAACTATGGTTCGGTTCCAAGTGGTACCTTGGAACCAAACCCGAGTTCGGGAAATGTTTTTTTACAGTCTAAATCAATTTTACTTCCCGAAGTGGTACCAATACATTCTAATACTGTATGGAGCGCTCGTTCCGTACAGTATTGAAACAAAGTTTTATGCGAATCGACTTCGGATATTTCATCCAAAGTCGATTTGCTCCTCCCTAGTGAAGAACTTCCAGAAGAGTTATATGGTTCCAAGTCTGTGCCTCCTCCGCCCTTGAGTTCCTATGACAGCACTTCCTGTTCTGTATTTATTGGTTCAGTTAGGGGTCCTCAGATACCAAGTCCAGGAGGACACCTTTCCATGTTCTTCCTTCTAACATCACACAGCGCAGGGTAGCATCAGACGGGTCACGTGGAAACTTCACAGACTGTTAGCAGATGCCTCGGTTAGTGGCAAGCCTTAAAGGGAACATGTCATCAACTTTGTGCTGACTGTACTGAGGGCAGTATAAAGTACTGACAGAAATGCTGATGTCACACATCAGCTAAAAGTAAGTGGTTGCCGAGAACCAGCATCATAATCATTGCAGCCCAGGCCTTGAAAAGGGACAAATCTACCTGAGAAGAGACATGGGTATTCATGAATTAATGCTCTTCCTGCCCACCTGCTGATGACTGACAGTCTTCTACATAGTTTTCTCCCTTTCTCTCTAGGAGAGAACTGCCAATCATCAGCAGATGGGCGGGAGAGCAGGAGATTAGGAATAACCAGGACTCTTCTCAAGTAGATGTGACTCTTTTCAAAGCCTGGGCCGCAATGATTATGATGCTGGTTCTCAGAAACCTCCTACTTTTAGCTGATGAGTGACACACCGCTGAGATCAGCATTTCTGTCACTACTTTATACTGCCCTCAGTACGGTCAGCATAAAGTTGATGACAGGTTCCCTTTAAAAAGCGTTGCTGGAAACAAAGCTTGTAATATTCAGAGCAGAGTTTACGTATGAACTTTTGTAACCAGTGTAAAAAGGTACAAGGAATCACCGTGGATGATAGGTACGTGTCACCGAGGTTCCTGTCCTCGGTGGAGTAAGAGCTGTTTATGTGTCAGCAGCAGTTGCTGTTTGACACCTTGATACTTAGTATGGCTGTAATAGCTGATCCGGGATGGCTCTTCCTGGGAGTAGTCAAAGTGCTGGGTGGATGACTACTCCCCATGTTCCAGGCCAGGTTTTGCCAGGCATAAAAACCAGCCAGCACTGCCAGGTGGAGAGGATTACCTCCATCTGACAGTGGAGCTCAGGAGGTCTGTATACTGTGATCTGAGGGTTGTGTTGGGATCCGCGGCTTGAGCTGGGCTGGAGGGCTCAGACCCCTGTGAGGGCGAACAGGCCGCCTAACGCCTGCCTGTGGACTTGACAAGGTAGAACTTCCAACAGGGTGTGAAGTAACACCCAGGAGAAAAGGTGACTGTTTTGTATATGAACTTTTCATGTGTGTGAACGATCACCAAGCAAATTGAGTTTTTGTTTTGCTTTCACGTGTGAATAAACACTGATGTTTTGAACCAAGAACTTGTACTTTGCCTCTGTGCTGCACCTGCTAATCCTAACTACCAGAGCGAATCCCCACATTTGGTGGAGGATGCATGCAAGCACAGTGAGGCTGGCGTGAATGCCCATATATTTTTTGGTTTGCATTTTTGGGCATGGTTATATGTTGTACATCAAACCAGCGGTATTACAACCCGTACCCCACGACAAAATGGAGGCTGTTGTGAAGGCTGTCGTGAAAGCTAATCTATAGCAGCGAGACACCAACCTGCACCAACGGGAGACTAATGAGCAGCAGCAAGAGACCAACCAGTTGCTGCTACAAAACGTGATGGCTTTGTAGACAGCAAGAGCAACCTCAAGCGTCCACGATGCCCGGAAAGCAGTCCGTGCAGCGATCCCTAAGATGACACCCGCAGACGACATCGAAACCTACCTGGCGATGTACGAGAAAGTGACCACCAAGGAAATGCTGCCCCAATACCAGTGGCCTGAGGTCATCGCTCCTTTCCTGGCATCAGAGTCCCAGCGCGTATATTTTGACTTGCCGAACGATCAAGCGGCCAACTACCCGAAGGGAAAGGGTGAGATTTTGGCAAGACTGGGGGTTAATGTGTTGGTCCGGGCCCAGCGGGTACATCAGTGGGGGTTTAAGCCGGCTGAGCCCATGAGACCCCAGTATTATGACTTACTCCACCTTTTTCAAAAGTGGCTACAGCCTGATGTACTGAGTCCCAAGGCTATGCTGAATAGACTATTGGCTGACATATTCTGGAGGACGCTGCCACCCCCTTTCCAGCTCTGGATCGGCCAGGTGTCTCCTGGAAATGGTGGACCTGGTGGAACGCTGTGGCGAAAATAACCTCGCCACTGGGTTTTGGAGGGGCCTGTTTGCCAGCCTCTTGCCTCAGGATTATGGCCCATACTAACTTTGAAGGAGAAGACAGACCGGCCGCACAGCTTAAATCTGTGGAACTGTTTTGGGCAGGAAAGCCATGCTTGCGGTCGGCCAAATGTGACTTCCATGGAATTCGGGAATCCCTGCTCGGATCTGGGTGATTTTTGGATATGTTGTTCACCCAGATCAGAGCTATCCATGGATGTATACATTATGGATAAATGTGGGGTTTTGAGGTGTGTGACAGAACCATCTGTATTTGGAATTGTATTGTATGTTATGTGAGGGTACCCAGATAGCTATGCCAGGGAGCCTGTTCGTGAAATTAAAGACTTTGGCTCCATGTCGATTTTATTGTATTCGTGTAGTCTGAATGCCATTCACCTAATAATATGCACTCAGACTTGAGCTATCTGGGGATATGTTAAATGTCTGTGTTTACTGTAAGGGTTATGGTGATTTCTGTCCTGTTGTCCCCACATGTGTATTGTCGATTTCCCTTTGTCCTGAGAGATAATTGAATTGCTCCTCGGGTGTCTCCAGGGCAGAGAGGAGGAAACCATGGTGCATTGTGGGGATGTATTGTGTCTGTGTATCCTGAATTGCTGCATATCTGTCCTGTGTCACAGTCTTCCATCTGGTCCCCTAGGGGAGTGTCCACCAGATGGGGACCTGCATAAATACGGGCGGGTAGCCCTCAATAAAGAGTTCCTGTTTTACACTCAACATAGAGCCTCGTCTCATGTGTGTGGGGATTGCTATACATGTATACTCCCCTGGCTATTACTCCTAGATCTTGTAAGAGCTGTTCCTGGTTCCTGTGGTGGTATCGGTGTAGAGTGGAGTGCTTGGAGTCCTCGGGAGGCACTGGGAGCATTTATCAACGGAGGTACTCGGTAGGGGTGTCAGGAGATCCGTTACATTGGTGGCAGCAGTAGGATCGTTCCCACAGCCAGAAGGACAGCTACAGGAGACACCATTCCATGGATTTTACAATTTGAGGGCAACGCATGTCCTAGTACAGCGACCCTGACAGCACCAGAATGGAAACAGCAGTGGAGTACGATGAGGGTGTCATGGATGACCGAGATGCAGTCCGCAAAGGCATCTGGTACCAGGCACTGGGTATTGTGGAGTATATGCGGGACGAGAAACTCCCCACGGAAGACCAGCGGTTGCAGAAGCGAGTAGCCCTGCGGATGCCCTTCCTGGGAGAGCAGCCCCAGGAGGAATGGGTAAAGAAACTGGAACACCTAGCATGGCAGGAGCTGTGGCTGGAAGATGCCTACCAGGCGCTCTGGTGGTATGGGGCACAGTACCTACCCAGGACAGCTGAACATGACAAGCCAGATGGAGAGGAGTTTGATGGTCCTGGCTTGTTATGGGAGACTTTTTCAGAGCTGGAGTTTGGGAGCCTCACACAAGCCTGGTTCAGGGACCTCTTTGAGTGGCGGGATAGCAGGTATGACTGGGACGACACTCATGAGATTGAGCAGGACCTGGTCCACCTGGTGACCCGGGAGATGGAGCTGGAACAGGGCTACCAGCAGCTGTTCCACTCCAGTGAGAAGGCTCAGCAGGAGAGCAGAGTGACAGACCCAGAGCCAGACCTCTTCAGCTGGGAAGATATTGTGGAGTTTTTCTGGGAAGAACCCCAGGGTGCGGGTGGAGATGGGACCGAGGTCTCTCCACCGGTCCCGCAGGGAATTGGGAGCCCAGTCTCCATTCCCCAGCGGCAGGCTGAGTTACAGGGGGCAGAGACAGTCGGTCCTGTCCCCCAGCGGCAGAGTGTCCAGCAGGGAATAGAGAGCCCTGTCTCCTTTCCCCAGCAGCAGGACACTGTATTGGGAGCGGAGATGGTCGATCGCCCTCCCCAGCGGCTGGAAGTATGTATGGGAGAGGAGCTCGTTACCCCCTCTCCCCAGCGGCAGCTTAACGCACCAGGGGGAGACAGTAAGCCCCACAACAGTGCAGATGGGACCGTGGTCTCTGCACTTACAGCACAGGGGGTAGGGACAGTCGGTCCTGTCCCCCAGCAACAGGGCTGTTTAGCCAAAGGGGAGACAGTCGGTCTCCCCCTCCAGCAGCAGAGCTGGGTATCCAAAGGGGAGACAGTCGGTCTCCCCCTCCAACAACCAGGCTCCAACCAGGCTTCTTCCGTGGTAGCGCTGGCACCGGGGCAGAGTACCGCTGATCCCTGCCCACAAAGCAACCTCCACTCCAAGCCAGGGAGCAACACAGAGACTGGGAGTACCAGCTACCAACATAACCTTGGTGGACTCACTGGACAGAGACAGGCTACCAAATTCAACAGGTCCAGTATTTGGTTGTGGGTGGGCTGCCAGACTAACTCAGGTACCGACCGGCATGAGGTCAGGTATCTGGTTAGTCTTCCCTGGGAGGGGGAGATGTGTGGCGAAAATAAGCTTGCCACTGGGTTTTGGAGGGGCCTGTTTGCCAGCCTCTTGCCTCAGGATTATGGCCCATACTAACTTTGAAGGAGAAGACAGACCGGCCGCACAGCTTAAATCTGTGGAACTGTTTTGGGCAGGAAAGCCATGCTTGTGGTCGGCCAAATGTGACTTCCATGGAATTCGGGAATCCCTGCTCGGATCTGGGGGATTTTTGGATATGTTGTTCACCCAGATCAGAGCTATCCATGGATGTATACATTATGGGTAAATGTGGGGTTTTGAGGTGTGTGACAGAACCATCTGTCTTTGGAATTGTATTGTATGTTATGTGAGGGTACCCAGATAGCTATGCCAGGGAGCCTGTTCGTGAAATTAAAGACTTTGGCTCCATGTCGATTTTATTGTATTCGTGTAGTCTGAGTGCCATTCACCTAATAATATGCACTCAGACTTGAGCTATCTGGGGATATGTTAAATGTCTGTGTTTACTGTAAGGGTTGTGACATTGTATGTTTAAATGGTGATTTCTGTCCTGTTGTCTCCACATGTGTATTGGCGATTTCCCTTTGTCCTGAGAGATAATTGAATTGCTCCTCGGGTGTCTCCAGGGCAGAGAGGAGGAAACCATGATGCATTGTGGGGATGTATTGTGTCTGTGTATCCTGAATTGCTGCATATCTGTCCTGTGTCACAGTCTTCCATCTGGTCCCCTAGGGGAGTGTCCACCAGATGGGGACCTGCATAAATACGGGCGGGTAGCCCTCAATAAAGAGTTCCTGTTTTACACAACATAGAGCCTCGTCTCATGTGTGTGGGGATTGCTATACGTGTATACTCCCCTGGATATTACTCCTAGCTCTTGTAAGAGCTGTTCCTGTTCCATGGTTCCTGTGGTGGTATCGGTGTCGAGTGGAGTGCTTGGAGTCCTCGGGAGGCACTGGGAGCATTTATCAACGGAGGTACCCGGTCGGGGTGTCAGGAAATCCGTTACAAACGCTATGAGGCCACTAAGAATCTTAAGGGGCGTTCTTTCGGGAGGAGGGCAGATAAACCCCAGAACTCCCCACCCCAGGCCCAACGGTATGAGTCGGTGAAACCCTCCTGGGAGGTTCCCCCTATGGGCCGGACCCAGGTAATTTGCTGGCGGTGTCAGGAACCTGGCCATATAAGGGCTGAGTGTCCCCATCGGGTTGAGCTCATGACACTAATTGTGGTTACCGTCAGTCACTGTATGCTATGAAACTGTGTGCCACAGGTACCCCGGAGGCTCCACTTGTGCCAGGTGGAAGTGGGAGACACTCAAACTGAGGCGCTGCTCGAAGAGAGCTTGGTGACCCTAGCAAGGGTGACCCTAGTGCGGTCCGCTGAGTATACTGGCTGGAAAGTTGGGGTGATGTGCATTCACGGAGACTTAAAAGACTACCCCACAGTGCTGGTGACTCTAACCACGGTAGTCGGCAGGTGGACCCACGAAGTGGCAGTCGCCGCAAACTTGCACTACGAACTCATAATAAGGAGAGACTTTCCGGGTTTCCCTATGGCTGGTTGTGAGAGTGACTGGTACCCCTGAGTCAGGGGTAAGCCCAGGAGATTGGCCTTGTTCAGGAGGATGGCCAGAACCCTGGAAACCTGAGGCCAAAGGGCCAGCAGTAGGGGTGACCACCACCTCGGTGGAACAGGGGGAGACAACCCTGCATAAGGTAATGGTGGGAGACGTGATGGAATTGCCACCGGGACCTGAGTTGGCAGACCTCATCGTCTCCGGGGAGAATTTTGGTACAGCCCAAAGCCGAGACCCAACCCTATCCCGGGCTTGGGAGAATGTTTTAATAGTTGATGGGGTACCCCAACAACCTGGGGGCCGAGTCGATGTTTCCCCATTTTGTGGTCAACCAGAATATGCTATATCTGGTAAACCAGCTGCGGGGTGAACCCAATGAACAGTTGGTGGTGCCCCGGGCTTATCGAAAACTCGTCTTAGAGTAAGCCAACCAAAATGTTCTCGGGGGTCATCTGGGACTACAACAGTTTTACTGGCCCAGTGTGTTTATAGAGGTGGATGACTTTTGTAAGTCTTGCCCAACCCGCCAAACAACTTGCCCCCAGCACCTGTTCCGCAGTCCCTTAGTGCCTCTCCTGATTATCGAGACTCCATTTGAAAGATTAGCTATGGATCTCGTAGGCCCAGTACCGAAGTCCGCTAGAGGGCACCAGCATATCTTGGTGCCACTGCGACATACATTGGCCAAAATCATAGCAAAGGAGTTAATGGAGATGTTCTCCAGAGTGGGGCTACCTAAATAGGTTCTGACTAACCAGGGGACCCCTTTTATGTCCAAGGTCATGTGGGAACTCTGTAAGTTGCTGAACATCAAGCAGATACAGATGTCCGTCTATCACCCGCAAACTGACGGCCTAGTAGAAAGGTTTAATAAAACATTAAAAACCATGTTAAAACGAGTAGTGTCTAAGGATGGGAAGGACTGGGACCTCCTTCTGCCCTATCTTATGTTTGCAGTGCGAGAAGTGCCCCAGGCCTCTACTAGGTTCTCGCCCTTCGAACTTCTATATGGCAGACATCAAGAGAAATCAAGGAGGCAGTTAGATTCCTCCATGCTCAACCAATCTCCTTGATTTCCTGACATCAGTCACCTGAGAAACCGTGACACTCAGGTTTAGATCTTTAACCCGGGAGATCGGGTTTTGGTTCTGGTACCGACAGTGGACAGTAAGTTACTGGCTAGGTGGCAGGGACCCTACGAGGTACTCAAAAAGGTTGGAGAAGTAAATTACAAGGTACACCAGCCAGGGCGGCGGAAGCTGGAGCAGGTGTACCATGTGAATTTGCTCAAACCTTGGAAAGATAGAGAGACCAGTACTGATGATCACCCCGCGGCCGAGTTTTCTAGGAGGAGAGGTTCCGGCCCCTCAGTCTGATGTAAGGGAAGCAGTTGCCACAGTGAAGATTGCTGACAGCCTCTCCTCTAAACAGACTCAGGAGGCCAGGGAGTTCATCAGCAGGAACACGGACATGTTCTCAGACCTCCCTGGACGCACTTCCATAATCCAGCATGACATTGTCACTGAGCCCCAGGCCAAAATCCGGTTGAAACCATACCGGGTACCTGCGGCTCGGCGACCAGCCATCTCGGAGGAACTGCAGCTAATGTTGCAACTAGACGTCATTGAGGAGTCCAAAAGTGAGTGGGCCAGTCCGATAGTCTTAATACCAAAGCCGGATGGGTCCTTATGATTCTGTAATGATTTCCGGAAACTAAACTAAAACTTCAAGTTCGATGCGTATCCCATGCCCCGGGTAGACGAGCTGATTGAGAGGTTAGGACAAGCTCGGTATTTTTCTGTTTTGGACCTCACCAAAGGGTACTGGCAGGTACCCCTAACTGAAGCTGCCAAAGAGAAAACAGCCTTCATCACACCGGAGGGGCTGTACCAGTATAAGGTGTTACACTTTGGTCTGCATGGCGCCCCCGCCACTTTCCAAAGGCTAATGGAAATTGTGCTGCGACCACATCGTGGGTACGCTTCAGCTTACCTGGACGATATTGTCATCCACAGTACCGACTGGGAAAGTCACCTGCCCAAAGTGCAGGCTGTAGTGACCTCCCTTCGAAAAGTTGGACTAACCGCTAACCCCAAAAAATGCGCGATAGGGTTAGAGGAGACAAAATACCTGGGCTATGTCATTGGGCATGGAGTGTTCAAACCCCAAGTAAACAAAATAGAGGCGATAAGAAATTGACCCCGACTTATCACCACTAAACAAGTAAAGTCATTCCTAGGAATGATAGGCTATTACATGAGATTTATTCCCCACCTTGCTACTGTAGCCACGCCATTGACAGGGTTATTGAAGGGACACAAGTCAGTGATGGTTCACTGGAATGATTGGGTGGAAGAGGCTTTCTCCGCTTTGAAGTCGGCCCTGTGTGGGTCCCCGGTTTTTGTGACGCCTGACTTCAAGCGAGAATTCATAGTACAGACCGATGCCTCCGAAGCAGGCCTCGGTGCTGTACTGTCTCAGGAAGTCAACAGGTAGGAACATCCCGTTGTCTTCCTAAGCCGCAAGCTCACCCAAGCCGAAACCAGGTACAGTATATTGGAGCGAGAGTGCCTGGCTATCAAGTGGGCACTCAAGTCTCTCCGCTATTATTTGTTGGGTAGAACCTTTCGCCTGGTGACTGACCACTCCCCTCTCAAGTGGATGAGCCAGGCCAAAGAGAGAAATGCCCGACAAATGGTTCCTGTCCTTTACAAAATGTTAAGCTCTCCGTAGAACACAGGGCAGGCTGGTTGCAGGAAAACGCGGATGCCCTGTCCTGAGTATACTGTTAGGCATGTGTTGACCCCTGTCAGGGTTTAACAAAGGGGGTAGGGTATGTATGAAGGTACAAGGAATCATCGTGGATGATAGGTACGTGTCACAAGGTTCCTGGCCTCGGTGGAGTAAGAGCTGTTTTTTATGTGTCAGCAGCAGTTGCTGTTTAACACCTTTATACTTAGTATGGCTATAATAGATTATCTGGGACGGCTCTTACTGGGAGTAGTCAAAGTGCTGGGTGGGTGACTACTCCCCATGTTCCAGGCTGGGTTTTGCCAGGCATAAAAACCAGCCAGCACTGCCAGGTGGAGAGGATTACCTCCGTCTGACAGTGGAGCTCAGGATGTCTGTGTGCTGTGATCTGAGGGCTGTGTTAAGATCTGCAGCTTGTGCCAGGCTGGAGGGCTCAGACCCTTGTGAGGGCGAACAGGCCGCCTAACGCCTGCCTGTGGACTTGACAAGGCAGAACTTCCAACAGGGTGTGAAGTAACACCCAGGAGAAAAGGTGACTGTTTTGTATATGAACTTTTTATGTGTGTGAATGATCACCAAGCAACTTGCGTTTTTGTCTTACTTTCACGTGTGAATAAACACTGATGTTTTGAACCAAGAACTTGTACTTTGCCTCTGTGCTGCACCCGCTAATCCTAACTACCAGAGCGAATCCACACATTTGGTGGAGGATGCGGGTAAGTGCAGTGAGGCTGGCGTGAATGCCCATATATTTTTTGGTTTGCATTTTTGGGCACGGTTGTATGTCGTACATAAAAACAGCGGTATTGCAACCCGTACCCGACGACAAAATAGAGGCTGTTGTGAAGGCCCTCATGAAAGCTAATCTATAGCAGAGAGAGACCAACCTGCACCAACGGGAGGCTAATAAGCAGCAGCAAGAGACCAACCAGATGCTGCTACAACACGTGATGGCTTTGCAGACAGCAGGAGCAACCCCCAAGCGTCCATGATGCCCGGAAAGCAGTCCGTGCAGTGATCCCTAAGATGACACCCGCAGACGACATCGAAACCTACCTGGCGATGTACGAGAAAGTTGCCACCAGGGAAATGCTGCCCCAAGACCAGTAGTCTGAGGTTATCGCTCCTTTCCTGGCATCAGAGTCCCAGCGTGTATATTTCGACTTGCCAGACGATCAAGCGGCCGACTACCCGAAGGTAAAGGGTGAGATTTTGGCAAGACTGGGGGTTAATATGTTGGTCCGGGCCCAGCGGGTACATCAGTGGGGGTTTAAGCCGGCTGAGCCCAGGAGACCCCAGTATTATGACTTACTCCACCTTTTGCAAAAGTGGCTACAGCCTGATGTGCTGACTTGCGTTTTTGTTTTGCTTTCACCAAGAACTTGTACCAGCCATTAAGCAATTTGTAGAATGGAAACAAGAACCACGAAGATCAAACACCCACAACATCTCATCTGTAACTCTACACTCCATCACGGTGCTGGGGATAACATGACACTATTGAGAACATGCCTGAACATGAGGGAAATGTGAAGCAGATGCCCTACCAAAACCTACAAGAAGATTGGTCTACTGTCAGAAAGGTGAATCCTGTGTCCCTGGATATTGAGAGACACACAATCTGTGGAATGGAGTCCAGTGAGTCCTCGGAAAGGATGTTGGACCCCAAAATAAAGTTGGCCGTTTCAGAGGAAGTTCTAGCACCTTGGTAACGAGCAGAGAGTGCAGTCAAAAAACATAATCAGGGTCACTAGAACCAGATGATAGTCTTGTGAAGTTCTCAGACAGAGGTTTAAGGTTGATATATCAGCCAAGTCAAATGCAACACGGCCGGTGGTACTGTCCTCAGGGGACCAGTCCTAGAAGGTTTCTACTGAACCACCCTTCTAAAATGTGGACCTATCTTAGACTGCCACTTAGAAAACATCATATTTGCTGACAATAAACTTATATTTTGTTGCAAGAAGTTTTACTTGGGTTCTTCTTTTCCCTCTGCTGCACTTGATTGCCGTTGCATTGTTTAATACGCGTGAGGACCTTTGGTCACATGCTCATTCAGTGCAGGTCCTCAGAATGTCTGTGATGGCTCTATCAGGCATAATTTCTGGGGTGCTTTGTGGAGTGTTGTGACATAAGAATACCACGCTCGCACATTCAGTAGGTACAAGTGCCCTTGGCATCAAGTTTAATAGAGCATATGCCTGTGGTGAATCCTCCAGGTCAGGGCGAAGATGTGATGCAGCAGTGTGGAAACGCTTATGGGGGTGGACTGGACTGATGAAGCAGCAGTCCCTGTCAGGAATTGCCACGACAGCAGGACAAAAGATGGCTATAGACAGTGGAATGTGAATGGGGTCTGAACATCTTAGGTCACGGTAGTGTAAGAAACACCTCCTGACCTGAGAGACAGACTGATGGAGGCAATAGTGTGAACTGTAAATAAGAATTGTGCCCACTGTGGAACAAGCATGTGTATTGTGTCCTCTAAGAGAGACTTGTAACCACCGTGAATGAAGTGCCTCCTCAGAGTAAAGGTGAGTTGAGTTGCAAGATCATTGTTGTGCTTGTGTCTTATTTTCACCCCTCTTGCGGGGCAGTCACCATGAAGCCCCTCGTCTACCATACCCCGGTAAGTTTCTCAGAGAAAGTGAGTTGACCCATCAGGACAGGACAACCCCTTTTTGTTAGGCAGCCCCAATGATGATGTCTGATCTCCTGGGTCTGGATGGTGAAACTCACTGGGGCATAGACAAGGGATGTCTTCATCGGACAATTCCTTAAGACAACCTTAACAGAGGGTGCAAGAGTACTGGCACACATGGTCACTTCTGGCGTGACTTTAAAAGATTTGATGATAAGAACTCATTGCTGGAACTACCCTTTAAGGGTTTAGAGAACAAAAAAGGGTACAAAAAGTGTTGCTCAGGAGGACTAGGCGAGTCACTGCGTAACATGGCAAACAGTGTAATACTTCATATCTCCTGTGGTGGTGCTGCCGGAAATCGCTGTAGATCCCAGCAGCAGGACACCTTGTTATGAACTTCTTGACAAGGAACCCTTCTTCCGAAGCAGAAAACCCCTTTAAGGTTCTGTGACCGACAGATCGGTGAAGTACATGGATCTATGTGTATTTAATACGGATGTAAAAAATGTCTTACTTAATGGCTTATTTTTCCCACAAAGGTACTATAAATGTCAAATGGTGACTTCGAGGTATGCAAATATTTAACATTCTGAATACTTCTACACTGTAAAAAAATGTTCAAAACATATTTTTTCTCCTTTAGTCATTAATGTGACTACTGGGACTGATCGAAGAACATATTTAAAAAATTAAAAATAATCAAGAAATAGATGTTTAAATTCCACATGGCCCAACACTGCCCTCCAGTGGTCAGAAGAAAGATTTCAGCTGCATGGAGAACAATGAATGTATAAGACATTAGGGGTCGTTAAACAGATTGTTACTTGGGAAGGTGAAGCAATGAAATGTGTCCAGTTTATAGGAGTGTTTCTGTTACAAAAATATGGAATTTGATTGATGCCATCATCTCTGATTAGTGGATTCCCACTACAGGGAATGTGCCTTGGGATTCCTAGTGATTACAAGAATAAAAGTGTTACATGCTTTTTCAAATGCTATTGCCCTTCATTTCCTTACTCGGATATCTTCAAATTATTCATATTTTGCACTGATCCTGAGTTACATCCTGTATTATACTCCAGAGCTGCACTCACTATTCTGCTGGTGCAGTCACTGTGTACATAAATTACTTATCCTGTACTGATCCTGAGTTACATCCTGTATTATACTCCAGAGCTGCACTCACTATTCTGCTGGAGTCACTGTGTAAATACATTACATTACTTATCCTGTACTGATCCTGCGTTACATCCTGTATTATACTCCAGAGCTGCACTCACTATTCTGCTGGTGGAGTGAGTGTGTAAATACATTACATTACTTATCCTGTACTGATCCTGAGTTACATCCTGCATTATACCCCAGAGCTGCACTCACTATTCTGCTGGTGCAGTCACTGTGTACATACATTACATTACTTATCCTGTACTGATCCTGAGTTACATCCTGTATTATACTCCAGAGCTGCACTCACTATTCTGCTGGTGCAGTCACTGTGTACATACATTACTTATCCTGTACTGATCCTGAGTTACATCCTGCATTATACCCCAGAGCTGCACTCACTATTCTGCTGGTGCAGTCACTGTGTACATACATTACATTACTTATCCTGTACTGATCCTGAGTTACATCCTGTATTATACTCCAGAGCTGCACTCACTATTCTGCTGGTGCAGTCACTGTGTACATACATTACATTACTTCTCCTGTACTGATCCTGAGTTACATCCTGTATTATACTCCAGAGCTGCACTCACTATTCTGCTGGTGGAGTCACTGTGTACATACATTACATTACTTATCCTGTACTGATCCTGAGTTACATCCTGTATTATACTCCAGAGCTGCACTCACTATTCTGCTGGTGCAGTCACTGTCTACATACATTACTTATCCTGTACTGATCCTGAGTTACATCCTGTATTATACTCCAGAGCTGCACTCACTATTCTGCTGGTGGAGTCACTATGTGCATAGATTTCTTATCCTGTACTGATCCTGAGTTACATCCTGTATTATACTCCAGAGCTGTACTCACTATTCTGCTGGTGGAGTCACTGTGTACATACATTAGTTGGAGAGGGCATGGCTTTGCGCCGCCTGCCGCATTTACTATAACATTCACCAGAAAATGGCGGAAGTTATAGCTGAAGTCTACGCCAGCCTGTAGCTGGCACAGTCTTTAGTTTCTGGCGCAGGGCAGGGCAGAGATGCGCCTAATTTGTTAAGAAGCTTCCGGTGCAGGGAGCGTCAGTATTGATATATCTCCTCCTGTGACTCCACCAGCAGAATAGTGAGTGCAGCTCTGGAGAACAATATAGTCTTTAACTCAGGATCAAAACAAGTGATGTATTTAGAAAGTGACCCCTATGTTTTTGTGTATTATATCTGTAGAAAATGGAAAGGTCGCTATAACATAACGTTTTTAACCCCTTCCTGACTTCTGCCATATAGGTCACAGGGGAGAATATAGATCGTCTGGAGCAGCCAGGCATTATGATGGGTCACGTAGATAAGGAAGACTTAAGAATGGTGCAGCAGAGAACTTGTCTTTCTCTGAGCGTGCTGGGATTATCAGCAGAGACAGCATGTGGCCCCCTCCCCATATTATTAATGGTCCTGGCTGCATCGGTGCGCACTTATATCACAGCCCTCATGATATATGAGCTGCTTATTCATCCTTCACATACAGGGACAGATGGGAGTCAACTGGGCCCCAGTTATTAATGACACCCTGCACACAGAGCGAGTATTTCTGTATACAGATGGCGGGGCCCGCGATTTAGCAATATTAATCACAGAGGTCACATCTGCAAATCACAAAGTGGGCCCCATGATAACAGGGTCCTTAAGAAAATAATTTACTATAATCCTGCCAGCTGGACACCAGGGACCTGGCCCCCGTCTGCAACCACCTCCTGGTAGGGGATTAGCATTAAGGAATAATCTCCAAATATCCCAAATTACTGGACCAAAAAATATAATGTGATCCCACTTTGGGACTCCAGGGAATATAATTCACTACACAGTTCTATCCACAGGACACCAGGGACCTCATTTCCTACTGCAGCCATTCCCTGCTGGGGAATATAATCAAGATCTATCCCCACAGAGACCATGGACTATGACATGTCACTATAAACTAATCCCACCCTGGCACACCAGGGTTCTTATAGGGAGAGCGCATATACCCTAATCTACTCAGCCTATGTCTGGTTACCTCAGGGTACTGTTGGTGGGCACCTGAACAATGGGTTTCCTAGGCTGCTATTATCCTGAGCAGGTGTGCTGTTTTTGCTGTTTTTGTTGTCTGCCTGTGTACTGACTCTCGGCTTGTTTCCTGGATTTTGACCGTCTGCTGTCTGCCCTGACCTCGGACTGAGTACGCAGAGCAGGTACTCTGCCTGCCTAGACTATTATTTTGAGTGACCCCGCAGTGTTTAGCGCCAGTTTTCCTAACTCCTGTGCGTCAACTGTCAACCACACAGAGACTACTCCAGGAGGCATCGAAGATCAATCCCTGTGTAGGGGTTAGACGGCAAATACCAGGGGACTGCCAAGATAGTGCCCTTAGGAGTAGCCCAAAATCAAATCTGTTGGTTGACATAGTGGCTCCATACCCAATGCCGTAACACAGAGAACATGGATTCTAACATGCAATTACTGCCATACCTACTGGATCAGAAAATACAACCTACTCCAATCCTAGGACACCAGGGAATATAATTTATTATAACTCTACCCACTGGACACCAAAGAAGATTCTCCACAGAGACCATGGATTATAAAATGTCCATACTTACTGGACATGGAACCAGGGCAGGAGTGTTGCTAGGGTCTCAAAAGATCCGGGGCCCAAGCCCCAATGAATATGGCCCAGTTCTCTAAGTCATCGTCCCCCACACACCGCATTTTGCTGTACTTTCTATACAGCAGCCCGTACCTCTCACATCCAGCGCCTCGGGGTGTCGTCTCCTCCGATGTAGATCTTCTCTGTCATCATCTTCTCCAGATGGTCCGTACAACTTCTCTCAGCCACCTCGACTCTGCAGAGTGTGATACACAGACATCTTAGCTTCTTCACATTTCTATCATCATCCCCAACAACCTGGGGTCCCAACATTGTCATCCTGCTGCTCGCTGTGCTCCCCAATACCCCCAAATACTATCCTGAAGAAAAATTAGTGCCCCCATAGTAATACTGCCCCCTACAGTACCCCCAACCGTGATAATGCTCCCCAAGAGTGCCCCCATTAGTAGAATTAATAATGCCCCCTATTGTTCCCCCATTGGTAATAATGCTCTCTACAGACCCCTCAGTAGTAATAAGGCCCCCATAGTGCTCTTAGTAGAAATAATGCGGATCTATAAGTCCCCCCTATAGAGCCCCCAGTAGTAATAAGAACGCCTAATGTCCCCTGGATTTGCAGTGCCACCTGTAGTTATATTCCCGCCTCCAGCATACAGTCCCATGTAAATAACATCACACCATCTCTCCTGCCCCCTCCAAAATACAGTCCTATGTAAATAACATCACTCCCCTCCCTTCACCCCCTCCAACATAGAGTCCCATGTAAATAACACTATTTCCCTCCCTCCACCATACACTCCCATGTAAATAACATCACACCATCTCTCCAGCCCCCTCCAAAATACAGTCCCATGTAAATAACATCACCTCGTCCCCAGCCGCCTTCAACATACAGTCCCAAGTAAATAATATCACCCCCTCCCCAGACGCACCCAACATGCATTCCCATGTAAACATTACCTCCTCAACATACAGTCCAATGTAAACAACATCTTTCCCCCCCCACCAGGGAAATTCGGAACACCCGAATACTTTGGTGCTCGATCATCACTAGTTGTTTATCCAGTGAAGATTTTGAGCGTTGTGCATGAGGTCAGCTCGCTATACTCTGATCCGGCTACATAATGGACACACTCCCTAAAGTGACTTCATGAGTAATGCCATCTAGCCCCACCGCTCCTTTGTTGGAGTAATTTGTAGTATTATTTGATGGCTCGATCCCTGGTGGTCACAAGGTGGAATTTGTTGGAGGGTCATTTATGGTTTAGAAGTGGAGAACATTAATCCTGGTGGTTAACATAGAGTAAGTGACATTATCCCTGGTGTCCAAGGGTTGGAGGATAGGTTGGATCATTCTAATGGTTTCCTATTTCCTCCAGTCCAATCATTGCAGAAGGAGATTAGGTCCTTGGTGTCCAGAAAATTATATTCCCTGGTGCCTCGGTCCCTGATGTTTTGTCCCAGGCCCTGAATATCATGCATGTCTGCCATATACAACTGTATTGCCATCCTCAGGACCGCAATTCAATTGAAACTAATGAGGTGGAAGAGCTGAAGGATCTGTGGTGACATCACAGGTCATGTGACCAGTAAAAAACAGTCAGTGGTTGAGAAGGACCTGTGATGATGTCACCATCATGTGACCAGTGCAGGAGAGGACGGCAGTGAAGAGGGGAAGAAGCTGAGGTGATGTCTGCTACATCAGGAGAGGTAAGTGAAGGGAGATGCAGAGCAATGCTGGGAGTTGTGGTTATTTAACTGGGACTGTATGTTAGGGCTGATGGAAGGAATGTTATTTACATGGAACTGTGTGTTGGAGGGGGCTGGGGAGGGGGTCATGTTATTTAGATGGGACTGTATGTTGATAGTGGCTGTAGGAGGGAGAGATGTTATTTACATAGGACTGTATGTTGGAGGGGGCTGGGGCAGGGGAATTATATTCCCTGGTGTCCTAGGATTGGAGTAGGTTGTATTTTCTGATCCAGTAGGTATGGCAGTAATTGCATGTTAGAATCCATGTTCTCTGTGTTATGGCAGTGGGTATGGAGCCACTATGTCAACCAACAGATTTGATTTTGGGCTACTCCTAAGGGCACTATCTTGGCAGTCCCCTGGTATTTGCCGTCTAACCCCTACACAGGGATTGATCTTCGATGCCTCCTGGAGTAGTCTCTGTGTGGTTGACAGTTGATGCACAGGAGTTAGGGAAACTGGCGCTAAACAGCATTGTCTTTGGCCAATCAATATCAAAGCCTGAGACTGCACCAAAAGCATTAACTATTTGAATAATTTCGGGAAGTGAAACATTAGTATGGTTTAAAAAACCAAAACTAGAGAAATACGATCCTCTATTCCTAATATCCCAAACCCCTCAATCCGGAAATCCTGCCTTACTCTGGCAGCGAGGGGCTCAATATAAATATCGAATAGCAATGGGGAGAGTGGACAACCCTGACGGGTACCTCTACTCAAAGAAAAGCTCTCCGTTAAGCTCCCATTAATATTCAATCTTGCAATAGGGGATTTATACAGAAGCTTAATCAAATTTATAAATCTAGTACCAAATCCCATCCTTCCCAAAACCTTCCAACCTCCCACTCCACCCTGTCAAACAACTTAGAGGCATCTAAAGACAGAATGGAGACTGTATATTGGCAAACAAATTATGCAAATTTTAATGATTACCCTTGTTAGGAATAAATCCATTTTGATCCAGGTGTATAATTGATGCAATAACCTTGTAGCCAGAATTCTTGAGAGAAGCTTAATATCTGTATTCAGTAAAGAAATCGGCCTATATGTGTCACGGATGTAGTAGGGGAGAACACCAAAAGACAACAAGACGGAAGGGAAAAGACACTAGGCCTCACCGCTAGGGAAGGAAAAGGGTCACCACCTATAAAACCCTGCTCCTGGCCCTAACTCCTATCCGTATGGGCACCTCTCGATGGTAGAGATGCCCATACACAGGAACCTAGAAAACCTTGGTGGCCCTCGGATGCCCTAGACTTAATGACAGGGCAGAGACAACCCACTCCTTCCCTGGTGAAGGAACCAGCGTCTCACTGAGGCCTAGTAAACAACAGAGGGGGGGGGGGGGAATACAAAACACAAGCGGAACACTTAACTTCTAAGGATGATGGATGATCAGGACTTCAACTAGAACCACACTCCAGCTCTTCCAACACCAAATGAAGCTATCCAGAGCAAGGAGTGATGGGTGAAGTCAAACTAAATAGGGAGAGGTAAAGGTCACATGATCCACACCTGAACAGGAGGTGTGGACATACAAGCAACACAGATAAAGTGAAACCAAAAGAGGCTGTCAGATCACTAATGAGCAGATAATCTTTCAGACCTTCTCAAACCTGTCACCGGTGTGACAGTACCCCCCCTTGTACGGGTGACCTCCGGGCACCCAGGACCGACCTTATCAGGATGAGCTCTGTGGAATGCTCTCACCAGACAACTAGCATTAACATTAGTTGCTGGAACCCACATCCTCTCCTTTGGTCCGTACCCTCTCCAATGAACTAGATACTGGAGGGATCTCCGGAGAACTCGGGAGTAGACAATCCTGCTGATCTGAAATTCCAAATTGCCGTCCACCATGACAGGAGCGGGAGGCAAGGAGGACGACTCAACAGGTTCAACACATTTCTTTAACAACGATTTATGAAATACGTTATGGATTTTCAATGCCTGAGGAAGTTCAAGACGGAAGGCTACAGGGTTAACAATGGCAGTGATCTTATATGGACCAATAAATCTTGGTCCCAACTTCCAAGAAGGTACCTTAAGTTTAATGTTTCTTGTAGACAGCCACACAGAATCACCCACTCTCAGGTTCGGACCACTCATACGTCTCCTGTCAGCCGCACGCTTATACCTGTTGCCCATCTTTTCCAGGTTATTTTGGATTTTCCGCCAAATAGAAGACAAAGAAGAGGAAAATTGTTCCTCCTCAGGAATGCCGGAATTATGAGCACCAGAAAATGTACCAAACTGTGGATGGAACCCATATGCCCCATAAAACTGCGACTTATCAATGGATTCCTGTCTACGGTTATATATAGCAAACTCAGCTAACGACAAAAATGAAAACCACTCTTCCTGATTCTCTGAAACAAAGCATCTCAAGTAAGTCTCCAGATTCTGATTAGTGCGCTCCGTCTGTCCGTTCGACTAAGGATGAAAAGCCGAAGAGAAGGACAATTGTACACCCAGACGAGTACAGAACGCTTTCCAGAATCTGGAAACAAACTGAGTCCCTCTATTGGACACCACATCAGAGGGAATGCCATATAGTTTCACGATGTTGTCGACAAACACCTGTGCAAGAGTTTTAGCATTGGGTAGACTAGGTAATGCAATAAACTGTGCCATTTTACTAAAACAATCGACAACCACCAGAATCACGGTCTTTCCTGAAGAATTCGGTAAATCCGTGATAAAATCCATGGACAAATGGGTCCAAGGTCTGGACGGGATGGGCAATGGAAGCAGAGATCCAGAAGGCCGAGTATGTGTCACCTTAGCACGTGCACAGGTACCACAAGCTGACACATAGTCCTCAATACACTTACGCAACCCCGGCCACCAGAATCTGCGAGAGATGAGATCGATAGTCAATCTGCTCCCAGGGTGCCCAGCAAGCACCGTACAGTGATGTTCCTCGAACACCTTGTGACGTAATTCGGGGGGAACAAACAATTTCCCCTGAGGACAAGAATCTGGAGCATCCTCCTGTGCCTCCAACACCCTGGCCTGGAGATCAGGATAAAGAGCGGAAATAACTACCCCTTCAGATAAAATGGGACTAGGGTCATTAGACCCCCCCCCCTTTCCAGGAAAGCTACGTGACAAAGCATCCGCCTTGACGTTCTTAACCCCAGGGCGGTAAGTGACAATGAAGTTAAATCTGGTGAAAAACAATGACCATCTGGCCTGCCTTGGGTTCAGTCTTTCAGCCGACTCCAAGTAGGCCAGATTCTTGTGATCCGTAATTACCGTAATAGGATGAATTGCTCCTTCCAACCAATGCCGCCATTCCTCGAACGCCAACTTAATGGCCAGCAATTCCCTATTCCCCACATCATAATTCCTTTCAGCAGTCGAGAGTTTTTTAGAGAAAAATGCACATGCGCGCCATTTACTGGGTGAAGGACCCTGCGACAATATTGCTCCTACCCCAACCTCTGACGTGTCAACCTCAACAATAAATGGCTGAGACACGTCCGGTTGCACCAGAATAGGGGCCGAAGCAAAACATTCTTTCACAGCAGAAAAGGCCTGTAATGCCGCATCAGACCAGATAGAAATATCAGCACCCTTCCTAGTCATGTCTGTTAAAGGTTTAACCACCGATGAATAGTTCAAGATAAATTTACGGTAGTAGTTGGTAAACCCCAAAAACCGCATAAGCGCTTTCAGATTTTCGGGTCGATCCCAGTCCAACACGGCATGGACCTTCTCGGGATCCATACGAAAACCTGAGGATGAGAGCAGGTAACCCAGAAATTGCACTTCCTGTACAGCAAATACACACTTTTCCATCTTAGCATACAACTTATTCTCTCTTAGGATCTGTAACACCTGTTTCACATGATCCTGATGAGTCTCCATATTAGGCGAATAAATTAGTATGGCATCAAGGTATACAACGACAAACCTCCCCACCAGATGATGAAAGATGTCATTGACAAAGTGTTGAAAAACCGCAGGAGCATTAATTAACCCAAAGGGCATGACCAGGCTTTCAAAATGACCCTCAGGGGTATTAAATGCGGTCTTCCACTTATCCCCCTCCTTGATCCTTACCAGATTATATGCCCCCTCAGGTCCAATTTAGTGAACACCTTGGCACCAACAATCTGACTAAACAAATCCAGAATCAAAAGGAAGGGGGTAAGGATCACGGACGGTAATACGATTGAGCTCACAAAAGTCCAGACATGGTCTCAGGGTACCATCCTTTTTCTTTACAAAGAAAAATCCAGCAGCCACTGGGGACTTGGATAGTCTAATATGTCCCTTTGCCAAACTCTCGGTGATATATTCTCGCATAGCCTTTCTTTCGGGTTCTGAAAGATTATACAACCGAGATTTGGGCAATTTAGCTCCGGGAATAAGATTGACGGGACAGTCATACTCCAGGTGAGGAGGCAACTCCTGATTACCACTCTCAGAAAACACATCAGAAAATTCAGAAATGAACGAGGGTACAGCTTTAGTGGTAACCATAGAGAACGATGCATTAAGACAGTTGCCCATGCAAAAATCATTCCAATCGAGAATCTGCCTTGCTTGCCAATCGATTTGAAGGGTTATGTTTGCTTAACCATGGTAAGCCCAACACCAACGGAGCAGGCAGACCCTCCAACACATAACAGGAGATAGATTCCTGATGCAAATAACCCACTCTTAAATGAATGTCATTCACTACCTGCGACAGGCATTTTTGGGTGAGAGGTGCTGAGTCAATTGCAAAGACAGAAATACTATTCTCTAATGCATTAGTACTCAACCCGTGAATGCGTACAAACTGTCCATCAATCAAGTTAACTCCTGCCCCACTGTCGATAAATGCTTCGATTTTCACAGTTTGGGACTCTAGCGCCACCTCGGCTGACAGGAGAAAACGGGTACTACCAATAAAAGACAAAAGTAGGTTTTCTTGCTGCCCACCCACACTATCAATAGCAATTTGGGGATTTAACTTTTCTTTCCTTTTGTTTACACCTTGATGCTGCAAGTACGGACAAATATTCACAAAATGTCCCTTCTTGCCACAACAAAAGCAGACTCCTTTCACATGACCCAAGCTTTTGCCAGTAGTTCCAGGAGTAGCTCCTCCTAACTGCATAGGCTCATCACAAGGCACAACCACCCGTGTCTCTCCACCATAAGTGTCAAAGGAAGCAGTACCCTTATTGGACAGTACGTTCTGAAGGTGAGGACCCCTAGATCTCTCCCTCAGGCGTCTATCAAGACGTACAGCTGGGACATAGCTGCTTCCAATGACTCAGGATTTTCATGAAAAGCCAATGCGTCCTGCAGTCTCTCAGAGAGACCCTGGCAGAATTGGCTACGGAGAGCAGAATCGTTCCACTCTGTATCCGTAGCACATCTCTTAAATTCTGAGCAAAAGGTCTCCGCAGAACGTTCTCCCTGCCGCAAACCCCGTAACTTGGTCTCGGCCTGAGAGATCCGATCCGGGTCATCATAGATAAGACCCAAGACTCTAAAGAATTCATCTACCGACCGGAGGGATGGTGATCCGGTCGGCAGAGAAAAAGCCCAAGATTGGGCGTCCTCTTTAAGCAATGAAATAATCATACCCACTTGTTGACACTCATCACCAGAAGAGTATGGACGAATCCTAAAGTATAATTTACATGACTCCCTGAACCAGATGAAATTGTCACTACCCCCGGAAAACCTGTCCGGGAGAGCTACCTTTGGTTCAGGGCAGGCCTGGAACCCACCACCGGGCTGTGGGCTCTGAATCTGCAAAACCATCGCACGGAGGTCTGCTACCTCCAAAGTCAAATTCTGCAGCTGTTTGACTAGTGCAGTCATAGCATCCATAGCTGCACAGATCAGAACAAATAATGGCGGTATTGGCTCTGAATAATGTCACGGATGTAGTAGGGGAGAACACCAAAAGACAACAAGACCAAAGGGAAAATACACTAGGCCTCACCGCGAGGGAAGGAAAAGGGTCACCACCTATAAAACCCTGCTCCTGGCCCTAACTCCTGTTGTGGAAATTTTATTATGCGGACATTTTACTTTAGGATGTGTGTGTGTTTTTATAGTTTGTCATCTGTCTCCCTGTGTCTGATTTAGCCAGGGAGCGCTCTAGCAGAGGGTACTTTGGCTGAATCGGGACCAGTGGCAAAACCGTCAGTATGAAAACCTTCTCATTGGCTTGGAGAATTATCTGCTTTTAAGACATGCATATCTGCCTAGTCAGTATACTAGTACCGTATACTGACAATAGCTGTAACAATGTCTCAAAGATAATTTCAAACCTATGGGAACCAGTCTTTATTAGATACTGATCACCTTTGAGCAGTATTGAATGAGGTCCATGCTGACAGTGATGGGGGGTGGGCGGCCACCTGGCTGATCAGACAATGGACATGACTCATCCTTCCTTATACAGGGATGGGGCGTGTGCATTGTCTGCCTGGCCACATTGATTGCCCCGCCCTGTCCTTTGACATCACTTCCTGCATGTTATCACTTCCTGTATCCTTGGCCAGCCCCTTTTACACCTTTTGTTAGTAAATAAAAGGTGAGCAGACTGAGCAGGGCGGGAGGAGTCTCTCAGAATTTTCAACCAAGATGGTAACATTGGTGTCTCTCTCTGACTGGAGCTGAGGAAGGGGGACTCACCTTTTTCCTTACACAAACTTTGATGCGAGCTGATTACAACTACCGTTATTTACCACAACACTCCTATCCATATGGGCACCTCTCGATGGTAGAGATGCCCATACACAGGAACCTAGAAAACCCTGGTGGCCCTCGGATGCCCTAGACTTAATGACAGGGCAGAGACAACCCGCTCCTTCCCTGGTGAAGGAACCAGCGTCTCACTGAGGCCTAGTAAACAACAGAGGGGGGGGGGGGGGGGGAGGAATACAAAAAACAACAAGCGGAACACTTAACTTCTAAGGATGATGGATGATCAGGACTTCAACTAGAACCCCACTCCAGCTCTTCCAACACCAAATGAAGCCACCCAGAGCAAGGAGTGATGGGTGAAGTCAAACTAAATAGCGGGAGGTAGAGGTCACATGATCCACACCTGAACAGGAGGTGTGGACATACAAGCAACACAGACAAAGTGAAACCAAAAGAGGTTGTCAGATCACTAATGCGTAGATAATCTTTCAGACCTTCTCAAACCTGTCACTGGTGTGACAATATGTGTCACCGCCATCTCTCTTAGAAGGTCTGGCAGATGTTCTTCTGTACCTCTTGCATGATGTTCTTTTGTTTTACTTTCACTTTGTCATCCCCTTTCCTTCTCCCAGCTGTCACCTATTTACACTGATTGCTTCCCTTTATATTCCCTCCCATACTGCCTCACTTTGCGGTTTATACTACTTCCTGGATTGTGTTCACTGCTGGGGGCTGCAACTGCTGATTCCTCAGATAAGTATTTTTCCTTTATTTGTGTTTCCTTGCTGGCTTGATTCTAGGTGACCCTGACTCCGTCCGTATTAAGTGCAGGGAGCCGGTGGTCGTGTCCCCTCACTATTATAGGGTTTTCAGGTGTCACACAGTCTAGGTACGAGGGCATTCAATTGTCTACCATAAAGACTTTTGCATGGGCATAGCAGTCAGGGAGAGCTCTAGGGGTTTTATAGGGCTCACCCATATGTTCCTTAGTTTGGGATCAAATCAGTCGGATGTTTATTTATAACTTCCAGTTTTCTGCAACACCATCCGAGACATTATAAACCGCCATTACCATCTTAAGCATGGATCCGGTTTCAGCCTTGATTGACCGCATGCAGGGTCTTTCACTGGAGGTAGCAGATCTCCGTAAAACTGTGTCTCAGTTTCAGGTGACCATTTCTGCTTGCGTTCATGGAGTTTGTTCCGAGCCTAAGATCTCGCTTCCAGATACGTTCTCCGGCGGTAGTGAGAATTTTGTTCGCTTTTGAGAGGCTTGCAAACTCCATTTTCGCCTACTTCCCCATTCCTCTGGTGATGAGGAGCAGAGGGTGGGGATCATCATCTCGTTGCTTAGGGATAACGCTCAGTCTTGGGCCTTTTTGCTGCTGGTGGGGGCACGGCCCCTCCGATCGGTGGATTAATTTTTTGTAGCCCTGGGGCAGATATATGATGACCCGGATCGTATTGCTCTGGCTGAATCTAAACTGCGTCTTTTATGCCAGGGTAAACAATCCGCAGGGATATATTGTTCAGAATTTCGGAGATGGGCAGCTGATACTGGTTGGAATGATGCTGCACTCTGAAGTCAATTTTGCAATGGTCTTTTGGAGGGATTGAAAGATGCATTTGCCTTTCATGAGAGACCTGCCTCGTTGGAGTCTGCCATGTCTCTAGCTGTTCGTATTGACAGGGTCTTAGAGAGAGAGGAGAGACCACTCCTTCCTGTCATATTCAGTCCAATGACAGTGGGGCTGTCTCATTCAGTGCGAAGGGGTCTCAGTCTCTCTCAATCCCCTCTGAGGAGGAGGCCATTGTTGTGGTAAATATTAATAGTTGTAATCAGCTCGCATCAAAGTTTGTGTAAGGAAAAAGGTGAGTCCCCCTTCCCTCAGCCCCAGTCAGAGAGAGACACCAATGTTACCATCTTGATAGAAAATTCTGAGAGACTCATCCCGCCCTGCTCAGTCTGCTCACCTTTTATTTACTAACAAAAGGTGTAAAAGGGGCTGGCCCAAGACAAGGATACAGGAAGTTATAACATGCAGGAAGTGATGTCAAAGGACAGGGCGGGGCAATCAATGTGGCCAGTCAGACAATGCACACGCCCCATCCCTGTATAAGGAAGGATGAGTCATGTCCATTGTCTGATCAGCCAGGTGGCCGCCCACCCCCCATCACTGTCAGCATGGACCTCATTCAATACTGCTCAAAGGTGATCAGTATCTAATAAAGACTGGTTCCCATAGGTTAGAAACTATCTTCGAGACATTGCTACAGCTATTGTCAGTATACAGTACTAGTATACCGACAAGGCAGATATGCATGTCTTAAAAACAGATAACTCTCCAAGCCAATGAGAAGGTTTTCATACTGACGGTTTTGCCACTGGTCCCGATTCAGCCGAAGTACCCTCTGCTAGAGCGCTCCCTGTCTAAATCAGACACAGGGAGACAGATGACAAGCTATAAAAACACACACACATCCTAAAGTAAAATGTCTGCATAATAAAATTTCCACAACACCATACAGCTGGGTTTGCTTGCCTCTGATAGTAGAGGATTCAGCTCTCAGAGGAGGGTTTGTTTCTGTTGCGGGGGAATAAATCATTTGGCAAATGTTTGCCCCTCTAGGACATTCAGGGAGTTTTCTGAGGGTATTAAAGAAACAAAAAGAAAAAAACCCTCTAAAAACTTTCCATCTGTTACTATTAGCAAGGTTGATGCAGAAATTGAAGGTTTGCTGTTTGCTTGTAGTTCCCGTTTTGTCCTACCTGCCAGGGTGGCGCTAGACAGCAAGAACATTGTTTGTGAGATTTTTGTAGATAGTGGAGCAGCTGTAAATCTCATTGATAATCAATTTGCTATAACACATGGTTTCCAGGTATGCACTTTGGGAAAGGATATACCTGTTTTTGCTATGGATTCCGCTCCACTTTCTCAAAAATCGTTAAAGGGCATAGTTCACAATATCCGTTTGACTGTGGGTGATGCTCATGTTGAGGATATGTCATGTTTCGTCCTTAGCGGTTTGCCTACTCCTCTAGTGTTGGGGTTACCCTGGCTCACTTAACATAACCCCACCATTGATTGGCAAGCAAGGCAAATAAATGGTTGGAGTGACTTTTGCAGAGAGAATTGCCTCACGGCGTCTCTTTCAGAGGTTTCTACCAAGACTGTACCATCTTTTCTCTCTGAATTTTCGGATGTGTTTTCAGAGAGTGGTGTCCAGGAGCTGCCCCCTCACCGGGAGTACGACTGCCCTATTAATCTCATCCCAGGCGCCAAGCTGCCAAAATCACGTTTATACAATCTCTCCCAACCTGAAAGAGTCGCTATGCGTACTTATATCTCTGAGAGCCTGAGAAAGGGACACATCCGACCCTCGAAGTCACCTGTTGCCGCTGTTTTTTTTTTTGTTAAGAAAAAAGATGGTTCTTTAAGACCTTGTCTGGATTTCAGGGAGCTGAACCGTATCACGATTCGTGACCCATATCCGCTTCCTCTGATCCCAGACCTGTTTAACCAGATTGTTGGGGCTAAAGCTTTTTCTAAGTTGGATTTAAGAGGGGCATACAACCTAGTCAGGGTCAGGGAAGGGGACGAATGGAAGACTGGTTTGATTAATGCTCCGGCCGTCTTCCAACATTTTGTGAACAGCAATTTTTATCATTTAATGGGGAAATTTGTACTGGTGTATCTAGATGACATTTTGATTTTTTCTCCTGATTTCAAAACTCATAGGGACCACCTACGTCAGGTCTTGCTCATTCTGCGGGAGAATAAATTGTACGCTAAACTGGAAAAATGTGTGTTTGCGGTTCCGGAGATTCAATTTCTTGGTTTTCTTCTCTCCGCTTCAGGTTTTCGCATGGACCCTGAGAAGGTCCGCGCTGTGCTTGATTGGGAGCTTCCTGAGAATCAGAAGGCACTGATGCGGTTTTTGGGTTTTGCCAATTATTACAGAAAGTTCATTTTGAATTATTCCTCTGTTGTTAAGCCACTCACTGATATGACTAAAAAGGGGGTAGATTTTTTCCTCCTGGTCGGTAGATGCGCTTAAGGCCTTTTCTAGTATCAAAGAGAGTTTTGCTTCCGCTCCCATCTTGGTACAACCTGATGTCTCTCTACCCTTCATTGTTGAGGTGGACGCTTCTGAGGTGGGTGTGGGTATGGTCTTGTCTCAGGGTCCCTCTCCTGTCAAATGGCGACCGTGTGCCTTTTTCTCAAGGAAACTCTCCTCTGCAGAGAGAAATTACGATGTGGGAGATAGGGAGTTGTTGGCCATCAAATTAGCTTTTGAGGAATGGCGCCATTGGCTAGAGGGAGCCAGACACCCTATTACCGTGTTTACCGACCATAAGAATCTGGCCTACTTGAAATCAGCCAAGCGTCTGAACCCGAGACAGGCCAGATGGTCTTTATTCTTTTCTAGATTTAATTTTGTTGTCACATTCCGTCCTGGGGTTAAAAATGTGAAGGCTGATGCCCTGTCACGTTGTTTTCCGGGAGGGGGGAACTTTGAAGACCCGGGTCCCATTTTGGCTGAAGGGGTGGTCGTCTCTGCTCTTTATCCTGATTTGGAGGCAGAGGTTCAGGCAGCCCAGGCAGAGGCTCCTGATCTTTGTCCTCCTGGGAGGTTGTTTGAGCCTCTCGCTTTACGACACAAGGTTTTTAAGGAGCACCACGATACTGTCCTTGCTGGGCACCCGGGGAGTAGAGCCACAGTGGATCTCATTGCTCGGAGATTCTGGTGGCCGGCTCTTCGTAAAACGGTTGAGGGTTTTGTGGCAGACTGCGAGACCTGCGCTCCTACCAAGGTCCCTCATTCACGGCCATCGGGTTCTCTCCTCCCGTTACCCATTCCTTCCCGTCCTTGGACGCATCTGTCCATGGACTTCATTACGGACCTGCCTCGTTCCTCGGGGAAGACTGTGATTCTGGTAGCAGTGGACGGTTTTAGCAAAATGGTGCATTTCATTACCTTTCCTGGGTTACCCAATGCTAAGACGCTGGCGCAAGCATTTGTTGATCACATTGTCAAATTGCATGGCATTCCTTCAGACATCGTTTCTGATAGGGGCACGCAATTTGTTTCCAGATTCTGGAAGGCCTTCTGTTCTCGCTTGGGGATTCGGTTGTCGTTCTCTTCTGCTTTTCACCCGCAGTCGAATGGCCAGACCGAATGCGTCAATCAGAATCTGGAGACATATCTGCGCAGTTTTGTGGCCGAGAATCAGGAGGATTGGTGTTCTCTTTTGTCCCTTGCTGAGTTCGCTTTAAATAACCGTCGCCAGGAGTCCTCTGCTAAGTCACCATTTTTTGGTGCATATGGGTTTCATCCGCAGTTTGGGACATTCTCTGGAGAGGGGTCTTCTGGTTTACCTGATGAGGGGAGATTTTCCTTGTCTTTGTCATTTATTTGGCAAAAGATTCAGGGTAATCTGAAGAGGATGAGTGAGAGATATAAGCGTGTGGCGGATAAGAGACGTGTGCCTGGTCCGGACCTGAATGTGGGTGATCTGGTGTGGTTGTCTACAAAGAATATCAAACTGAAGGTTCCCTCCTGGAAGTTGGGTCCTAAGTTTATTGGGCCTTACAAGATCTTGTCCGTCATCAATCCTGTTGCCTTCCGTCTTGATCTTCCTCAGACTTGGAAGATACATAATGTTTTTCACAGGTCCCTATTAAAACCGTATGTCCAACCCACTGTACCCTCCTCTTTGCCTCCTCCTCCGATTGTTGTTGATGGTAATCTTGAATTTCAGGTCTCTAGGATTGTGGATTCTCGCATTATCCGCGGTTCTCTCTAGTACTTCGTTCATTGGGAGGGTTATGGTCCTGAGGAGAGGATGTGGGTCCCAGTGGCGGACATTAAGGCCACTCGTCTCATCAGGGCTTTCCATAGGTCCCATCCTGAGAAGGTGGGCTCTGAGTGTCCAGAGTCCACTCGTATAGGGAGGGATACTGTCACCGCCAGCTCTCTGAGAAGGTCTGGCAGACGTTCTTCTGTACCTCTTGCATGATGTTCTTTGTTTTGGTTTCACTTTGTCATCTCCTTTCCTTCTCCCAGCTGTCACCTATTTACACTGATTGCTTCCCTTTATATTCCCTCCCATACTGCCTCACTTTGCAGTTTATACTACTTCCTTGATTGTGTTCACTGCTGGAGGCTGCAACTGTTGATTCCTCAGATAAGTATTTTTCCTTTATTTGTGTTTCCTTGCTGGCTTGATTCTAGGTGACCCTGACTCCGTCCGTATTAAGTGCAGGAAGCCGGTTGTCGTGTCCCCTCACTATTATAGGGTTTTCAGGTGTCACACAGTCTAGGTACAAGGGCATGCAATCGTCTACCATAAAGACCTTTGCATGGGCATAGCAGTCAGGGAGAGCTCTAGGGGTCACCCATATGTTCCTTAGTTTGGGATCAAGTCAGTCGGATGTTTATTTATAACTTCCAGTTTTCTGCAACACCATCCGTGACAATATGACCCCATATCAAGGGGATCTTTCCCCTTTTTCAATCTTAATATTATTACAGCCTCTGTCATTGATTCTGGAAGGCTACCCTCCTCAAATGATCCAGAAAACACCTCCAATAAACGAGGGAGGATAGTCTCTCCGTATTTACGACAGAATTCATATGGGAGCCCATCTGTCCCAGTGGAAGAATTTCCCAAACATGCCTTGGGTCCACATCTAGAAGCTCCCTCTGAGTATCGGTAAGAACTGGAAGAGAAATAGGGCCAGATTTATCATTAGCTCAAGTCAGAATAATGGAGTGAAAAAGTCGCAAATTTTTGCGCAATCGCTTAAACTGCGCATAAATTTGCGACTTTTTACTGCTCTGCGCTATGCTTGCCAGTTTTCAGAAAGTGGGCGTGTTTTCTTATGTAAATTAATCTCTAGACAGATTTACTATTGCGACTATTTAAAAAGTTGCAAATAAATGCGCAATTTCACTCCAGTGAGGACCATGCTTATTTCTGAGACTTTTTAATAGAACATGCGACTTTTTCGTAAAGACGTGCGACTTTTGTAAAGCTGCTTACTGACGGATAAACTGCTACCGTCAAACCACATTTATTACAGTCTTAAAGGGCCGATCATAAATCTGACTTGGCTAAAACGGACTTTAGCCATATGTTAAAGTGGAGTGAGCTGTCAGAGTCATGATAAATCTGGCCCATAGAGTCCAAAATTGAATCCATTTCTTCATCTGATATAGCCTTATCTGAATTATATAATTCAGCAAAATGCTTCAAAAAGGTTGCCTTTATACGCTCTTGTTCTTCAATGATTCAATAATACCGTATTTTTCGCCCTATAAGACGCACCTGCCCATAAGACGCACCTATTTGAAGGTGTGCTTTTGGTGGGTTTTGAACTAATGGTGGTCTGTGGATGACACTATTATGGGGGATCTGTTGAGGACACTGTTATGGGGGATCTGTGGGTGACACTGTTATGGGGGATCTGTGGGTGACACTGTTATGGGGGATCTGTGGGTGACACTGTTATGGGGGATCTGTGGGTGACACTGTTATGGGGGATCTGTGGGTGACACTGTTATGGGGGATCTGTGGGTGACACTGTTATGGGGGGATCTGTGGGTGACACTGTTATGGGGGGGATCTGTGGATGACACATATATAGCAACTTATGCTATGTGTCTTCCACAGATCCCCTCCATACCAGTGTCCCTGTAGTGTGAATGACCCCCAATACAGGGGGTGGGGGTCGCATCTGGTTTTATAATGACAGCGGGGCCCGTGCAGTGACTGTATTCTACTACACGGGCCACGCTCACTGTATATAATCATATCTGTAATTGTAGGCATTGTTAATATATACAAATTCTGGGTAATCAGCGCCTGTATTACGGTACTTACAAGCACTCGGTAGCAGAGAGGAGAGAGGAGGGAGGAGGACGGGCGCTGGCAGCGTGAGTCACTACGTCATACGCCCACGCCTCCTGCTTCAATTATAAAGTGGGTGGCGCAGGGCGCGTGATGTAGTGACTCACGCTGCCAGCGCCCGTCCTCCTCCCTCCTCTCTCCTCTCTGCTACCGAGTGCTTGTAAGTACCGTAATACAGGCGCTGAATACCCAGAATTTGTATATATTAACAATGCCTACAATTACAGATACGGTTATATACAGTGAGCGGGGCCTGTGTAGTAGAATACAGTCACTGCACGGGCCCCGCTGTCATTATAAAAGCAGATGCCGGCCCCCATCCCCTCCTCCCTCTCAGCTGATACACCCGCCGCGCAGCATATCATTGAAAATTGGGCAAAATGCAGCATTCGCCCCATAAGACGCACTGCTATTTTTCCCCCACTTTTGGGGGGGAAAGTGCATCTTATAGGGCGAAAAATACGGTAAGTAAAAGCGTCCCAAAGTTATTACCACACGTCAAATTTCCAAAAAACGGCCTGGTCCTTAAGGAGAAAAATGGCAGGGTCCTGAAGGGGTTAACACATGCATGAAGCAAAGCAAACTGTCATTTCTTTGGGGATCACTAGCTGATGGACTGACCGATAGTTCTACTTCCCCGGGCAACCGGACTTAACCGTCGCGTAATTTATTAAAGTGTAAATGTCATTCTTTTTTTTTTTTTTTTGTAATGTGTCTGTCAGAATATTTATACTGCTCTGAAAAACAGGATCTATAATAAAGGAGATTCCAACTTATTTCCATAAACAAAAGAAGATCTAATTAGAGCTCAAGACAACAACAAAAAATAATATACAAAATATATATATATTTATTAATAATAATTCAGTGCAAATAGAATAAAATATAAAATTATTTGACAATAAAATGGTGATAAACAATGAAATGCAATAAATAACCACAAAGAATATAAATCTGGATATCTTAATAATAACACAAGGAAACAAATCCTTAACCGTACACTTGATTTCTCCCAGCCAACAAATGGATCAGATTTTAGCGGACATCAGATTTTCATCATCTTTACTTCCATATATATATAAATATAGATTCAACCATATGTGACTTGAACACAGTTCTTTGGTGATGATACAGTGATATGAAAATCTACATCAATGATATACATTCATCTCCCTAGACTGAAGAGGATGTAATTGATACTGCAGTTACAATACCCTCCTTTCAGTCTAGATACAATATATATATATATATACAGTCATGTGAAAAAATTAGGACACCCTTTGAAAGCATGTGGTTTTTTGTAACATTTTTAATAAATGGTTATTTCATCTCCGTTTCAACAATACAGAGAGATTAAAGTAATCCAACTAAACAAAGAAAACTGAAGAAAAGTCTTTTCAAGATCTTCTGTAAATGTCATTCTACTAAAATGCCTATTCTAACTGAGGAAAAAGATAGGACACCCTCACATGTATTCCCTCTTAAATTGGCTCAGATCTCACACCAGGTGCACATAATTAGTAGATCGTTACTCTGCATGTTGAATGAGGCTTGCCCTATTTAAACCTCAGACATTTAGTTTGGTGTGCTCCTGACTGTTGAAGTGAGAGTGAGCACCATGGTGAGAGCAAAAGAGCTGTCAGAGGACTTCAGAAAAAAGATTGTAGCAGCCTATGAGTCTGGGAAGGGATTTAAAAAGATCTCAAAAGATTTTGAAATCAGCCATTCCACTGTCCGGAAGATAGTCTACAAGTGGAGGGCTTTCAAAACAACTGCCAACATGCCCAGGACTGGTCGCCCCAGCAAGTTCACCCCAAGAGCAGACCGCAAGATGCTAAAAGAGGTCTCCAAAAACCCTAAAGTGTCATCTCGAGAACTACAGCAGGCTCTGGCTACTGTTGATGTAGAAGTACATGCCTCTACAATCAGAAAGAGACTGTACAAGTTTAACTTGCATGGGAGGTGTGCAAGGAGGAAACCTTTGCTTTCCAAGAGAAACATCGAGGCCAGACTGACATTTGCCAGAGATAAAGTTGACAAAGACCAGGACTTCTGGAATAATGTTCTTTGGACAGATGAGTCCAAAATTGAATTATTTGGACACAACAGCAGAGGACATGTTTGGCGTAAACCAAACACAGCATTCCAAGAAAAGAACCTCATACCAACTGTGAAGCATGGAGGTGGAAGTGTCATGGTTTGGGGCTGCTTTGCTGCAGCAGGACCTGGTCAGCTCACCATCATAGAATCCACGATGAATTCTACTGTGTATCAGAAGGTGCTTGAAGAACATGTGAGACCATCAGTTAGAAAATTAAAGCTGAAGCGGAACTGGACCATGCAACATGACAATGACCCAAAACATACTAGTAAATCAACCAAAGATTGGCTGAAAAAGAAGAAATGGAGAGTCCTGGAATGGCCAAGTCAAAGTCCAGATTTGAATCCCATTGAGATGCTGTGGGGTGACTTGAAAAGGGCTGTACGTGCAAGAAACCCCTCAAACATCTCACAGCTGAAAAAGTTCTGCATTGAGGAGTGGGGTAAAATTTCCTCAGACCGATGTCGAAGACTGGTAGATGGCTACAAGAACCGTCTCACTGCAGTTATTTCAGCCAAAGGAGGTAACACTCGCTATTAGGGGCAAGGGTGTCCTATCTTTTTCCTCAGTTAGAATAGGCATTTTTGTAGAATGACATTTACAGAAGATCTTGAAAAGACTTTTCTTCAGTTTTCTTTGTTTAGTTGGATTACTTTAATCTCTCTGTATTGTTGAAACGGAGATAAAATAACCATTTATTAAAAATGTTACAAAAAACCACATGCTTTCAAAGGGTGTCCTAATTTTTTCACATGACTGTATAAAATATGATAAATTAATTTCCTGAAATAGATAGAAATTTATACTATACCACAGAATCTGACTGGAAGAGATCAGCGTAATTAAAGTGGTCGGTATCACATTGCAAAATTAAAAGAAAGAAAAAAAGAATGACAGTTACACTTTAAAGTTCTATTTTTATCCCTTTTATGTTATTTTGCACTGTGTTTATATGTCTGCGTATTTTGTTATATTTTCTATGATAACCCCATCGTTTGTACGCTCTGTCCTTTCTGATATTAAAAGTTCAGTTTAAGGGTACTTTCACACCAGCGTTATTCTTTATCGGCGCTGAGTTCCGTCCTACGGGCTTTATACTGGAAAAGAACTGATCAGTTTTATCCCCATGCATTCTGAATGGAGAACATTCCGTTCAGGATGCATCAGGATGTCTTCAGTTCAGTTACTGAACAGCGTTTTGGACGGAGGAAATACTGCAGCATGCTGCGGTATTCTTTCCGTCCAAAATTCCGGATCAGTTGCCGGAATGCCGGATCCGGCATTAATTTACATTGAAATGTATTAGTGCCGGATCCGACATTAAAAATACCAGAATGCCGGATCCGGTAAAAATGTGAAAAATAAATAAATAATAGAAACGGATCTGTTTGTCCCTAAGACAGAGAGACGGATCCGTTCTTTCATTGCATTTGTGAGGCGGATCCGTCTACAAATGCTGTCCGTTTGCATGCAGATTGCCGGATATGACGAGTGGTGGCAGGATTTTTAGCATTGTTAAGCATGAGTAACAATACTTTTCACGATTATTCCATAATATGTGATGTTAAATTAGCACAGATTTTTGGAATTGTACCACACCGGTCCTGAAATGCGTTGTTGAACCAATAAAGATTCTCAGAATTGTGTCAGGTTGGCCCCAAAGGTGTTAGTGAGGCAAGAATTTTTTTTAATTATTTTACCAGATACATCCCAAAACTCTTTACTGATTCACAGATTTTCAGTATTGTAAAAGACCAGTCCGAAACGCGTTGTTGAATATTCTCAACACTATCGAGAATGAGTCCCAAATCTTGATTCTCAGCATTGTACCAGATCAGTCCTCAGATATGATATTGATGCAGTAAAGATTTTCAACACTGTACGAGATCTGTCCCAAAATGCGTTGCTGCACCAGTAAACATTTTCAGCGATGTTGTCGATCGGTCCTCAAATGCAATGTCAATCTGGTGAGATCTGTCCTGAAACGCTGAATAAGCACCCCAAGACACCAAGCTCACTCCGATCGGTCCCGAAATGCGTTGTCAATCCAGTAAAGGTTTTCAGCAGAGCGATCACATTCCTAAACCCAGAAATGTCTATTGAACTGCTCCGACCACAGCTTCTGTGCTGCCTCCAGGGAGCAGCTTCTTGCTTTCTCTTTGTGCCCACACATTACTAAAAATGTCTACAAAAGGGTCAAAGGAAAGTATCTGACTGATGCGTTTCTGTTCTAGTATTAAAATAATGCAGAATAATAAATCTTCAGCAAGTCATCATACAGTGATATGGAAGGTGTATTATACTGGGGGTGTGTGATGTCATCATACAGTGATATGGGAGGTGTATTATACTGGGGGGTGATGTCATCATACAGTGATATGGGAGGTGTATTATACTGGGGGGTGATGTCATCATACAGTGATATGGAAGGTGTATTATACTACGGGTGTGTGATGTCATTATACAGTGATATGGGAGATGTATTATACTGGGGTGTGTGATGTCATCATACAGTGATATGAGAGGTGTATTATACTGGGGGGGGGGGGGTGATCTGTCATCATACAGTGATATGGGAGGTGTATTATACTGGGGGGGTGATGTCATTATACAGTGATATGGGAGGTGTATTATACTGGGGGGTGATGTCATCATACAGTGATATGGGAGGTGTATTATACTGGGGGGTGATGTCATCATACAGTGATATGGAAGGTGTATTATACTACGGGTGTGTGATGTCATTATACAGTGATATGGGAGATGTATTATACTGGGGTGTGTGATGTCATCATACAGTGATATGAGAGGTGTATTATACTGGGGGGGGGGGGGGGATCTGTCATCATACAGTGATATGGGAGGTGTATTATACTGGGGGGGTGATGTCATTATACAGTGATATGGGAGGTGTATTATACTGGGGGGGTGATGTCATTATACAGTGATATGGGAGATATATTATACTGAGGGGGGGGGTGATGTCATCATACAGTGATATGGGAGATATATTATACTGGAGTGTGTTATGTCATCATACAGTGATATGGGAGGTGTATTATACTGGGAGGGTGATGTCATCATACAGTGATATGGGAGGTGTATTATACTGGGGAGGGTGATGTCATCGTACAGTGATATGGGAGGTGTATTAAACTGGGGGGGGGGTGATGTCATCATACAGTTATATGGGAGATGTATTATACTGGGGGGGGGGGGTGATGTCATCATACAGTGATATGGGAGGTGTATTATACTGAGGGTGTGTGATGTCATCATACAGTGATATGGGAGGTGTATTATACTGGGGGGTGATGTCATCATACAGTGATATGGAAGGTGTATTATACTACGGGTGTGTGATGTCATTATACAGTGATATGGGAGATGTATTATACTGGGGTGTGTGATGTCATCATACAGTGATATGGGAGGTGTATTATACTGGGGGGGTGATGTCATTATACAGTGATATGGGAGATATATTATACTGAGGGGGGGTGATGTCATCATACAGTGATATGGGAGATATATTATACTGGAGTGTGTTATGTCATCATACAGTGATATGGGAGGTGTATTATACTGGGGAGGGTGATGTCATCATACAGTGATATGGGAGGTGTATTATACTAGGGGTGTGTGATGTCATCATACAGTGATATGGGAGGTGTATTATACTGGGGAGGGTGATGTCATCGTACAGTGATATGGGAGGTGTATTAAACTGGGGGGGGGGGGGGGTGATGTCATCATACAGTTATATGGGAGATGTATTATACTGGGGGGGTGATGTCATCATACAGTGATATGGGAGGTGTATTATACTGGGGGGTGATGTCAACATACAGTGATATGGGAGATGTATTATACTAGGGGTGTGTGATGTCATCATACAGTGATATGGGAGGTGTATTATACTGGGGGGGTGATGTCATTATACAGTGATATGGGAGATGTATTATACTGGGGGGTGATGTCAACATACAGTGATATGGGAGATGTATTATACTAGGGGGGTGTGATGTCATCATACAGTGATATGGGAGGTGTATTATACTGGGGGGTGATGTCATCATACAGTGATATGGGAGATGTATTATACTGGGGGGTGATGTCAACATACAGTGATATGGGAGATGTATTATACTAGGGGTGTGTGATGTCATCATACAGTGATATAGGAGATGTATTATACTGGGGGTGATGTCATCATACAGTTATATGGGAGATGTATTATACTGGGGTGTGTGATGTCATCATACAGTGATATGGAAGGTGTATTATACTGGGGGGTGATGTCATCATACAGTGATATGGAAGGTGTATTATACTACAGGTGTGTGATGTCATTATACAGTGATATGGGAGATGTATTATACTGGGGTGTGTGATGTCATCATACAGTGATATGAGAGGTGTATTATACTGTGGGGGTGATGTCATTATACAGTGATATGGGAGATATATTATACTGAGGGGGGGGTGATGTCATCATACAGTGATATGGGAGGTGTATTATACTGGGGGGGTGATGTCATTATACAGTGATATGGGAGATATATTATACTGAGGGGGGGTGATGTCATCATACAGTGATATGGGAGATATATTATACTGGAGTGTGTTATGTCATCATACAGTGATATGGGAGGTGTATTATACTGGGGAGGGTGATGTCATCGTACAGTGATATGGGAGGTGTATTAAACTGGGGGGTGATGTCATCATACAGTTATATGGGAGATGTATTATACTGGGGGGGTGATGTCATCATACAGTGATATGGGAGGTGTATTATACTGGGGGGGGTGATGTCATCATACAGTCATATGGGAGGTGTATTATACTGGGGGGTGATGTCAACATACAGTGATATGGGAGATGTATTATACTAGGGGTGTGTGATGTCATCATACAGTGATATGGGAGGTGTATTATACTGGGGAGGGTGATGTCATCGTACAGTGATATGGGAGGTGTATTAAACTGGGGGGGGTGATGTCATCATACAGTTATATGGGAGATGTATTATACTGGGGGGGGGGGGTGATGTCATCATACAGTGATATGGGAGGTGTATTATACTGGGGGGTGATGTCAACATACAGTGATATGGGAGATGTATTATACTAGGGGTGTGTGATGTCATCATACAGTGATATGGGAGGTGTATTATACTGGGGGGTGATGTCATCATACAGTGATATGGGAGATGTATTATACTGGGGGGTGATGTCAACATACAGTGATATGGGAGATGTATTATACTAGGGGTGTGTGATGTCATCATACAGTGATATAGGAGATGTATTATACTGGGGGTGATGTCATCATACAGTTATATGGGAGGTGTATTATACGGGGGGGTGATGTCATCATACAGTTATATGGGAGATGTATTATACTGGGGTGTGTGATGTCATCATACAGTGATATGGAAGGTGTATTATACTGGGGGGTGATGTCATCATACAGTGATATGGAAGGTGTATTATACTACGGGTGTGTGATGTCATTATACAGTGATATGGGAGATGTATTATACTGGGGTGTGTGATGTCATCATACAGTGATATGAGAGGTGTATTATACTGGGGGGGTGATGTCATTATACAGTGATATGGGAGATATATTATACTGAGGGGGGGGGGATGTCATCATACAGTGATATGGGAGGTGTATTATACTGGGGGGGTGATGTCATTATACAGTGATATGGGAGATATATTATACTGAGGGGGGGTGATGTCATCATACAGTGATATGGGAGATATATTATACTGGAGTGTGTTATGTCATCATACAGTGATATGGGAGGTGTATTATACTGAGGGGGGGTGATGTCATCATACAGTGATATGGGAGGTGTATTATACTGGGGAGGGTGATGTCATCGTACAGTGATATGGGAGGTGTATTAAACTGGGGGGTGATGTCATCATACAGTTATATGGGAGATGTATTATACTGGGGGGGTGATGTCATCATACAGTGATATGGGAGGTGTATTATACTGGGGGGGGTGATGTCATCATACAGTGATATGGGAGGTGTATTATACTGGGGGGTGATGTCAACATACAGTGATATGGGAGATGTATTATACTAGGGGTGTGTGATGTCATCATACAGTGATATGGGAGGTGTATTATACTGGGGAGGGTGATGTCATCGTACAGTGATATGGGAGGTGTATTAAACTGGGGGGGGGTGATGTCATCATACAGTTATATGGGAGATGTATTATACTGGGGGGGGGGTGATGTCATCATACAGTGATATGGGAGGTGTATTATACTGGGGGGTGATGTCAACATACAGTGATATGGGAGATGTATTATACTAGGGGTGTGTGATGTCATCATACAGTGATATGGGAGGTGTATTATACTGGGGGGTGATGTCATCATACAGTGATATGGGAGATGTATTATACTGGGGGGTGATGTCAACATACAGTGATATGGGAGATGTATTATACTAGGGGTGTGTGATGTCATCATACAGTGATATGGGAGGTGTATTATACTGGGGGGTGATGTCATCATACAGTGATATGGGAGATGTATTATAATGGGGGGTGATGTCAACATACAGTGATATGGGAGATGTATTATACTAGGGGTGTGTGATGTCATCATACAGTGATATAGGAGATGTATTATACTGGGGGTGATGTCATCATACAGTTATATGGGAGGTGTATTATACGGGGGGGTGATGTCATCATACAGTTATATGGGAGATGTATTATACTGGGGTGTGTGATGTCATCATACAGTGATATGGAAGGTGTATTATACTGGGGGGTGATGTCATCATACAGTGATATGGAAGGTGTATTATACTACGGGTGTGTGATGTCATTATACAGTGATATGGGAGATGTATTATACTGGGGTGTGTGATGTCATCATACAGTGATATGGGAGATATATTATACTGAGGGGGGGTGATGTCATCATACAGTGATATGGGAGGTGTATTATACTGAGGGGGGGTGATGTCATCATACAGTGATATGGGAGGTGTATTATACTGGGGGGGTGATGTCATTATACAGTGATATGGGAGATATATTATACTGAGGGGGGGTGATGTCATCATACAGTGATATGGGAGGTGTATTATACTGGGGGGGGGGTGATCTGTCATCATACAGTGATATGGGAGGTGTATTATACTGGGGGGTGATGTCATCATACAGTGATATGGGAGGTGTATTATACTGGGGGGGGTGATGTCATCATACAGTTATATGGGAGATGTATTATACTGGGGGGTGATGTCAACATACAGTGATATGGGAGATGTATTATACTGGGGGGGGGGGGAGATGTCATCATACAGTTATATGGGAGATGTATTATACTGGGGGGGGGAGATGTCATCATACAGTGATATGGGAGGTGTATTATACTAGGGGTGTGTGATGTCATCATACAGTGATATGGGAGGTGTATTATACTGGGGGGGGTGATGTCATCATACAGTTATATGGGAGGTGTATTATACTGGGGGGTGATGTCAACATACAGTGATATGGGAGATGTATTATACTGGGGGGGGGGGAGATGTCATCATACAGTTATATGGGAGATGTATTATACTGGGGGTGTGTGATGTCATCATACAGTGATATGGGAGGTGTATTATACTGGGGGGTGATGTCATCATACAGTTATATGGGAGATGTATTATACTGGGGGGGGGGAAGATGTCATCATACAGTTATATGGGAGATGTATTATACTGGGGGGGGGGAGATGTCATCATACAGTGATATGGGAGGTGTATTATACTAGGGGTGTGTGATGTCATCATACAGTGATATGGGAGGTGTATTATACTGGGGGGAGATGTCATCATACAGTTATATGGGAGATGTATTATACTGGGGGGGGGATGATGTCATCATACAGTGATATGAGAGGTGTATTATACTGGGGGGGTGATGTCATCATACAGTGATGCGGGGAGATGTACAGGACAGGCTTAGATACAGAGGCTCAGCAGACTGTGACATATAATAGACTTATGTGAAGAAGCGAATACTTGTTTATTAAAAAATAAATCTATAACAATACACAGAGCTACAGGTCACAGTCATCAGGCTGCCGGATTTGTTTTTTTAATACACAAGTATTCATTTGGGGTCCTCTGGAGCAGCGCTCTTTATTCTGGATGCTCAGCTACACAGCTCAGCAGACAGTATCACACATGATAGGATTAGATACACAGCTCAGCAGACAGTATCACACAGGATAGGATTAGATACACAGCTCAGCAGACAGTATCACACAGGATAGGATTAGATACACAGCTCAGCAGATGGTACAGCACGATTGGATTAGATACAACCTACAGCAGGTAGTATTCCACATGATGGCATTACTTTACAGCCAGTATCACACATAAGATCAGATATACTACAGCCAGTATCACACATAATAAGATCAGATATACTACAGCCAGTATCACACATAAGATCAGATATACTACAGCCAGTATCACACATAATAAGATCAGATATACTACAGCCAGTATCACACATAAGATCAGATATACTACAGCCAGTATCACACATAAGATCAGATATACTACAGCCAGTATCACACATAATAGGATCAGATATACTACAGCCAGTATCACACATAAGATCAGATATACTACAGCCAGTATCACACATAATAGGATCAGATATACTACAGCCAGTATCACACATAAGATCAGATATACTACAGCCAGTATCATACATAATAAGATCAGATATACTACAGCCAGTATCACACATAAGATCAGATATACTACAGCCAGTATCATACATAATAAGATCAGATATACTACAGCCAGTATCACACATTCCCGCCGCTACTATTTTGCGGCCTGTCCGTAATGACGTCATGACGTGCACGTCCTCTGAAGACAGTACGCGCGCGGGCACGCCGTTGACCGGTGACGTCACGGACGGGAGCGCGCTTGCTGTAGTTTGAAGTGTCGCGGGAGGAAGGAGCGGATTGTGGAGCCGGTACCAGCAGACACTCAGCATGGAGACCTCAGAGAGCAGCTTCAAGACCCCCTGTAAGGTGGAGAGGAAGAAGAGCTCCGGTGAGAGCCGCACCGCGGTTATAACGTCTGCACTAGTGTATACAGGACGGAGATACCGCGTGTGACGTCACTACAGTAAAAGCATCTGTGACGTTGATATGTAATGGGGGTGATGTCATGCAATGATATGGGGGGGTTGTATTATACTGGAGTGTGATGTCATCATACAGTGATATGGGGGGGGCTGTATTATACTGGGGGTGATGTCATCATACAGTGATATGGGGGGGGCTGTATTATACTGGGGGTGATGTCATCATACAGTGATATGGGGGGGCTGTATTATACTGGGGGTGATGTCGTCATACAGTGATATGGGGGGGCTGTATTATACTGGGGGGTGATGTCATCATACAGTGATATGGGGGGCTGTATTATACTGGGGGGTGATGTCGTCATACAGTGATTTGGAGGGGGGGCTGTATTATACTGGGGGGTGATGTCATCATACAGTGATATGGGGGGGCTGTATTATACTGGGGGGGTGATGTCATCATACAGTGATATGGGGGGGCTGTATTATACTGGGGGTGATGTCATCATACAGTGATTTGGAGGGGGGGCTGTATTATACTGGGGGGTGATGTCATCATACAGTGATATGGGGGGGCTGTATTATACTGGGGGTGATGTCGTCATACAGTGATTTGGAGGGGGGGCTGTATTATACTGGGGGGGATGTCATCATACAGTGATTTGGAGGGGGGGGCTGTATTATACTGGGGGGTGATGTCATCATACAGTGATATGGAGGGGGGGCTGTATTATACTGGGGGGTGATGTCATCATACAGTGATATGGAGGGGGGGCTGTATTATACTGGGGGTGATGTCATCATACAGTGATATGGGGGGGCTGTATTATACTGGGGGGTGATGTCGTCATACAGTGATATGGGGGGGCTGTATTATACTGGGGGGTGATGTCGTCATACAGTGATTTGGAGGGGGGGCTGTATTATACTGGGGGGTGATGTCGTCATACAGTGATATGGGGGGGCTGTATTATACTGGGGGGGTGATGTCATCATACAGTGATATGGGGGGGCTGTATTATACTGGGGGTGATGTCATCATACAGTGATTTGGAGGGGGGGCTGTATTATACTGGGGGGTGATGTCATCATACAGTGATATGGAGGGGGGGCTGTATTATACTGGGGGTGTATTTTGTGGGGCTGCACGGACATACGGATGTGGACAGCTTGCGGTATGTTGTCTGCATCTTTTGCGGTCCTATTGATATGAAGGGTCCACATCCAATCTGATGAGGACTGGGAATACCGTCGTGCACGAGGCCTAAAGGCCAAAAACTGCTGCCCTGCGTATCCGGCCTGCAGGGGAGGAGCGCACACTATAGAGCCAGGACCAGGCGGCACTATTATAACCACACTATTCCTCTGTCCCAGGACCTGTCACCCCCTCCCCCTCCTTCGCTATACCAGCCTCACCATTCATGAAGAAGTTTGGTTACGGCACCGGAGTCAGCGTTTACCTCATGAAAAGGTAAGTCCTCTCCGGAGACACCCATCTGCTATCACAGGGTTCACTCCTGGAAGACCACACACCCTGTGCACCAGTGTCTTGATGTATTGTACTCCAGAGCTGCATTCACTATTCTCCAACTGTTCCCTGATTGTTCCGTCACTGAAGAGTCCTCTTTACCCGGGACAATGTGCCGTCAACTAATGTACAGCCTGCAAGCTTGTGGTCAGTATGTACACAGTGACTTCACCAGCAGAATAGTGAGTGCAGCTCTGGAGTATAATACAGGATGTAACTCGGGATCAGTACAGGATAAGTAATGTATGTACACAGTGACTGCACCAGCAGAATAGTGAGTGCAGCTCTGGAGTATAATACAGGATGTAACTCAGGATCAGTACAGGATAAGTAATGTATGTACACAGTGACTGCACCAGCAGAATAGTGAGTGCAGCTCTGGAGTATAATACAGGATCAGTACAGGATAAGTAATGTATGTACACAGTGACTGCACCAGCAGAATAGTGAGTGCAGCTCTGGAGTATAATACAGGATCAGTACAGGATAAGTAATGTATGTACACAGTGACTTCACCAGCAGTATAGTGAGTGCAGCTCTGGAGTATAATTTAGGATGTAACCCAGGATCAGTAATGTATGTACACAGTGACTGCACCAGTGATATGGGGGGGCTGTATTATACTGGGGGGGATGTTATAACCAGAGCGAGTGCAGCTCTGGAGTATAATGCAGGATGTAACTCGGGATCAGTACAGGATAAGTAATGTATGTACACAGTGACTCCACCAGCAGAATAGTGAGTGCAGCTCTGGAGTATAATACAGGATGTAACTCAGGATCAGTACAGGATAAGTAATGTAATGTATGTACACAGTGACTCCACCAGCAGAATAGGGAGTGCAGCTCTGGAGGATAATACAGGATGTATCAGTTTCCTTATGTATCATTCCTCAGGTCACCTAAAGGTTTATCTCACTCTCCTTGGGCTGTGAAGAAGGTGAATAAACAATGTGATAAGTCCAGCAAGAACCTGTATGAGCAAAGACTGAATGATGAGGCCAAAATCCTCAAAAACCTGCAACACCCCAACATCATCGGTGAGTGTAGAGTCTGGAGAACTTCTGGTAAGATGGTCTGTGGCAGACATGGCACAATACTGGATTAGCCAGATTTTCTTGCTAGTCTGACACTGAGTCCTGTACAGCCTATGACATCATCAGATCGCTTCTTACTGCTATCTGCACTTTGGAGACCGGTGGGGGCCACATCAGTGCCTACACATGGACGTTTAAAGGGGTCTAGTGGAAGTTAAAGGGGTTATCCGAGCCTGGAAATTTCCCCCCGTATGCCCGCGACCTTCACACTGATTCTACTCACCTAGCTCGCTGCTCCTGGTTCCCGCATGGCTGCCGCTGTGCAGACGACCCTGTGACCCCGCGTGCAGATGAAAACATCCGGTGTCAGGTTGGGGGTCAGCCAATGGCAGGCAGCGACGAGCCTACCTATCGTCACCCGTGATGCTAGGGAGGCTTGTTCCTGTCGTCGCCTGCCATTGGCTGAGCATAACTAAAAATTAAACATGTCCATCTCAGGTTACCGGGGGCTGACCAAGACCAATGATGGCAGCCTGTGCCTGGCCATGGAGTACGGCGGAGAGAAGTCGCTGAACGACCTCATAGAGGAGAGGAACGAGAAGTGCCTGGGCCCGTTTCCTGCTGACACCATTCTTAAAGTGGCCCTGAACATGGCGCGGGGCCTGAAGGTATGAAATCACAGATTTACCTTGTTGCATTTGGGTGGGTCATTGCTTAAAGGGAAGCTCCACTTTTACTGGTTTGCAGGTCATGTGACTGCATCAACCTATGGCGAGAGGTTTGGAAGTGGGGGCCACAGGCGACTCTTGAATCATTTCCTGGTAGAAGGTCCCATTATTTTGAGATCTAGGCAGATATGTGCCTAACCCCTTAACCTCTTAAGGACACATGACGTACTGGTACGTCATGTGTTGTTCCGATCACTGCCGCCTGGCCGGCAGTGATCGGAACAAGGTGCCTGCTCAAATCATTGAGCAGGCACCTAGGCTAAATGCGCGGGGGGGTCCCGTGACCCCCCCCATGTCGGCGATCGCAACAAACCGCAGGTCAATTCAGACCTGCGGTTTGATGCGCTTTCTGCAGTTTCTGATCCCCGCAGTCCCTGACCGCGAGGATCAGAAACTTTATAATGTCCAAAATATATCTGTATCCCACCCCCTGCACCACTGAGTGATTTTAGCCCCGGTGGGAGGTGCAGGGGGAGGGTTGCGGGAGGCGGGCGGTGCGGCAGGCGGGATCGCGATCCCCCGCCCGCCTCCCCTTGAATGATCGTTGGTGGTTAGTGGGTATACCAGGGTGCCAGCACATTGCTGGCACCCTGGTATAAACGGCTGACATCTGCGATGCGATGTCAGCCGTTTAACCCTTTCCATACAGCGGTCCGTACGGACCGCTGTATGGAAAAAGTTAACAGTAAGAGGGAGCTCCCTCCCTCTCCCATTGGGGGGCTACTGTGCCTTTGCAGCCCCCCGATGGGAGAGGGAGAGAGCCCCCAGACAGCCCCGTCCTTACCCTTCCCCGTCTGCGAAGTTCTGAGCAGACGGGGAAGGTTCCCATGGCAACAGGACGCCGTCTCAGGCATCCTGCTGTCCATGGTGCTGAACAGATCTGTGCTAAAGGCAGAGATCTGTTCAGACAAAGTGTAAGTAAAGTACAGTACAATATATATTGTACTGTACTGTATTACGCAGACATCAGACCCACTGGATCTTCAAGAACCAAGTGGGTCTGGGTAAAAAAAAAAGTGAAAAACAAGTAAAAATCAAAAAACACATTTATCACTGATTAAAAATGAAAAAAATAAAATTCCCTACACATGTTTGGTATCGCCGCGTCCGTAACAACCTGATCATGTTACTTTACCCGAACGGTGAACGCCATAAAAATAAAAAACTATGATGAAATTGAAATTTTGCCCACCTTACTTCCCAAAAAAAGGTAATAAAAGTGATCAAAAAAGTCGCATGTACGCCAAAATAGTACCAATCAAACCGTCATCTCATCCCACAAAAATCATACCCTACCCAAGATAATCGCCCCAAAACTGAAAAAACTATGGCTCTTAGACTATGGAAACACTAAAACATGTTTTTTTTGTTTCAAAAATGAAATCCTTGTGTAAAACTTACATAAATTTTAAAAAAAAGTATACATATTAGGTATCGCCGCGTCCGTATCGACCGGCTCTATAAAAATATCACATGATCTAACCCCTCAGATGACCACCGTAAAAAATTTAAAATAAAAACGGTGTAAAAAATGCCATTTTTTGTCCTCTTGCGTCACAAAAAGTGTAATGGCAAGCGATCAAAAAGTCATATGCACCCCAAAATAGTGCCAATCAAACCGTCATCTCATCCCGCAAAAAATGAGACCCTACTTAAGATAATCGCCCAAAAACTATGGCTCTTAGACTATGGAGACACTAAAACATTTTCTTTGTTTTCAAAATGAAATCATTGTGTAAAACTTACATAAATAAAAAAAAAAAGTATACATATTAGGTATCGCCGCGTCCGTGACAACCTGCTCTATAAAAATACCACATGATCTAACCTGTCAGATGAATGTTGTAAATAACAAAAAAAAAAAAACAGTGCCAAAAAAGCTATTTCTTGTTACCTTGCCTCACAAAAAGTGTAATATAGAGCAACCAAAAATCATATGTACCCTAAACTAGTACCAACAAAACTGCCACCCTATCCCGTAGTTTCTAAAATGGGGTCACTTTTTTGGAGTTTCTACTCTAGGGGTGCATCAGGGGGCTTCAAATGGGACATTGTGTCAAAAAAAACAGTCCAGCAAAATCTGCCTTCCAAAAACCGTATGGCATTCCTTTCCTTCTGCGCCCTGCCGTGTGCCCGTACAGCAGTTTATGGCCACATATGGGGTGTTTCTGTAAACTACAGAATCAGGGCCATAAATAATGAGCTTTGTTTGGCTGTTAACCCTTGCTTTGTAACTGGAAAAAAAATATTAAAATGGAAAATCTGCCAAAAAAGTGAAATTTTGAAATTGTATCTCTATTTTCCATTAAATCTTGTGCAACACCTAAAGGGTTAACAACGTTTGTAAAATCAGTTTTGAATACCTTGAGGGGTGTAGTTTCTTAGATGGGGTCACTTTTATGGAGTTTCTACTCTAGGGGTGCATCAGGGGGGCTTCAAATGGGACATGGTGTCAAAAAACCAGTCCAGCAAAATCTGCCTTCCAAAAACCAAACCGCGCACCTTTCACTCTACGCCCCGCTGTGTGGCCGTACAGTAGTTTACGGCCACATATTGGCGTGTTTACGTAAACGGCAGAGTCAGGGCAATAAAGATACAGTCTTGTTTGGCTGTTAACCCTTGCTTTGTTAGTGGAAAAAATGGGTTAAAATGGAAAATTAGGCCAAAAAATGAAATTCTCAAATTTCATCCCCATTTGCCAATAACTCTTATGTAAGCCTCGCAAAGTGACTTCAGACTTGAACTGGTCCCTAAAAATTGAGTTTTTGTAAATTTCTGAAAAATTTCAAGATTTGCTTCTAAACTTCTAAGCCTTATAACATCCCCAAAAAATAAAATATAATTCCCAAAACAATTCAAACATGAAGTAGACATATGGGGAATGTAAAGTCATTACAATTTTTGGGGGTATTACTATGTATTACAGAAGTAGAGAAACTGAAACTTTGAAATTTGCAAATTTTTCAAATTTTTGGGTAAATTAGGTATTATTTTGTGCAAAAAAAAAAATTTTTTTGACTTCATTTTACCAGTGTCATGAAGTACAATATGTGACGAAAAAACAATCTCAGAACGGCCTGGATAAGTCAAAGCGTTTTAAAGTTATCAGCACTTAAAGTGACAGTGGTCAGATTTTCATAAAATGGCCTGGTCCTTAAGGTGAAATAAGGCTGTGTCCCTATGGGGTTAAAGGGGTTGTCCAGAGTTTATTTTTAACTGTATGCCAACCAGTGGGACCTGTGAAGAGATGTATACCTACCCGCACCGTTTCGGCTCCTTGCTTCTCTTTACTGGACTTCTGGTCCCTGCCTATAAACTTCATGTACAGACTGGGTCAGGCAGTGATTGACAGTGCCCCTAGAACAGGCTGGGACATAAGGCGGCGGGGGACCCATGGAGCCTAAACCGAGAGGCAGGGAACAGGTAGGTATGCTTCCCTTTCCCGGTCTGGTGGTGTGAAGGTCTAATATGACACGTCAATCCTTGACAACCCCTTTAACCACCTCAGCCCCCAGTGCTTAAACCCCCTTAATGACCAGGCCACTTTTTACACTTCTGACCTACCCTACTTTCACCGTTTATTGCGCGGTCATACAACTTACCACCCAGATGAATTTTACCTCCTTTTCTTCTCACTAATAGAGCTTTCATTTGGTGGTATTTCACTGCTGCTGACATTTTTACTTTTTTTTTTTTTTATATTAATCAAAAATGACCGAAATTTTTGCAAAAAAATGACATGACATTTTTCACTTTCTGTTGTAAATTTTTTCAAATAAAACTACATTTCTATATAAATTTTTCTCTAAATTTATTGTTCTACATGTCTTTGATAAAAAAAAAAAAATGCAATAAGTGTATATTTATTGGTTTGGGTAAAAGTTATAGCGTTTACAAACTATGGTGCCAAAAAATTAATTTCCGCACTTTGACTTTCTGAGCACCTGTCATGTTTCCTGAGGTTCTACAATGCCCAGACAGTACAAACACCCCACAAATGACCCCATTTCGGAAAGTAGACACCCTAAGGTATTCAAGGTAAAATGTCAATCAAGATAAAAACAGATACATAAAATGAATAAAAATGCATCAATAAATTGGCAATAACCACAATGGAGCGACTGATGAATATTTGAATAAATATTGGTAGTGCCCATAAGGGGCTATTCCGCCATATGGCACTTGAGATTCCTTGTAAGGCCTGATGTTTATGTCCTTAGCTTATTCAGCAAAGATTCAATAGAAAAACCGCAATTGTAGATGTTATTTATAAGGCTGGGAGGGTTTGGTCTATAGTCCACAAACGGCACTCACACTCGGCTTTATATGGTGGTATTATTTATACTGAGTGGTCAAGTCCGGTAATGTTCCTTATAGGTACAATCGGCAATATTCAAATTCAGTCCGGGGGTTCTTATCAGGATATGAATGATGTTCAATTGGAAAATGATTAACGGTACTCTCGGCTGTTCAGCCGCTTACCTCCTCCTTCCAGGGATAGTCCACGTGTGTCCGCTAATGTTCGTCGGGGGGCGAGTGGTGCGGGAAACTCCGGCGTCTTGCGTCGCACTCCTCGATAGCCGCACTCGCAAGATCTCGCGGGATCACACTTGCGTGACTTCCTTTTTCGTCCGGTGATGACGTCTCTACTGTGTCGATTCAAAGATTCGATCTTCCAGATATTATAATAATGTCTGCATGGCCATGTGACTAAAAGTATTCCGACAGGTGTATGGCGTTTACCAGACGCGTTTCGGGAAATATAACTATCACTTCCTCAGTGGTTACGCTACACCTGTCTGTATCCGCCTTATATACTCTGTAGGACTGTCGTCAAAACCTGGACGCCGGATTTTGAGTCCAAACTTTAGAATTTAAAATTCGGTGCTTCCGATTTTTTTTACTTATGTTAGACGCTTCCGATTTTTTTTGACATAGTTCTTCAAACTTCCGATTTTTTTTTTTTTGGACTTCTGATTATTTTCAGATATCCAATTTTTTAGAATATCGTTTTTTTTTTAATTTTTTTTTTATATTTTTTTTAGAGACTTTCGATTTTTTTTTTTTTCTGTTATGATTTTCTCACGGTTTTATTTGAACACAGTGAGGTTTTTTTAAAAAGAAAGAAGGGTGCTCGCCCAACATATATCTTTATTTCCTATCTTATCTCTAAGAGGTAGGGTGTCCTCTCTTTTGGGTTGGTAGCACCATATCATAGGTAATTAGCAGTGAGCCACCACCACAGCCGTTTTCTAGTACCCTAAGGTATTCGCTGATGGGCATAGTGAGTTCATGGAAGTTTTTATTTTTTGTCACAAGTTAGCGGAAATTTACTTTTTTTTTTTCCTTACAAAGCCTCATATTCCACTAACTTGTGACAAAAAATAAAATTTTACATGAACTCTCCATGCCCCTCACGGAATACCTTGGGGTGTCTTCTTTCCAAAATGGGGTCACTTGTGGGGTATTTATACAGCCCTGGCATTTTAGGGGCCCTAAAGCGTGAGAAGTAGTTTGGAATCCAAATGCGTTAAAATGCCCTGTGAAATCCTACAGGTGCTCTTTAGAATTTGGGCCCCTTTGCGCATCTAGGCTGCAAAAAAGTGTCACACGTGGTATCGCCGTACTCAGGAGAAGTAGGGCAATGTGTTTTGGGGTGTATTTTTACATATACCCATGCTGGGTGAGAGAAATATATCTGTAAATTGACAACTTTGTATTAAAAAAAAAAAAAATGGGAAAAGTTGTCATTTACAGAGATATTTCTCTCACCCAGCATGGGTATATGTAAAAGTACACCCCAAAACACATTGCCCTACTTCTCCTGAGTACGGCGATACCACATGTGACACTTTTTTGCAGCCTAGGTGCGCAAAGGGGCCCAAATTCCAATGAGTACCTTTTTTAGGAGGGCATTTGGATTCCAGACTTCTTCTCAAGCTTTAGGGCCCCTAAAATGCCAGGGCAGTATAAATACCCCACATGTGCCAGGGCCTGTCTGTGCGGTGGCTGCGACGGGGGAACTACTGCACGTGCCACCGTACCAGCTTCAACTGCCCTGGTGCTCGCCACTTCACCATGTTGTACGGCAGTGCTGGTACTAGGTCCAGGGAGGGCTGCGCTGCTGGTGTATGCCTCACCACGTGATCTGGCAGCGCCAGCCCCAGCCCCACTCTGCTGCCCTTGAAGCGGATCCTGCGCAACCTGTGGTCTAGCAACACGGGGCCGGGTACACCTGGTGGTATCAGGGACCTCAACCTCATCGTCCGAACTTTGGGTTAGAGAGCCACTGCTTTCTACAGGTTCATATTCTGACCCGCTAGATTCGTCAGATGAGGGTTCCCTTTCCTCATCCGACTGGGTCAGAATCCTGTAGGCCTCTTCAGAAGAATACCCCCCGTTTGACATTTTGGACTACTAAATTTAGGGGTATTCCCTGAGACTACCCAAGAAAAAAAGCAAACCTGTCTTACAAAGGGGAGGCTAGCGAAGTACCGGAGGCCGCTGCGATTGATAAAAAATATCAAAACTGTTTTTTTTTATAGCCGCAGCTCTTGTAAAGTGATTGTGCAGTGATAAAAAAAAAAGAAAAAATTTTTTTTGTCACTGTGGCGAGGCGGGCGTGGGTGAACGCACGTGTGGGCGACCGATCAGGCCTGATCGGGCAAACACTGCGTTTTGGGTGGAGGGCGAGCTAAGGTGACACTAATACAATTATAGATCTGGTAGGATAGAAGAATTGCAGGGGTGGCGCTCAATGGATGCTGTATGCAAAAAGCAGCGGTATCGCGGCAAGAACCACACAAAACTGCCGCACAGGAAAGGCAATGAAGTGTATTTAAGATACTGCGCTAAAGGACAAATTTTAGAGATCAATGTTACTATACAGGTATTGCAACTGGGTGCAGGCTGGCATGCGAAGATGTGTCACCATACAGGTGTTTGAGCTGGTCGGAAACCGCTTCCCTGCAGTGAAGGCTTCAGTTGGCGTGCTTTTGTCTGCGTCCCTGTAGGTTCGGTGAGGCGGCTTTTTTCCTTTTCTTTTCTTTTCTCTACTTTTTTGCTGCTTTATTGCTTTGATTATCAGTTTGTTTTTTCTTTCTTTATTCTTTGTTCTTTATCGATGCTTTGGGTCAGGATGGGGTAATCCAGCTGCAGGATGGATCGGCGTGCTGCCTCGTGCCCCGGCCGGTGGCGCGCTGCAGCCGCAGGTGGAGGTGTGTGTAGGGGAGTGGTTGGCGCTCACTTGGAGTTGATTAGTGACGTCACTAAAGCGGTCAAGCAATGACCGACAGGTGCCAGGTATCCTTCTCCAACGCGTTTCGAACAGCACGCTGTTCTCCCTCAGGGAGTGTTGCCTGGCTGTTCATGCACCCTTTTTATAGGCCCTTCTCCAGAGCTTTAACCTCTTCCCTGCCAATCCTGCATGAATTCAGTGTTATTCACCTATTCAAAAGCGAACAATTCTAGCTCCGCATTTAGTCCGTTTGGTATTAGGCTGTTCCTTTTTGAATATCCATTTGGATTCCTTTTTTGACATCTCCTTGATGTAGTCCCCCCCCCCTCTTATTAGGTGGTATTATTTCAACCCCACAAAAACGGGATCCAGCAAAATTTCCCCCATGCTTTATACTGTAATGACGCGATAATGGATGTCCTTCATATTTTCTGGTTATGTTATATATATGTTCTCCTATTCTTTTCTTTAGGGTTCTCTTGGTGCGGCCCACGTAGATTTTATTGCAAGGGCATGTTAAGGTATATATGACCCCTTTACTATTACAGGTAATGAAGTGTTTTATGATGTGTTTATAGGATCCCTCGGAGTTGCTGATTTCTGTTATTATTTTTTTATTTTTTGATATTTTGCATCCTCTACAGGTTCTACACGGATGGAACCCTCCTAGTCCTCCTCCTTTTAATTTCTGATTTTTTTTTCCCCCTACATTGGTTCCTGTACATCTACCTGTTGAGGCAATTATGTTACCTATATTTTGTGCCCTTCTGAATACAAATTTTGGGTCTTTCGGGATAAATTCTCCTATTATTTTGTCCTCTTTAAGGATGTCCCAGTGTCATTTTACTATTCTTTTGAATATTGGGACCTGATCACTGTATGGTGTTATAATGGGTGGGATTTTTGTGTTGGTTTCAATATCCAGAGTACTTTGTATTTTTATTCTCATTTTTCTTTTTAGCTGTTAGTAGAATTTGTCTGTTTAGTTGGTTTATTTCAATCTTTTGCTCCGACAATTTTGTTGTGTCATATCCCTTATGTTCCAATTTTTTCTGTAGTGTGTCTGCCTCCTTTTCATATTCCTCTATTTCTGTGCAGTTTCGTCTTAGCCTCATGAATTGGCTCCGCGGGATGTTTTCCAGCCATTTGGGAAGGTGGCAGCTATTCATCGATATGAAGCTGTTTCCATCTGTCGGTTTGCTGTAGGTTTTGGTAAGTAATTTGTTTCCCTCTATGTAAATGGTTAGATCCAAAAAGTTAATTTCTTTACTGCTGTATGTAGAACTAAATTCCAAATAAAAATCATTTTTATTAATATCTTTTAAAAATTCCAGCAGTTTTGTTTCTCCCCCATCCCATATAAAAACAATATCGTCGATAAAACGTCGCCAGAGGACGAGACCCGCACGGGGGGCGCCACCTGGGTGGATGGTCAACTCCTCCCACCACCCGACATATAGGTTAGCGAACCCCGGTGCGAATCTCGTCCCCATCGCGGTACCCCACGTCTGTAGGTAAAATTGTTCATTGTATAAAAAATAATTTTTAGTTAAAATGAACATAATACATTCTCCCAAGAAGTTAATCTGTGTTTCAGGCATTTCTCCTTTTTTTGTTAAAAAGTGTTGAACAGCGTCCACTCCTTTACTGTTTTCTATCACGGTGTATAATGATTTTACATCCAGTGTGCCCATTATGTAATTGTCTTTCCATTCTGTATTGTTAAGGATTTGTAGAGTGTGTTGGGTGTCTTTAAGATAGGTTGGAAGTGCCTGCACGTAAGGTTGTAATTGCTGGTCAATATATCTGGATAGTGAGCTAGTGAGGCAGTCTATACCTGACACAATAGGTCTCCCTGGTGGGTTTTTCATATTTTTGTGTATTTTGGGATTATGGTATAGTACAGCAATTTTTGGATGGATGTTGTTTATAAAAGTTGCTTCTTTTTTATTAAAAATGCCTATATCTCTCCCTTTTTGGACTAGCCCTTTTAGTTGTTTTTTGAACAGTTCAGTGGGGTCACTTTTTAGTTTTTTGTATGTCCTTACGTCACTTAAAATATTTTCGGTTTCCTTTTTGTAGTTCTTGGTGTTGAGTAGTACAATGCCCCCCCCCTTTGTCAGCTGGGCGTATGATGATGTTGTGATCTTTTTGCATGCTGAAGATGGCTTTCTTTTCTTCCTCCGAGATATTACGCATATATTGAGGGTTTTTTGGGTATTTAATTTTCCTTATGTCCCTTGTTACTTGGTTCATAAAACTGTTTAAGGCTGAGGAGTATTCCTGTATGGGGTTATGTCTTGATTTAGGTTTTAGATTGGTGTGTTTGAAGATATCTGTCGGCTCCTCCTCTGTATCTTTGCGTATTTCCTTATGTTGGTTTTTTTGGGGCATTTGATTATTTGCTGATTTTTTTTTTTATAAAGTATTTTTTCAGGGCTAGGTTCCTCATAAATTTTCTCACCCCGATGAATGCCTCAAATTTGTTGAGGTGTACCGTGGGGGCGAATTTTAGTCCCTTTTTGAGGATTTTTTCCTCCCCTGGTTTTAGAGTGTGGTCGCTAAGGTTGTATATTTTTTGTCCCCATTTTTCCTCCGTTTCTGTTTTCCCTATTGGTTTTTTTCTTTTTTTTGGAGAATTTCCCCCCTCTGCATCCCTTTTTTTGTTTGTATTTTTTCGGACCTGAAAAAAATCCTTTTTTACTGTTTTTTTGATGCTATCTTTCTTTCTTCTTGTTGTTTCCAAATGTTCTTGATTTTCCTGATTGGTTTCCTCATTTGTCGCTGATTGTATATCTGCTGTGTCTTCTCCTGTTTCTCCAGGATGTTTTCCATTTGTCAATGCTGCGCTGTATGATGTATTTGTATTGTGTCTTCTTAGTGAGAATCTTTCACCTTTCCCCTCACTCTTATTGCTGGTATTTTCTGTTCTCTTTTTTGGCTTCATTATCGGTTGTGTGTTACCATTTTGGTTTATGTCATCATCTATTAATTGACTCAATGGACTATATCTATTATGTTGCACAATGCTGGGGTTGTGTGTCTGGGCTTCTATTGTCACGTGGTTAGTTGTAGCTGGTGGAGGGTCTGTATCATTATACTCTGTGTGGATCTCCTCTGTATGATTGTATACTGAGAAGGATGTATCTTCAATATTTGATGTTTCTATAGATAATTCATCTATAGTTTCTAGAGCACTGAGATCTTCAGTTTGTTCATGATTGAATATGTGCGTTGGTAATGAGTCTCTATTGAATTTCCACATTTTCTTTTCTTTTATTTCTATTTCTTTGTAATACAGTCTTGTTCTTATGTTGTCAACCAGCGGTTGTATGCTTGGGTCGTCTTTCCAAGGACGTATTTTTTCAAAAGCTGTGCATATTTCTTTACTCATGGTTGTTAGTCTCTGCTTTCTTTTATGGATGATGAAGCTGATGGCTTTTCTTGAGAAGTCATGGAACATCTGGTTCCATTCAGTGATAATTTCTAGGGATGTCCCGATACCATTTTTTTTAAGACTGAGTACGAGTACCGATACTTTTATTTAAGTACTCACCGATACCAATTACCGATACTAATTTTAACAATAAAATACACACACATGTATTTTCTGACCACTGACCAACCAAAAGGCCCAAAAACAGAACTATAACATTCCAAGGAGACGTTATACTGTATGGGGCAGCCACAAGGAGACGTTATACTGTATGGGGGGCAGCCACAAGGAGACGTTATACTGTATGGGGGGCAGCCACAAGGAGACGTTATACTGTATGGGGGCGGCCACAAGGAGACGTTATACTGTATGGGGGCGGCCACAAGGAGACGTTATACTGTATGGGGGCAGCCACAAGGAGACGTTATACTGTATGGGGGCAGCCACAAGGAGACGTTATACTGTATGGGGGCAGCCACAAGGAGACGTTATACTGTATGGGGGCAGCCACAAGGAGACATTATACTATATGGGGGGCAGCCACAAGGAGACGTTATACTGTATGGGGTCAGCCACAAGGAGACGTTATACTGTATGGGGGGCAGCCACAAGGAGACGTTATACTGTATGGGGGCAGCCACATGGAGACGTTATACTGTATGGGGGCAGCCACAAGGAGACATTATACTATATGGGGGGCAGCCACAAGGAGACATTATACTATATGGGGGGCAGCCACAAGGAGACGTTATACTGTATGGGGTCAGCCACAAGGAGACGTTATACTATATGGGGGGCAGCCACAAGGAGACGTTATACTGTATGGGGTCAGCCACAAGGAGACGTTATACTGTATGGGGGCAGCCACAAGGAGACGTTATACTGTATGGGGGGCAGCCACAAGGAGACGTTATACTGTATGGGGGGCAGCCACAAGGAGACGTTATACTGTATGGGGGGCAGCCACAAGGAGACGTTATACTGTATGGGGGGCAGCCACAAGGAGACGTTATACTGTATGGGGGGCAGCCACAAGGAGACGTTATACTGTATGGGGGGCAGCCACAAGGAGACGTTATACTGTATGGGGGGCAGCCACAAGGAGACGTTACACTGTATGAGGCGGCCACAAGGAGACGCTACTGTAAGGAGTCAGGACAACAATTTTTGAAGCCCCCCCTCCTCAGTATAATAGTCTTGCGGCCATCATACAGTAATGTATATTTCTTCTTGCCCTAATGCCTGCTTTTAGAGATCAATGTGCAGCTTGCAGGCAGGAAGGGAAGGACCAGGGCCATAGAAGACAGACACTACACCTTTAGAGGGACTCGCTCCTGGCAAACACAGTGGAGCAGACTGTGATGTAATTATAGTTATTGCAGGGACTCAGAGAATCGTCTGAGAGTTTATTAGTTAAAACGAATCGAATGAGTCAGAGACTGTCACCCCAGACTTCCTGCTCTGCTACATGCACCCTGTACACACACAGCTCCACTACATGCTATGCTAATAATGCCCCCCCATAGAAGCGGTGCACAGGTATCGGCAGTGGTATCGGGGACATTTACTCGTGCAAATGCCCGGTATCGGTATCGGTACCGATACTGGTATCGGGACATCCCTAATAATTTCTTTATCACCCATGTCTCCTGATAGGGTTTTTTCTACTTTCAGTCCTTTTGGCACAATGTTCCACTCCAGGTATTTTTCCAATGTCATTATCTCCCATAGGTCTTTTAGTTCTATGGTTAGCATGTCTTCTAGATTTCGCAAAGTATTTCTAATGAATGGAAAGTGTGTATCCACATGATTGTTGTTTTTAGAGTTTTTTATGGAATTGGATCCAAAGATAGAATGAACTCTCTGGATCCGTTCCTTTCTGTCCCACCACAGTTCCGCCATATAGATGCTGGTACGTGTGGTTATTAACAATAGCAGAGAACACTAGCAGCCCCCCAAAGCTTGTGGTTGGTATGAGCAAGTAGGATAGAAGAATTGCAGGGGTGGCGCTCAGTGGATGCTGTATGCAAAAAGCAGCGGTATCGCGGCAAGAACCACACAAAACAGAATGTATTATGTTCATTTTAACTAAAAATTATTTTTTATACAATGAACAATTTTACCTACAGACGTGGGGTACCGCGATGGGGACGAGATTCGCACCGGGGTTCGCTAACCTATGTGGTGGGAGGAGTTGACCATCCACCCATTTGGCGCCCCCCGTGCGGGTCTCGTCCTCTGGCGACGTTTTATCGACGATATTGTTTTTATATGGGATGGGGGAGAAACAAAACTGCTGGAATTTTTAAAAGATATTAATAAAAATGATTTTTATTTGGAATTTAGTTCTACAGAAATTAACTTTTTGGATCTAACCATTTACATAGAGGGAAACAAATTACTTACCAAAACCTACAGCAAACCGACAGATGGAAACAGCTTCATATCGATGAATAGCTGCCACCTTCCCAAATGGCTGGAAAACATCCCGCGGAGCCAATTCATGAGGCTAAGACGAAACTGCACAGAAATAGAGGAATATGAAAAGGAGGCAGACACACTACAGAAAAAATTGGAACATAAGGGATATGACACAACAAAATTGTCGGAGCAAAAGATTGAAATAAACCAACTAAACAGACAAATTCTACTAACAGCTAAAAAGAAAAATGAGAATAAAAATACAAAGTACTCTGGATATTGAAACCAACACAAAAATCCCACCCATTATAACACCATACAGTGATCAGGTCCCAATATTCAAAAGAATAGTAAAATGACACTGGGACATCCTTAAAGAGGACAAAATAATAGGAGAATTTATCCCGAAAGACCCAAAATTTGTATTCAGAAGGGCACAAAATATAGGTAACATAATTGCCTCAACAGGTAGATGTACAGGAACCAATGTAGGGGAAAAAAATCAGAAATTAAAAGGAGGAGGACTAGGAGGGTTCCATCCGTGTAGAACCTGTAGAGGATGCAAAATATCAAAAAATAAAAAAATAATAACAGAAATCAGCAACTCCGAGGGATCCTATAAACACATCATAAAACACTTCATTACCTGTAATAGTAAAGGGGTCATATATACCTTAACATGCCCTTGCAATAAAATCTACGTGGGCCGCACCAAGAGAACCCTAAAGAAAAGAATAGGAGAACATATATATAACATAACCAGAAAATATGAAGGACATCCATTATCGCGTCATTACAGTATAAAGCATGGGGGAAATTTTGCTGGATCCCGTTTTTGTGGGGTTGAAATAATACCACCTAATAAGAGGGGGGGGGACTAAATCAACGAGATGTCAAAAAAGGAATCCAAATGGATATTCAATATGGACAGCCTAATACCAAACGGACTAAATGCGGAGCTAGAATTGTTCGCTTTTGAATAGGTGAATGACACTGAATTCATGCAGGATTGGCAGGGAAGAGGTTAAAGCTCTGGAGAAGTGCCTATAAAAAGGGTGCATGAACAGCCAGGCAACACTCCCTGAGGGAGAACAGCGTGCAGTTCGTAACGCGTTGGAGAAGGATACCTGGCACCTGTCGGTCATTGCTTGACCGCTTTAGTGACGTCACTAACCAACTCCAAGTGAGCGCCAACCACTCCCCTACACACACCTCCACCTGCGGCAGCAGCGTGCCACCGGCCGGGGCACGAGGCAGCACGCCGATCCATCCTGCAGCTGGATTACCCCATCCTGACCCAAAGCATCGATAAAGAACAAAGAATAAAGAAAGAAAAAATGAACTGATAATCAAAGCAATAAAGCAGCAAAAAAGTAGAGAAAAGAAAAGAAAAGGAAAAAAGCCGCCTCACCGAACCTACAGGGACGCAGACAAAAGCACGCCAACTGAGGTCTTCACTACAGGTAAGCGGTTTCCGACCAGCTCAAACACCTGTATAGTGACACATCTTCGCATGCCAGCCTGCATCCAGTTGCAATACCTGTATAGTAACATTGATCTCTAAAATTTGTCCTTTAGCGCAGTATCTTAAATACACACAATTATAGATCTGACCGTGATCAGTTCTGATCACTTACAGATACTATAAAAGTGCAAATGCTGATTAGCGATACGCTAATCAGCGAATCAGTGACTGCGGTGGGCTGGGCGCTAACTGACGCTAACTACCTAACCAAGGGGCCTAAACTATCCTAAACATAACAGTCAATACTAGTGGGAAAAAAAAGTGACAGTTTACACTGATCACTTTTTTCCCTTTCACTAGTGATTGACAGGGGTGATCAAGGGGTTAATTGGGGTGATGGGGGGTGATCTGGGGCTAAGTGTGGTGTTGGTGGGTACTCACAGTGATGTCTGCTCCTCTGCTGGGACCAACCGACGAAAAGGACCAGCAGAGGAGCACAGAAGCCATTTAACACATTATATTTATAAAAGTAATATTTTAAAAGTCACCAACCTGCCAGCGCTGATCATTGGCTGGCAGGCTGGTGACCAACTCCTTCTGCAACTTTTGCCGACCCGCACTGCGCATGTTAAGCTCTTCAAGAAGTTAATAAAGCCAGAGCTCAGTGGTGATTCTTCTACTGACGTTATGTCCTGACCATACTGCAGTCCCATCCAGAGCTGTATTCAGGGTTCTTCCAGGGACTGGTCCCCTGGTATTCAGATTAAAGGGGTTGGCCAATCTTACACATTGGTAAAATATATCGCTAGGAAAAGCCAGCAACATCAGATAGGTGTGGGTCCTACCTCTGGGACAGACACCTATCTGACATTAGCATATCCTAGCGATATACCACCAGGGTGTGAGATGGACCATGAAGTCCTGATCTACGGCTGGAGGGTTGGCGGTACGTACACCGCTACTTTCCGTAGAAATGACTGGGAGAAGCGTTGGAAATCCCTTCACATTTGGCCGTGTCCGGCATTTATTTCTGTGCCAAGTGACTACACAAGCAACGTCAACTCTGAAACCAGGGGCTCATCGGTATTTGTGGAGGTCGCAGGGGCCAGACTGTTACTGTAGGGGTTGTCATGGGGCCGGCTGGGATGTTCTGCACCGCGTATGTCTCACCTCTTTCATATGTTCTTACTTTTCCCTCCAGTACCTGCACATTGATAAAAAAATCCTCCACGGAGACATCAAGTCCTCCAACGTTGTCATCAAAGGAGACTTTGAGTCCATCAAAATCTGTGATGTCGGGGTGTCGCTGCCGCTGGACGAGAACATGATCAGTGAGTACCACGAGAGCCCATGTGAGGACTCGTATGCAGGGTCTGGGGGTTCATCTGTTGAGCCGAGGTTCCTGCACTTGGTTAAATTCTCCTCCTTACTTCCAGTGACCGATCAGAAGGCGTATTACATCGGCACCGAGTCCTGGAAACCCAAGGAAGCTCTGGAGGAGGACGGGGTAATCACAGACAAGTCAGACATCTATGCCTTTGGCCTGACTCTGTGGGAGATGATGACCCTGTCCATCCCTCATCTCAACCTGCCACCCGAAGACGACGATGATGAAGGTGCGAGTCTTCAGGACCCGGTGGACTATGGCGGTGAGATCTCCTTCACTTATTTTATTGCTTCTTCTGTTTGTCCACAGAGGACTCGTTTGAGGAAGACGACTTTGACGAAGACGCCTACTATGAAGCCCTGGGGACGCGGCCCCCGCTGAACGCAGATGAGCTGAACGATTCCTACCAGCGGGTCATCGAACTGTTCTACCTGTGCTCGAATGAGGACCCCAAGGAGAGACCCTCTGCCGCCCAGATTGTGGAGGCCTTAGAGGCGGAGAACATCCAATGAGTATTTTTAGGGCTGAGCTAGGCTCGGGGTGTCACCAGTTTTAGAGTTTTTAAAGTGCCAACTTCCTTAGAAAGTTACCAAGAGACGGTTTAGATAAGTTACATAGATAGAGGTGTTACAATGAGGAGAAAGTATGGTAAAGAGGCGGATACAGCGCCCCCAGAGGTGAGGGAGAAAACTGCACCTAACAGCAACTTGTGGTGCAGAAAAGTCTTTATTTGTTTAGTTATCGTTTTGTTTGTGTTTTATTAATGTATTTGTGTGTTATGTATTCATATAATAAAATGTATTAGATTATAACAAAACCAAGTCATTCACCAACTGGCAATCATTATAGTAGTTATATTCTTGTACATAGGAGCAGTATTATAGTAGTTATATTCTTGTACATAGGAGCAGTATTATAGTAGTTATATTCTTGTACATAGGAGCAGTATTATAGTAGTTATATTCTTGTACATAGGAGCAGTATTATAGTAGTTATATTCTTGTACATAAGAGCAGTATTATAGTAGTTATATTCTTGTACATAGGAGTAGTATTATAGTAGTTATATTCTTGTACATAGGAGCAGTATTATAGTAGTTATATTCTTGTACATAGGAGCAGTATTATAGTAGTTATATTCTTGTACATAGGAGCAGTATTATAGTAGTTATATTCTTGTACACAGGAGCAGTATTATAGTAGTTATATTCTTGTACATAGGAGGCAGTATTATAGTAGTTATATTCTTGTACATAGGAGGCAGTATTATAGTAGTTATATTCTTGTACATAGGAGGCAGTATTATAGTAGTTATATTCTTGTACATAGGAGGCAGTATTATAGTAGTTATATTCTTGTACATAGGAGGCAGTATTATAGTAGTTATATTCTTGTACATAGGAGGCAGTATTATAGTAGTTATATTCTTGTACATAGGAGGCAGTATTATAGTAGTTATATTCTTGTACATAGGAGGCAGTATTATAGTAGTTATATTCTTGTACATAGGGAGCAGTATTATAGTAGTTATATTCTTGTACATAGGAGGCAGTATTATAGTAGTTATATTCTTGTACATAGGAGGCAGTATTATAGTAGTTATATTCTTGTACATAGGAGGCAGTATTATAGTAGTTATATTCTTGTACATAGGAGGCAGTATTATAGTAGTTATATTCTTGTACATAGGAGCAGTATTATAGTAGTTATATTCTTGAACATAGGAGCAGTATTATAGTAGTTATATTCTTGAACATAGGAGTAGTATTATAGTAGTTATATTCTTGTACATAGGAGCAGTATTATAGTAGTTATATTCTTGTACATAGGAGCAGTATTATAGTAGTTATATACACTGCTCAAAAAAATGAAGGGAACACTTAAACAACACAATGTAACTCCAAGTCAATCACACTTCTGTGAAATCAAACTGTCCACTTAGGAAGCAACACTGAGTGACAATCAATTTCACATGCTGTTGTGCAAATGGGATAGACAACAGGTGGAAATTATAGGCAATTAGCAAGACACCCCCAATAAAGGAGTGGTTATGCAGGTGGTGACCACAGACCACCTTTCAGTTCCTATGCTTCCTGGCTGATGTTATGGTCACTTTTGAATGCTGGCGGTGCTTTCACTCTAGTGGTAGCATGAGACGGAGTCTACAACCCACACAAGTGGTTCAGGTAGTGCAGCTTATCCAGGATGGCACATCAATGCGAGCTGTGGCAAGGTGGTTTGCTGTGTCTGTCAGTGTAGTGTCCAGAGCATGGAGGCGCTACCAGGAGACAGGCCAGTACATCAGGAGACATGGAGGAGGCCGTAGGAGGGCAGCAACCCAGCAGCAGGACCGCTACCTCTGCCTTTGTGCAAGGAGGAACAGGAGGAGCACTGCCAGAGCCCTGCAAAATGACCTCCAGCAGGCCACAAATGTGCATGTGTCTGCTCAAACGGTCAGAAACAGACTCCATGAGGGTGATATGAGGGCCCGACGTCCACAGGTGGGGGTTGTGCTTACAGCCCAACACCGTGCAGGACGTTTGGCATTTGCCAGAGAACACCAAGATTGGCAAATTCGCCACTGGCGCCCTGTACTCTTCACAGATGAAAGCAGGTTCACACTGAGCACATGTGACAGAGTCTGGAGACGCCGTGGAGAACGTTCTGCTGCCTGCAACATCCTCCAGCATGACCGGTTTGGCATTGGGTCAGTAATGGTGTGGGGTGGCATTTCTTTGGAGGGCCGCACAGCCCTCCATGTGCTCGCCAGAGGTAGCCTGACTGCCATTAGGTACCGAGATGAGATCCTCAGACCCCTTGTGAGACCATATGCTGGTGTGGTTGGGCCTGGGTTTCTCCTAATGCAAGACAATGCTAGACCTCATGTGGCTGGAGTGTGTCAGCAGTTCCTGCAAGACGAAGGCATTGATGCTATGGACTGGCCCGCCCGTTCCTCAGACCTGAATCCAATTGAGCACATCTGGGACATCATGTCTCGCCCTATCCACCAATGTCACGTTGCACCACAGACTGTCCAGGAGTTGGCAGATGCTTTAGTCCAGGTCTGGGAGGAGATCCCTCAGGAGACCGTCCGCCACCTCATCAGGAGCATGCACAGGCGTTGTAGGGAGGTCATACAGGCACGTGGAGGCCACACACACTACTGAGCCTCATTCTGACTTGTTTTAAGGACATTACATCAGCCTGTAGTGTGTTTTTCCACTTTAATTTTGAGTGTGACTCCAAATCCAGACCTCCATGGGTTGAAAAATCTGATTTTAATTTTTGTGTTATTTTGTTGTCAGCACATTCAACTATGTAAAGAACAAAGTATTTCAGAAGAATATTTAATTAATTCAGATCTAGGATGTTATTTTTGTGTTCCCTTTATTTTTTTGAGCAGTGTACTTGTACAGAGGAGGCAGAATTGAATTGGTAAATACTGTGAGTACAGCTGTAGCCTGCTTTCAGTCATCTGAAGTATAGAAGTACCTGCTAATAGAGTAAGGACTAGATTCACTGTCACACTTGTAGACCTAAAAATGGATATCTGGACAAAAATACTTTGCTGTGCTCCTGCCTCATTACGTGCAGTGATGTTGCGGTCATACACAATATTGGTTGCAAAATTTCAACTGAACTGAAATTCAGTAACCACATGCAGTGCTATGTAAGAATTGCAGGATTTTACTAAAGTATGACGTAAAGTCATGATTTTATTAAAGACACGGAGGCGAGTATTGCGTAACCTTTCTTTACTTCTACCATAGCAGCAAAGAGAAAAAATGGTACATACAGTGGAAACCATAGTAACAAGCTCCTCCCCTTATCCCTGTATATCAATCCTTGTCTGCCTGGGATATTCCTCTTTCTTTGCGCCCCAACCAGTGCTGTTCCAAACCAAACGCCTTATGCTGAAACAACGAAGTAATGACATAAACTCTTGAAACCTGTCGGTCTGGATCGCAACCAACGGACATCCGACCGGACTGGAACTGTGTAGCTCAAACGCTTGAAGTCGTTAGTCTCTCAACCTAGGAGAAAAAAGGATATAAAGAAAACGTTCTAAGACCATAATTCAGTGCATCCGAACTGTAGGATTACATGCAGAAAAAATACTAACAATCTCAGTATCTTAACCATAGGGTAAACAGACATTACATACTCACTCAGACCCAACCAGGGTGGGTCCAGGGAGGGCAATACTCGCCTCCGTGTCTTTAATAAAATCATGACTTTACATCATACTTTAGTAAAATCCTGCAATTTTATAACAAGACACGGAGGCTTCATATTGCTAGTTTAAAGCTGAGCCACTAAAGAATCAAAAGCGTGTGTTGCCGGTCTAAAGTAAAACTCGCGGAATGTGGAAGTTCTGGACCAATCCGGCAATCTCATATCTTCTAAGCGAGCTCCTGATGTAGTCATTGAAGTAGCTGCCGCACTGCGGACCGAATGGGCCGTGAAAACGGCCGTATCAATCCCGGAAAGGGAAAGAACCCACTTCACCCAGCGAGATAAGGTAACGCTGGTGACCGGTGCAAAAGGGCTGCAAAAAGAAATGAATAAGTGGGGAAGAGAAGGCGACCGCAAAGGACGGGTTCTATCTTCATACTCACGCAAACAAGCCACAGGACATAGTTGTGGTGAAGCCGGAAAACGGGGATAAGAGACCGAATGGATATTGGTCTTAGTGCGTCGGGAAATATTAAATTGAACCCCTTCTGGGGTGAAGGATCTAGCGTCCCAATCCAAAGCCTGTACGTCCGACACTCTTTTGCAAGATATGAGACAGAATAAAGTCACCAGTTTGGCTGATAACTGACGCAAAGACAATTGAGCATTAGAGGGCCAGTTGATTAGAAAAGTTAACACCTGAGACATCCCTTGTAGATGAAAACCGTGGCCGAGGAGGTCGGGCCAAACGTGAACCTTTGAGTAAACGACAGACCAGGGGGTGCTGTCCCGCTGGACGTCCATCAAACCCGTTATGTCTGGAGGAGATTGCTGACCTAAAGACATTGATGGTACGATAAGCCTTTCCCGCCTCAAAGAGTGAGGACAAAAAGGCTAGAATGGAATTTACAGGAGCCTCAACGGGATCCAAAGTCCGCTCTAAGCACCAGCGAGACCAAGAGCCCCAGGCGGCTCTATAAGCTCGCCTTGTTCCGGGTGCCCAAGCGCAGTCCAATAAGAACCTAGTTGTTCCTGAAAGTCCAGCGCCATCTCCTGGACTCCCGAAATCTTGCAGGCCAGGAGACGTAACGATCCGTTCTGTAGGAGTGGGTGAAATTCTCCTGCAGGTCCTAGAAGCAGAGACAACTGATCGGGAAGTAGGAGCGGAAAATCCACCAGAAGTTCCAGGATCTGAGGGAACCATGACTGAGTTCGCCAAAATGGCACAATCAGAACCAGGTTCGCCAACTGCTGACGGACTTGAAGGAGTACTCTCGGGATGAGTGCGAAAGGAGGGAACGCATACATCGGAGCGTGTCCCCAGTGTTGAAGTAAAGCGTCTACTGCTTCCGCTAAGGGATCCGGCCTCCAGCTGAAAAACCTGGGCAGCTGGGTATTCAACCGGGAAGCGAAGAGGTCGACTGCAAAAGGACCCCGCAGAGAAAACCGTCTCATCTAGTCTCCAGTCGCTGGAGTCCGAGATGTAGCGTGAACTCCAGTCCGCTAAGGTATTGTGAAGGCCCGGAAGGTATTCTGCCACCACAGAAATGTTCCTGTCGAGACAGAACTCCCAAAAGTCCTTCGCCAAATGGGTGAGAACTACCGACCGTGTTCCCCCCATGCAATTGACATACCTGACCGCTGATATGTTGTCCATGCGGAGTCTGATGTCTGTACTGACCACCCCATTGGCAAAACTGCGAATGGCGAACGACCCTGCCAGAAGCTCCAGGGCGTTGATGTGAAGCCGAGATTCCTCCTGAGACCAAGGACCGCCCGTGGAAACTCCACTGCAATGTGCTCCCCACCCGTGAAGACTCGCATCGGATTCTATGATCAGATCCGGTTGGGGACCCACAATTGCCCTGCCATTCCAGACAGATAGGTTGTGGATCCACCACCTCATCTCGTCTTTCGTTTCTGCATCCAGTGTGACAAAATCTGCGTAAGAGGCCCCTGTCTGAAGATGAGCGATTTTGAGGCGCTGCAACGCCTGATAATGGAGGGGGGCTGGAAAGATGGCCTGAATGGAGGAGGCCAAAAGTCCGATTATCCTCGCCAAATGTCGCAAAGATATCTGAGGGAGTTGAAGGACATGCCGCAGTTCCTTGCGGATGGCCTTGATTTTGGAGAGGGGAAGACTGAGGGATAACTCTAGCCAGTTCACTTGGAACCCCAGGAACTCCATCAACCTGGCAGGGGTCAGACACGACTTCTCCCGGTTGACGATGAACCCCAGACTGGAAATAAGTGAAACAGTCATGTGAAGGTGTTTCAGTAGAAGAGAGTGTGCTTGGGCCATGATCAAGATATCGTCTAGGTAGACGATTAGGCGGACACCCCTGCCGCGGAGCCATGCCACCACTGGGCGCATGATCTTGGTGAAGCACCAGGGGGCGGAGGATAGGCCAAACGGAAGGCAGGTGAAGCGCCAAGTCTGACCGTTCCAAAGGAACCGAAGTAGGTCTCTTGAAGAGGGAGACACTGGAACCGTGAGGTAAGCGTCCTTGAGATCTATTTTGGCCATCCAATCGCCAGGAAGAAGCAGATCTCTCAACATATGGATGCCCTCCATCTTGAAATGCCGATACTGCACGAAAGCATTTAAAGCTTTCAGATTGATCACAGGGCGCATCTGGCCCCCTTTCTTTTGCACCAGAAAAATACTGCTGATCACTCCCCTTTGATTCTCTGGTGCGCGTTCGATCGCGCCTTTTTATAGAAGATTCGACAGCTCCCTTTGAAAGAGGGACTGAGTCGAATTTGACTGTGGTATTGGAGGGGGAGCCGGGATAAAACTTGGATCGGCAATCAGATCTATTGTGAATCCCTGCACAGTAGAAAGAACCCATTGGTCGGAAGTTATGCTTGGACACACATGAGAAAAGAACCGGAGTCTGCCTCCGACATATTGGTCTAAAAAAGGTAAAGGACGAGGAATAGGACCTACCATATGGTCGACGTGAGTTTGGATTCCCTCTGAAACCGCGTGATCGGAAGGGGGTGCCTCGCGATGGAAAAAAGGCCGGCTGGTGTCTTTGATCCTGGAGGGATGCTCTATATGAAAAGGAGCCTCTGCCGGAACCCCGGGCATGAAAATTGGAACGGCCGGACAGTCGGCCCCTTGAACTGCCGGCCCTGTTAGAAAAACGCCCCTGAAAGACTCGACGCATCGATGTCTGGGCCTTATTGAGAGCCGTAAAGGCTCCTACATACTTTCCTAACTCCTTAATGAAGGAGTCGCCAAAGAGCAACCCCTGGGCATCTTTGCCCGCTTCAGTTAAGGCCAAGTTAGATAACTTTGGCTCGATTTTAATCAGTATAGCCTTACGCCTTTCAATGGCGAGTGAGGCATTGACATTACCGGCTACACAAATGGCCCTCTGGGCCCAACCCCTCAATTCTTCAGGGTCTACCTGGTTACCTGCCGCTTTGGCGGATTCTGCCATGTCGAAAATCTTCGCTAAAGGACCAGTAATGTCCAGTAATTTATCTTGGACTGCCTTTAAGGCAGCGTCCAAACCTTTTCGGGGATTAAAGCCCGATTTAGCCAAAAATTGGACCATCTTTGGGTCCACTGAGGGGGTTTCACACACTTTGTGTGGTATCAAGGGACGAGGGCACTCTGCCCGCAACTTATTACGCGATTCCTTACTAAGAGGATTGCGTATGCGAGACTCTAAATATTGCGCCACATGCGTGGCGGGCATCCATTCCGCAGAACGGGGATGGTGCAGTTCATCAGGGTTGAATAATGGTTCCCCGGAAGGATCCTTTAAGAGATCCTCTGTTGATCCCTGGAGCAGTAACTGGGTATCCGGGCCTACATTGGGTGCCGGGTCTACATTGACATCCGCCAAATCGTCCTCAGAGTCATAAGTCAAATCATTGACATTATCATGAGCCTCCTCCTCCGACTCTCTATCAGAGTCTGTCACTGGCTCAGGTAGAGACCTGGCAGTTTTCCATGCCCGCGTTTTTTCTGCCTGGCGGGTGCAAGCTCTTTTACGCGAACCAGGCGCGTTAATCTGGGATGGGGATGGCCCATCAATCTGAGATGTTCTGGAGGCAATAGGTAATGGCCCTGGAGGCAGGAATGATCCCTGGGCCGCAGTGCTAGGACGAGCCAAAAGGGCCTGAGAAATTGACTGGGTCAATGCAGAGGACATTGAACCCATGGCGGTTATGATGGCATTAGAAATGGACCTTTGTAGTGCCAACTCATGATCATCCGGGTGAAGCACCTCAGATCTCCTATCCTGATTAGGGGAAGCCTGTTCTACAGGGGGGGGGGGCTCACTTGGGACCACAGAGGCAACAGAATTTTTTCTGATGGACATGCTGCAGGAGATGGCAGGAGTTAGTCACCCCAACCAGAAGGCAGCAGATATTGCACTAGGAGGAAGAGAAAAGAGACAGCAATGTAATACCAGTACAAGCAAAAGGCCTATAGGTGGATTTACAAAGGCACTGGTACTTACAAGCAAGAAGCAGAAGAAAAGAGCCGCAAGGATGTCAGACAACGGAGCGATACTATCCGGTGTGCGTTCAGAGCGGGTAACTGACAGAGACGCCGAAATCTCGCGAGATCTCGGAGTCCGCAATAGGCCGATACAGGAACGGCGCCCGAAATCTCGCGACGCGAGACAGGGAGCGCGCGAAATGGCGGACGCAACCTGAGGTAAAAGAGGACACGAGCGTAACAATAAGGCAACGCTGATCACGCCAGAGGGCGGAAGGCCGCTAGGTTTGACAAAAAAAGGGGGAATATATAACCCTAGAGCGCCATAGGGAACAAAGGAGTACAACCTGTAGGAAAAAAACTATAATATGGAACAAGGCTATCGATAACCTAGCAAGTGGGATTAACGAAAACACACTAGAACCCAGAAGGGGTATTAAAAACTAGTTAATAATAGAAGAAACCAAACCCTGAGCAGAGCTACAGAGCTGGAGAGTACTTATCTGCCTGGTAGCAGCAAAGAAAGAGGAAGATCCCAGGCAGACAAGGATTGATATACAGGGATAAGGGGAGGAGCTTGTTACTATGGTTTCCACTGTATGTACCATTTTTTCTCTTTGCTGCTATGGTAGAAGTAAAGAAAGGTTAAAGCAATATGAAGCCTCCGTGTCTTGTTATAAAATCAGACAGCTGTAGCCACTGTGCCCATGCTTTTCCTATAACGGGCTGCTCCCGGGAGTGTGAGGCTGCACCGACACACCCGTTCGGCTGTGTCAGGAATGGCATGTGATACGAGTACTGGGAGGACGCCACACTTCCAGTCCAGCAGGGATGGGAGCTCGGCCTGGGATTGGGAACACTTTTTTAAACAAATATTTTTTATTTTGACACTTTACCTAGTCCCGTTACTTCACTCTTAGGCCTCAAGCACACAACAGTATTTTTTCACGGTCTGCAAAACGGGGTTCCGTTTTTCCGTGACCGTTTTTTCGTCCGTGGGTCTTCCTTGATTTTTGGAGGATCCACGGACATGAAAAAAATGTCGTTTTGGTGTCCGCCTGGCCGTGCGGAGCCAGACGGATCCGTCCTGAATTACAATGCAAGTCAATGGGGACGGATCCGTTTGACGTTGACACAGTATGGTGCAATTTCAAACGGATCCGTCCCCCATTGACTTTCAATGTAAAGTCCGGAGTTAATATACCATCGGATCGGAGTTTTCTCCAATCCGATGGTATATTTTAACTTGAAGCGTCCCCATCACCATGGGAACGCCTCTATGTTAGAATATACTGTCGGATTTGAGTTACATTGTGAAACTCAGATCCGACAGTATATTCTAACACAGAGGCGTTCCCATAGTGATGGGGACGCTTCAAGTTAGAATATACTAAGAACTGTGTACATGACTGCCCCCTGCTGCCTGGCAGCACCCGATCTCTTACAGGGGGCTGTGATCAGCACAATTAACCCCTTAGGTGCTGCACCTGAAGGGGTTAATTGTGCATATCATAGCCCCCTATAAGAGATCAGGGGCTGCCAGGCAGCAGACCCCCCTCCCTCCCCAGTTTTAATTTCATTGGTGGCCAGTGCGGCCCCCCCCTCCCTCCCTCTATTGTATTATTTTCATTGGTGGCACAGTGTGCGGCACCTAAGGGGTTAATTGTGCGGATCACAGCCCCCTGTAAGAGATCAGGTGCTGCCAGGCACCAGTCATGTACACAGTTCAAAGTATATTCTAACTAGAAGCGTCCCCATCACTATGGGAATGCCTCTGTGTTAGAATATACTGTCGGATTTGAGTTTTCACGAATCCGTCTGCATGAAAGTAGCCTACGGACACGGATGCCAATCTTGTGTGCATCCGTGTCTTTTCACAGACCCATTGACTTGAATGGGTCCGTGAACCGTTGTCCGTCAAAAAAAATAGGACAGGTCATATTTTTTGGACGGACAGGAAACACGGATGCGGCTGCAAAACGGTGCATTTTTCCATGGACCCATTGAAAGTCAATGGGTCCGCGAAAGAAAACGGCACAACGGCCACAGATGCACACAACGGTCGTGTGCATGAGGCCTTACAGACAACCCCTTTAAGCCGTGGCCCAACCGGCTGATGTTCGGAGAACTTACAGAACCATACATTCCTGTGGTGTGCCCATGTTACAGCTGTGAGAACGAGGCCTGAGAAGCAGACTATGACGCCCATGTTGTGTCCTCTCCTGCAGATTTCTTTGCCGTGGGCCTCACTCCTTGTGGTAACTTGGGGCATTTTGCTTTCTTCTAGTTTGTGCTACAGGATTCTCCGAGAATCTGGGGATAATTTATTTGGCTTGGTCTTGCCGATGCTCCAGCCCCCCTTATAGTGCCAACCACAATGTGCACCCAAAATACTGATGACCCCTGCTCAGTTTAGTGCATACAATAATTCAGAAACCTCTATTCTTAGAAGCTTGTAATGAACTATCCCTCTTATTCCTCCTGGAAATTCCAAGTAAATGTGCAACTTGGTAATATCATCCCTCTCGTCTAGAGAAGGGTGTGTGTCTAATCTCAGATATTACCAAATACTACAACAGGGACCGGCGACCGACAGTTTTCTACATTCCAGGAGGAATCAGAGGAATGGTACAATAAAGAGTTCTATAAGAAAGATGATCCAGAATTATTTCACGGGATATACAAGAATATGCTAAAGAGAGGTGAGAGGCCCTCCTTAAAGGGGGTTGTCTTATCTCAAGAGGTTGGTGGATATGCTATGAAACTCCAGATCAGGATCTATCTCAAGAACGAACCACCCAGAGCGGTGGCCCTGCATGAGCAGTGCGCTCTCCTTCTGGAGATAGGTCCCTCTCTGACTTTGCCTATCATAGCGCTATGCCACCAATCTGAGATGAGAAGACCCCTTTAAGTCTGGATTACTGGATGTCCGATTAAAAGTGCAATAGAGGAGGGTGAATAAAACAGCAAGAACCATGCAAGAAACAAAACCACTTTATTCCTTTGAAAGTAAATTGTAAGATCAAATATAGTAAAACTTCTGAGTCAGGTGATGGCGCCCAGAGGCTGTGATTGGTCCATGTGACCCTCACCACTCCTCCGATTTGCCCCTCCCCTGTATCCATCCATCATATATAAAACTACAGGGTGAACAGATCCAACAATGAAATATTTACAGGACACAAAACAAAACACTAAAACCTAGAGAACAAGGCTCTGCTGGTCAGCGGCCTCCAGACTGCTGTGAGACTACAACTCCCAGCATGCTGCATTCCCTTCTCTCTGAGAGCCAAGCAACTGTGCATGCTGAGAGTTGTAGTTTCACAAGAGCTGGAGTGCCAGAGGACGCTGACGTCTATTAAACATTCTAGACTGCATATTTCATTTTCAAGATCTCTGCTTGCTGTCAGTGACATGTTCAAATGTGCAGACCTCATTTCTTACAGCCATTAGATGCAATCTTTTTGATCCTCTTCAGTGACAGCAAGAAGAGATCTTGAAACTAGAAGTTAGAAATCTAAAGAGCTCTTCATTCTATACCTATAGGGATGTTTTTTTTTTTTGCCTTTTAAGACAGTCTAAGTAAGGTGCAATCTCTTAAAGGGTTTTTCAACTACCAGCCCTTTTCGCAGCATGGGTGAGAATCGCACCGCAAAAAAACAAAAACCGCAGGTTTCACCACAGTTTTAGCAAAAGTCCCTCACTTCTAGCTGTGGAAACGCTGTAAAAACGCAGGCAGTTTGTGCCAAATGGTTCTCAAAAACTGCGTAGTGCACAAGAAAACACAGCATTTGGGCAATGCTATAACAGGTGACTACACAGCTGGAGTGTTCTCTAGTGCGCACTCCAGTATGACATCACCAGAGGCACCGAGGAACACTCCAGTATGACATCACCAGAGGCACCGAGGAACACTCCAGTATGACATCACCAGAGGCACCGAGGAACACTCCAGTATGACATCACCAGAGGCACCGAGGAACACTCCAGTATGACATCACCAGAGGCACTGAGGAACACTCCAGCTGCGCAGCCTCTTACACATCACATCTATAAAAGCATTAAAAACAGAATAAACCTCCTCGGAAGCGACATGAGGCCGATCCGTAGCAGCGAACAAGAGGAAAAGTGCAACAAGCTCAAACCCAGCGGTCTCCAACCGCTGCAAAACTACAACTCCCAGCAGGCTGCAGGGACTACCGCTCTCAACAAACTGCAGCACGTCTAACTGAGGAAGTTGTACACCAGGAAGTCGGGGACTCCTAAGTAGTTGCTGGCGAAAAGCTTCCCATCAGGTGTCGGGTCTGAAAAGGCGATTTCATCGGTTGTCAGGCGCGAGCCGTAAATGAAGGAACTCCTGGAAGACATAAGCATAGATGAGAAATCCTGCACGAGGCGCTAGGAAGAGGACAGGACGCTTTAAGAGGCTGGTATTTGTCTGCGTGGTCGGGGTCTGACCACCGCTCCTGGGAATTTACCCGTTACTCGTTTAGCAGGAGATGGGGTTGGTACTACCACTAGGACTGCACGATATGGGAATTTTGTGAGATTGCGATTAGGGCCCTAAAAATTGCGATAACGATGTGCGATGCGATATTTTAAAGAAAATTGTGCTAGAGGTCTATTTGCTTGGATTTTCCCATATGAGCCGCTGACGCGGCTGGGTATGACATAGTTATGGGGGATCTGTGGAGGACGCCGTTATGTGGGGGATCTGTGGAGGACGCCGTTATGTGGGGGATCTGTGGAGGACGCCGTTATGTGGGGGATCTGTGGAGGACGCCGTTATGTGGGGGATCTGTGCTATGACACATAGGGCCATGAGGGTGGGGGGGGGCAGCATAAGACATATAGCATCTTATGCTGGTCCCCCTCATGGCCCTATGTGTCCTAAATTGCGCACATAACTGGCTTTGTGTGTAAAGTATTTTACTAGTGTGTGAAACAAGCTCTCTCCTATTGATAACATGGCCGCCTCTGTACTCACTGTCACTATGAATGCACGGCAGCGAGCGGGCCGGCCGGCGCGTGACTGACGTCACTTAGTCACTCTCCTCCCACTTCAGGAAGCAGGAGCGTTACTAAGTGACATCAGTCACCGGCCGGCCCGCTCGCTGCCGTGCATTCATAGTGACAGTGAGTACAGAGGCGGCCATGTTATCAATAGGAGAGAGCTTGTTTCACACACTAGTAAAATACTTTACACACAAAGCCAGTTATGTGCGCGGGGCCCCTTCATCTATAATCGCTGCATTTTCGGGTCGGCCAAATCGCCATTTGCCGATTATTTTTTCGATTTATCGTGCAGCCCTAACTACCACCAATATCGGACAAGGCTCAGCTCTGCTGTATCTTCAGCCGTTGTTTACCCCAGCAATAACCCCTGATATTTTTGGGGGTACCAGCACCAAGATCTCCTGTCAACAAGATGGAGAGCCCCTTTAAGTTTTTCTTTTGTGCCGTCATTGGTGGTGGATCATGAACTCCTGCAAGTCCAGGGGTTAGGGTGTCCCAGCTACCCATGCATGTTCCTATGGGTCATCTTACACCCACACCCCCCCCCCCCCACCCCGAAAACTGAAGACCCCTCTCACCTCATGGTGTCCACCAGGCGGCTGGCGATGCTCTTCCTGCGCATCAGGGCTAACACCCAGATCCTGCTGATGCCGCAGATCGCCGGCTGAGGTTCGGACGAGCAGCGCCAGGCTCGGTGCCGCTCCAGCGCACACATGGATCTGATGTCCGGAGTTGACAGCTCGGCCAGGACCCGGAACGCCTGCAGAACCAATCATGAGAGCCGCACGGTTTATATGTGTGCGAGGTGCAGAGGTTCCAGACTACTGGTATTCTGGTGTCAGGAGATTCTGGACTATTGACCGCCTGTCATGTACAGTAACCCCCCAAAGCCTATGTTAGAGCAGGCATCTATAATACTCTGAATGCTGTACTGTCCAATAATCCACCATCACATTATGATGGACTATTGGAGTTGAGATTTAACACAATGCTGCTCTACAGCCCCCAAGCCCATGTTATACAGATGCACACAGGACTAGCTTACATTCCAATAGTCCGGCACCACCTCGTGTCTGGACTACAGGGAGCAGTCCCGCTGATACCTTGCCTGTTAGGTTCTGTAAAGCCTTCAAGCCTATGTTAGAGCACACCATTCTATTGTTATCTTGATGCATGACAGTACAGAAATCTAACTCTGTGATGCCGGACTATTGGAATTCTGCTTCACTACAACCAACCTAACACACAAGCTCTCAGGCCTATGTTAGAGCATGCATCCATAATCTCCAGGACAGTGTGCCTTCCAATCATCCGGCATCACTGGACTATTGGGATTTCCATGTAATGCAGTTGCACCCGCAGCTTTCTGGTTAGGTTCTGCACAACTTCCAAGCCTACGTTAAAGCATCTATGACCTGATGTGATACCAGATTACCAGACTATTAGAATATGCATTATTCTGGACTATTGGAATTTTCTTCCAGTACGATACCCACTTCCCAGCTTACCCATGTGCAGCCCTCTCAAGCCCACGGTCTACTATGAGGAATACCAATGAGAAAGCAGTCGGGTAGTGATAATGGAGGGCGACACTGGGGGGCGCTGTGTGGTTCCGCGTACCTGTTTGATTGGCTCGGCGATCAGGCACCCCACGATCTTCTTGTCGTTGGTCACGTAGAGGTAAGTGCGGGTCCTGCTGGGAGAATTCAGGTTCGTCTGCTGGAAGCCGAGCTCCGCGTCCACCAGTTCTCGCACCTCTTCCGCCTGACAGGGACAAAAACAAAAAATGTATCATCCGCCAGCGAAAGGCACAAAAAGTAGGATTTTTGTCTTTCCTGTAAAATCCTTATCTCGCTGAGTTCATTGGGGGACACAGAAGACCATGGGTATAGCTGAGCGGAGGAGCTAACACTTTTTTGCTTAGTGTCGCCTCCTAGTGGCAGCAGCAGCCTATACCCATGGTCTTCTGCGTCCACCAATGATACGAGCGAGAAATTCACTGCTTAAATCTGGACAAAAAGTTTCCTCTAGTCACATCCAAAGCTGCTTTTAAAACTCTACAGAAGACCTAAATCCAGCTCCACCCCATATCAAGGGGTCCCACAATGCACTGCTCTCTGGCACCAGCAGAATTCTGGGGACAGCTTTAGCCATGACTAGAGAAGAAAACAATATGAACAAGGGAAGTAAAGCAAAGGATTCACAAAGTTACTTTACAGTCAACAAGTGTTTTCTTACATCACGCGGAGGACATACCTTGTGGCACCGTTTCCTGTACTCTAGTCACATCCAAAGCTGTAGTCAAAATACTGTAGGTTGACAATGACACTTTTGTTAACATGCATTCCAATGGGGCTCTATACAGACAGGGAAGGCGCAAGGGCGGAGCCTCTACATTCATGCAAATTTAGGAATACAGCTTTGGATGTGACTAGAGTATGAATCACTGTAATTCACGATCAGTACAAATTTAGTAAAGAACTGGCAAAGGTAGATTTACACAATGCAAGTCTACTGATCCGGGCGACACTCTAGGCCCCTCCCACCCTTAGACGGGCTGTGGATTAACTCCTCACCTTCCTCAGGGCGTATTTCGGATCTTCGGGGCAGATCATCAGGATTTTTCCCGTCCCAGAATTCGGCCACGACTCGCTCTTTCTTCCAACCCTGGGAAGCGGAGAAATCAGAATGTCACATATCAGTGTTACGGGGGTCATCCAGCAGTATCCACCTCTGCTTTCTGTCAGTGAATAGGAATATAGGTGTTTAGACACTGCTGTTTACACAGCTGCAGAATGCCCTGCTCTGTCAGTATGGGAGGGATACACTGTAGCAAACCCTCAGCTGTGAGATGTATAGGGTCTAAACAAGGTGTCGGCCTTTGGATGTAAACAAGAATGATCCCGCTCAGTGACAGCAAGCAGAGATCTTGAAAACTGAAGAATTGAGACACTAGGGTAGCAGAATGTTTCTGTTAGGACCGTTACCGATCCGGCGGGTCCTTACCACGTAGTGGATGCTCTCCAGCAGCCTCTGGTGATACTGCGCGTGCTGCGCCTCGTCCTCCAGCCTGGACGCCGAATAGATCATCCCGCAGGTGCTGCACGTCACCGGCCCAAAGTGCTTCTGACCAGCGTCCTGCACAGAGAGGGAGGGGGGTAACAGCCATCTGCAGCACAGAGGACTTCAGGAGTGTGCTGACCTTGGGAGAGGTCACAGCCACAGCGTTACATAGTGGAAGGAGCAGGGTCATCAGCAGCACAGAGGATTTCAGGAGAGGAGTGTGCCAACCATGTGGTAGGTCACAGGCTGAGTTACATAGTGGAAGGAGCAGGGACAACAGCACAGAGTATTTCAGAACAGCAGCATGCTGAACTTGTAAGGATCATACGGTGGAAGCAGCACAGCACAGAGTATTTCAGGAGAGGAGTGTGCGGGTCGTGTGGAGGTCACATTTTAGGATTACATAGTGGAAGGAGCAGGTTCACCAGCAGCACAGAGGATTTCATGAGCGCAGAGTGATGGACTTACAATGATCAGCTGATCGTCGGCGGTCCTGTTTGAGTCTTTCCTCTTGCTCGGTTTTGGTACTTTGGTTACGGCAGGCGGGGCGCCTCAGCGGAAGTACTGGAGCAAACCGGAGACGCCAGCCCCCCCTGGAAACCTAAGGGCCTGTGGAGGAAGCAAACGCCGGATTACCAGACCTTCTCTCTGTCAGCGTCCTTCACCCATATGATATATGTGTGGAGCGGACCACAGGAAGAAGCACATGATGTGGACACAAATACAGTAAAGGGGGGGTCCGACCCTAAAGAAAATTATTAGGGCTGGGAAAGTTGTCAACATACAGAAGCAAAAGCCACCTACCTGATGACTGGATCCTGGGGGACCGGACACATGACGTCCTGTCCGTGGTCACATGCACTGCTGCAGCCATTTGCTGGCCTCTGTGGTCACGACATCCATGAGGGCAGAGAATGGCAGCAGCGATCCACACGACCACAGACGGGACATCTCATTTCTGGTCCAGTGCTGGGACAGAGCGCGGGTGACAAGGTAAATGAATTTCGCCCCCTTTTATTTTAAACCTAATTCAATTTGCTTCTGAGGTTGGACCTCCTCCTCCACCCTTCATAGCCGGACTTACCGTTTCTTGGTGACAGACGGAGTGCTGAAGATGGGGTAAATGGTGGGGTCTAAAACCAGACAAAAACAGTAAAAAAATAAAGTGATGAGTGTTTTTTTTTTTAGGTGAAAGGAATTTTCTGAATAATTCATAACGGGAGGAACTGGGATAAAATAAAAGCAGCCGCACTCCTCCACGTCATCCAGCGCCGCCGCTCTGCTCCCCCCACTTGATGGGCAGCAGAGGCGAGGCGGAGTAAACGGGTAGTACTCCGACAGCCCCTTTTACAGACCCACTGGCAACTGTTACCTTTCCTTCTCCGCCGACTTCACTATGGGGTCGTCAGAGTCAAAACATCATCTGAGAGTCGTCACTGCCGCCGCCAGCCGCTCCCTGCCGAGGAAAATACACCGAGAACTCAGCACAACGCAGAAAAACACCCAAAATAACCGCCATCAAATAAACTACTCAGAGCAACGCGAGACAGCGATCAAAACAATCCACTATACATACAAGAAAAAAACCTCCACCAATAAAACTTTAAAAAAAAAAAGTCAATATATATACGGTAATTTTTATTTTATATTTTGAGTGAGATTTTTTTTTTACATTTTTATTATAGTTTGCAGCCAGAGACCTGTAGGTGGAACCATTCATTTCGGGCCACAAAAAAAAAAAAAAAACGGAAAGGACTCCAAAATTCCGTATATGTCTGTTCTGCAAAAAATAGAACATGTCCTATTCTTGTCCGTTTTGCATGGTCACACTGGATCCGCAAAAATAAAAACGGATGCAACACGGACGTCACCCGTTTTTTATTTTTTTTTTGCGGATCACAAAATACAGACGGTCGTTGTAACATGATCTTTCTCCTGAGGAGCGTGCCTCCCGGATTTAGGCATCCGCACCTCTCGTGCCCCCCCCCCAGACAGGAGCGCTGCAGAGGATTTTTTATTTTTTTTTTTAAGATTTCTCTGCTGCGTTTTCCACATCCAGCCGCACAGGGACAGAATTTTAAGCCCCCTCGGGGGGTTGGGAGCCGTCGTGCTGCGGATTTTCTAGTGGAAAATTCCAAAGTCATAGACGCCCAAATGTCCAGCCTCAGCGGGAGGTGTTAGGTGGAGGCCACCATATAGCCGATTCCATTACCCCGCCTCCCGGTGGCGCCGATTTCCAGGCTTTCTGGACGAAATAAACAAAAACCAAAACACATAAAATCATCTGAAATATAGAAAACAATCACAGGAATCCCAAGAATCCTGAACCAACACTGACCTTCTCTGACTGCAAATTATCACTATTCAATATACATTAAAAAAGCTAAAATAGACGTCTGCAAAGAAAAAAAACAAGAAAAAAAACCAAAAACTTAAAGAAAAAAAAAAAAAAATTAAAGGGGTTTTATCATCTCCGACATTGGCGGCATATCACTAGATAAGCATCATTGTGAGAAGCACCCATCTCCAGGATGGGCCCCCAAAAGCGACGGAGCGCGCACTGTGGGGCCACCCTCCATTCATTTCTAGGGAAGACCCAGAACAGCAGAGCCAGCGCGGCCGCTTCCATAGGAACGCCGGGAGAGCAGAGCCCACGAATGCAGGGCGGCGGCTGCGCATGCGCCCACTTCAGGGGCCCGTTCTGGAGAGAGAAGTGGCTCTCCGAAGGTGGCATCGTTGGCATATCCTAGCGATGTGCCCCCAATGTCTGAGGTGACACGACCCCTTTAATATAAAAAAAAAAAAAAAAAACAACAACAACCCTCACAATAACCTGCTGGGGTAGGACTACAACTCCCCATCATGCACCGAGTGCACTCCCATTCATCACCTACCACTACGCTGAAGCCCCCTTGCTGTCGGCTGGCGCCATTCTCTTCCTTGGCATCTCCCGGACCCTCTTCTTCACCTCGGCCTCTTGGTGGCGCTCACGCTCGTTCTTCCCCCGGACAGACTCCACACAACCGGTAAACGCTTCCTGGCGGATGCACCCGGCACTGTCCTCCCGGCTTCATCATCGGCGCTGCGGGTCTAAACGAAGGTTTGGAAGACGCTGGAAACTTGTTGTTGGCGGGGAGCCGCTTTGGCGCGGAATGAGGTTCCTGCTGGTGGCGAAGAAGCGGCGCCCATGGTCAACTTCGGCCTCGGCTTCATGGTCAGCCCAGGATGGCGGTTCTTCTGAGCGCCCGGCTCCTCTGGCGATGTTCCGGTCTGCTTCGGTTGGGCCCGATTCGCCATCGATCGGGGGCAGGGTTGCTCTTATTTTTTGGCGGCAACATTACGCTCTTTTTTCGGTATGAGCGCAGTATTTCCGCCCAACTTCCCTCTTTTTTGGTGCTCGGCGGCTTCCTCATCCTGGTGATCTTAGACCTTTCCTTGCCGCCTGACTTCGTAGCGGGAGGCGGAGCCTCCGGACTGCTCCGCCCCTTACGCTCGCTGATCCGCTTGCGGTCGATCGGCGACATGTAGATGCTCTCCTTCTTATAGAAGGACATGGCGGGCACCGGGCCGGAGGGGGAGGAGTCCGGCGACTTCACTGGTGAGAAGACATAGGCGTCTTCGTCGCCGCGCTCCGCCACTTGGGGAGACACGATGAGCTTGCGGGCGACGGCGCTCTTCTGGGGGGAGGCGGCCAAGTTCTCCTTATCCTTGGGCTCTCCCGCGTAGCTTGGCGTCGGCGAGCGTCTCATGGCGGCGCTGCTGCTGCTGCTGTTGGGGTTCCTGGACTGGAGCGGGCTCAGGACGACGCTGCACTCCGACATCAACTTCTTCATCGGCGTTCCGAAGGACGACCAGCGCCTACGGGAGAGAAGACACATTATACACAGTCCAATAGTCCGCCGCCTGATAATCCATAATGTCTAATAATCCAGCATAACGCCCTATGTCACAGGAAGTCCAATCGTCTGGCATCCGATAATCCAGAACGTCCACCGCTCTGAAATGTCTTTTCTGCAGCCTTCTCTTTCCAGACCAAAAAATCTGGCAGAAAACCCAACAGCCCGGCAGATAAAGTGGGAATTCCAGTAGTCCGGCATCCGCCAATAAGTACGGCTTACAAGCAATGGGCCCTCTGGTGAAGGGGGCTTTTTTTTGGAGTGGATTTTTCTGGACTATCAGTATTTGCCTGATTGTCCAGAAAAATCCAATAGTCCGGAGTCACCTTGAGAGGGCAGTGAACTGCTAACAATCCACCGGCAGTGAAACATCCAATAGTCCGGAATCTGATGGCCTGGAAATGTCATGTGCCTAGGCGACGGCCAATAGGGTCAGCAGATGTTCTGACTCTATATAGAATGATAAGCACTGGCAGGGCTCCAGAGCAGTGGATGCCGGATTAGAGGAAAGTTCCCGCCCTCACACAGACCTGAGATCATGGAAGAGACGCACTCCTCTCCTACCCAGCATGCAGTGCGGCAGGGACACAGGTCATGTGACCTCCCCCACTGCCTTCTGGGACATAACGTAGCCCAAGGAAATACATGGAACGATCCAGTGCCGGATTAGCAGATGGGGGGGAATAGGAGGCCGGATTGGTTGTATAGGTTGACAGTCGTGCCGGATTATCAGATCACTTTAGAATCCCATTTCATACCGGGAACCAGTGCTGCCCCACCGGAAATTCTGGACCATCAGATGCACAACAAAGAACTTGTATTGCCGTGTAAAGACAGGTAGTATTACAGTATTGTGGAACTACAACTCCCAGCATGTCCTGCCCGCTGCAATGGAAAGACCGCCGCTGCTCTCTGCTGCCCCCCGGCGGCGGCCGCGCTCATTGCAGTGCGCCTGTTATATAAAGCTGACTCCAGCCCCCTGTATAATAAAGCAGGTGCGATACTCTGCAGCCTCCTGTGCAGCGCCCCCCTGCAGATGGTTATTATTAATGCACCGCCATTATCACCAGGGGAGCTCGCACTGTACAGGCGCGCCCCCCCCCCCCCCCCCGGAATCTGAGGGGTCCCGCACCTCACCCGTCCCCCGCACTGACGGAGCTCTGCTTCCTCTTCCTCGGTGTCCGGGCGGCCATGGCGGGATAACGGGAGGTGAGCGGGAGATCCCGGCGCAGACAGCGAGCCAGCTGGAGAGATTTGCCGCCAGACAGTTTCAAAACTTTAGACCCTCCCAGCATGCCCCGCGCCGAGGGGTGACGTCACGCGCGGGCCGATCGTGGTCCGTGTGCGGGGACGAGCATGACAAGAATCTGCCGCCAGAGGGCGCTCGGGTATAGTTAGAGCTGCTGTTTCTACACCAGGGGGCGCAAAGCGATCCTGCGCGCGCCCTATAATAATAGTGGTTATAGTATTTCCCTTGATCACAAGCTCCTCTACTGGATGAAGGCACACTGCAGGTCTAATCATATAAACCGCCCGGCGCTCCCTCTACTGGATAAACGGCACATTACAGCTCTAATCGTCTAAACCGCACAGAGCTCCCTCTAGTGATAGACGGCACATTACAGCTCTAATTATATAAACCGCACAGAGCTCCCTCTACTGGATAAAGGGAGCATTACAGTTATACTCCTATAATCTCACTGAGCTCTAATCAAACATTGCAGCTCTAATCAAAACTGCACGGAGCTCCTCTACTGGATAAAGGGAACATTACAGACTCTAATCATATAAAACGCACGGAGCTCCCTCTACTGCTAGAAACAGCACATTGCAGGTCTAATCATCTAATCACATTCAGCGCCCCCCCAGTGTATAAAGCGCTTTCACAGTCTCAAGCAGCTAAAGCACATAGTGCGACATCTAGTGTATAAACTGCATATTGCAGACCTAATCATTTTAATCTCTTCACAGCGCCCTCTAGTGTATAAACCACTTAACACAGTTCCATGCATCTAAATTCTAAATACATGAGTGCCATCTAGTGTATAAACGGCACATTGCTGGCCCAATTATGATTCTAAGTCATAAGGAGGACCCCCTAGGGTAGAAATCATCTATTTCAGTTCCAATATGGAAGTGCCCTCTGGTGTATGAACAGTATATTGCAGACCCCAATCATTTTTTTTATTGAACACATTGTGATTATAACATGGAGTCACGGAAGTAACCGCACAATTGTGAATAGAATGTAAGTGCAGAAATGTGGATGACATCCAGAGCATGACAATATTCAGGTTTTACATGCTATTCAGATCAACCATCTCATGAGCGCCCTCTAGTGTATAAACCACGTATTGCTGTACCAAGCATTTAAGGGCTCATGCACACGACCATTGGAAGTTTTGTGATCTGTAAATTGCGGATCAGCAAACACTGATACAGGCGGTCGATCATTCAATTTTGCGGAACTGAATGGCCGGCCCCTATAGAACAGTCCTATCATTACCGTAATGCAGACAATAATAGGACATGTTCTATTTTTTTGTGGCACGGTCACGCGGACGTATAGACAAGGAATGCACATGAAGTCATTTCTATTTTATTTGCGGCCCTCTGTTGAAGTGAATGGTTTCCACACGGACACGGACAACAAAATACGTTTGTGTGCATGAGCCCTAAAGCACATAGTACATTCCTCTGGTGTACAAACACCTACTGCTGTTCCAATCATGTGGAGTGCCCTCTAGTGTATAAATCTGTATTGTTTAATCACATGGAGCGCCCTCTAGTGTATAAACCAATGTATTGCTGTCCAAGAATTTCAAGGACATGGAGCGCCCTCTAGTGTATAAATCGTGTATCACTGCCCAGGCATTTAAATCAAATGAAGCGCCCTCTGGTGTATAAACTGTTTATTCAGGAGTCTGGAAAGCTAGCTCCTATGGGAGTTGTAGTAGCTGCAGTTTAGATGTGACCCAGCTTTCCCCAGCAAACAGATAGAAGCAGAAATGGCTGAACAGGAATTGTCGGAGAAAGGTCCTCTCTACCTGAACTATGACATCCACATAGGCAGGGGGAAGTGAGGAGAAGGACATCATGGCTTTGCCCGTCCCCGTCATCTCTGGGCACTGCAAGAAGAGAGGAGAGTTGCTTTTCGCACATCAGATCTGAAAAATTAACCCCTACTTACCCTATGTTACTCCAGTGACATCCCCATACCACAGTCGTCATCACCACTCATCCAACCTTTCTGAAAACGGACAGACAATGGAAAATAGAAAGCTTTGAAGCCGTCCCCTTCCTATCTAACTAGTAGGTTCTTGCGAGAAGACATGATATAGGTCCACACTGTGTCCTGCAGCTGTGTTTCCTCTTATAGGATTAGCCTTCTTCTTCTCCCAAGACCAGAAGGAAAGGGTTTAAAGGGGTTGTATCGCCTCAAACATTGGTGACATATCACTAGGAAAGGCCACCAAAGGTCAGGATTGTTACAGCTCCCACCTCTGGGACCTGCACATATCGAGAGAACGGAGAACCCAAAAGTTTGAGAGAGAGCACCACACATGCGCAGCCATCCTCCGCGTGTGCTTGTGTGTTCACGTTGTTGTCATCATCGCTTTGGTCGATGAGTGATGGCAGTGCATTGTGTGGATCGGTTTTTGGGGAGTGCTTAGCAGGACCCTGGTGATTAGGTGACCTACAGTGGGGCCTCCTGCCAGCAGCTGGTTTTTGGTAGGCCTGGCACTGTTTTGCATGTCATGCAGAGGTACAGCCTAGGTTATCCTTCCATCAAGGCACTGCCAGCACTCCATATCCAACACCAGCAGCCCTAGGTGTCAGAGAACTTGGCAAGATTACCATACAGGTGTCCTCCAACCACCACAACGGCCGATCACTGATGCAGCTGCCCATGCATCCTCCAGATGTGGATACCATTGAAAATGGTTGCCTACCTGGGCATCTCAGTGGGCATCATCTCTCCACGATCGGTATACACTTAATGGTGATACACTGTCTAGAATTTCCACTAAGAAAGGCTTGGGGATACCAGTGGATGGCAAACTCAACTCCCCAGCCCAGAAGCTGCCCAACGGGTGGCTAGGGCCAGCTGCCAAATTCTGTCCTTCTCCTCGAATTGTCTCCAATTAAGATATAGAGAAGGGGGCTGGGGAGGTGAGTCATGGGGCACATCACCGAGCCAGCCCCACCTTCAGCATGAAGCCTGTGTGTTTCAAATTACAAAACATACAGGAGAATACAGCGCAACATACCTATTACATGATGTCTCCCCGTGAGGTAGATGTTCTCTTTCCTCATCTTCTCCATTCAGCCGAGGCTGCCATGATGGCTTCTTTCAGCCACGTCTCTGTAGATGTTGCCGCCACAGGCATCTTAGATTCCTCACTTTTCCATCATCTCCCAGCCATCTCAACACAAACTCCCCATCCTGGTATCTACACAATGTCATCCAGCTGCCACCCCCCCAATACTGTTCCTGCTAGTGCTCACCAATGTCTCCAAATACCATACTGCAGAAATAATAGTGACATACAGATAGTCCCCTGGAATTGCTAGTACCATACAAATAGATTTGTGCAATGCAGTGTCCTCTCTAGCTACAATGCTCTCTCATAGTGGCTAAGTATTAATAATAGACCCCCTATAGTGGCCACAGTAGTAATAGTCACCCCTCGAGATGCTCCAGTAGAAATAAAGTCCCTACTTCTGTAATGCCTTCAATTAGTCATAACCCTCCCCTAAAGTGCCCCAGTTATAATGCCCCCACCCATGTCCTCTATACTGCCCACAGAATTAATATTGCCCCTATAGTGCCCCCAACATCAATTGTAAACTATAGCACCACCACTATAGCTACTAAAATACCTGCAATAGTGCCCCCAGTAAGTGCGCGATGGCCTGGTACATAAGTACCTGATGTTCCCAGATCTATATGGACGTGACCGACAGCTGTGAGGAGGGCTTAAAGGGGGGTTCCCTGGGCTTCAGCTCACCAAGGATCTTCTGAGTATGGTCTAGTATGACCAGTCCCCAAAGTAGGTTATAAAACTTGTGGTTCTTCAGTTTGGAAGAAGACTGTCATGACCGGGTTGTATTCGAACCGGGATCTTCCTGGTCTCTTAAACCATAGCCTTACCTGTTGTGCTACAGAAGAAATCTAGACTTTGGGAATGTCCTTACCGTGTTCAACCACTACATCATACTCTCTAGCTCCACCTGCTGCCAGCTGTGGACAATTCTCAATCTGGACAGCCTTTAAATAGGAAGTGAGGTCATCACTCAGTGCCCGTTTATTTGGATTTCTTCCCCTGGGTGTTTTGACTTCTGTGATCTTCCTTGTATTGAACTCTGCCTGATATCCGACTATTCTACAGCCTGCTGATTTTGTACCTTGCCGCCAGATCGTGAATGACCTTAAGCCTGCCTGGACTCCTTCTCCGGATTTTTGATTGTGAACTATTTGCCCTGACGACGCTTTTGCCTGGATCTCAAGCACACTACTTCCACTTCGGACACTACCTTTTACAGGTACCTTACATAATAAACGGGCCACAATGGCAGTGGACCCTGCTGAGATTGTAAAGGCGATTACACGTCAGGGACAATTGATCGGAGCTCATGAACAGCATCTTTCTTCCCTGGACGCCAAGTTAGATGAACTTTGCACCATGCTCAAATCTTGTTTGCCTGGTTCCTCTGCAAACGGTTGCCGACTCGGATCTATTCCTGCTACGGTCCAACCCGCCTCTTCTCTACCACCAAAACTTCCCTTGCCTGACAAGTTTGGTGGTGATACTGAGGACTGCAGAGGCTTTTTAAATGTTTGCCGTTTGCATTTCCGCAACCAACCCTGCAACTTTTTGCACTTCGTCTGCCAAAGTGACTTTTGTAATTTCCTTGTTAAAGGGGAAAGCCCTGGCCTGGGTCTCTCCTTATTTGGAACGCAACGATCCTGTACTCCAAGATGCTGAAAAATTTCTGGCCTCTCTCCAGACTGTATTTGACAAGCCAGGTAGAGTTTCTGCAGCTGAGTACTCCCTCTTGGACATACAACAAGACACCAGATCTGTGGCACAGTATGCTATTGAGTTCCGTACCCTTGCTGCTGAAACAAATTGGGACTCAAGGGCATTACGTGCAGCTTTCCCGAAAAGGTCTTACGGATCGCATCAAGGACGAATTAGTCTATAAGGATCTCCCAGAAGACCTTGAGAAATTCATAGAGCTGTGTGTTCGTCTGGATGTCCGGGGTACCCATGAAGGTGCCAAGAGAGACTTAGAACCCGCAAGTTTCCTAGGCCAGTTTACCGTTTGGCCCCTAACTTCCAGCACCACCTCAGCCAGAACCTGAAACCTCTGTTGAACCCCAGACACCTGTGGAACCCATGGAGGTGAGCCGTCTCCACCTAACTGAGTCCGAGAACAAAGGAGGCGTTCATTGGGCTATGCCTGTACTGCGGACTTAAAGGACATTTAGTATCTGTCTGCCCTCTCGTCCAGTAAAAGGCAGGGTCTAACCAGTGTTGGAGGAGCTGGCTTAGACCTTACAGGTAGATCCTCCAAGACCAAGATTACTGTTCCGGCTACTATCCATTTATCTTCTAAGCTTGTTTTCTGTGAGGCTTTTGTGGATTCCGGAGCTGCGGGTATATTCTTGGACTACACTTTTGCAAGAAAGAACAACATCCCGTTTGTTCCTAAGTCTAGACCCCTGAACATTACCACCCTTAATGGACAGCCCTTGGGAGATGGTATTGTGAAATTCGAGACTACGACAATCACCCTACAGGTAGGCCTCCTCCACAAAGAGGGAAGTCGTCTTGTCTCTTATTGATTCTCCGCTTCTGCCTATCATCCTTGGTTACCCATGGTTACAACTTCACAACCCCTCTTTGATTGGGAGAATGGAGAACTAACCTCCTGGGGATCGTCCTGTCGTCTTCGCTGTTTGTCTCAACCCAAAGACTTTCTGCTTGCATGTTGGCTCCTGTGACTATCCCACCTACCTTGCCTCGTGAATACCATGACTTTGCAGACGTATTTTGCAAACAAAGGCAGAGGTGTTACCCCCCACATCGTCCTTTTGATTGTACAATTAAATTGATTCCCGGAGCACCTCTTCCCAAAGGAAAGACCTACCCCCTGTCTCTGCCCGAACAAAACTCTATGGAGGAATACGTAAGAGACAACTTGGAAAGAGGTTTTATCCGACCCTCTTCTTCTCCAGTAGGAGCAGGTTTCTTCTTCGTTGAAAGAAAGATGGGGGCCTTCGACCATGCATAGACTATCGGGGGTTAAATCAAATCACCGTAAAGGACTCCTACCCTTTGCCACTCATTCTTGAACTATTTGATCTACTTAAGGGGGCTGTTATATTCTCCAAGCTAGACCTACGAGGGCTTATAACCTGATTCGAATTAATGAGGGGGACGAGTGGAAGACAGCATTCAACACTCGTAATGGACACTTTGAATATTTGGTCATGCCATTTGGCTTGTGTAACGCACCGGCTGTCTTTCAACGTTTCATGAATGAAATTTTTCATGATTTCAGCAAACCGTTTTGTGATCATCTACTTGGACGACATTTTAATCTTTTCCAAGACTCTTCCCGAGCACATCTCGCATGTGAAACAGGTATTACAACGGCTTAGAGAAAACCGTCTTTATGCAAAAATCGAGAAATGCAGTTTCCATCAAAGCTGTATTCCTTTCCTTGGGTACATCATAAGTGCTGACGGTTTCCAAATGGACCCTCAAAAACTTTCCACTGTCTTGCAATGGCCCCAACCGACCACTTTAAGAGGACTCCAAAGCTTTTTAGGATTTGCAAATTACTACAGACGCTTCATTAAGAGTTTTGCCTCCATTGCGGCACCCCCTTACTGCCATGACTAAGAAGGGTACAAATTGCAAGGCGTGGTCTTCAGAAGCAAAATCAGCTTTCCAGCGATTTAAAGGACATGTTCAGTAAAGCTCCAATCCTTCAGCATCCAAATCCTGACCTCCAGTACATTGTTGAGGTTGATGCCTCTGAGGTTGGAGCAGGTGCCGTACTCTCCCAGAGACAGCCAAAGTCTGGTAGAATCCATCCAGTAGCTTTTTTCTCTAGAAAGTTTTCTCCGGCAGAGATGAATTATGATGTTGGGAATCGAGAACTACTGGCCATCAAATTGGCATTGTCTGAATGGCGACATCTTCTGGAAGGGGCTTCCAACCTTTTATTATCCTCACTGACCATAAAAACCTACTGTATCTTCAGACTGCTAGACGTCTGAACTCACGTCAGGCTCGATGGGCTCTGTTTTTCTCCCGTTTTAATTTTGTCCTTTCTTACGTTCCAGGGCATAGAAACAAAAAAGCCGATGCTCTTTCCAGACAGTTCGCTTCCTCTGAAGAAGATCAACCAGCCGAGCAGTATATAATCCCACCTCACAAAATTGTCGCACAGATCTCTACGGCCCTTTCCCAACAGCTACAAGAAGCCCAGAATCGTGTTCCCCAGGGCTTGAAGATACCACCAGGTCGCCTGTACGTAGCCCCTAGTCTCAGAAAACCTATACTCCTCTGGGCACATGATGGCGTGTTATCCGGTCATCCTGGTGTCACCATCACTCTTAAGACCTTGCAGCGTCATGTCTGGTGGCCTCGTATGAAAAAGGATGTTACTGACTATGTGGCTGCCTGCCCAACTTGTGCTGCTAATAAAGTACCCCGCACATTACCTGCTGGACTGTTACATCCACTTCCGGCACCTCGCCAGCCTTGGACCCATTTGACCATGGACTTCATTGTAGACTTACCCAAGTCCGAGGGCATGACTGCTATATGGGTCACAGTGGATCGCTTTTCCAAAATGGCTCATTTTGTGTCGATTCCGGGATTACCTACAGCGAAAGCACTGTCCACTCTTTTCCTTTCCCATATTGTAAGACATCATGGCATACCTACCAATGTCATCTCAGACCGCGGATCCCAGTTCGTTTCCCGATTCTGGAGAGCGTTCTGCAAGAAACTGGGAGTAACGCTCTCACTCTCTACCTCACATCACCCTCAAACTGATGGTCAAACCGAACGTATGAACCAGACCCTAGAAACCTACCTTCGACATTATGTCAATGCCTTACACTCCAACTGGTCTGAGTATTTGCCTTTAGCTGAGTTCGCCCTAAATTCCCGTTGGCACAGTGCTCTTCATACCACACCATTCTACGCAGCCCTAGGCTATCACCCTCAGACTTTTCCCCTACTTCAGCCTTCTTCTGGTGTACCAGCAGCAGATCAGCGGGTGAAAAATATTCTACTACATTGGAAGAAGATTCGTTTATTACTACGGAAGTCAGCAGGCAAGTACAGGCTTTTTTCCAACAGACGAAGACGTCATATACCTCCATATGTGGTGGGGGACAGAGTTTGGCTATCAACCAAGTATGTGAGACTGAAACAACCTTCTACCAAATTGGGGCCCTCGATTCATTGGCCCTTACAGGATCATTGCTCGAGTTGGACCAGTTTCCTATCGCTTAAGATTACCTTCTTCTCTCCGGATACATCCCGTGTTCCACGTTTCACTCCTCAAAAAAGCTATTTTCAACCGCTACTCCAGATCACAACAGCTACCTCCTCCTGTTCTTGTTGATGGACAAAACGAGTTTGAAGTCTCCAAGATTCTTGATTCCAGAAGACAGGGCCGTGGCCTTCGGTATCTGGTTCATTGGAAGGGTTATCCTGTCACAGACCGCTCCTGGGTTCCAGCCAAAGATCTGCATGCCCCTTCTCTTATACGAGACTTCCATACCTCGTTTCCCACTAAGCCCCGCTAGGCCCCCGGAGGGGTCCATTGGGGAGGGGGCCCTGTCATGACCCGGGTTGTATTCGAACCGGGATCTTCCTGGTCTCTTAAACCATAGCCTTACCTGTTGTGCTACAGAAGAAATCTAGACTTTGGGAATGTCCTTACCGTGTTCAACACTACATCATACTCTCTAGCTCCACCTGCTGCCAGCTGTGGACAATTCTCAATCTGGACAGCCTTTAAATAGGAAGTGAGGTCATCACTCAGTGCCCGTTTATTTGGATTTCTTCCCTGGGTGTTTTGACTTCTGTGATCTTCCTTGTATTGAACTCCTGCCTGATATCCCGACTATTCTACAGCCTGCTGATTTTGTACCTTGCCGCCAGATCGTGAATGACCTTAGCCTGCCTGACTCTTCTCCGGATTTTGATTGTGAACTATTTGCCTGACGACGCTTTGCCTGGATCTCAAGCACACTACTTCCACTTCGGACACTACCTTTTACAGGTACCTTACAAAGACTGCTTTGGGGCAACTTACTGACAACGTGCACATGTAAGGGTGGACAGCGCAGAGCTGTCTCTAATGATGCTTTTACGTATTGTAAAAATATTGCAGGTTATGGACACCAGAGTTCTGGAGAAGGGGCGTTAATCCTGGGGTTTATTCTGGTTGCCAGGTTTGGAATCATGAAGGAATTTTTCCTCTAATGTGAGGCAATTAGTGAACAGTCTTTATAGGGTTTTTTTTTTTTTGCGTTCCTCTGGATGAACAAGGCAGGATTCTAGATTGGACCTGAAGGACCCATGTCTATGATTTAACTACATGTACGTCAATCTCAGCACAAGGCAGGTGAGGCTATGACTTGTGCTGGAAGGTGAATCTACCAGAAGATAGCCTTGTTGATACATGTGGGTTTATATATTTCCATCTGCAGAAATATCTCACAGGCAAATCTGCTCTTTTGCATTGAGGAGGGAACGGATACAAAGAAAACCTCACATGTAGCAGTTTTGTATATGACGCTTAATATCGCTGTAACTGCAGAACATTCGTCTGGATACTTTGTTGTCTATATTTCCAGATCTCGCTTCATGTTATTCTAATGCAAAACAGAGAAGATCATCAGATGTCACCTGAGACATAGACACCAGCAAACTGTGGAGATGATGGATGTTATCCCTCTAAATATAATAGTGCTATACCCTGTTCTCTCCAAATATTGAAGTGCCATACACTGTACCCCTAGATATAATAGTGCTAGATGCTGTGCCTTCCAATTATAATACTGCTATACTCTGTGCCCTCCAAATATTATAGCGCCATACTGTAGCTGTCCAGCTAAGACCTGTCCTAGGTTGCTAATATAGCTTATATGTGTATATAGCTAAACCTGCCAATAACCTTAATACAGTTCACATGTTTATATGTTAAAGACAAAAGCAGAGTTATTTATTGTGACTTCATGTTTTGGATGTCATGTAACAGTTATATATTGTGTTCACAGAAGCAGAAAAGATAATATGCCTTTAAGATTCATTATATGAATGTAAGGTCAGCTCAATGACACAGCAGACACAACAGAAAACATAGAGTTAAACTGTTGTTGCTGAGCAGGAGTCTTTACAAATCACAGCAAGCCTCACACACAGCCTGTGTGGGAAATCCCCTAGCTTCAATCATTATTTACCACAGAGAAAAGCTGAACAGACACACAGTTCCAGTCAGAGTCTAGTTTTATGGGAACAAGAGGCCAAAATAGGTATTTAGAACAGTTATATATGTTCCTATAGTTAATGTAGTGAGTAGAATTGTATACTGAACTAGTTATATGTGTATTTTACAGTTCCACCAAACAGCAAACAAATTGCAACCAAATTGCATACAAACTGCGAACTGCTCATGCCAGATAATAAGCAATTGTATAGAGCAAACTGCAAACCAAGTTCATCAAGTTTTAAAACTATTGGTTAGACCTCAAATATACCTCTCAGAGAGATCATAAAGTGCTTAAATAATTTAAAGTGAGAGTACAGATACTGAAGAGAGAAATATATCCACCATATCCGAGAAGATATAAGTGAGGGACATGAACATGTGGAGTCACTGTGGGTAGAAATACATGGAGGCAAAAACAATAATACATTTTTAATAGGAGTTTATTATAAACCACGTAATATACCAGAGTCCACAGAAAATCTGCTACTAAATGAGATAGACGAGGCGGCAAATCATAATGAGGTGGTTATTATGGGGGACTTCAGCTACCCAGATATAGACTGGGAAACTGAAACCTGTACATCTCATAAAGGAAACAGGTTATGGGCAATAACCAAAGAGAATTACCTTTCCCAACTGGTTCAGGACCCGACTAGAGGGACGGCCATACTAGACTTAGTACTAACCAGTAGACCTGACAGAACAACAGATGTGCAGGTTGGGGGACACCTGGGAAATAGTGACCATAAAGTAATAACCTTCCAATTATCATTCAAAAAAGTTTCTTCAGGGAGGAACAAAAATACCAAACTTCAAAAAAGCTAAATTTAGCCAACTAAGAGAGGCCATAGGCGTAACTAACTGGGACAAAGTGCTCAAAAATTAAAATACAGCCACAAAATGGGATATTTTTAAAAGCATCCGGAAATCTAATTGTGAGAGGTATATACCTTAAGGGAATAAAAGGTTAATGAACAAGAAGAAACCAATGTGGATAAATAGAACTGTAAAGAAGGCAATAAATTACAAAAAGAAAGCATTTAAATCACTAAAACAGGAGGGTAGCGAGGAAGCACTGAAAAACTATAAGGAAAAAAATAGAATATGTAAAAAACAAATAAAAGCGGCCAAACTAGAGACCGAGAGATTAATTGCCAAAGAGAGTAAAACTAACCCTAAAATGTTCTTCAATTATATAAATGGTAAAAAGTATAAATCTGAAGGTGTCGGCCATTTAAAGAGTAATGAGGGGGGAGTCGTAGAGAGCGACGAGGAGAAAGCAAAGCTGTTAAATATTTTTTTCTCCACTGTATTCATTAAAAATAATAAACTGTCTGATAAAATGCAGAATGTAAAAGTAAATTCCCCATTAAAAGTGTCCTGTCTGACCCAGGAAAAAGTACAGCAGCATCTTAAAAAGATTAAAATAGACAAATCGCCAGGACCAGATGGCATACACCCCCGTATCCTAAGAGAATTAAGTAATGTCATAGCCAGACCCTTATTTCTGATATTTAAGTGTCACGGAACCATGAACCAGACGTACAACAAGAGATAAGTGAAAATAAGAAGGCTTTATTGCAAATCAAGCTATAAAGCAAAAGTCCAAACGGATGGTGAAACCGAAGCAGAGTCTTTGCGTAGCCAGAGGTCAGGAAACCGGAAGGGTAGTCAGACGAAGCCAGGATCAGGAACCAGCAGGGTAGTCAGACGAAGCCAGGATCAGGAACCAGCAGGGAAGTCAGACGAAGCCAGGATTAGGAACCAGAAGCAGCAGCAGTCTTAGAGGCATGTGAACACAGGAGGACCAAGCAAGGAACTGACGCCACAGACCTCCTATATATATGAGCTAGGCATCCAGCTCCTCCCAGTGGGAAGGAGGAGCCGCGGGGTGGAAGGCTACAAGAAACCCAGAAACCAAGATGGCCGCCAGCACATGTCAAACGAGGGAGAACAGCAAGAAGGTAAGACCATGACAGTACCTCCCCCTCAAGGGCCCCTCCTCCGCGGAGCAAAAAACGGTTTCTGAGGGAAGCGTGTGTGGAAGGCTCGGAGCAAGGCAGGAGCATGGACATCTGCGGAGGGAACCCAGGAACGCTCCTCTGGACCATAACCACGCCAATGGACCAAAAACTGCACCCGACCGCGGACCAGGCGTGAGTCCAGGATATTGCTCACCTCATACTCCTCACGATTGCCCACTTGGACCGGACGAGGCCGAGGAACCGAGGAAGTGAAACGATTACACACCAGTGGCTTCAACAGGGAGACATGAAACACGTTGGAGATCCGCATGCCAGGAGGAAGCGCAAGGGCATAGGCTACCGGGTTTACCCTGCGAAGCACTCGGAAGGGACCAACAAAGCGAGGAGCCAGCTTGGGAGTGGGCACTCGAAGGTTGAGGTTGCGGGTGGACAACCATACACGGTCTCCGACCTGGTAGGAAGGAGCAGGCGCTCGTCTGCGATCAGCCTGGAGTTTCTGGCGCTGCGCAGAGACCTCAAGGGACTTCTGGATCTGTACCCAAGAAGCACGTAGGACGGAAAGGTGATCCTCCACAGCAGGAATATCCTGGGGAGAGAATACCTCCGGTAAGACGGCCGGTTGGAACCCATAATTGGCCAAGAAGGGAGACGTCCCAGAGGAAGAGTTCACCGCCGTGTTCCTGGCAAACTCAGCCCAAGGCAGGAGGTCAACCCAATTGTCTTGGTGATCGGAGACATAGCAACGAAGGAATTGCTCCAAGGCCTGATTGGATCGTTCTGCGGCCCCATTGGACTGAGGGTGGTAGGCCGAGGAGAAGGAGAGATGAATCCCCAACTGGGAGCAAAAGGCGCGCCAGAACCTGGACACAAACTGACTCCCCCGATCCGACACAATCTCCTTGGGCAAACCGTGCAACCGGAAGACCTCCCTGGCAAAAATCGTGGCCAACTCTTGTGCAGAGGGTAACTTCTTGAGAGGAACACAGTGGCACATTTTGGAAAACCGATCCACAATCATGAGAATGACCGTATGGCCTCGGGATGCAGGGAGGTCCACAATGAAATCCATCCCCAGGTGTGACCATGGGCGCTCCCCGGTAGCTATGGGTTGCAGAAGCCCCAACGGAAGGTGCCGAGGGGACTTACTCTGGGCACAAACGGAGCATGCCGCTACATATGCGGCGATGTCGGAACGTAGGGAAGGCCACCAGAACAGACGTGAAACAGCCCAGGACAGCTGATTCTTTCCAGGATGCCCCGCGGTCTTGGAGTTATGGTAGGTTCGCAACAACCGAGTGCGCAACTCCTCAGGCACAAAACATCTGCCGTTGGGTCTCCCAGAGGGAGCACCAGATTGAGCCGCCAAAATCTGCTCACCCAGAGGAGAGGTCAGGCTGGTGCGAATGGCGGCCAAGATCTGATTCGGAGGTATGACCGAGGTCGGAATCGACTCCTCCCTGGACAGCTCGGAGTACTGCCGTGATAAGGCATCCGCCCTGATGTTCTTGGAACCGGGTAGGTAGGAGACCACGTAATTAAAACGTGACAAGAACAGAGCCCATCTGGCCTGACGTGGTGTCAATCTCTTGGCCTCAGAAAGGTAGGTCAGATTCTTGTGGTCCGTCAGGATGAGAACCGGAACCACCGAACCCTCGAGCAAGTGCCTCCATTCTTTAAGGGCCTGCACGATGGCCAATAACTCCATGTCACCAATCTGATAGTTGCACTCCGCGGGAGACAGTTTCCGGGAGTAAAACCCACAAGGAAGCAGAGGACCCTCTGGTGTTCTACGCTGAGACAGAAGGGCGCCTACTCCCGTCTCAGACGCGTCCACCTCGAGGACAAAGGGCAACCCAGGGTTGGGATGCGACAGAATGGGAGTCGACACAAAGGCGGATTTTAGGGTCTCAAAAGCTCGGATGGCCTCGAGCGGCCAGACCTGGGAATTACTGCCCTTCCTGGTCAGATCCGTGAGAGGCTTGGCCAGCATGGAAAAGTCCCTGATGAACTTCCGATAATAATTGGCGAAGCCCAAAAAGCGCTGCAGGGAACGAAGACCACTGGGCTGGGGCCACTGTAAGACAGCCGAAACCTTCTCAGGATCCATGGAGAACCCCTCAGCGGAAATGATGTACCCTAAGAAGGTTACCTGGGATCGGTGAAATTCGCATTTCTCAAGCTTACCGAACAGCTTGTTCTCTCGTAACCGTTGCAACACTCGTCTGACATCCAGAATGTGGGCCTCCATGGATTCAGAATATACCAAGATGTCATCCAAATAGACCACCACACACTGCTGCAACAGGTCACGGAAAACATCGTTGATGAATTCCTGAAAGACTGCGGGCGCATTGCACAACCCAAGGGGCATAACCAAGGATTCATAATGACCGGTCCTGGTGTTAAACGCGGTCTTCCACTCATCGCCCGCCTTGATCCTTACCAGGTTATATGCCGCCCTCAGGTCGGGTTTGGTAAAGACCGTGGCCCCTTTAAGGCGATCGAACAGCTCGGAAATCAAGGGTATCGGGTAAGCGTTCTTGATCGTGATGCGATTGAGACCCCTGTAATCGATGCAAGGCCTCAACTCACCGCCCTTCTTTTTCACAAAGAAAAATCCAGCCCCTGCCGGGGACGAAGATTTGCGAATGTGTCCGCGTGAAAGCGCCTCCCTCACGTACTCCTCCATGGCCTCATTCTCCGCTACCGACAGTGGATAGACCTTGCCAAGAGGAGGAACGGCACCAGATTGTAACTCTATGGCACAATCGTATGGGCGGTGCGGAGGTAGGGCAACCGCACGCACCTTATCGAATACATCCCGGTACTCCTCGTATTCAGGAGGCAACAGAGAGTCCGAGGAAGTACACAGCAACTTGGCAGGCCCATGGATGCAACTAGCCCCACACTGCGGTGACCACGAGAGGATCTCGGCCGATCTCCAATCGAAAGTCGGATTATGCTTCTGGAGCCAGGGGTACCCCAAGACCACCGAGTAGTGTGGAGACGAAATAACCTGGAGGCAGACCGACTCTCTGTGAACGGCACCAATGGCTATCCCCACTGGAAGGGTCTCATGAGTCACGTGTGGCGGCAGAAGGGGTCTGCCGTCTATCGCCTCAAGAGCCAGTGGGGAACCTCGAGCTTGCAGAGGAATGGAATTGGCGGCAGCGAACATACTATCAATGAACAAACCACCAGCACCAGAGTCCACCAACGCCTGGGTCGTCACCGAGCCCCCGACCCAGAAGAGGACAACAGTGATCAGAGGTTTGTCAACACGGGAAACCGGGGACGAGGAGACTCCACCCAAGATCTGCCCCCGACAGGATCTCAGGTACGAGCGTTTTCCCGGACGGTTCGGACATGCCAACCGAAAATGCCCACCGAGACCACAGTACATGCATCGGCCCTCGCGTCTCCGGAGTGCCCTCTCCCCCTCTGACAGGCGAGCAAACCCCAGCTGCATGGGTTCACCCCCAGACAAGTCATCCCCAGGAGGCGTGGGAGGAGAGGGAGGCACGGGTGGGATAGCAAACGTAGGCGCCAATCTGTTAGAAGACCTCCGCAGGCTCTCCTTAAAGGAAGGTCTCTCCCTGAGTCTGGTGTCAATCAAAATCAGGAAAGAAATAAGAGCCTCGAGCTCCACTGGTAGGTCCTTAGCTGCAACCTCATCCTTCAAGGCATCCGAGAGACCATGAGAGAAAGCAGCGACCAGAGCCTCATTATTCCAGCCCACCTCTGCTGCCAGGGTACGAAACTCAATGGCGTATTCGGCTATGGATCGTGAACCCTGTCTGATGGACATAAGGAGCTTCGCAGCAGAGGCAGCACGAGCCGGCACATCGAATACCTTCCGAAGAGAAGCAATGAAACCGGAAAACTCGGCAACCACCGGATCGTTGTTCTCCCATAAAGGGCTGGCCCAGGCCAAGGCCTTGTCTGCGAGCAGCGAGATCAAGAAGCCCACCTTTGATCTCTCAGTAGGAAAGGCATGTGGCAGCAACTCGAAATAAATGCCCACCTGGTTAAGGAAACCTCGGCACTGAGTTGGCTCTCCCCCAAAGCGCTGTGGAAGAGGGGCAGAACCGGACATACCCCGAAACACCGCAGGCGCAACAACAGGTGTCGGGGTAGACTCTGGCGCAACAACCGGAGCGGCAGTAGGAGCGAAATGAGCCGTGCGTTCAAGCAGGGTTTGCAACGCCACAGCGAACCGACCCAACAGGTGATCCTGCTGATCAAGTCTGGCAACCAGCGTGGGTAGCGAGGATGGCCCTGTACCGTCAGAATTCATGGCTTGGTCCTAATGTCACGGAACCATGAACCAGACGTACAACAAGAGATAAGTGAAAATAAGAAGGCTTTATTGCAAATCAAGCTATAAAGCAAAAGTCCAAACGGATGGTGAAACCGAAGCAGAGTCTTTGCGTAGCCAGAGGTCAGGAAACCGGAAGGGTAGTCAGACGAAGCCAGGATCAGGAACCAGCAGGGTAGTCAGACGAAGCCAGGATCAGGAACCAGCAGGGAAGTCAGACGAAGCCAGGATTAGGAACCAGAAGCAGCAGCAGTCTTAGAGGCATGTGAACACAGGAGGACCAAGCAAGGAACTGACGCCACAGACCTCCTATATATATGAGCTAGGCATCCAGCTCCTCCCAGTGGGAAGGAGGAGCCGCGGGGTGGAAGGCTACAAGAAACCCAGAAACCAAGATGGCCGCCAGCACATGTCAAACGAGGGAGAACAGCAAGAAGGTAAGACCATGACATTAAGGACTCTATACTGACAGGGAGTGTTCCACAGAATTGGCGCATTGCAAATGTGGTGCCAATATTCAAAAAGGGTCCAAAAACACAGCCCGGAAACTATAGGCCGGTAAGTTTAACATCTGTCGTGGGTAAACTGAAGGTTTTCTAAGAGATGCTATCTTGGAGCACCTCAATGAAAATAAGCAAATAACGCCATATCAGCATGGCTTCATGAGGGATCGGTCATGTCAAACTAATTTAATCAGTTTCTATGAGGAGGTAAGTTCTAGACTTGACAGCGGCGAATCAATGGATGTCGTGTATCTGGACTTCTCCAAAGCATTTTACACTGTACCACATAAAAGGTTAGTATATAAAATGAGAATGCTCGGACTGGGAGAAAACGTCTGTATGTGGGTAAGTAACTGGCTCAATGATAGAAAACAGAGGGTGGTTATTAGCGGTACACACTCAGATTGGGTCACTGTCACTAGCGGAGAACCTCAGGGGTCAGTATTGGGCCCTATTCTCTTCAATATATGTATTAATGATCTTGTAGAAGGCTTGCATAGTAAAATATCAATTTTCGCAGATGACACTAAACTGTGTAAAGTAATTAACACTGAAGAGGACAGTATACTGTATATATATATATATACTACAGAGGACAGTATACTGTATATATACTACAGAGGACAGTATACTGTATATATACTACAGAGGACAGTATACTGTATATATACTACAGAGGACAGTATACTATATATATACTACAGAGGACAGTATACTACTACAGAGGGATCTGGATAGATTGGAGGCTTGGGCAGAGAAGTGGCAGATGAGGTTTAACACTGACAAATGTAAGGTTATGCACATGGGTAGGAATAATACAAGTCACCCATACATACTAAATGGTTAAACACTTGGTAACAAGGACCTAGGAATTTTAGTGAACAGCAAACTAAGCTGTAAAAACCAGTGTCAGGCAGCTGCTGCCAAGGCCAATAAGATAATAGGTTGCATTAAAAGAGGCAAAGATGGCGGTGATGAGAACATAGCCCTACCACTTTACAAATCACTGGTCAGACCACACATGGGGGACTGTGTGCAGTTCTGGGCTCCTATGAACAAGGCAGACATAGCAGAGCTGGAGAGGGTCCAGAGGAGGGCAACTAAAGTAATAACTGGAATGGGGCAACTACAGTACCCTGAAAGATTATCAAAATGAGGGTTATTCACTTTAGAAAAAAGACGACTGAGGGGAGATCTAATAACTATGTATAAATATGTCAGGGGTCAGTACAGAGATCTCTCCCATCATCTATTTATCCCCAGGACTGTGACTGTGACGAGGGGACATCCTCTGCGTCCGGAGGAAAGAAGGTTTGTACACAAACATAGAAGAGGATTCTTTACGGTAAGAGCAGTGAGACTATGGAGCTCTCTGCCTGAGGAGGTGGTGATGGTGAGTACAATAAAGGAATTCAAGAGGGGCCTGGATGTATTTCTGGAGGGTAATAATATTACAGGATATAGCTACTAGAGAGGGGTCGTTGATCCAGGGAGTTATTCTGATTGCCTGAATAGTGTCGAGAAGGATTTTCTTCCCCTTTAAGTGAGGAAAATTAGCTTCTACCTCAGTTTTTTTTTTTTTTTGGCTTCCTCTGGATCAACTTGTAGGATAACAGGCCGAACTGGATGGACAAATGTCTTTTTTCGGCCTCATATACTATGTTACTATGTATTTTATGTTGAATGACAAGATTGAACAGTTGAACCACCATCTAATGCATACCGCCATTTGTGATACTTTATTCAACACGTGTTATGTACATCGACTATCTGCTGCGGAGGCGGCAGTGTTATATATGAAGAAAAGTTGAAGTTAATAAAGAAGTTATTTCAAGCATTTGGTGTGCTCTTTAAACCTACTGTTTCCATAGAACGGCGCTAGAGGAATTACAGAGTAACAGACAGTCTGGTTAGACTAAAAGTCAGAGATATCAAAATTCTTCTAATGCCACAGCGCAAAAGGCATTCCATAATGCTGCGCCTGCCACACATACTTTGTACCTTCTAGATATAATAGTGATAGATACAGTGCCCTCTAGATATAATAGTGCCATACACTGTATCCTCTTAATATCATAGTTCTATACTCTTTGATCTTCTTAATATAATAGTGCCATACCCTGTGCCCTGTAAATATAATAGTGCTCTACTATGTACCTTCAAATATTACAGTGCCATACACTATACCCTCTAGATATAATAGTGCTAGACACTGTGCCCTCTAAATACAATAGTGCCAAACACTGTCCCTCATGCATATAAAAGTGCTAGACACTGTACCCACAAAATATAATAGTGCTATAGTCTGTGCCCTCCAAATATTATAGTTACATAAACTGTACCATCTAGATATTATAATGCTAGACGCTGTGCCCTTCAAATATTAAAACGCAGTACACTCTACTCTTTAGATATAATACTATTAGACACTGTACCCTCTAAATATAATAGTGGCATAATATGTGCCCTATAAATATCTTAGTGCTACACATTGTACTCTCTCTATATATAATAGTGTTAGACACTGTGCCCTCAAAATATAATAGTTCTGTGCTCTGTCTTCCAGACATGGCACTTCTTATATATAATAGTGCTATACTCTGTTCCTCTTAAAAATAATAATACAATACTCTGTGTACTATAAATATAATAGTACTGTAGTCTGTGCCCTCTAAATATAATAGTACTATACACTGTGCCCCATGATAAAATAGTGCTATACACTGTCCTAGCAAACATCCCGCTGGCTATCACCCTGCCAGCATCAACTGGGCAAAGTGGTCGGTGACAATGGGCGCAACATCGTGGCTGCCCTGAACCTTGGCGAAATAACACATGCTTCCTGCATAGCACATGTCATCAACCTAGTGGTGAAACTTTCTAAATAAGTACACTGGCTAGCACAAGGTGCAGTCAATGTCCAGGAGACTGTCCAAGCATTTCAGCCATTCTTACGTGGCGTGGAACGGTCTTCTGGACTTGCAGTGACAGAAAGGCCTGCTGCTACACTGCTTAATCCACGAAGTGTCAAATCTCTGGAATTCAGCATTATTGCACATGCTCGAGTGTCTGCACGAATAGTGGACAGCCGTGAAGGATTTTGTCATGCACCAGACAACCTCAGCAGCAGGGAGCAAGTGTTGCTTCGAGGCCTGTTGGGTGCTGAAGCCCTTCGAAGAGTCCACAAAGTTTGTCAGCAGGGACAACTGCAGCATGAATGATGTCATCAGCCTCATATTTAGCTTAGAACAGACGCTGACGCTCATGTAGCAGTGGACAAAGGCGGAAGAAGAGTAGTTGACATATCTTGCTGTGTGCCCTATAGCTGTTGGGGACACACAAAGGGAATCTGCCATGTAGGAGAATCATGAGCTTCCACTGCAAGAGGAGGAGGAGTCGAAGGTGGTGGAGCAAGTGGACAATGATGAGGATGGCACCGGCCAGTACACCCAATATTCTCAATGAGGGGGTGAAGCCGGTAAGAACTGGCTTATCAGGCACGCTGGCCAGAATGGCAATCTGTATGCTCGCTTGCTTACGTAGTGACAGGCGTATTGTTGACATCAAGCAGTCTGATGATTACTGGATAGCCATGCTTTTAGACCCCCGTTATCAAGGCAAAATGGGGGAATGTTTTCCTTTTGCAGAAAGGGAGGATAAATTGCTTATTACCAGAAATCAATGTGTACGCAGCTTACAACGAGCAGATGTCTGCTGCCAGCCTGTATACAAGGGAGGCCCTGTAGTGCCCTGGAGAAGAGGTACTCTGAAGTCTGGATATTTGTGGACATTTGCCTCTTTCCCCTATGCAAAGTTATAAACTTCTTACTCTATTTCAATTGAAAAGGTTAACTTGCACTATTTAATACTGTGTAGCTGCATTTTATATGTTATGATATATATCCTGTTCATTATCATTGTATTTACATGGCTCTGTGTAAAGGGTAAATGAATACTGAGAGACTGTTAGGACTTTGAATAAGAAGCTGATAATTTTCCACAGCTGCCATAGAGTTTGAAGAAGAGCATGTTTAGGAGGGAAAAAGATAGACGTTGTTTATCACCAAAATCAGACAGCCTGACCTTGTGACTGTCTAGTTTAGCTGTGTTGTTATGTATAGAAACTTGTTTTTGTCTGGAAAAAACTGCTATGTCATTGCCATTGAGTATCATTGAAGCTCTAAGACAGACGGGAGTTGAAACAATGTATCTGTTTGTGCTGAGATTCTCCACTCCACCCCTCCCACTAGAAGGTTCCAGTCTAGCTAGAAATGGTATATAAGGAGAGCAATCAGAGCCCCTAGTGTTCTGCAGTTAGGGACGGGTGCTTGGAGGGGATACTCATGCCAGTCTGCTTGAGTGACCAGGAGAAGACACTGAGATGGGGACACTAAGCCACAGACCATGGGTCACCATCCCTATGACCAATGAGCCACCCAGACTACTGAGCTACAGACCGTGGGCCTTCAGCCTTTGACCAGGGTACCAGCCTTCAGAGAGAGAGAGAGAGAGAGAGGGACAGCTAGCTCAGGCCTTTCCTCAGCATCAAACCCTTCTTCTTCCAGGGAGTAGACTGGAGAAGCCAGCCCTATGCCTCGCCTGTATTGTTTTGCACCTGAATCCCTCCAGTAAAAAAGCCCCCTGATTAACTACAGACCCTGACTCTCTGGACTTATTTCCCATTGAGGTGCATCACGCTTTACCATCCCTTCCGGAGAGCAGCAACATGATGACACCTCGACGGTGTCCGGGGTACCCAGCGTAGCGTTGGGGCCACCCCAAACCCAGCAACTGCAATTTGGCGTCACAAACAGTATATGGTCCAGTGCCAGCAGAGCAAGTCACCATGGATCCAGCCCCAGTGGATCAAGACAACCAGTGGCATTTACAGGAACACCCTAGCCTGTAAGTGAGGTGAACCAGCCCCATGAAAGCATCTGTGACTGTAAGTGTTACCCTTGTGTGGTCTGCCACAAGAAAGTGATTGTGCTAGTAAAACTGTATCCTGCATTACTACTGTATCCTGGAAAAAAATCCAGATGTTTACCCCCAAAATTAGACACACTGACCTTGTGACTGTCTGGTTTAGCTATGTTGTTATGTCTGGAATCTTCTTTTTGTCTGGAAAAAACTTCTATGTCTTTGCCATTGAGTATCATTTAAGCTCTAATGTAAGTCTATAACAGACAGGAGTTGAAACTATGTATCTGTTTGAGCTTCTCCACTCCACCCCTCCCACTAGAAGGTTCTAGTCTAGCTAGAAATGGTATATAAGGAGAGCAGTCAGAGCCTCCAGTAAACAGGCACACTGATTTACTGCAGACCCTGACTCTATGGACTTATTTCCCATTGGGGTGCACCACACCTTACCATCCCTTCCAGAGAGCAGAAACACTTGGTGACAGCTCGACAATGTCCGGGGGACCACCCCAAACCCGGCCACTGCAAATTGTGCCCCCTCAAGGTATTTATGCCCTCACTGTACAACTTTCACAGTAGTTATGCCCACATTGTCCCCCCTTAAAGTATTTATCCATTAATTGTGCCCCCTTCACAGTGGTTATACCCTCATTGTGCCCCCTCACAGTAGTTATGCCCTCTCTGTGCCCCTTTCACTGTAGTAATACCCTATATGTGCCCCCTTCACAGTTGTAATGCCCTCTCTGTGCCCCTTCAGAGTAGTTATGCACTCACTGTACTCCCATAACAGTAATAATGCCCTCTGTGCCCCTTCACAGTAGTAATGTCCATTGTGCCCCCTTTACAGTAATAATGCCCACTCACTGCCCCATAACAGTTATGCCCACCCACTTCACAGTAGTAATGCTCCCTGTGCCCCCGTCACAGTAGTAATGCCATCTGTGTCCCCTTCATCGTAGTAATGCCCTCTGTGCACTGTGCCCACTTCACAGTAGTAATGCCATCTGTGTCCCTTTCATAGTAGTAATGTCCATTGTGCCCCCTTCATAGTAGTAATTTCCATTGTGCACCCTTCATAGTAGTAATGCCATCTTTGCCCCTTTTATACTAGTAATGCTCTATGTGCTCCGTTCATAGTAATAATGCCCATTGTGCCCCCTTCATAATAGTAATGCCTATTGTGCTCACTTCATAGTAGTAATGCCAATCGTGCCCCCTTCACAGTAGTAATGCCCATTGTGCCCTCTTCACAGTAGTAATGTCCATTGCACCCCTCCACAGTAGTAAGGCCCATTGTGCCTCCTTCATAGTAATAATGCCCATTGTGCCCACTTCATAATAGTAATGCCCATTGAGCTCCCTTTGTAGTAGTAATGCCCATTGTACCCCCTTCACAGTAGTAATGCCCATTGTGCCCCTTCACAGTAGTAATGCCCATTGTGCCTCCTTCATAGTTATAATGCCCATTGTGCTTTCTTAATAGTCATAATACCCATTGTATCCCATTTATGGCAGTAATGCCCATTGTGCCCCCTCCATAGTAGTAATGGCCATTGTGCACCCTCCACAGTAGTAATGACCATTGTGCCCCTTCTTAGTAGTAATTCCAATTGTTCCCCCCTAATAGTAATATTTCCCTCTGTGCCCCCTTTGTAGTAGTAATGCCCTCTGTGCCCTCTCCATGGTAGAAATGCCCTCTGTGCCCCCTCCATGGTAGAAATGCCCTCTGTGCCTCCTCCATGTTGGAAATGTCTTCTGCGCCCCCTCCGTGGTAGAAATGCCCTCTGTGCCCCCTCCATGGTAGAAATGCTCTCTGTGCCCCCTCCATGGTAGAAATGCCCTCTGTGCCCCCTCTGTTAAATAAAAAAACAAACAAAAAAACACAGTACCTACTCACCTTGTCCTGTTCCTGAAGCTCACAGTCCTCTCTCCCCGGCAGACACAGATCGCTCTGCAGCACTGTGTGGGCGGAGCTTATGCAGATTCCTGGGCTACAGGCTCCTCCCACACAGGCCGGCAGCGCGATCTGTGTCTGCAGGCTGAATGGTGGAACAGGGAGAAGTCTTCCTGCTTCAGAATTCTGTGCGTCGCTGGCCTAAAGGAGGGGGGGAGTGCGGGGAGCTGAGCGGTGAGTGACAGGACCACAGCTCCCTGCGCTCCAGCAATGAGCGCTTCCATCTGTATTTATGGAAGTGCTCATTGCTTCTAGGCTCTGGCAACCCTATGTGAGGCGGCACCCAGTGCAGGCCGGACTTCCCTAGCGCGCCACTGCTGCCGACCATCATCTTTGTAAGCCTGCTGCTGCCTTTATCATACTGTTGCCTGCCTGCTAACATCTACCATATGGATGCTGCTCCTCGCTGCTAATCTCCTACAGCCACCACAATTAACGCAAAGCATCTGCCAGTACTACCACCACTATTATTACTACTACCACCCATAGGCAGCCATTCTACTCAAAATATTCAACAATAGTATCTATGTGTACGTCCCTGGATATATATAATTGAAAAACTGCCTGACCGGAACGTTAAAATAAAATAACAAAACTTTATTATGTAATCTATAAAAAGGGAATCAAAAACCAACACTCAATTGGCGAGTGTATCAGGCTAGAGTGTCACCCCTCAACTTGGGCGAAGAAAATACGTATTGTGAATAAAGTCCCCCCACCCCCAAATACTGAAGGGGTGTGTGGAAGCGTATTAACCAGCACTCTATAAGTATAGTGGCACTGATGATGCTATTATCAACAGTGATCCTTTCAAGTGTGGATAGGGTTAATTCCTGAAGTGCAGGTGCACAACATGAAATGATAGCACTGAACGTATAAACACCAGTGCTATTCAAGGGGTATGGATACAAGTGATACACACCTATTATATTATCCACCTCACCCTACCTACATACTGCCAAACCAGGCTCCATACAGGGCCGCCAGGGAGTGTGACAGTCCAATGTATGCTGCAGCTCACCTTGGACTGAGCTAATGAGCTAGCAGAAGCACACTCCCTAGATGGTAATCTGCCTGCCTATGCGCCCTCTCTTTTCATTGCCCCCACTCAACGCGTTTCTGTGCGGTAGTGGACCCGCACTTCATCAGGAGTAGAGAAGTACATCGGGTGAGTATTTTTTACATAAAATCGCCGCACAGAGTGGCGTGCAGCACGGCAGCATCGGCACTATGACAGCTGTATCGGCCGCCCGCTTGCCAGCTATTAAATGCGTGTTTACACAGTAGTTATGCTCCCCTTTCAGTAGTGCCCCCTTCACAGTAGTTATGCTCCCTTTTTAGTAGTGCCCTCTTCACAGTAGTTATGCTCCCCTCTCAGTAGTACTACCTTCACACTAGTTACGCCCCCACTTTCAAGAGTGCCTCCCAGTAAATACTCAACAAGGCCATTCCTCTGATGATCAGCACACATCCTGTGCTCCCCAGCAGGCATGATGCAGGCTGGCACGCTCCTCCTACACAGTCCAGCAAGCATGGTGTGTGACTGCATCATGCCTGTTGGGGAGCAGTAGCAGTTGAGTTTAATGGTAAAGAAGGGAGCGTTACACCATTGCAGATAACTGTCTCTGCATCTTAAATATGCAGAAAGAGTTGAGAATGGGACATACCTCAGCCATCCCTGGACTGTGGGACAGCCACCAAAATACGAGACTGTCCTGCTGGATCTGGGATAGTTGTGAGGTTTGTATACAGTGTCAGAACAATCACTGGTTACCTATCCACAGTGCCAAACCAGCCTCATGTGTTCTATAAACAGTGCCAGGATAGTCAATGGTTACCTATATACAGTGCCAGATCTGCCTCATGTCCACCACTACTCTAATGGCTTGTTTTCATTACTTGTAAATAGCCCATATGATGGTCTTGTTTGATCAGGTGACGAATGTTCATGGACAGGGTTATGGGATGGGGACAGGATTTGCTGTTACATTTACTATAGCTTATTCAAACAACTCTCCTTCCACTGGTTTCCAGATTTGCATTGTCAATGTAATGCGCATAGAAAATGTAAAGAAGTTTTATGGATGGTGCTTATCATCCAATGGGAGAAGTCCTCCTTTTCTACATGTATAATGCATAAGGACTACTCCTTCCGTCTTCAGACAATACATGACACATCCTCTTCATCTTTCCTTCATATCAAGTCCATAGGTGGAATTTCTCGTCAGAATGTCCTTTATTGCATTTATTGTATCAATGTTCTTGCAGAGATGGTGGGAAAGAGCAGAGCTGGGAATACATTTGGCTCATGTTTGTCTCTCCAGATCTGATGGGCTATGTCCTTGCATATGAAGCTTCTTGAGAATCTTCTTACTCAAGCTTTACTCAAGGGTCTACTTCAAAGTGATCTTCCTAGTGATAGGTATATTTTGGGCCTCACCAGCTTGTGGATTGCCATCCTTCTTTGTTCAACAGTCTGAAAAGCACCAATGGCACCAAAGGATTTCTCAGGTGGTCCCATGGCTGGTCTTATTTTGTCTCCTTGCTTCTATGGTACCTAGCCTACTTCTCAGTTGGTAATTTTTAGCTTACTTTACAGAAGTTCAAAAACTCTAGTAAAAAAAACCTCTGCCAACCGGTCACTTATTTACATTTTTCACTTTTCTCAATGTCTTTCATCATATTTAGCTTGGCCAACGTCTTCTTAATATAATGTCTATGGATGTAAACTGAACAGATAAGGAAAAGCTGCATCAGTTTTCGAAGCCTCAAATTGGATTCACTTAAGTGTTGTAAAGAGCCAGATGTTCTTCTTCGGAACATCATTCATTTTTGGAAAGTGAAAGATCACTCTAACTGGATAGAGCCTCCTGGATGTTCCAGGCCACAGGTTCCTGGTCTCTTTCTTATTTCACTTGGGTGAGGTAACATTTAAAGCAGTATAAAAACATATGATGAGTCTTTTGTCAGTTTATTAAGTCATTTATATTGTTTTATACAAGAGAGGTTAGGGACGAGGAACGTCTAGAACAGGGATGGGCAAACTCGGCCCTCCAGCTGTTTTAAAACTACAAATCCCATCATGACCTGCTGTAGGCTGATAGCTGTAGGCAGGCTGGGAATGATGGGATTTGTAGTTTTAAAACAGCTGGAGAGCCGAGTTTGCCCATCCCTGGTGTGAGAGGTTTAAAATAATGAAAAAATTTACTCTATCTATCTATCTATCTATCTATCTATCTATCCATCCATCGATTTATCTACAGTCCTCAACATTGAAATTGCAACACCTAGAAGGAAAAGTCGTGGAATTATGGACACAGGATTGATAGACATTAAAGATATGCAAATGATAAAAAAAGCAAACAAAATGTTCAAAACATCTTGATTTATATAGGATCGAGTATGAGCGCCACACATGCCTTGGCTTGCCATCAGTGAGGTTAATATTTGTTGTCTCAGGAATGTTCTGCCATGCTGAATGCACTTGGGCAAATCATCAAGACAGGGGTGTAGCTAAAGGCTCATGGGCCCTGGAGTTCAGCTTGGGCCCCCATCCCTCAGTGCTTTGTGGCAAAGCGAAAGGGAGCACCTAGAATTTCTGCTGCCTGAGGCAGAAACTGAAATGTCCCCCCCCATGCCAAATTCTCAACCTAACCCATTCCCTCCAGTCCTACTGTTAAAGCGGTTGTCCTTATTTTACTACTGATGACCTATCCTCAGGATAGGTCATCAATATCAGCACCCCCACCGAACAGCTGTTGAAAAAGAGGGCAGCGCTTCTATGAGAGCTGTTTTCTCTGCTCTGTTCACCTGCTCACCACAGCATCCACAGTGGTAAGCAGGTAAACAGAGCAGAGAAGGCAGCGCTGGTATGAAAAAAAAAAAACGGACAACCTCTTTAAAGTGATGTCTCCTCTGATGTAGATATTCTCTTTCCTCATCTTCTCCTTTTAGACCAGACCACCATCGTGACTTCTTCCAGCCGTGTCTTGTCTCTGCAGAGTTTAACAAACATAGTAACATAGTACATAAGGCCGAAAAAAGACATTTGTCCATCCAGTTCGGCCTGTTATCCTGCAAGTTGATCCAGAGGAAGGCAAAAAACCCTGTGAGGTAGAAGCCAATTTTCTCCACTTTAGGGGAATAAAAAATTCCTTCCCGACTCCAATCAGACAATCAGAATAACTCCCTGGATCAACGACCCCTCTCTAGTAGCTATAGCCTGTAATATTATTACACTCCAGAAATACATCCAGGCCCCTCTTGAATTCCTTTATTGTACTCACCATCACCACCTCCTCAGGCAGAGAGCTCCATAGTCTCACTGCTCTTACCGTAAAGAATCCTCTTCTATGTTTGTGTACAAACCGTCTTTCCTCCAGACGCAGAGGATGTCCCCTCGTCACAGTCACAGTCCTGGGGATAAATAGCTGATGGGATAGATCTCTGTACTGACCCCTGATATATTTATACATATTAATTAGATCTCCCCTCAGTCGTCTTTTTTCTAAAGTGAATAACCCTAATTTTGATAATCTTTCAGGGTACTGTAGTTGCCCTATTCCAGTTATTACTTTAGTTGCCCTCCTCTGAACCCTTTCTAGCTCTGCTATGTCTGCCTTGTTTACAGGAGCCCAGAACTGTACACAGTATTCCATGTGTGGTCTGACTAGCGATTTGTAAAGTGGTAGGACTATGTTCATATCACGGGAATCTATGCCCCTTTTGATGCAACCCATTATCTTGTTGGCCTTGGCAGCAGCTGCCTGACACTGGTTTTTGCTGCTTAGTTTGCTGTTTATTAAAATTCCTAGATCCTTTTCCATGTCAGTGTTACCGAGTGTTTTACCATTTAGTATGTACGGGTGACTTGCATTTTTCCTTCCCATGTGCATAACCTTACATTTATCAGTGTTAAACCTCATCTGCCACTTTTCTGCCCAAGCCTCCAATCTATCCAGATCCCTCTGTAGTAGTATACTGTCCTCATCAGTGTAAATTACTTTAAACAGACATCTTAATTTCCTACAGTACTTTTCCATCATCCTCCCCACCCTCTCAACACTACATCCTGCCACCCCCAATACTGTGCCCCCAATACTCTCCTGCAGAAACAGTCCCCCTGAAAATACTGGTACCACACAGATAGTGCACCAGTACAAAAAATAGCCCCTTTATATTGTGCCCCAGTACAAAAAAAACCTTTTACCTTTCAGATCAGACCCCTATATAAAACCCCAGAGAAGCCCCCCATCTCAGACCAGACCCTCTTTAGACCTCTATGTCAGACCCCATATCAGACCCCAGTTTTTGACCTCAGATCAGACCCCCATTAGACCTCCATGTCAGACCCCACCCCAATATCAGACCTCAGATAAGACCCGATTAGACCTCCAGACCCGACCCCCATTAGACCTCCATAACCCCATATCAGACCTTAGACCAGACCTCCAGACCCCCATTAGACCTCAGATCAGACCTACACATTCCCATATCAGACCTCAGACGATACCTCCAGATCCCCATTATACTTCAGATCAGACCTTAAGACCCCCATTAGACCGCCGACCAGACCTCCAGACTCCATTAGCCCTCCAGAACCCCAATCAGAAAGCTTCATTAGAATTCCAGATCCCCAATCAGATGCCTATTAGACCTCCAGATCCCCAAACAGATCCCCATTAGACCTCCAGACCCCCCAATCAGACCCCCAGACTCCTAATCAGACCCCTATTAGACCTCCAGACCCCCAATCAGATCCCCATTAGAATCTCCAGACTCCCAATCAGACCCCCAATCAGACCCCCATTTGACCTCCAGATCCTCAATCAGACCCCCATAAGACCTCCAGACCCCCAATCAGACTTCCAGACACCCAATCAGACCTCTAGACCCCCAATCAGACCTCCAGACCCCCATTAGACCTCTCAGATCCCCCATATCAGACCTCAGATCAGACTTTAAAATAAATAAAGTAATTTACCTCTCCTGCTCTGCCGCCACTCTCCCGGTCCGGTGGTCTCCCCGGCTCTCATCTCTTCTCAGGGCCCGCTCTGCACAGTCACCTGACTGCCTGCAGCGTCAGGTCACAGTGCGCTCTGTACGTCCTGATGCTGTAGGAAGCCTGGACACAGCAGCGCGGGCCCCTGGAAAAGAAAGCAGGAGCCGGGGTAAGTACAGCACTCACAGCGCTTCACTCCCCCTGCCTCCTGCATACTAGTATTCCCTTCATAAGATGCACTGCACCTTATAATGGGAAATATACAGCACCACTGGCCAGGGGCCGGTTGCAACTGTGACCGCTGCGAACCCTAAAGCTACACCAGTACATCAAGACAATGCAGGCCATAGAAGCACATTTAGGCAATGCAGGCTGCTCACAGTAGCATGGCGTTGTACTGTTAAAAAACGGCTTCTGGGACACTATGGAGAAATAGCAGTACCACTGGTTCTATGTCCAAATCAATATAACACTGAGCTGTTAGTGTACCTGAAATTATTACAGGAGGGTCCAGCTCCTCCCACCCCCACCCTAAAATTCTGGAAGTAGAAACGGTATGGAGGCCTCTTCATGGCGTGTCAAGATGCACGTGGTCTTGAGACCAATCTCCAGCTATTATTGTATTATTTAGACAATAGTACGACTGAAAAGGCCAGTCCTCCAGTTTAGCCTTCATTGCTGTTTTGTTGTGTACCATGATAGCCTTTGAAAGCGGTGGGGTGAGGTCAACACCTGTAGCTGGACGTCTGGCTCATAGCCCAATGTCGGGCAGCACCATTTGATAGTTTGTGTAGACACTGTTTACTGTCCTAGACTTGGATTGTGATGTCCAAAAATTGTTGTAGTACAGATGTTAGATTTGGGATTACATTCTCTTTTCTTTCACACATAATTCTCCTGAATTAAATCACAATTTTTTTTATACAATCCACATTTTTCAAAAAATTTGGGCCAAATTCTGTTTCTATAGAATTGATTTGCTAATCTCTAATTACACAACAAAGTCTCACTTTATTTCCCCCCCCCTATGTTTTTCATTACCAATATTGATCACAACATGTATATAGTGTTAAGGGTTTCTCTGACTTCCACCATTCGAACAAGAGTGCGTATATAATTGACAGCCAAGTTCCCGATCCAGATCATGTGTGCACAACATTATTTCAGCTCTGTGTTTGACTGAAGTCCTGCAGGGGACAAACTATTTCAAAGCCACATGAGAATAGATAAAGAAAAATGAATACATTTGTGTCTGAGCCAACGAAACATTTATAAAACCTTAGCATTCATCCATGTATTCTAAGGGAGTTGAGATTGGTGATAGAATTGCTGATATTGTAACTTTATTTATGAAGACTATGTGTACTGGGGGCAATAAAGACCAGAAGGGTATGTACTGGAAGAAGAGGAGACTACACAGAACTGTGTTAGGCCATATTCTTTATTTATTGTTTTATTAATAAACCTCTGGATAGAATTTGGAAAGTAAAGGGTTATTTTCTTGTAAATATTCAAAACTCAACTTGTATGTAAAATATTCCAAAAAGACCTTGATAGGCTCAAGCCTGGACATGAAGTTGGCAGATAGAATTTAAAGGGGTTGGCCAAAGATTGATCAAGGGATAATGTGTCCCTTGTGTGAATGAAGCAGTGGTCACGCATACATACTGATGCTCCATTTTAAATGCAGGAGATAACCGAGTTCTGTATTTCACTATCTTTGGCAGTCCCATAGACTTTCAGTGGTGAGGCATTGTGCAAGCTTGACTGCTGCTTCATGATCGATGGGAGCCCCAGCAGTCCACACCTCCACAATCAGACAATTATCACTTATGCTGTGGATAAGTGAAAAGCTTCAATCTTAACACAATCCCTTTGATGTATGAAAACAAAATATCAATACTCAATGTCAATCAGCAACTGCAAATGCAACCATGATCTTAGGGAATATGAAGGAGAGATATAAAACTGGAATCCAAATAAATGTACTCCTTTCAAAAACTTTACAAAGGACGAAAGAGTTTTGTTTAACTTTTCTTCGGAAGAAACAGAACAACTTGAGAAAAGTTAAATTTTTTAAATCTCTTTTTTTAAACCTAAGTAACTATACTGCTTTAAAAGACCACAATCAAGAGGTCCTCAAGTAAGTGAAATGTTCATCTTTGGTAGATCAGGTGTATCGTTTCGAGCATCTTAACACATATGAAAACACCAGTCACAAAAATGTACTGAATGGCAATACAGAATTTAAGATGTTTTCAGACTAACCCATGAAAATTTCATGCAAAACAAATCCTAGATAAGATTATGATTTGCATCTCCAGTGTCCCCGAGGTGAACACTCAATGTAAATAATGTAAGCCAGTGCAGGTTAAATTTAGTACAGCATCTGCTTCCAACCAGCTCTATTAATTTCAGAAGCCAACACCAAGCTTAAAGCCCCATCGTGTTATCAGGATACACTGAGAAGCTGAACCAAGAAAGAAGAAAGGACAATGGAGTCTACTCTCAATATTGTCTTCTCCTCTTTTCTCTTTGTTGAATTTTTACTAGGAATAAAAATGAATGCCTTTATTGTCATTGCAATTGGCATTGAGTGGAAGAAACACAGACAACTGCAATCTAGTGACCAGATTTTGATGTGCTTGGCTCTTTCCAGGTTGTCCTTGCTGTTGATGACATTGGCTACCAACTTCTTGCTCACTGTCTTCCCTCATCTACAGTTCCACACAAATGAATTTGGCATGGTGATGCGCTTATTTTTTAGTAACACCAGCATCTGGTTCGGTACTTTGCTCTCAGTATTTTATTGCATGAAAATCTCTACTTACAATCATTCCTTATTCATGTCCGTGAAGACCAGGATCTCCAAGTTTGTTCCTTGGTTAATTGTCGGATCTCTCTTGGCCTCACTGGCTTCTAGTCTTCCTATAGGTTGGTGTGTCTTCACACAGAACAGTTTGGTTTCATCCAACATTACCTTGCTTGCAAATGTTCTGAATTTCAGCAACCTATTCCTCATCTATAATATTGGCTCCTCTCTACCACTTGTCCTGTGTTGTGTTTCGGTTGTCCTTCTTATGAAGTACCTCTGGGAACACACTAGGAAAATGAAAGAAAGTGGAACTTTCCACAACCCAACATTAGAATCTCATTTCAGAGTTTTACGAAGTATGGCTTTTTTTTTCTTCTTATATGTCTCCTACTATATCATTGTTAATTTGACAACCACTGGAGTAGTCAGACATGACAGTCCTTGGATTATTTTATGCTCAATCTTTACTTCTGCTATACCAGTTCTTCATTCTGCTGTCTTAATCTTCAGCAACTCAAAACTACGACGTGCATTTCAGAGTCTTTTCTGTCTTCCCAACAACCTTTTAACTCAAGGTTGATAGAGAGCAGTTTTGGTAACTTTATGTTTCATTCCTGGTCTGTAGGTAAAATGTGAAAAAAACCTTGTAAAATCATAAAATTCTAAGTTTTGCTGATTTAACAAAGCAGCAGTACGTGAACATTAAGTGACTCTTCAATCAGGCTACCATCCAAAATCTTGGTTAAGAAGGATCTTCTAAAGGGATGAACTTCTCAAAAAACAGAACCAGTGTGCATAAGATATAAGCAGAAAAGTAACTCAAAGTTCCTTGGCTTAATGTAAAATCTATAAGACAGTTACCTTAATATTTGGTTCCACTTCTAGTACTGGCTGTTCTCACATGGAGAAGAGCTTTTGAAGCCCTTTAAGACTCCAAGGTCCTGTTCTGCGCACAACCTGTGCTTCCCCTTTGGCTATATATGCATTTGTACATGTCTTCTTAACATGGAGATCTGCTGATCCTTAGCTGGTCTTTAAATATTCTAATGGCATTCTGTAATGGTAACCAATTATGCCCTTCCCTCAAGCACTTTCTTTCCTTTTTATATAAAAAAGAGAATATTTTTTTTGATAACACGGTGAATATTTAGTGGTTAAAGTATTTTCCTTAGGAAAGCACTATGATTCTAGGTTGGCTAGGATGTGAAAGTCAGTCAATCAACAGTCAGTCAAAAGATATTAAACTCTGTAATAAATCTTAAAATGCCTATTTCTACACTTATCAGATGCTACTTTGACCATTTACGTGTCTTTTCACAGTTTATAACTGGTCAGAATCTCTGTACTCACTGAAAAATGGCTAGAAAATTAAATGGGTATCCCAGTTCCTATTTTTTAATTTGCTTGTAAAATAGGAAATTTTAACTTTTTATGATATACTGCACACATTTATTTCTTATACCAATGCAGTACCCTGTGTCTAAAAATGGTTTGTCCCAGATTAGTCCTGTTTAGGGCATTCATAGGCTAACTGAACAGGAATAAACATGATGTCAGTCATATGACCAACTAACATGTCACTTGACCCTTGGCATTCAACTGACACCATTCAGATATTTAACTGGTAAATCGTTTTTTGAGGAGCATAATTTAAAGAGTACTATTGCTTGTAGCAGAAAGTTACTGGGTTTCTCTTGAGCGTGGTGTCTGATTGTTGAGATGTGCAACCATTTTATTAATTACCTATAGGTATGCGATATTATGTATCACCTAAGCACAGGCAGCCACATTATGGATCACCCAGAGGCAATCAGTCATTCTATACATCACCTAGAGACAGACATCCATGTTATGCATCACATAAAAACAGGCAGCTATGTTATACATCATATAGAGAGAGGCACCATGCTATGCATCATCTAGAGACATGCAGCCATGTTATGCATCACCTTGAGACAGGCAGCCATGTTATACATTGCCTATAGACAGACAGCTATGTTATATATCAGCTAGAGACAGGCAGACATTTTAATAATCACCTAGAGACAGACAGCCATGTTATACAAAAACTAGTGACAGGAGCATTGTTGTATGTCATCTAGAGACAGACAGCTGTGTTATGCATCACATAAAGACAGACAGTCATGTTATAAATCAACTAAAGACATGCAGCCATGGTATACATCACCTAGAGACAGTCAACTATGTTATTCATTGCCTAGAGATAGACAGCTATGTTATACAGTCGTGGCCAAAAGTTTTGAGAATTACATAAATATTGGAAATTGGAAAAGTTGCTGCTTAAGTTTTTATAATAGCAATTTGCATATACTCCAGAATGTTATGAAGAGTGATCAGATGAATTGCATAGTCCTTCTTTGCCATGAAAATTAACTTAATCACAAAAAAACCTTTCCATTGCATTTCATTGCTGTCATTAAAGGACCTGCTGAGATCATTTCAGTAATTGTCTTGTTAACTCAGGTGAGAATGTTGACGAGCACAAGGCTGGAGATCATTATGTCAGGCTGATTGGGTTAAAATGGAAGACTTGACATGTTAAAAGGAGGGTGATGCTTGAAATCATTGTTCTTCCATTGTTAACCATGGTGACCAGCAAAGAAATGTGTGCAGCCATCATTGCGTTGCATAAAAATGGCTTCACAGGCAAGGATATTGTGGCTACTAAGATTGCACCTCAATCAACAATTTATAGGATCATCAAGAACTTCAAGGAAAGAGGTTCAATTCTTGTTAAGAAGGCTTCAGGGCGTCCAAGAAAGTCCAGCAAGCGCCAGGATCGTCTCCTAAAGAGGATTCAGCTGCGGGATCGGAGTGCCACCAGTGCAGAGCTTGCTCAGGAATGGCAGCAGGCAGGTGTGAGCGCATCTGCACGCACAGTGAGGCGAAGACTTTTGGAAGATGGCCTGGTGTCAAGAAGGCCAGCAAAGAAGCCACTTCTCTCCAAAAAAAACATCAGGGACAGATTGATCTTCTACAGAAAGTATGGTGAATGGACTGCTGAGGACTGGGGCAAAGTCATATTCTCAGATGAAGCCTCTTTCCGATTGTTTGGGGTATCTGGAAAAAGGCTTGTCCGGAAAAGAAAAGGTGAGCGCTACCATCAGTCCTGTGTCATGCCAACAGTAAAGCATCCTGAGACCATTCATGTGTGGGGTTGCTTCTCATCCAAGGGAGTGGGCTCACTCACAATTTTGCCCAAAAACACAGCCATGAATAAAGAATGGTACCAAAACACCCTCCAACAGCAACTTCTTCCAACAATCCAACTACAGTTTAGTGAAGAACAATGCATTTTCCAGCACGATGGAGCACCGTGCCATAAGGCAAAAGTGATAACTAAGTGGCTCGGGGACCAAAACGTTGACATTTTGGGTCCATGGCCTGGAAACTCCCCAGATCCTAATCCCATTGAGAACTTGTGTTCAATCCTCAAGAGGCGGGTGGACAAACAAAAACCCACTAATTCTGATAAACTCCAAGAAGTGATTATGAAAGAATGGGTTGCTATCAGTCAGGAATTGGCCCAGAAGTTGATTGAGAGCAAACAACTGAAACAAAGATCTAAAAGCAGTTTAGCAGCAAACTTTGTGAAAACCAATATTTTTGCCATTCTCAAAACTTTTGGCCACGACTGTACATCAGGTAGAGACAGACAGACAAGTTAAAGATCACCCAAGGACAGGCAGCCATGTTATACATCAACTAGAGATATTCAGCAATTATTTTCATCACCAAAAGATATTCAGTCATGTTATACATCACCTAGAGATATGAAGTCATATTATACATCATCCGGATTTTATAACTATGTTATTTATCACCTAGAGACAGGTAGACATTTTATGCATCACCTACAGACATGCTGCCTTGTTATACATCACTTAGAAACAGGAAGCCTTGTTATACATTGCCTACGGAAAGGCATCCATATTATAAATGACCTAAAAACAAGCAGCAATGTTGAGTATCACCTAGAGATGTGCAAGAGTGTGTTATATATCACCTAGAGAGTCAATCTTCTTATACATCACCTAGAGCATGCACTCATTTGATGCACCACCTAATGAAGTACAATAATGTTATATGTTACTTAAAAATATGCTACCATGGTCATTACATGGTCTAATGTGAATGCTGGCACCGGTTAATCCACTGTGTACTGTAAATGCTGCCACTAGTCAGTTCACAGTGTAGTGTAAACGCTGAAGCCAGTTATTTCACAGTCTAGTGTCAATGCTGCAGCTGGTCAGTCCTCAGTCTATTGTCAATGCTGGTGTTGGCCAGTCCACAGTATACCAATGCTCAGTCTACAGTCGAGTATAAACACGGTGGTTAGTGCAGAGTCTGGAGTGATTGGGTGTGCTTAGAGGTGTGGCTCAAGAAAAAAATTGCTGCAGCACACAACACATGCTGCCAAATGTGTCCCTCTTTCGATAATGTGCGATACCTGCCCATATTTCTGCAGTATGAAGTAAGCAAATGTGTACTAACCTTTAGGTGAGGATAGGAGGTACTAGGAGAGTGAAAAGCAGTTAGCTTTGTAATAGAGGGCTCAGCTCCATTGAAGACATCATCAGGGTAAGATGTCTTACTACCATCACCTCTCTGTTCATATGGACGATGGCTGAGTGCCATGTTGGGTGCAGGTCGATTTGGAGCCAGCCAAACTGTTTGACGACTCTCAGTGACTGTTAGTTTCTTTATTTTTGTATGTATCTTTTATTATAGTTTTTGTTTAGTAAACTCTTTATCAACCTAAGTTGTGTTAAGTCTATTTTTTCTTGAATGTCTGATCCCACGATAATACATGGTACCAGAAGTGGGGTTTGGGCAAAAAATACCTGGGCATCCATTAGACAAGGGAAGGGTGACAGTTTGATTTGTCACATGGGATCTCTACAAGTGGCGAATATATATCTCTAGAGATCATTGACACAGTCTGATAGTCTGCAGGAACTTGGGCAGTTGAATGTCTACCCATTGTAGATATTGGAGTTCATCTAAGAGCTGATAAGCAAGAGTGCCCAGATCTTTAGGGAAAATCATGAAAAAAGATCTGTGCATTAACATTTTTAGTGCCCTAGTTCAGTAGGGACTGGGAAAATGGAAATATTCATGGAGTTAAAGAGTTAGTGAAAATAAGCATTTAGGAAAAAGTGTATTTACTCTTAACTGTGGTTCCCTTTAACCCTTTTGCTACCAGCGCCATGCATGTACGGCACTGGAGTGATGGGCAAACATGGCACCCACTCACACATGCAGCAAGCGTCTTGACCAGTGGGTGTCTGCTGTTTCAAACAACAGAGACCCCCGGCTAATTACCGCCACCGGCCTTTAGATGTCGTCATCAAGTGAGATTACCGAATCTAAACGGTGAAAAACCTGGAAGCTCTCGCTTTCTGGCTTCTTACCGGCATCCTCTGCGGCCAGTGAGGATGCAGGTAATTGATTTTAATATGCTGAGTCTCGCTGAAGAGACCCAGGGCTTTAAAGCTGCAATTCTTATTTCTTAGGCCAACATAAGAAATGAGCAATTCTGAATTATAAATGGATTTTGAAAATTGGATTTAGTAGGCTCAAATACAAGCTTTAAAATCATAACAAAAAAGTAAAAAAAAAGTAAAAAAATATATAAAAAAAAAAAAAATCTAAACGTTTCAATCACACCCCTTTCCGTATAATTAAAAAATAAATACATAAATAACAAAAAATATAAACATCATGCGTATCAGCACGACCAAAAGTGGAAAAAAGGGTCAAAATGGCCAATATGACATTTTGCCATTTTTTTCATTGCTTCTCTTACCCCAATTTTTTTTTATAAAATGTGATAAAAAAGTCATACACACTCCAAAATGGTATCAATAAAAATTAGAGATTGTGCTGCAAAAAATGAGCCCAGTAGATATAACTATAAAAAAGTTATGGGGGTCAGAATATGGTGATGTAAAAAATAAATAAATCAAAGTTTAAATTAATTTTTACACTATTTAGACATACAAAAATCTATACATATGTGGTATTTTTGTAATCGTACTGACCCAGGGAATGAAGGGCACAGGTCAGTAGTGCTGCAAATAGAATTCTGTGGGAGCAAGCCCGTAAAACGGTGGAGGAATTGCGTTTTCTTTCTAATTCCACAGCATTTGGATTTTTTTTTTCATGCTTTCCACTACATTGTATGCCATATTAAATGGTGGAATTACAAAGTACAACTTGTCCCACAAAAAATAAGCCCTCATACAGCTATGTGAATGAAAAAAAAAATGTATGGCTCAAGGAAGATAGGGAAGGAAAATGAAAAAACAAAAACAAAAAAATCCTAAGGGTTAAGTGGGGCTTTTACTGTTCATATAGGTAAGCAACCAGCCTCTCCTAGTTTCTGCGCTTGATATGAGTTTGTATGATTACACACATATTTTGGTTTTGAGTCTGCGCAGAGTTACATTTCTTTGTTCAGAGAAAAAAATTTGAGGGAGGGAGGAGAGTGAGGGTTTACTAATTAGAAGTGTGTTGATTTAAGAAAAAAATAATTGTGATGAGTTACCGTATTTTTCACCCTATAAGATGCGCTTTCTCTCTCCCCAAAATGGGGGGGGGAAAGTTAGTGCGTCTTATGGGGTAAATATAGGGGAAAAACATGTCCGGCATTACAGTAGTGTACCTTCCCCGCTGCTGCGCTGCGATGATCAAAGGGCTGGCCGCGCTGCTGGTGCTTGCCGAAGGAGCCGGACACACCGCGGGTATTCAGTGGCAGGTACCAGACGCCGCTGTGGTGCAGGGACTGGTCGCGTCTGCGGGCTGTCTGTGGACGGGAACGGCCGGCCTCAGCAAGTGCTGTGTGGTAAAGACTAGAGAATAGTCCCGAATAGTTCGTCGGCGAATAGTTCCCGGCGAACATAGCTTGTTCGCGTTCGCCGCGGCGGGCGAACATATGCGATGTTCGGTCCGCCCCCTATTGGAGGTGGAAGACCAAACACAGCAGGCGTCCCAGGGGGCTTGTTGTCACCTTTCGGGGACCCTTGGTGTTGTACGTGGCTGGGTGGAGGAAGAGACCTTCAATGACATCAGTGAGGACAAGGAACGGGACATGGCTAGCTTGGTATCCAACCTTGTGCAAATGGGGAGTTTGCGGTTGTGCAAATGGACTGTTTGCGGTTGTTTGCGGTGCGTTAAACGGGGAGTTTGGTCTGTCACTGTGAAGCGGGCGTAAACCTTACACTACCTGATCGATACAACATCATACCTGATGTTTTAAAGCACGTTATTCCAAACAATTTAGGAATGTTAGGTGATTTATGCCCTTTATGGATTAAAACCAGACTCTGCGTTAACTATGTAATTTTCCATGGGAGTTTTGCCATGGATCCCCCTCCGGCATGCCACAGTCCAGGTGTTAGTCCCCTTGAAACAACTTTTCCATCACTTATTGTGGCCAGAAAGAGTCCCTGTGGGTTTTAAAATTCGCCTGCCTATTGAAGTCTATGGCGGTTCGCCCGGTTCGCCCGTTCGCGAACATAACATTTTTCGTTCGCAAACGGTGAACGCGAATTTCCTCAAATGTTCGCGAACGGGCGAACCGCCATAGACTTCAATAGGCAGGCGAATTTTAAGACATCTCTATTGCTCACACCGTGACTTCACACATAATTCCCCTGCAAGGTCTGGCATACCACAGGTGCTATTGCTATTTACCTTTTTCCACCAAATACTGATTGAGGGCTGCGATATACCTTCTTCCACAAATAGTGCTCTTTTCTACGGACTTAGGAAAAGAGTCACTTAGGAAAAGGCAGAGGAAGAGGCAGACCATTCCGCAGGGATGGTAGGGGTCGGGCAGGTGCACCAGGCCGGAGCCTAAGTGGGAAGTTGGAGAAGGCGCGTGCGATAACTTCACTCAGCCTTCCACTTCTGCATCCTCCTTATTCTCTGTATCTGCATCCTCCTCACTCTCTGCTGTGTGCACCCCCAAAGACACCACCACCACCAGCATAGCCCCTCCACATGAGTCAGAGGAATTATTTTCCCATCCATTCCCAGACCCTACCGATGTGCAGCCATTCTTGGCATCGGATGAGGAAGAGGAGGTAGCAACGGTCACCACCCAGCGGTCTGACGATAGTACCCAGATCAGCCCAAGGAGGGTGGTCCCCGCTGTTGCTGCCTACTCCGAGATCTCTAATATCAGTGGTGGTGAAGGTGACGATGATGATGTGTTGATGGACCACAAGAGAGGAAGAGGAGGGTAATTCAGAGGGAGAGACGGAGCAACAGATAGGGAGGAGAAGGAGGAGAAGCAGGCAGAACTCACAGTGCACAGGTGGCAAAAAGCAGACTGAAAATGTATCTGGAGCGAGCCATCCACCATGCACAGTCACATCTGGTGCTCCCAGGATGCCAGCACATGGCTCCGCAGTGTGAGCTTTTTTTAACGTGTCAGCTGCTGATAATATTGTTGCCATCTGCAGCCTGTGCTGTCAACGTATAAGTCGCGGTAAACCCAACACTCACCTAGGAAGGACCGCCTTAAGAAGGCACCTGGCCTCCCATCACCAAGTCCAGTGGGAGCAACTTGTCAAAACCCACAAAGCCACACTCCCAGCGCTCCATGTCCTGCCTCTTCTCCTTCTCCTCTCTCCTCCCATTTGTCCTCCACTCCACATTCTACTGTGCTGTCGTCGCTTTCATCGGGCACAAGGCAGGCTTCCGTGGCCCAAATGTTCGAGCATAAAAAAATTATGACACCGGATAATTCTCTTGCCCAACGGCTGACCACTGGCTTGTCGGAACTGCTAGCCCTCAAACTACTGTCATATAAATTGGAGGCCAGGTGGAGGAGGAAGATGAGCAAGAAGAGCAGGCTTTAAACTTTTCAGGGATCCCTGGTGTTCTCCATGGCTGGGGGGAGGAGACCGAGGACGACATTCTCCTGGGCGATGAGCAGGAGCCAGGGCGCTCCACCACTTACAATTTAGTGCAAATAGGGGCCTTCATGCTCCAGTGCTTGAAGAGGGACCCCCGTATAAAAAGCATAAAGGTCAAAGACCTGTACTGGGTGGCAACGTACTTAGACCCCCGGTACAAACACAAAATGGCGGACATGTTACCAGCATAACAGAGGCTGTCAGAATGCAGCATTTCCAGGCCTTGCTGCGAGAGATGCTGCATTCTGCTGTTGCGGGCACTGACAGAGGAATTTCCACCCACAGCAAAACAGGTGCGGGTACCAATCCTACCGTGCCTGCAAAAAGAGGGCGGTTTGAAGATGTGTTGGTCACTTCGGATATGAGATTATCCTTGCAGCCAACCCATCGTCAGCCGCCCTCTGGATCCAGCCTCAGGGAAAGCCTAGACCGACAGGTGTCCGACTACATCGGGTAATGGCCAATGTGGACACTCTGAAAAGCGAGGAACCCCTTGACTACTGGGTGTGCAGGCTTGACCTGTGGCCAGAGCTGGCACAATTTGCTATGGAACTCTTGGCTTGCCCCTCGTCGAGTGTCCTGTCTGAAAGGACGTTCAGCGCAGCAGGGGGGATCGTGACCGATAAGCGCACTCGCTTAGCTCATGACAGTGTGGACTACCCCACATTTTTAAAAATGAATAAGGCATGGATCTCAACACCTGTGATGACCATGTGTAAGTGAATTTCCTCATGCCAGCCCACACATATCCGCCACCACCCAGAACAAAGAATGGTCCTTGCCTTATGGATATACAGTGGCATAAAAGGCCTTTTACGTCAGGTAAATGCCAAATTTTTGGGGCTTATACTGGCCGACAGTTACATATTTATCCTGTGACCGCCTAATGTACCTCCAGCCACAGAATCCAAAGTTCTTTGCTGTCATATGAATGCCTATTGCCTAATTTTTGGGGCCTATACTGGCCGACAGTTACATATTTATCCTGTGACCACCTAATGTACCTCCAGCCATATAATCCAAAGTTCTTTGTTGTCAGGTGAATGCCTATTGCCTAATTTTTGGGGCCTGTACTGGCCGACAGTTACATTTTTATCCTGTGACCGCCTAATGTACCTCCAGCCACAGAATCCAAAGTTCTTTGCTGTCAGGTGAATGCCTATTGCCTAATTTATGGGGCCTATACTGGCCGACAGTTACATATTTATCCTGTGACCGCCTAATGTACCTCCAGCCACAGAATCCAAAGTTCTTTGCTGTCAGGTGAATGCCTATTGCCTAATTTTGGGGCCTGTACTGGCCGACAGTTACATATTTATCCTGTGACTGCCTAATGTACCTCCAGCCACCTAATCCAAAGTTCTTTGCTGTCAGGTGAATGTCTATTGGCCAATTTTTGGGGCCTGTACTGGCCGACAGTTACATATTTATCCTGTCATCGCCTAATGTACCTCCAGCCACAGAATCCAAAGTTCTTTGCTGTCAGGTGAATGCCTATTGCCTAATTTCTGGGGCCTGTACTGGCCTAGCTCATGACAGTGTGGACTATCCCACATTTTTTTAAATTAATAAGGCATGGATCTCAGAGGAATTCAACACCTGTGATGACCATGTGTAAGTGAATTTCCTCATGCCAGCCCACACATATCCGCCACCACCCAGAACAAAGAATGGTCCTTATCTTATGGATATACAGTGGCATAAAAGGCCTTTTATGTCAGGTAAATGCCTAATTTTTGGAGCCTATACTGGCCGACAGTTACATATTTATCCTGTGACCACCTAATGTACCTCCAGCCACAGAATCCAAAGTTCTTTGCTGTCAGGTGAATGCCTATTGCCTAATTTCTGGGGCCTGTACTGGCCGACAGTTACATATTTATCCTGTGATCGCCTAATGTACCTCCAGCCACAGAATCCAAAGTTCTTTGCTGTCAGGTGAATGCCTATTGCCTAATTTCTGGGGCCTGTACTGGCCGACAGGTAAATTTTTTTATCTCTAGCCACATAATCACACTCCTGTTTCACTCCTCTGCCTCTCATTATGGTGGCGTATGAACCGCATTCACCATAAGGACCTTCTAATGTCACAGGGTCATGTGACTGTGCCCTCCACCCCGTACTGTGCCCCTCACCCTGTACTGTGCCCCCTTATACCCTGCATTGTGCCCTCTTACCACACCCTGTGCAGTGCCCCTAGTCATTCCCTGTACTGTGCCCTCTTATACCCTTTTATCCGGTCACGGTATGGCGGTGTTATCCGGTCACGGTATGGCGGTGTTATCCGGTCAATGTATGGCGGTGGTATCCAATAACTGGATGGCCATAACTGTATCCCTTTCCCTGCCCACGCCATCCTTTTCAGACCTGGCATGAGCGGGAAAAATATGCAGATTGCGGTGCTAAGGACCTTTGCGCAGCAATCTGTGCCAAAAATACGCCTAACATAGACCTATTTCTATATAATAAATGATCACCTAATTGTATTATTATTTGGGGGTAGGGCTAATATCTTTATATTATATAGATTCTAGTGTATTATACTGTGCCCTTTATTTCCCAGTAGAAAATGATCCTTGGGAAGCACAGTCCTCATCCCTGACCACCAGGACCAGTTAGCGCTCTGTCAGTACATTGCGGCCTCCCCTCACCGCCACGCTGCTCCGCTGTGTACTGATGCTTATTCTGACACTAGGGCTGGGTTCACATCCTATTTTTGCCATTTAATGCATACCAAAAATGTATGCGTTAACAGATGCCTCAGACTGATGCCGTACAGTGGCGTCCGTTCACCATACAGTTCCATGGTAGAAAAAAAATGTACGTTAAAGAGGACCTTTCACTAGAATAAAACATCTAAACTAACTATACAGACATGTAGAGCGGCGCCCAGGGATCCCACTGCACTTACTGTTATACCTGGGCGCCGCTCCGTTCGCCCGGTATAGCCTCCGGTATCTTCATAGTTAGGCTCCACCCAGGAGAACCTTCCGGTGTCTCATTCTCCCATGCTGTAGCGCTGGCCAATAGCAGCGCTCAGCTCATAGCCTGAGAGAAAAAAAAGCCTCTCAGGCTATGAGCTTAGCGCTGTGATTGGCCAGTGGCTGAAAATATGACCTGAAGGTTTTGCAGGCTCGACTGCTATTAAAGTCAATGGGCGCTATGCGAATGTGTTCGCAAATCGTCCTGGCCAATGTTCATCCATTACTATTCTATACCACTACAGGCTCTCTGCAGCCAGGAAATAGCTGTTATTTAATGCAATTCATCACAAATAAATTCGGATCGAATTTTTGGGAAAATTCGGCGAACTGACCTAATGAAATTTTTTCGAAACTTGCTCATCTCTAGTAATGTCTATGGCAAGTGCCAGCTGTATAACACAGCTGACATCGGCCGGCAGGGACAAGGATCAGCGATGTCTCTGATCCTGGTCATTTAACCACTCAGAGGATTCTTCCTCTTATCGGAGCTCCCGTGGCAAAATTTGTGTGACTCTTGTTTTTTTTTTGCCATTTATTGATCACCTGGTCTCCCCAAAAAAAGAATAAAAAGTGATCAAAATAAGCCCTCATATGGCAACGTGAATGAAAAATGTAAAAAGTTGTGTCCTCTGGAAGGTAAATTTGGCCTTACCATGCACAGCGTTGTACATAGATAGCAGCTGTGCTTGGTATTAGAGATGAGCGAAGTTTTCAAAAGTTTGATTTGGGCACTTCGCCGAATTTCCCCCCAAATTTTGATTCGATCCAGTCACGAAACGCGTTACAAATCAGCTATTTCCTGGCTGCAGAGAGCCTGTATATCAGTGTATATCACTGTGAATTGCAGAAACATGCATAGGTAGTCCGCTGCGGTAGTGAAACAGTTACTGTGTGTCAGTATGACCCAAATAACTGAAGTGTGAACTCAGCCTTGCAGGTCAATGTTACTGTCAGGTATAAAGGACCGTGCAGTGGCCCAAGATTGTGCTATAGAGTGAAAGAGCGCACCGTCTGCTGATTCCACTGTATATTTTACACTGTATATTTCTACAAAACCTGTTTTGTTACAAGCTGATACAAGTAGTGTCCCCCGAAAGAGTGGAGAGGGTGTCAGCAGTACGTTTGTGTTGACGTCAATGTTTATTTTTCTCTTCTTCCGAACCGTCACAAGAACAACCCCCAAAAAACGGATCCTGTCTTTTGAGCATCCACCTTCACACAGTCAGCATTTAGTCAGTAACCCAACAGTATTGGTAAGGCAAAAAAAACAAAACAGGAGTGGCAGTCTTCTGAGACGAATCCCAATGGTGGAGACTCTCTGTCCTCGTACCTCAGCTGTTATGCCCTCAGTAGCCCTGACAATGAAATGAGGAAAAGACCCCCAAAATAAAAAATACCCGACGCGTTTCCCCCAGCAGTATGGGTTCCTCAGGGGGTAAATATACAGGCTCTATGTATCACATCAAAAAACATAGAAGCAAGCCAATCATGCCAAAATGGATGTCGCAAAATCTATATACTTTGCCAGATAAGTAAAACGTGATAGCCAAAACGGTTGAAGGGTATATATGATATATGATAGAATGAAGTAAGGTAAGAGGGTGGCGGAAACAGACAGAAGACCAATATGGGACTAGACGTCTACTGAGGGCATAACAGCTGAGGTACGAGGACAGAGAGTCTCCACCATTGGGATTCGTCTCTGGGCTTAGGGGCACGATAGGGTGATACTTAGGGTAAGTTTTCTCCTTTCCCCAGTGACCCCGAGCTCGTTCCTCACTATATCTTGTACATTACTCTGTATCTTTAAATGATTGATTGGCATTGTATCCTAATCAAAGTTTGGGCATTAGGTTTTAAGAATTATCATTAAATATTGTAGTTTTAAGGGTCATTTCTTTTTTGTGGATTTAAATGCCGTACTGAACTTTAGCAGACACCAACAGGCTCAAGGACTGGGCTGGGCCCAACCAGTTCTAGTTATGCTACTGCCAGCAGGGATGAGTGCAGCCACCGCACATGACCACTTCGACCACTGAGCACACTGATTTGCTGCCAGCAGTGGTAATGTGCATGGAGCCGCACATATGGTGAGAGAACCCCTTCAAAAAGGAATACCTGAATGAAAAAAAAAATCTTAGAAAATATTCCTTTAAATAATAAAGAGCTAGAGATCTGCGATACACAGATATTTCCATCACTCGACTGTCTATCATGAAGATTTGCATGGGAATCAAAAATGTTCTAAGAATTTCCATGCATAATGGCTAGCAGAGAAATATATAGAAGCTGGGATAACCAAATCCTTACACAAAGCTGAATACATGAGAGGAGAGAGAGAGAGCACATTTGGAATACTTTCCATAGAGGATAGTTCATCAAAGACAGAATGGATACTTCTCTCTTCTATATTTCTGTAGTGGTTCTATATACTGTATGCATGGCAGGAATCACAGTAAATATGATTATTCTGGCTGCTAATGTTAAGAAATGGAAAACCCTGCAGTCTCTGAACACCTGTGATATAGTCCTGATCTTCTTGGTCACTTCTAGAATACTATATCTGTTCAGCATCTTATTATTTGTATCTTTCTTTCTATTTTATCCTCAGTTTTATCAACACTTTGTTTTAGTAATAACATTAATCGTGGGCACCATGTTACTGAACTTCACCAACCTCTGGTTTGCCACCGTCCTCTGTGTCTCGTACTGTGTGAAGATTACAAGCTACAGTTGGAAATTCTTTATTTTTTTGAAGACTAAGATTTCCACCCTAGTGCCATGGTTCCTCTTGGTTTCTCTGTTGATTTCTTTATCTTCAAGTCTTCCAATTGGTTGGTACTCCTTTAGTGTAAAGAATTTAACCGATACTTCAATGGACAATTTGACTTCTTTCTCTGATTTTATTGTTTTAAATGACCAGAACCAGTTTCTGATAGTCTTCTTGGGGTCTTGTCCACCATTCATGACTTTTTGTGTTGCAAACTTCCTATTAATTCATTCTCTTAGGATGCACACCAGACGTATGAAGAGCAGTAGGTCAAGTCTGAACCTAGAATCCCACTTCCGCGCTGTGAAAAGTATGAGCTTGTTTCTGGTGTTGCATTTAGTGTATTTTATATGTATGACCGTGGCTTTGTCTGGGAGTCTGGACCTTTACCAGGTTTGGTTTCTGTTTATTATTGCCATCACATGTTTCTCCCCATTTGTTCATTCACTTTATATGATCTGCTGTAGCAGTGACCTACAGAAGGTGTTTATCTCATTATTCAGCCTGAAAATATGCCCACAAGAGTAAAGATAGTTTATATTGATTTTAATAAAATTGTAAAAAATGAAGATATGGCACTCAATATCTGGAGGACTGCTCAAAGCAAATTACTTTATTATTACTACTACTAGTACAGTTCTCAAATATTATATTTTTTGTTTTAAATGTCATACAAGATACGTAAGTTGTACAGAAATTAAATAACAAAAGGATAAAACATCACAAATGACGGTAAGGTAAAAATCACTTAAAGGTATAAATGTGTATGTCCGACAGCTTATAGGTGCTTTCTGAATTTCTGATTAGTCCACCACAGAAAAATTGGTTATCAGCACTATATAGGCTGTTTGTCAGTAATTCTCTGAGATTTTCGATAGTCACCAATTCTTCAGTTAGTAAAATAATAAGCAATTCTTGATGTTATAGCGCAATGTTAGACTTTATGAAAGAGTCATATTATTCTTATGTCACAGTTCTTAAGTTTGTAAAATTGTAGAAATTCGGGAATTATTAGCTCTGGGTGGCGTCCCACCTATTATCGAGCTGCCTTATTCCCTTGCCTCCAACCTCTGAGTGCGGCTTTTTCGTTTGATCGCCTCACATCCATCCAACCTGACAAGTTTCTCCTTTTAGACTTATCTACTTCGTTTCATCTACTGCTATATGTCTATAAAAAGACTAAAGTGTACTTTTTAAGAAGTAATTTTTATATTCATTTATATTTTTTAACTTAAGTGAATTTTAATGGTATAAGGAAAGCAAATAACATCAAATCCTTCACCCAAAAGATTAAGGGTGAAATTTCAGCAGCTTTTCTGAAAAAAACGCATCGGTACATAAAAACCGCATGAAAACCGCATCAATACCGCACCTGCGTTTTTTTCAAAAACAGTAAGATTTTTGATGTAGTATACCTATGGAAGAGACAGAAGTGCCATTTTCTGATTAATTTCATTTTAATTCCATTTTTTATCGATTTTATTGATTATACCACATTGTTATACTCCAGACCAGATCTTGGACACTGTGAAACTTGAATTCCAGTCCAGGACTGGTTTTTGGGACATCTGGAACCAATTAAGAAAGAGGATATAAAAAGGTGGTTTAGTGGGAGCCAGGTCACCACTGAGGAAGAATTCAGTACCTTTTGGGACTTTGAAAAGCGTCTGGTAGGAATCTGGACCCCACATTACCACCATTCTGGCGTACGCAAGGACACTTACAATTCTACCTCCTTATTTGATAACCTCTCAAGTGACTGACCCGTCCTACATAAAGACTTATGCTCGATAGCTTCCTGGAATGACACAGTTCCACTCTTCACCTAATCGAAGTTAATGAGAAGCTGAACACGTGGGACGCTGAAGGAACGGCGATCAAACGAAAAAGCCGCACTCAGAGGTTGGAGGTAAGGGAATAAGGCAGCTCGATAATAGGTGGGACACCACCCAGAGCTAATAATTCCCGAATTTCTACAATTTTGCAAACTTAAGAACTGTGACATAAGAATAATATGACTCTTTCATAAAGTCTAACATTGCGCTATAACATCAAGAATCGCTTATTATTTTACTAACTGAAGAATTGGTGACTATCGAAAATCTCAGAGAATTACTGACAAACAGCCTATATGTCACGAGGGTGTCAAGAGTCACGTCTGACTCCGTTATAACCGGGGTCAGGAAGTTGCAGCGGGTGGCTGAGCGTTCTATGTATAAAGATAGTGCTGTTCCTTAATGGTAGCTTTCTGGGTTTGCCTTGCAACCCTTTTTGGCTCACTCAGGGATCCGTAGCTTCTTCTCCTCAGCTGTTTCTTGTCCAGCACTCCTAACCTCCCTATATTCCCCTCTCTCACTTCTCTGGTTGCCAGATATAGAGCTTCCTGCCTGGACTTCTATACTGACCCACTGGAGCTGTGTAACTGTGTTCCCTGGTTGTTGTTCCAGAATGTTACCCTCCGGATCCCTGTTGGGCTTTTGTTGTCTGCTGTTGTCGCCCACCTGGGATTATATGTTTTGTCTGTGTTGTCTGTCCTCTCCTTGGTGTTTTCCTTTTAGTGTCAGTGGTGCGGACTAGTGATCCCACCGCCCCGTTCACTACGTAGGGCTCATCTTAGGGAAAGCCAGGGTTTAGGCACGTGATCGGCGTACGGGTGAGGAACCCGTCTAGGGACGTCAGGGCAGTCAGGTGCCAGCCTCAAGGTGAGTCAGGGGTCACCACCTTTCCCTCTCCCTTGGAAAGGGCCTTCCCATTTCCCTCCCTTTGCGTGACGTCGGTCATTACATTATATCTGGCCCTTATTTTGTGTAGGTAGAAAAAAAAATAAAAAATTCTTTCTACCTACTTAGAATCCAGTATGGATCCAATTGCTGCTTTGTCAAAGCAACTTCAAGGCCTGTCTTTGGAGGTGGCAGGATTGAAGGCGTCGGTCCTCCAGCAACAGCAGCAATTGCTACAGACCGCAAGCCCAGCGGTTGCTACAGGTAACCAGGTTGTTGCGGAACCCAAGGTTGCTCTTCCTGACAGATTTTCTGGGGCAAGGGACAAATTTGTGACGTTCCGTGAGGCCTGTAAATTATATTTTAAGCTGCGCCCTTACTCCTCTGGTAATGAAGAACAGCAGGTGGGGGTTGTTATTTCCCTGCTTCAGGGGGACCCGCAATCCTGGGCGTTCTCTTTACCCACTGATTCCCAGGCTCTCCGGTCAGTGGATGAATTTTTTGGGGCCTTGGGTCTCATATATGATGACCCTGACCGAGTCGCACTGGCTGAATCAAAATTACGGAGACTCCTACAGGGAGAGCGGCCAGTAGAGGAGTATTGCTCAGAGTTCCGTAGGTGGGCTACGGATACCCAGTGGAACGGCCTGGCTCTCAGGAGTCAGTTCTGCTCTGGGTTATCCGAAAGGATTAAGGATGCGCTTGCGCTATATGACACTCCCTTTTCCCTTGATGCGGTTATGTCCCTTTCTATCAGAATAGATAGACGTCTTAGGGACAGATTGAAAAATCCGGAGCAATTGGTAACCCCTCCCAAGCAGCAGTTAGTCTGTACGGACTTAGACGAGCCTATGCAGCTAGGAGGAACTACTCGTCAGGTCCGTCCTCCTGAGGCTCGCCGTAGGCGTGGGGTTTGTTTTTTCTGTGGGGAGAGGGGTCATTTTATTAATGTCTGTCCTTCCTTTCTCAAAAACAAAACACCGTCGGAAAACTACTAACCCCAGGCTGTGTGGAGGATGTCAGCCGGGGGGTATACGTTTCCTCCATACGAACATCGCAATTTGTGTTGCCAGCGGTTGTTGTTTTTGGTGTTAAGACGGAGACTATTTCTTTTTTTCTAGACAGTGGAGCAGGAGTAAATTTGATAGATGCCCATTTTGCCCACACTATGGGTTTGTCTCTCTGTACGCTACAGAGACCTATTCCCATATTCGATATTGATTCTGCTCCTCTGTCTCAGAGAAACCTCACTCACATTGTCCATAACTTACACCTTAGGGTAGGGGACCACCATAACGAGTGGCTTTCATGTTATGTTCTGGAGGGGCTTCCCACTCCTGTGGTGTTGGGTCTTCCCTGGTTGGTAGCGCACAATCCAGTGGTGGATTGGCAGGCCAGGGAGATATTGGAGTGGAGTGAGCATTGCAGAAAAAATTGCTTAAATAGCAATTGCTTAGTCGCCTCCATAGCTACCCTACCTACATTTTTTTCGGACTTTGAGGATGTTTTTTCTGAAAAGGGTTGTCAGAAGCTACCACCTCATCGTCCTTATGATTGCCTGGTTAACCTGATTCCCGATGCAAAATTACCCAAGACCAGGTTATATAATCTTTCGGGTCCAGAGAGACAAGCCATGAAAGATTATATCTCCAAGAGTCTGGCTAAGGGACACATCAGACCCTCTTCTTCACCCGTGGCTGCAGGGTTTTTCTTCGTTAAAAAGAAAGATGGGGGCCTGCATCCTTGCCTAGATTTTCGCGAATTAAACCGGATAACCATCCGAGACCCATACCCTCTTCCTCTCATTCCTGACCTGTTTAATCAGATTGCGGGTGATAGGTGGTTCTCCAAACTTGATCTTAGGGGGGCCTACAATCTGATTCGTATCAAGGAAGGGGATGAGGGGAAGAAGGAAGATGAGTGCTGTTTTTAACACCCCTGAGGGGCATTATGAAAATCTAGTCATGCCTTTCGGTCTGACCAATGCTCCTGCTGTCTTCCAACATTTCGTTAATGACATTTTTAGTCATCTTATCGACAGGTTTGTGGTGATATACCTAGATGATATTTTAATTTATTCGTCTGATCTGAAAACACATGAGGTGCATGTCAGACAGGTACTGCAGGTCCTATGGACGAATAAATTATATGCTAAAATTGAAAAGTGTGTCTTCGCCGTTCAGGAAACTGGGTCCTAGGTTTATTGGTCCTTACAAAATAGTAGCCATCATTAACCCCGTGGCTTTTCGCCTGGAGCTACCTCAGACTTTTAAAATTCATAACGTCTTCCATAAGTCGTTACTCAAAAAGTATGTTCCACCTCTAGAACCATCACCGCTGCCACCCCCTCCTGTTATTGTGGATGGTAATCTAGAGTTTCAAATATCCAAAATTGTTGATTCTCGTCGGGTCCGCCACTCTCTTCAATATCTGGTGCATTGGAGGGGTTACGGTCCCGAGGAAAGAATGTGGGTTCCAGCGTCTGAGGTAAACGCCGACAGGTTAGTTCGGGTTTTTCATGCCTCTCATCCTGAGAGACCTAGTCCTGAGTGTCCGGAGGCCCCTCGTGGAAGGGGGGGTACTGTCACGAGGGTGTCAAGAGTCACGTCTGACTCCGTTATTCCCGGGGTCAGGAAGTCGCAGCGGGTGGCTGCGCGTTCTATGTATAAAGACAGTGCTGTTTATTAATGGTAGCTTTCTGGGTTTGCCTTGCAACCCTTTTTGGCTCACTCAGGGATCCGTAGCTTCTTCTCCTCATCTGTTTCTTGTCCAGCACTCCTAACCTCCTTATATTCCCCTCTCTCACTTCTCTGGTTGCCAGATATAGAGCTTCCTGCATGGACTTCTATACTGACCCACTGGAGCTGTGTAGCTGTGTTCCCTGGTTGTTGTTCCAGAACGTTACCCTCTGGATCCCTGTTGGGCTTTTGTTGTCTGCTGTTGTCGCCCACCTGGGTTCATATGTTTTGTCTGTGTTGTCTGTCCTCTCCTTGGTGTTTTCCGTTTAGTGTCAGTGGTGCGGACTAGTGATCCCACCGCCCCGTTCACTACGTAGGGCTCATCTCAGGGAAAGCCAGGGTTTAGGCACGTGATCGGCGTACGGGTGAGGAACCCGTCTAGGGACGTCAGGGCAGTCAGGTGCCAGCCTCAAGGTGAGTCAGGGGTCACCACCTTTCCCTCTCCCTTGGACAGGGCCTTCCCATTTCCCTCCCTTTGCATGACGCCGGTCATTACACTATATAGTGCTGATAACCAATTTTTCTGTGATGGACTAATCAGAAATTCAGAAAGCACCTATAAGCTGTCTGACATACACATTTATACCTCAAGTGATTTTTACCTTACCATCATTTGTGATGTTTTATCCTTTTGTTATTTAATTTCTGTACAACTTACGTATCTTGTATGACATTTAAATTTTTTTTTTTTATATTTGAGAACTGTACTAGTAGTAGTAATAATAAAGTAATTTGCTTTGAGCAGTCCTCCAGATATTGAGTGCCATATCTTCATTTTTTACAATTTTATTAACTTCTAGGTGTTTTTGGAGTTAACACTTAGATAGTGAGCACCTTTTCTATCCTACGGATTGGTAGAGCCACCCCATTCTGTGAACATTTTCTTATATTGATTTTAATGTTACTTAATATTTCAGAGGAAGTGTTATTTTTGAAATATTGTAGAGGTCTATATTTTAATTTTAAAACTTCCCTGGGGTCAGACATGTGGGTGGCACACACATTTTCCCTTTGCATTTTCTGTAAAAACAGTACAGAACGTTGCGTGTACTTTAGGGTAGCTGTAATGAATGAACATTAAATAGGAGTTGTTGAGCTTTGCTGTCAGACTGCTCAGCCTGATGATAGGCAACCTGACAGAAAATCGCAGCAGTGCAAAGTGAAGGCAGGTTCTGATGCTGGAGCACAGAGTTACAAGGATGTACCCACCCCCTCACCTAAGCAGATCTCTGTTGTGCCAACCTCTCCTGGTCACATTCTAGGATGGGTTGTTTGTAATCTTTCCAGTTAACCCCTTTAAAATTCCCATCCCAGTCCCACAGCTCAATCTGGCATATTTTGGTAACTTCTCTATCTTCTTTTTGTAAGAAACTGTTGAATGGGATATATGAAGTTGAGTTAGGCTGAGTTCACACTTAAGTTATTTGATCGGTTATTTTCATTTTATTGTGAGCCAGAACTCGTGGTGGAGCCTACTCAGAGATAAGGTATAATGGAAAGATATGCACCTGTTATGTGTTTTTGACCCAAGCTGAATTTTGGCCCCCAATAACTGATGGAAATAACTGACAAAATAGCTGAATTGTGAACTAAGCCATAGTGATTGATTATTGTGCAGCCCAGAGATATTTCCTTCTTTTGCCTGTCATCAACACTTGCAAGAGAAACAAAAATCTTCTAAGAACTCACATGCACAATGGCTTTGAAAGAAGTATAAAGAAAACAGGAAAACCAAAAATTTACACGAAGCTGAGAAGAAGATGGTTGAGACAATATCTAGAAGATAGTTCATCATCAAAGGCAAAATGCAATTACAGGAAATATGATTATCATAGCTGATAAAATTGAAAAAATGGAAAACTTTGAAGTCTCTTAACACCTTTGATACAGTTCTGAGAGTCTTGGCCATTTCCAGCATCTGGTATCTTCTCAGAATCTTTTCACTTTTCATTTTTTTCTACTTTATCCTCAGTTTCCAAATATCAAATTTATGACAACATTAACAGTAGAAATCATGTTACTGATCTACATCAACCTCCGTTTTGCCAACAGCCTCTGTATGAAGATTGCAATCAGCAACTGGAAGATCATCATCTTTCTGAGGACCAAGATCTCCACTGTAGTCTATCCTTTAATCTGGCTTCTCTGACTACTCAAGTCTTCGCTTTGTTTGGTGTGTCTATGGTGTAAGGATTTTAACCCATACTTCAATAGACAATTTGACTTCCTTCTCTAGTGTTTTTGTTCCAAACATTCACAACCAGTTTCTTTTAGTCCTCTTGGGCTCATGTCCACCATTCATTACTTTTTGTATTGAAGACTTAATATTAATTCAGTCCGTTAGGATGCACACCAGACTGATGAAGAGAAGTGGGTCAAGTGCGTATCTAGAATTCAACTTCTGAGCTGCAAAAAGTATGAGCTGACTTCTGGTGTTCCATTTATATGCATGACCATCTCGTTGTCTGGGAGTATGATCGATTCCCAGATTGTATTCAATAATTGTATAAATTGTGTGCCCGTCTTCACCCATTCATAAATAAAACAATACCTCACGTGTGATCACGTGTCTCATTAAACGTTCTGCAAAGTTTGCTACACGTAGCTCAGTTCTTCAAATATGCATGTAAGATAAAAATCAAACTTGTGATGCTCTCCTCCAAAAAAGCAATCAGAAATGTTCATGAAGAATTACATTAAATCCAATAATTGGTAGTTTATAGTAAGCTTGAATTCTTTACTGGCTGCCGTCATACAGATCATGCTGTTGCCAATGGTAATATCTAAATATGTTTGTTTACATCTCCTGTAAACATGTAAAGAAAGTGACAGAGATGTGCATCCAATAATAAAATAAAAGTATGCAAAATTCATTATACACCATCAACATGTGGTTAACCCCTTAAGGATCCCCGCCGTACAAGTACGGCGCTAGTGGACGTCCCTAAAGGACCAGCGCCGTACATGTATGGTGGGCTGATCAGGCGGGTGCAGGAGCTGGGCCAGTCCGATCAGCTGGGTCCCTGATGCCAGCGTATTAACCCCTTGTCAAAGCTGACCGCGGCATGCAGAGGGTTTGCGGAGAGTACGGGTGCCCTCCGCTTCCCCATCAGGTCTTCGCGCTGCAGTGGCGGGGACCCGATGGCAGAGAAGGCAAGCCCGATGCCTTCCATAGGCATCGGGGCTTGTTTTCTACGGAAGCCTGTGAGATCCAGCCCTTAGGCTGGGTCTCACAGGCAGGCTGTCAGTGTAAAGGCTGACAGCCAATGCATTACAATACAGGATGTATTGTAATATATTGCAGAGGGGATCAGACCCCAGAAGTTAAAGTCCCAGAGTGGGACAAAAATAAAAAGTAAAAAAAAAGTGTTTTTCATAATAAAAAAAATAATGTTTCAAGTAAAAAAAATATTAACTTTCCTAAAACAAAACACATAAAACCAGACACAAAGTGCAACACCAAGCGATCAAAAAGGCATATGCCCCCCAAAATAGTACCAATCAAACCATCACCTCATCCCGCAAAAAATGAGCCCCTGCATAAAATAAAAAAAACTATGTCTCTCAGAATATGGAGACACTAAAACATGATTTCTTTTTGTTTCAAAAATGCTTTTAATGTGTAAAACTAAAATAAATTTTAAAAAGTAGACATATTAGGTATTGCCACATCCATAACGACCTGCTGTATACAAATATCACATGATTTATTCCCTCAGATGAACATTGTAAAAAAAAAATGGTGTAAAAAAAGCCTTTTTTTTTGTCACCTTACTTCTGAAAAAGTGTAATACCAAGCGATCAAAAAGTCATATGCACCCTAAAATAGTACCAATCAAACCATCATCTCATCCTGCAAAAAATGAGACCCTACATAAGACAGTCGCTCAAAAAAATAAAAAAAATATGGCTTTCAGAATATGGAGACACAAAAAAAATCATTAAAAAAAAAAAAGCTTTATTATGTAAAACTGAAACAAACAACCAAAAAAGTAGTCATATTTGGTCCGTAACAACCTGCTCCATAAAAATATCACATGATCTAACCTGTCAGATGAACATTGTAAAAAACAAAAAATAAAAACGGTGCCAAAACAGCAATTTTTTGTTACCTTACCTCACAAAAAGTATAATATAGAGCAATCAAAAATCATATGTACCCTAAAATAGTACCAACAAAACTGCCACCTTATACTGTAGTTTTCAAAATGGAAATATCCCAGTGAAATCTTCCCTCCAAAAACCACATGGAGCTCCTTTCCTTCTGTGCCCTGCCGTGTGCCCGTACAGCAGTTTACGATCACAAATAGGGTGTTTCTGTAAACTACAGAATCAGGGAAATAAATATTGAGTTATGTTTGGCTGTTAAACCATGCTTTGTTAGGCTACTTTCACACTTGCGGCAGAGGATTCCAGCAGGCAGTTCCGTCAATCTGGACGCAAACTGATGCATTTGTGAGACAGATGCGGAGGCGGATTCGTCTGACAAATGCATTGCAATACCGGATCCGTCTTTCCGGTTGTCATCCGGAAAAACGGATACAGTATTTTTTTTTTTCCACATTTTTAAAGGTCTGCGCATGCGTCAATGCAGCAATTTTAATGCCGGATCCTGCACTAATATATTTCAATGGAAATTAATGCTGGATCCGGCATTCCGGCAAGTATTCAGAATTTTTGGCCGGAGAGAAAAATGCAGCATGCTGCAGTATTTTCTCTGGCTAAAAAACGTAAGAGGGACTGAACTGATGCATCCTGATGCACTTTATAAATGTAGCCATGCACATCCGCATATTTACTATCGTATCGTGCAGGATGTTCTGCATCCTTTTTTTTCCATGATTTGTTTAATTTGTCCTGAAGGAGTGACACCTTCAGGTGTGAATGGGCTCCTACACTGGGAGTAGCATTCATATGCACTTTTGCCCCACCTATCTAAGAGGCGACCTTGATTAAGATGGTACATATACAGTCAGGTCCATAAAAATTGGGACATAGACACAATTCTAACATTTTTGGCTCTATACACCACCTCAATGGATTTGAAATTAAACGAACAAGATGTGCTTTACCTGCAGACTGTCAGCTTTAATTTGAGGGTAAGCGATCAGCTCACTTGAGTTCACCTCTCCTCCAGGTAACCTTATGAGAAATCAAGGTGCCACCAATAGTGAAGTACATTCACACGAGGTTCCAACTGCAAGGTTTTTATTATACTTACATGATGGATAAAATCACATGCGGTGTATACAAATCAATTCACCCGACCCGGGTTTCGCTTTGCGAAGCTTCGTCAGGGGTATCTACTACGCCTACCAAGAGGCGGTCTTTATATACCTGCCACTGATGGGCTACACCTCTTTAAAATCATCATAGCCCAAGGGGCTCAATACAAAAATTAAAACATCCAAAAAATACATCAAATACATTCATTATACAAATATCACATATAGACCTCCTTTGGGTCACCGGATTATTGGTTATAATGTGAATTATAAATTACCAACATATCTGAACTGCTTCAGACTGATCACATGACATTAAACATAATACCAGTCAAAAAATTCATATCCAAACACCACACATGATCGCATGTTTAACACAGAGACAAATAAATCTAAACCAATTTTAAATACCAGCATTCCTATGAATAGCAAAGAGATACACATGCTCACATAGAAAAGCCGGACAGCTGGGTAACATGATGTTAACAAACTTAGCCAGGGTACTCCCAGGGTTAATAGACAAAGTAACCACATACACCTATCTGGACTAGTTGCATCCTATTTGTATAACCTTCTCCTAATCGCCACTATCCAGCTATTACGGAAGCATATTACCCTATTCAGTAACAGGGAAAAATAATTCTTGGGGGCTAAACCCTCATTCACGGACAGCCGAAACATCACCACCCCCTTAGTCAGTCATAACCCCTGATTAGTCATCCCTGATACCGTCCTCCTCCATGCATTGCTAACCCAGAAGTCTCACATGGTATAATCCCACCAGTGGAGACGTCAGGAGACACGTGGTTCTTCCCAGCCTGTAACAAATTGACACGTCATAGGGACACCCTTCAAATGTCATAGGACCGCCCTTCAATAGTTGTTTATACACCGTGGGAACGCTTCCCCATTCATTCATGGATGGCCACACCCCACGCGATCCTTTTCCACCAATAGCAGAGTCTTTCTCCTGAGGTCACCTCCCTCCATCCAGGAATGAATGAAAGGCAAAGCAATCCACACGAATGTCTCCAGCCAGCAGCGGTTAGTCCCTCACTACTACCACGGACTAAGACATGGACGGAGTGGGGATTGCAGAAAACTCTTTCAGGTGAGGCAAGGTTTAAGATCGAATTCTACATTCATCCCTTTTTCATGACTATGAAAATTGTAGATTCACACTGAAGGCATCAAAACTATGAATTAACACATGTGGAATTATATACATAACAAGTGTGAAACAACTGAAAATATGTCATATTCTAGGTTCTTCAAAGTAGCCACCTTTTGCTTTGATTACTGCTTTGCACACTCTTGGCATTCTCTTGATGAGCTTCAAGAGGTAGTCCCCTGAAATGGTTTTCACTTCACAGGTGTGCCCTGTCAGGTTTAATAAGTGGGATTTCTTGCCTAATAAATGGGGTTGGGACCATCAGTTGCGTTGAGGAGAAGTCAGGTGGATACACAGCTGATAGTCCTACTGAATAGACTGTTAGAATTTGTATTATGGCAAGAAAAAAGCAGCCAAGTAAAAAAAACGAGTGGCCATCATTACTTTAAGAAATGAAGGTCAGTCAGTCAGCCGAAAAATTGGGAAAACTTTGAAAGTAAGGGCTATTTGACCATGAAGGAGAGTGATGGGGTGCTGTGCCAGATGACCTGGCCTCCACAGTCACCGGACCTGAACCCAATCGAGATGGTTTGGGGTGAGCTGGACCGCAGAGTGAAGGCAAAGGGGCCAACAAGTGCTAAGCATCTCTGGGAACTCGGTATAAAATTTGGATAGGGGGTCACTCAATATTTAGGCAAACACACGATAAATTAGTGTCCACATAAATTTTATAGGCTTGAAAATAAACACTACAATGTTACATATAAAACATCTCATAAAATACAGTTAAAAAATATATAAGTACCGCACTCTGGTGCCACTATAATCGCAATGTCCCAATGGATAGGGAATATGAATTGGCGTAAGTGACGAGTCTGTCTAATTAGGTTGAATTATTATGAACCGGAGCTGTAAATAGTGGTTGGTCGATTGTACATTACCAAATCTTCATCCAGTGTCCACTTAGGCTCTTCCTGGACGGGCTGTTTATTCAATCCCACGATCCCGCTCCTCTGTGCAGAGCGCAGCGATATTATAAACGTTCTTTGTTGTGACCTTCCAGGACCTTACGTGGCGTCCCACGTGGTTCACTGCTTGGTCATGTGCTGCTGACGTCTTTTAGGCGGGGATTCAAATCACCTGTATTCAGGAGTGATGAGTTTGAACGTGATCGCTATTACAAATATTCGATAGTACACGTCGAAGTTTTTATGATGTAGAACGCTCCTGTTTCGATTATCCCTCACTGTTGTCACCAAACGCGTTTCGGGGTGAAGAGACCCCTTCCTCAGTGGTTTAAACAGTGGAGGTGTAATGTCCTCTTTTAAATAGTATCCATGATTAACAAATGTGTGTTGGAACATGGGTTGAACCATGGGTTGGACCAGTGAGGGATATCTTAAAAAACAGGAAATCAGATCCAAATGTTGGGACATGTTCTTTTTTTGTAACTGATTTACAGGTTCTTCTAAAAAAATTAGCATATTTTGATAAAGTTCATTATTTTCTGTAATGTACTGATAAACATTAGACTTTCATATATTTTAGATTCATTACACACAACTGAAGTAGTTCAAGCCTTTTCTTGTTTTAATATTGATGATTTTGGCATACAGCTCATGAAAATCCCAAATTCCTATCTCAAAAAATTAGCAAGGTGCCAGAGTCTGGAGGAAGACTGGGGAGAGGGAAATGCCAAAATGCCTGAAGTCCAGTGTCAAGTACCCACAGTCAGTGATGGTCTGGGGTGCCATGTCAGCTGCTGGTGTTGGTCCACTGTGTTTTATCAAGGGCAGGGTCAATGCAGCTAGCTAGCAGGAGATTTTGGAGCACTTCATGCTTCCATCGGCTGAAAAGCTTTATGGAGATGAAGATTTCATTTTTCAGCACGACCTGGCACCTGCTCACAGTGCCAAAACCACTGGTAAATGGTTTACTAACCATGGTATTACTGTGCTCAATTGGCCTGCCAACTCTCCTGACCTGAACCCCATAGAGAATCTGTGGGATATTGGGAAGAGAAAGTTGAGAGACGCAAGACCCAACACCCTGGATGAGCTTAAGGCCGCTATCGAAGCATCCTGGGCCTCCATAACACCTCAGCAGTGCCACAGGCTGATTGCCTCCATGCCACGCCGCATTGAAGCAGTCATTTCTGCAAAAGGATTCCCGACCAAGTATTGAGTGCATAACTGAACTTCATTATTTGAAGGTTGACTTTTTTTGTATTAAAAACACTTTTCTTTTCTTGGTCGGATGAAATATGCTAATTTTTTTAGATAGGAATTTGGGGTTTTCATGAGCTGTATGCCAAAATCATCAATATTAAAACAAGAAAAGGCTTGAACTACTTCAGTTGTGTGTAATGAATCTAAAATATATGAAAGTCTAATGTTTATCAGTACATTACAGAAAATAATGAACTTTAGCACAATATGCAAATTTCTTGAGAAGAACCTGTATATTTCATGAACTCTGGTTCTAAAATCCTTATATTGGTGAATTTATCATTCAGAATTACATTTCATGCGGTATACTTAACTTTAATACACATATAGAGCTTAAAATACATGCAATCCGAAAAAACGCATGTGCGGATTCTATGCGTTTTCAATGCGTTTTTTTCGGAATTGAGCTAAAATGGATCACATGATAAAACTGGATACATTAGTGAAGTTAAAATATTAAATAAGTACATTGTACACATTCAAAGATTAGAATCGAGATGGAACTCATTATAACAGTATATATATATAAATAAAAGTATATTAGTCGGATGCACAGGGTGGTTGACACACCAAGAAAGGGTGCTCTCAGTCTTACAGCGTCACCCCGCTGTTAAAGGAGAGTAAGATATAGAGAAAATGACTGGGCACACCTAAGGATATTTAGTAACTGGTGTTTATTTAATAAAGACAAATAAGGTAATGAAATTGATAATATCAGAAATAAAATTGCGACAGTAAAAGGTATATAACGTTTGTACGTTTTGGGCAATACTTCATATAAAGATTCTATATATTTGTAGTTGACGTGCGCATTAATCACTAGATGGTAGCGGTACTGCCTGTGACCAATAGCTTCACTCCAAACACAAATAAATAGATTGATGCGTGAAAAATAAGCATAAAAGCAACAATCTAATGTCAATTAAAATATAATATAATGTAAACAGTAATGGTCTAAATGAAAGTATTGATCTTGATAAGAATATAAGCCGCGAACATAGGATAAAATGTAGATGGACTTAAAATGGAAGTTCACTGACCCGGAGAGGTCATGAGGGTCCAGGTAAAGCAAATGTTAGTTAGGTATAGCAAACTAGCCCTGATATGGCAAAGGTACAGTTTCTCGTAAGTAGTGCCTTACTCCGTAGCTGACTACTTCAGATCTATCGACTGTATATGCTACTGCCTCAATTTCTCTATTTAATGAAATAATGAAAAATTCCTTCGTGTGGAAAATTTTATGAATTTTTATGTATTTTTATGAATTTTTGTCAATTTTTATGGGATCCTTACTAGATTTATAACAATATTAAATAGAATATATTTATATATTTCCTATATAAATTTAATTTTTTAGATTTTGGATACTATTTAACATATAAACTGCTATTTAACATATAAACTGCTGGGATATATAATGTTTCTGGATCTTTAGAGAAAACCCACTGTAGATCAATTTGAGAATATACATTAATATCTACATTTATTTCCAGGAATATACTGATATACATCCTATCAGATATACAATTGGGTATCTTTGATGATTAGAATGTATATACACTATTAGTTTTGAACTATTTATGTTTTAAACATCTGGTCGATTAGGAAACCCTTTACTTTTTATTTCTTCTTTTTTCTTTTTTCTTCTCCATTCCATAAATAAATAATAAAAAAATAAAAATAAAAAAATAAAAATAAATAATAAAAAATAATAAAGATTTTTTATAAATGAATTTTTATAGGGACTTTTAACATATCGGTTGCAAATATATATATATATATATATATATATATATATATATATGTACTGGTAATGACTTGTGGAACGTTCTCTATATGTGTCTATATATGCAGATATCAACTGTCTAGCCGTTTCTGTAGTCATAATACATACCCAAAATAAACCGCAAGCGAATCGCAAGGATATTTTATAGTTATTTATTTAACAAAATAATTCTATATGATACTTATAGATGTGGACATATATCATCAATGGTTGAAATAAAAGGAATAAGATAAGCCGCTTTAGTATATCGATAAAGAAAATATTTCTTGATGGGACAATCACTTTTATAGGACTTCCGGAATCAGAGTACGAACCGGGTTTTGTAAAGCTCCTTTGTGGAGTATAAAAGAAAGGTCTTTTGGGGAGGTCGGATAGCCACTGAGGAAGGGGATACTCTAGCCCCGAAACGCGTTTGGTCTGACCCCCCAAGTTCTACTTCGTGTGAGTGCACCACACTGATCCTATTCAGGAACAAGTCTGTACCGTTTTTAAAAAGCTGGTCTGAAACTTTTACCTGGAGCTGTGATATCGCAACCGCATCCAAACAAGCGGGACCGCGTGCAGCAAGCTAACAACCAACAGGTGACCCAAAGCATTTACTGTGGGATTTACCTAACTACACTGAAAAATCGGGAGCAAAGTTCCGATAGACGGCAGAGGCTTCTTCTACACGTGAGAAACCTCTAATACCGGTAAGACTGTTCCTAAACCTATTTACCATCTCACTGTTGGATTCTTCTCTGACTGAAAGCGGGACGCCGCTGAGTCAGCTACGGAGTAAGGCACTACTTACGAGAAACTGTACCTTTGCCATATCAGGGCTAGTTTGCTATACCTAACTAACATTTGCTTTACCTGGACCCTCATGACCTCTCCGGGTCAGTGAACTTCCATTTTAAGTCCATCTACATTTTATCCTATGTTCGCGGCTTATATTCTTATCAAGATCAATACTTTCATTTAGACCATTACTGTTTACATTATATTGTATTTTAATTGACATTAGATTGTTGCTTTTATGCTTATTTTTCACGCATCAATCTATTTATTTGTGTTTGGAGTGAAGCTATTGGTCACAGGCAGTACCGCTACCATCTAGTGATTAATGCGCACGTCAACTACAAATATATAGAATCTTTATATGAAGTATTGCCCAAAACGTACAAACGTTATATAACTTTTACTGTCGCAATTTTATTTCTGATATTATCAATTTCATTACCTTATTTGTCTTTATTAAATAAACACCAGTTACTAAATATCTTTAGGTGTGCCCAGTCATTTTCTCTACTTCAGTATATATATATAGTTATCATAAATATTTTGTACATTATTGCTATAGATATTTTGTACACTGTTGTCCCAAATATTTTGAAGGAGTGTTGAATGGAGTGTAAGTGCCTTTCGGTTTCAATGACTTTTAATTTCAATAGTCTAGGTATGTGGGTATCGATGGAGAGGGGCGCTGAGCTGACAGGAAAGAGAGATCTGGGTGCTGGGAAAAACAGCCTGACACAGATGTCTCTGTCCCACCAGGCCAACACCCCATTTATAAGAAGCCGAACAATTCCATGTCTCCATTCAAACCTTTTGGTAATAGGGTATTGAACTCAAATATCCTCTTGGATTCCATCCTGGACATCTGGAGGATATGATTGCCCCCTCTCCATGTATATTTGACTTTTTCTAATGCCATATATTTGAGGCTTGATGGATCATTATCATGATGATCTTTATAATGTTTAGATAATGAATGTAGTTCATATCCCTTCTTGATATTTGCGACATGTTCTGACACTCTCTTTTTCAAAGTTCGCTTAGTTCTGCCAATGTATTGTTTGCGGCACGGACATTCAATTAAATAAATGACACCCGTTGAGTCACATGTCAATCCTTCTTTGATATCCATTGAGAACGAATTCTGCGTCGACTGTGCTTTTAAAGTTTTTTTTAGGGAATTTAGTGATTTTGCAGTTGGAACAACGTCCACATCTGTAAAAACCACTAAAGGATAACCAGTTTTGTTTCTCTTGTGTAGTGGGATTCTTCTTTTTCACTGATTGAGCAACTTTGAGACCTAAATTAGGGACCCTAGTATATGTAATTTGGGGTATAGTATTTAGTAGGGGTCCAACTATTTTGTCCCCAAGCAGGTGATGCCAATGTTTCTTAATTATTCTTTCCATGCCTTTGTACTGTGCATGGAAAGGTAGGATCATTCTCAATGTATCTTCTGTTGTTTCTCTCTGTTTGGGGACAAAGAAGTCTTCCCTCCTCATTGTTCTAACTTCCTCTAATGATGCCTCCAAGAGGTGAGTGGGGTATTGTTTTTCTATAAATTGTTGTTTTAGTGTCTCTGCTTCCATCTCAAATTGTGATTCTTGGGTACAGTTACGTTTTATCCTTCTAAATTGACTTTTTGGCACATTAGTCAGCCATCTGGGTAAATGGCAGCTTGTGTATAGTATGTAACTATTTTTAGTTACTGCCTTTTGATATGTATTACATATAAGTTTATTGTCCCCTACTGTGATATTAAGATCTAAAAATTGTATATTTGTATCACTAGTAGTGGAGGTAAATTTGAGATTCCAATTATTTTCATTTATTTCTTCCAAGAATGATGATAGTGCTGTTGCTGTATCCTGCCATATAAATATTACATCATGTATGTATCTTCGCCATAGTACCAGACCCGCCCCTAATATCGGTCTGATGGTAGTGGCTTCCCATTGGGCCATAAATAAATTAGCATAACTAGGGGCGAATCTGGTACCCATGGCAGTTCCTTTCCTTTGTACATAGAATTCTTCATTAAATGAGAAATAGTTATCTGTCAATATGTATTCGACTCCCTCTATTGTGTATAGAATCTGTTCTTCCTTTATAGTATTATGGGTGGTAAGTTGTTGATACAGGGCCCTCAGACCCAATTTGTGGTCAATTATTGTGTAGAGTGAATTCACATCTAGGGTACCCAAGATCCACCCATTCTTAAAATCCATCTCCTCCAATGTTTTGATGATATCCGTGGTGTCTTTTATATAGGACGGTATATTTTTAACTGCAGGCTGTAATAGTCTGTCTATATATCCTGATAGATTGGAGGAGATGGAGTTAATCCCTGATATTATGGGTCTACCTGGAGGGTTTTTTGGATCCTTATGGATCTTGGGAATGCAATATAATATTGGTAATCTTTTTTCAGTGTTTGCAATATATTAGGCCTCTTGTTTCAATAGGATCCCAGATTCAGTACCCTTTTTACAATATTGCACTAATAATCTAAAATATTCCTCCGTGGGGTCTCGTTTCAGTTTTGTATAGGTGGTTTCGTCCTGTAACTGTCTCAAGCATTCCTGGTTATAATCTTCCGTGTTTAAAACCACTATAGCACCCCCTTTGTCTGCTGGTCTAATAGTTATATTATTGGCAGATTGTAGTTGTTTAATAGCCTCAGTCTCTCTCTTGGTAAGGTTATTTTTTATATTGTATCCTTTCAATTTCCTCAAATCGTTCTCTACACACTTTTTAAAAGTTGCCATTTGATGGCTGATCTCTTGTTTCGGATATTGTTTGGAACCCGTTTTCAATCCTGTGTGTACATACTTTTTATTGTTAAAATCCCCATTTAGTTCTTTTATTATGGGGTTTTTAATAAAATATTTTTTCAAGCAGAGTTTTCGGATGAATATTTCCACCCCTATATAGGTGGAAAATGTATCTAGCTTGGTAGTTGGAGAGTATTTTAGGCCTTTATTAAGCAAATTTGTTTGTACCTCTGTAAGTTCAGTGTTACTCAAATTGACTATACTCGATATGGGTTCTGTTTCTCGTGTCTGTTTCGTCTTACAATGTCTTCCTCTTCTGATCTTCCTTCTCCCCTGTATGGTTGTGTCTTTCTGTGTGTCCTCAATTCGTAGTCCTGTGCTGGGTAGTGAGTCTGTGATGGATAATGGTGATTGTGATTCTGTCTGTATAGTGTCTCTTTTACTGGTGTTTGTCGGTGTCTCAAATTGTAATGATGTGTCTGTCTGTGTTCCCTCCCTATTCTCCTTGTTGGTGTTGGTGTCCGAACTTTTTTCATTTTTGTTTTGTGGTGTGGGGGTGTATAATCTAAAAAAAGAGGTGATGAAAGTGATTCATATCTATTATTTGTAGGGACATTATATAGATTTGTGTGTCCCTTCTTATTGGTGTCCTGTTGTGTTTGTGACTGTGTACATTGATTGTGATAATCATTATTAGTGTCTTTTTCTATACTAATATTTTGGACATCATTAAAGTTGGAGTTTTTTAATTTTTGGGATTTTTTGTATATGATATCTTTCTCCAGGGCATCTAGGTTTCTGCATATTCTTTGTTGCCACCTATGTACTTGTTCATTGTTGGGAAATTGATCTACCACCTTCCTCAAATCAGTCACCTGTTCTGAAATATCTGCTAAAATTTGTGTGCGTCTGCTGATAATCATATGAATCTGACTGGTTGACTGTGTTTTGAGGAAGGTGTCCCATTCTTTTTTGAAAGTATCATTCATTAAATCCGAAGCTGGTGTTTTAGCTAATGTTAACCCTTTAGGGATGAAACCACTTTGTAAATATTGGTTAAGTGCTCTTATTTCCCACTTATTCCACAATTGTTTCTGTACTAGTTTTTCTAGGTTACCAAATGTTCCATCAATGTTCCTTCCGGAATCATCGTAGTTCTCCACAGATATATCAAAGTTATAACTGTCAATTATCTTATATTTAGTATCCATGTGTTGCCAAATATCCATAATGGGTCAGTGGGAGCTCAACCAATGGGAGAAATAGGTAAAATCAGAAAAGAAATGGTGGCTCTCTCACTGTACCACTTCTGGAATGGTGCGCTACTCCTCAGCACTCCCAAATGCTGGTATAAAGAAGTGGGTATAAAATTTGGATAGGGGGTCACTCAATATTTAGGCAAACACACGATAAATTAGTGTCCACATAAATTTTATAGGCTTGAAAATAAACGCTACAATGTTACATATAAAACATCTCATAAAATACAGTTAAAAAATATATAAGTACCGCACTCTGGTGCCACTATATTTGCAATGTCCCAATGGATAGGGAATATGAATTGGCGTAAGTGACGAGTCTGTCTAATTAGGTTGAATTATTATGAACCGGAGCTGTAAATAGTGGTTGGTCGATTGTACATTACCAAATCTTCATCCAGTGTCCACTTAGGCTCTTCCTGGACGGGCTGTTTATTCAATCCCACGATCCCGCTCCTCTGTGCAGAGCGCAGCGATATTATAAACGTTCTTTGTTGTGACCTTCCAGGACCTTACGTGGCGTCCCACGTGGTTCACTGCTTGGTCATGTGCTGCTGACGTCTTTTAGGCGGGGATTCAAATCACCTGTATTCAGGAGTGATGAGTTTGAACGTGATCGCTATTACAAATATTCAATAGTACACGTCGAAGTTTTTATGATGTAGAGCGCTCCTGCTTCGATAATCCCTCACTGTTGTCACCAAACGCGTTTCGGGGTGAAGCGACCCCTTCCTCAGTGGTTTAAACAGTGGAGGTGTAATGTCCTCTTTTATATAGTATCCATGATTAACAAATGTGGTTTGGAACATGGGTTGAACCATGGGTTGGACCAGTGAGGGATATCTTAAAAACCAGGAAATCAGATCCAAATGTTGGGACATGTTTGTAACTGATTTATATTTCATGAACTCTGGTTCTAAAATCCTTATATTGGTGAATTTATCATTCAGATTTACATTTCATGCGGTATACTTCACTTTAATACATATATAGAGCTTAAAATACATGAAATCTGAAAAAATGCGTTTTCAATGCTTTTTTTTTTCGGAATTGAGCTAAAATGGATCACATGATAAAACTGGATACATTAGTGAAGTTAAAATATTAAATTAATACATTGTACACATTCAAAGATTAGAATCGAGATGGAACTCATTATAACAGTATATATAGTTATCATAAATATTTTGTACATTATTGTTATAGATATTTTGTACACTGTTGTCCTAAATATTTTGAATGAGTGTTGAACGGAGTGTCAGTGACTTTCGGTTTCAATGACTTTTAATTTCAATAGTCTAGGTATGTGGGTATAGATGGAGAGGGGCGCTGATATGGGTATATCTCTGGGAACTCCTTCAAGACTGTTGGAAGACCATTTCAGGGGACTACCTCTTGAAGCTCATCAAGAGAATGCCAAGAGTGTGCAAAGCAGTAATCAAAGCAAAAGGTGGCTACTTTGAAGAACCTAGAATATGACATATTTTCAGTTGTTACACACTTGTTTGCTATGTATATAATTCCACATGTGTTAATTCATAGTTTTGATGCCTTCATAGTCATGAAAATAAAGAAAACTCTTTGAATGAGAAGGTGTGTCCAAACTTTTGGTCTGTACTGTATATATAGTGTAAATATATGTGTAAATGCTTGTACAGTCAGGTCCATAAATATTGGGACATCGACACAATTCTATCATTTTTTTGTCTCTATACACCACCACAATAGATTTGAAATGAAACAAACAAGATGTGCTTTAACTGCAGACTGTCAGCTTTAATTTGAGGGTATTAACATCCAAATTAGGTGAACGGTGCAGGAATTACAACAGTTTGCATATGTGCCTCCTACTTGTTAAGAGACCAAAAGTAATGGGACAATTGGCTTCTCAGCTGTTCCATGGCCAGGTGTGTGTTATTCCCTCATTATCCCAATTACAATGAGCAGATAAAAGGTCCAGAGTTCATTTCAAGTGTGCTATTTGCATTTTGAATCTGTTGCTGTCAACTCTCAAGATGAGATCCAAAGAGCTGTCACTATCAGTGCAGCAAGCCATCATTAGGCTAAAAAAACAAAACAAACCCATCAGAGAGATAGCAAAAACATTAGGCGTGGCCAAAACAACTGTTTGGAACATTCTTAAAAAGAAGGAACGCACCGGTGAGCTCAGCAACACCGAAAGACCCGGAAGACCACAGAAAACAAATGTGGTGGATGACCGAAGAATTCTTTCCCTGGTGAAGAAAACACCCTTCACAACAGTTGGCCAGATCAAGAACACTCTTCAAGAGGTAGGTGTATGTGTGTCAAAGTCAACAATCAAGAGAAGACTTCACCAGAGTGAATACAGAGGGTTCACCATAAGATGTAAACCATTGGTGAGACTCAAAACAGGAAGGCCAGATTAGAGTTTGCCAAACGACAGCTAAAAAAGCCTTCACAGTTCTGGAACAAAATCTTATGGACAGATGAGACCAAGATCAACTTGTACCAGAGTGATGGGAAGAGAATGAGAGCAACGGAGCGGGGCACAGCATAGCGTAGTGCAACTTGACTTAGGGGGAAGTTGAAGGCAGATAAAGGGTTAAGGTTTATGTTGGGTTAGGGGTTGGGTTAGGAATTTCATGGGCATTATATATGCCTGGGGGAGGAGTCACCTCTCACCGGCGTGCAGGGATTTGTCACGGTTAGTCGCATTATGGCTTCTGTGGAGGATTTAGTTTTGGTTGTGAGGGCTGCTGCTGAGCGGCACGGGCAAGACTGGCTGCAGGATTGTTTAAGGGTGGCTTTATCGGGTCCGGCCGGGCCCCCTGCTGCACCTGCAGCCAGGCTCAGGGCCAGGAGATCAGTGCCTCCTGAACGCCTGAGCCCTGAGGCTACTCCCCGGGTGCGGCGGCGCTTAAGGAGCCCCGTCAGGGACCCTCCGCTGCCGCTGGCTGGGGCTGAGGCTGTTACCCCTTGCCGGCGCAGCGGGAGGAATCCTGCGCAGCGCCGGGCACCGGCGGGAGAGGGACGTGCTGCGACGCGTCTCTCGTCCTCTGCGCGACAGAGGGGGAGAATATCCAGAGCGGTGTCTCCCTCTCCAGTGCCTTCTGGAGGGGAGCAAGCCGGCGGCCGGATCTTACCTGCTCAGCTTGCGGGTAGGGTCCGATCTGGGAGAGCGGCGGAGTGTGCGGCCTCATTGTCGGTTGATGAGGGCCTGTCCGGGAGCGCAGCTGCATTAAGGGATCAAGGAGCGCCGCAGCCTCCATCCTCTGGCCGGCGGCGGTCTGCGTCTGCACAGCGGAGGAGCTCGAGGAGGGGAACAGCGACAGTGGTCGGAGGCGGTACTGCAGGTCAGGAAGTTTCCCAAGCGCTGGCTGTGGACTCTGGGTTCGAGTCCCCCATGGTGCAGCAGAGGTGTGTGACGGCGGTTTCAGGACTTAGTGCGGTTGCCGGTTTTCCTGCCGGCGAGCCGGGAATGGCGGAAGTATTTCCTGTTGGTGGAGGTGCGCTGGTCAGGCGGCCATCAGGAGGTGGGCCGGGCGGCTTTGAGGACGGCGACTTGCGGCCAGGCCAGGTGGACGCTGGCCGTGGCTCCCAGGACTACGGTGCCTTTGAGGAGGGCGAAGTGAGTTTGGACGAAGGGAATGCGGACGGCGGCCTTGTCGTTTCCGCGGGCGCCGGTCCTTCCTCAGCATCGGCGCAGAGCGGATCGTGGACGGGAGGATCTACAGGACGGTTGGCGGCTGCTGGGAGGACGCCCCAGGGACAGCCAGGTGAGCGAACTTCGTGTCAACAACGGACCCTTGGCGGGTCGGGGTCGGGGGGTGATTGGGGGGGGGGGCTGTCTGGGTCTGAGGGTTTAGTGCGGGATTTTATGTCGGGGATGCTATCGCTGGTGGCGCGCTTGGGTTCGGGTGCTGGCACGTCCCCGGCGGCTGTGTGGTCACCTGCGCCGGTGGTGGGAGGGGGTGTGTGTGCTAGTGCGAAGGCCATTGAGAGCACGCCGGCTGTCACGGCGGGTGCTTTGGTGGGGGAGACGGCGGTGTGTGGGGATAGCAGAGGCCGGGTGGGCGAGGACGTCAGAATGGCGGATTCGGCAAAAGGGGAAGTGTATGTTTGCTTTGAAGGGCCTTTGGGGGCACATTTGAAAGGTGAGGTCAGGGAAAGAATCTGGCAGGGGGAGTATGTTGAGATATTCTCGTTGCTGCCGTTGGAGAAGTTTAATTTAGAGAGGGGTAAGCCGGATGAAAGCAAAAAGGAGGAGGAGGAGAAGCGGCGGTATAGGTTGATTCCGTGGACGTTTTTGAACTGGCTTCAGGCTTTTGCGATATTCGTGAGTGTGGTGGGGGAGAAGGCGCCGGAGAATTGTTCGGCTTTATTTTGTTACATGGATGCGATTGGGGAGGCATATAGGACGTACGGCGGGGTGGCTTGGCTCCGCTATGACGAGCAGTTTAGGCAGAGAAAGGCGGTGCGATCTAGTATCAGGTGGGACCATAAAGATATTGGTCTGTGGATGCGGCTTATGTCGGCTTCAAAAGGTGTTGGCCAGCCCTTTCGGTCCAGCGCCGGGGGTTCCTCGGCATCAGAGGTCTCTAGTGGGAATAGGAAGGGGTGCTGTTGACAGTACAACGAGGGTTTCTGTAGATACCTTGCCGATTGCAAGTTCAAGCACGAGTGTTCAGGTTGCGGGGGGTCCCACAGTCTGTCTCGTTGTTTTAAGTGCGGGAAGGGCAGAGGGTTTGAAGCTGCGCACAAAGGGGGCGACTCCCGTGATGGTGGCAGAGATGGTACCATGGCTAAGGATGTACCCAAATAGAGAGGCTGCGAGGAGTTGTTGTTGAGGGGTTTTAGGGACGGTTTTGGGATCCCGTGTGCTTCAGTTCAGGTTAAGGTTGCGGCTCGCAATTTGTCTTCTGCCTTGCGGCGACCGGAGGTGGTTGCGGAGAAGATTGGTAAGAAAGTGGCTGCGGGGAGAATTGCTGGCCCGTTTTCTGAATGTCCTTTGCGGGATTTGTGGGTGTCCCCTCTCGGGTTGGTCCCTAAGAAGGAGCCGGGCAAGTTCAGGCTTATTCATCACCTGTCGTTTCCCGCGGGGGGTTCAGTCAATGATGGTATTAGCGAGGAGTTATATTCGGTGTCATATACGTCTTTTGATGAGGCGGTCCGGTGGGTACGTCGCTTCAGTCAAGGGGCTTTGTTGGCAAAAACGGATATTGAGGCTGCTTTTCGTTTGTTGCCCATTTATCCGGATAGTTTTCATTTGCTGGGTTTTAAGTGGGAGGGACAGTTTTATGTTGATTGTTGCGTGACGATGGGCTGCGCTATTTTATGTTCGTTGTTTGAGACGTTTAGCTCCTTTTTGGAGTGGGTAGTTAAGCAGGAAGCGGGTTGGAATTCGGTGTTGCATTACCTTGACGATTTTTATTTTTGGGACTGGCAGGGTCAAGGGTTTGCTCGGTGTTGTTGCGGACGATGGAGCGGGTGGCGGCCAAGTTTGGCATGCCGTTAGCGCCTGAAAAAACTGAAGGGCCGGCTACGACGGTCATGTTTTTGGGGATTGTGATGGATAGTGTGGCAATGGAATGTCGCTTACCTAAGGATAAGGTGGCGGACTTGTTGTGTGAGGTGGTTTTTCTGAGAAAGGCTAGGAAGGTACAGTTGCGGCGGGTGCAGTCCGTATTAGGTAAGTTGAACTTCGCTTGTAGAATCTTACCAATGGGTCGTGTTTTTTGTAGACGCTTGGCCATGGCTACGGCGGGTGTCTCTGTGTTTTTTCATTTCTTGCATTGGTCAGCTGACGTGAGGGCGGATTTAGCGGCTTGGGAGCGTTTTTTGGGCGAGTTCAATGGTCGGTCGGTGTGGATGGAGGCCCCTGTGTCTAATGCTGATTTGGAACTGTTTACAGATGCGTCAGGGTCATGTTGTTATGGAGCATTTTGCCAGGGGCAGTGGAGTGCGGGTCCTTGGCCTGAGGAGTGGAGAGCAGCAGGTTTTTGGGCAATTTAGCTTTGTTAGAATTGTTCCCAATTGTGTTGGCTACGGAATTGTGGGGGGACTTGCTCTTGAATAAACGAGAGCGATTTTGGTGCGATAATTTGGGCGTAGTGCAGGCGGTTAATAGGCAGTTGGCTAATTCCCCTCCAGTCTTGCGTTTGCTGCGTCATTTGGTCCTGCAGGGTCTGTGGCTGAATGCCTGTTTTGTTGCTGTACATGTTCCTGGTGTTGAAAATTCTATTGCTGACTCACTTTCTCGGTTTCAGTGGGATCGTTTTCGCAGGCTGGTGCCGGACGCAGATGCGGAGGGTCTGTCTTGTCCTCTTTGGCTCTGGAGCGTGGCCTTGGGGTCTCCTCAGATTTGATCGGGCGGTCTGTGAGTAGGGGTACGTGGTCGGCATATGCGTCTGTGTGGTCTCAGTGGGAGAGGTTAATTGAGCAAGTGGGTGGTTGTGGGGAGGTGGAGGATTTTCACTCCTTATTGTTGTATTATGTGGGGGTGTCGTTCAGTTCGGGTGTGTCTTTTTCAGTAGCCTCTAAACGGGTGGCGTTTTTGTTGCGTTTGCGGGGTCGGCCGGATGTGTCTAAGAGTTTTTTGGTGCGCCAGGCGTTAAAAGGTTACCGGCGTAGTGTCACGAGGCTGGATTCTCGTTGTCCGGTTTCGTTTGCTGTGTTGCAGAAATTGTGGGAACAGGAAGGGGTGGTGTGTTCGTCTGTTTTTGAAGTGAGTTTGTTTAGAGCTGCTTTTTCTTTGGCCTTTTTTGGTGCTTTTCGGGTCTCGGAGTTGGTGGCTAGAAGTCGGTCGGTAGAGGGCGGTTTGTTACGCGAAGACATTTCCTTTTGTGATGATGGGCTGTTTTGCGTGTTGCGCAGGGTGAGGATTGTGTTGCGTGCATTGAGGGGGTCGGTTTTGTGTCCGTTAAAGAGTGTGGAGGAGTTTTTGCGGGTTCGGCCTGATGTTCCGGGATCTTTATTGATGCATAAGGATGGTTCGGCGTTGTCACGTTTTCAATTTGTGGCTGTTTTTCGGAAATGTTTGTCAGCCGCGGGTTTCCCGGCTCAGGAGTTTGCGTCTCATTCTTTCAGGATCGGCGCGGCGACTGAGGCGGCTAGGTGGGGTTTGGGTGAGGAGGCTATCAAGAGGATAGGGAGGTGGAAATCTGCATGTTACCGTTCGTATATTCGTCCTCACATGTTGTAACTTGTGGTTGTGATTGTTGGCATTTGTCATGTTGTTTTCCAGTCGACAAGTCTGATCGTCTTGTTTTTTAGGTGCATCACCGTGTTTGGCGTGGATTCTTGGACACTCCTACGTTCATTGGGGAGCCATGCGTGCCGATGTGAGAAGGAACGGAAGGCAGTTGGGTTTTCTACCCGATGAGTTGCAAATTCGGTGGATTGGTTTGCGGGGGCTATTATGGGGACGGGTTCTTCAGGAATTCCATGCATCAGTTGTTTTGGACAGGGCACCGGATATTTAGGTTTTACATGTGGGGGGCAATGACTTGGGGGTGCGTAGTTCTAGGGAAGTGATTCGGGATATAAAGTTGGATTTGTTGCGGTTGTGGTGTGATTTTTCCGGGGCTGTTGGTGGTGTGGTCGGTGGTGGTTGCTCGGAGGGTTTGGCGATTGGTGCGGTCGGTTGTCTGGATTAATAAGGCTAGAGCGATGCTAAATAAGGAAGTGGACCGCTTTGTGTGGCGGCATGGCGGCATAGTGGTGCGCCACCAAGAATTGGAGGCGGCATCGCCTCAGTTCCTTAGGGATGACGGGGTTTATCTCAATGATGTGGGTATCGACATGTGGGCCCTGGGGCTTTGGGGTTTTGGAGACAGCTTTGAGGGTGGGGCAGGACGCCCATAGGTGAGGTTTCACCTAAGGTCGTTGGTGGCAGGTTAACGGAGGGTCCTGGAAGGCAATTCAAGGCTTAATAGGTGCATGACAAGTTGGAGCGTGCATCGCATGAGGATCGGTAAGCTGGTGGTTGGGGCCCCTGTTTGGCAAAATGGGCCCACAGGGGTAGATGGAATTAGAATTGGCGGATTCGTGCCCTTGGGTCGGTGACCGCGGCCAAGGGTAAGGTGGTATGAAAAATGGAGGGAAGAGTGAGGAGAATGGCTTGCCTTGTTGCCTTCTAGGATCCTATTAGTCTTTCAAGGTTTGGAATGTTGTCATTTATTTTGATATGCTTTTGATATGTTTTTCCTGTGTTTTATTATTAACATTGAAAAGTTGGCGAATTATGCAAAGGTTTAATAAATTGGGCCGAGTAGGCCTCTTTATCCAAGAAGGTATTCATGTGTCTTATTGGGTGGAAGGGTAGTTAGTTGGGAAGGTTTAGTGGATGACTGAAATTATCTTCCATCCTATTAAGTCAGAGTATGGAGAAGGAAAGGAACTGCTCATGATCCTAAGCATACCACCTCCTCAGTGAAGCATGGTGGTGGTAGTGTCATGGCGTGGGCATGTATGGCTGCCAATGGAACTGCTTCTCTTGTATTAATTGATGATGTGACTGCTGACAAAAGCAGTAGGATGAATTCTGAAGTGTTTCGGGCAATATTATCTGCTCATATTCAGCCAAATGCTTCAGTACTCATTGGACAGCGCTTCACAGTGCAGATGGACAATGACCCAAAGCATACTGCAAAAGCAACCAAAGAGTTTTTTAAGGGAAAGAAGTGGAATGTTATGCAATAGCCAAGTCAATCACCTGACCTGAGTCCGATTGAGCATGCATTTCACTTGCTGAAGACAAAACTGAAGGTAAAATGCCCCAAGAACAAGCAGGAACTGAAGACAGTTGTAGTAGAGGCCTGGAAGAGCATCACCAGGGATGAAACCCAGTGTCTGGTGATGTCTATGCGTTCCAGACTTCAGACTGTAATTGACTGCAAAGGATTTGCAACCAAGTATTAAAAGTGAAAGTTTGATTTATGATGATTATTCTGTCCCATTACTTTTGGCCCCTTAACAAGTGGGAGGCACATATGCAAACTGTTGTAATTCCTGCACCGTTCACCTGATTTGGATGTAAATACCCTCAAATTAAAGCTGACAGTCTGCAGTTACAGCACATCTTGTTCGTTTCACTTCAAATCCATTGTGGTGGTGTATAGAGCCAAAAATGTTTGAATTGTGTCGATGTCCCAATATTTATGGACCTGACTGTATATACAATGGTGTGGATATACTGTATATAGAGAGATATAAAATGTGTGTCTATATATACAGTATATATGAGTGTGTTTTTTTTAAATGTATGCAGCATAAAAGTGCAAAAGGTATCTGATCAGTCGAGTTCTGGCTGCTAGGAAGGTGAAGTCCTCAGGGTGAATGGAATGGCAGTAACATGCACGCTGCCGCTACATTTATCTGTATGGGAAGTGTACAGCGCTGACCGGCCACCTGCAATCCTATAGAGTTGAATGGAGCAGAGGGCGCCTGTGTGACCGCCTCCATTCACTCCAGGGACTCCGACACCTCATTTTTGTGATCTCATTCTGATTTCCAGTGGTCAGATTCCCACCAATCGGATACTTATCCTCTATCTTGTGGATAGTGGATGAGATCTTAGGCCTTGTTCACATTTCCATTTTTCATAGCATGCATACTGTAGTACAGGAGGCTGGCCAAGGAAGGAGGTGGGCAGAGGCCGGGACAGCTGTATGATGCTCACTCCTTCCTCTGCCATCCTTCTGTATTATATCATACAGTACATGGCAGCCTCCCTTATCCACCCCACTGCTGCACTGTGTATAAGTGCTTACTTTGGCACACTTACATATGCACACAAGTGGTGCCAGGATAGTTGGGTGCATGTATATGTAAGTGTGCCATAATTTGCATCTCTGCCATCTGTGTAGGTCCTTGGTCTCCACACAGCAGGGCACTTGACCACTGCAGTCAATAACTGTTTGCAGCAGTGATGTGTCGCCCATGAAGCTTGTAAGTGGGTTATGTGCCACACAGATGACGCGTCACCACTGCTGCCAGTTATTGACTGCAGCGGTCACTTGTCCATCGTCAAAAAGGATGCTAAAATTAGTACATTTAAAAAAAAGTGTAAAATAGCCACAGGAGTGTATTTTACAGGGGATGAGAAGATTGCAAAGAAGTGTGTCTGTGGTGGTGGGGGGCCCTATTCAAAAATTTTCTGTGGGGCCCAGTCAGTTGTAGCTACACCCCTGGCTAGATTCCTAACTATCTCCCTGATGGGCGGTGCTACACATGATCCAGCTTTTATAGAGGCTGGGTCACATGATGCACCGGCCAATCACAGCTATGCCATTAGTAGGCATGGCTGTGATGGCTTCTAAGTGCCTACAGCTTAAAAGCTTGTTGAATAGCTGCACTGCAGCCTTTCAACAAGCTTTATTAAATGCCCGAACACCGAACTCGAACCCGAACTATTCCGGCATTCCATATTTCCATATTCTACTACATACTACTTCCATAGTCAACTACATGGAAAGGGAGGGACTGTAGTACCAGCAACTTGGCCAGGTGCAAATTCAGCTTCTGCGACGTTGGATGAATGCACGCATACTGTTTGTAACAGCGGCTGCTGTACGCCGCTGTTCCCCCGCTTACCGCCGTGGACCTGGGCGCCGTGCTCAGCAGTGATCCTTCCACTGCTGCAGTCCTGGGCTCTGTCGCTGTTTGTGTTGTGGTGCAGAGGATTCCGCTCTACAGGTTCCAATCAGCCCTGGCCGCAGCATGCTTGCTGCTGGTTACACTGCCCTAGGCGCATCACTCATGTAACCTCGCTGACCAACCCAGGCTCTCCTGCAGGTACTAATGTGGCTCAGCCCCCTTCCCAGATGCCTCAGTACTGTATAATTGCTGGACCAAGGAAGTCCAAGAGGAGCGGACAAAGTGAAGGGCGCAAAACCACAACCAATGGTCAAAGAAATTTCAGTTTAATCCGAGACAACGCGTCTCGGGGTGCATGACCCCTTTATCAAGTCTGATGGATCACAGTGGAGGCCGCTCGCTCCCCAGCACGTGGGGCGTCAGGAACTCACAGCATACCTGACGCCCCACATGCTGGGGAGCGAGCGGCCTCCACTGTGATCCATCAGACTTGATAAAGGGGTCATGCACCCCGAAACGCGTTGTCTCGGATTAAACTGAAATTTCTTTGACCATTGGTTGTGGTTTTGCGCCCTTCACTTTGTCTAGCAATTCTACAGTTCTCACACTCACCCGATTGGCGGTTTGGCCCCGACCGAAGGGTGATTGGACAAGACTGGCGGCACCAACCAATCCCAACTATTTCTCATCCCTCATTGTAGGTGCAACTCCGACAGGTGAGCATATTACCTCCCCTAGGTGAGGGAAAATAGTACTTTACATATTTACCCTATGAGCGCCTTTCTCTTTTTGTTGCCTAAAAACGCAGATGCCTCAGTGTCAAGGTCCTTGTGTTTGCTAAATTACTGATACTCACGTGTGCTCCTGACTTATACTTTGTTCCTGAATTCTGCTACTCGTCTGATCCCTGCCTGCCTTGACTTTCCTGTTGCTGACCCGGATTGCCTGTGTCACGAGTTGGAGGTCCCAGGAGAGACCACCGCGTCGTCAAGCAATAAACGGAAATCAGGTACAGACACAAGAGTTTATTGCACAAACAAGAACATGAAAAGCAGCACAGAGAAAACATGAGCTCTATGTACCGTCAGCACAGTGGGAGAAAACCCCCACTGCGCCACTGTCTAGTAATACTCCAGAGGGGCGTAACTAAGCAACTCCTGGTTTTCACTAGAGCCCTAGATGGTAGGGTTAGACTTAGCCGCAGGAAGTTGCCAGGGTCCACTCTGGAGCGTGACCTAGACAGTGACAGCAGGAGCGAATGGACAACAGGTACCAGAAGGTACCGACGGCACATAGGCATACATAACATGCAGGTAAATACAAAACAGGGCAAATAATAACACAAGCAGGAGTTCATGCAAGGGAGCAGGAGTGGCAATGAGCAGAGAAGGACTTGCTCCACCAGTAGTAAACTGCATGGCCTTGTCATGCCACTCTGCTGCAAAGGCTTGCTGAACACAGACATATGAATACAAAACAGGGCAACTAATAATACAAACAGGAGATCACGCAAGGGAGCAGGAGTGGCAATGAGCAGAGAAGGACTTGCTCCACCAGTAGTAATCTGCATGGCCTTGTCATGCCACTCTGCTGCAAAGGCTTGCTGAACACAGACATCAGAATAAACACAAAGTAACTAAAACATAACTGGCAGAACAGAAAGACAGGAAAAAGGACGCAAATGAACAAGTAGGGAAACTCACAGAGCACAGACAGACAGACACAGATCCCATGGGTCAGCAGCATGGGAGAGAGTACAAACCAGGAGCAAAGCAGGACAACACACCAGGAGAGCTGACACAGAACTGAGGAAAGCTCAGCCTTATATACAGGTTCCATGGGTGCAGCAGAGAGACCACACCCATGGAGCAGACAGAGAATTAACTCCTAATAGGAATACAGGGTAGTTAACCCATACAGAACCACAAATAACACACAGGAACAGAACTTCAGCGAGGAGCGCCGAATGAGCAAGAACGGAAGGTCACAGTCAAAGGTAACGACTGTGACAGCCTGACCTGTTCCTGTGCCGCCTAAACTGAACTTTTGCCTGTATGACTTTGCCTCTGCCTCCTCCTTTGGTTCTGCACTGTTGCTCCTGGTAACAACCACACCTGCCTGACTACGCTTGTACTTCTGGTACCTACTCGGGTATCTCCTGGTCCGCCTGGACTAGCTGCCTCATGTGCCTACCCTCCTCAAGAGGTAGCGACCTGGTGTTCCCCTCGGGAAAGTCTATCCCCACCATCAGTGGTACTGTGAATAATTGAGGGGTACACTTAGACAACGCCCTTAGAGGAGGTGGGGCACATGGCATAGTGGGTTCACACCCACTGGTTCGTGACAGTACATTGAGGCCTTGGACCCCGCTGGTCACTCTAAGCCTGTCGTGCATGAATTACTACATGAAGTGAGGCGCCAGAGTGAACGTCAGGATATCATGATGCAGTTCATGCAAAATGTTGCTGCTTGTCTGGATGCTATCTCTTCTCCAGCTACTGCAGGGTCGTCAGTCGCTGCTACTCCTGCCATTTCCACACAGGTGAATCCGGATTTGTGTGCTGCCAGGGTGCAACTCCTCTGCCATCACGCTATGGTTGAGATCCAAAAACCTGTTGTGGATTCCTGAACCAGTGCCTGATCCATTTTGAGTTGCATGGGCAGAAGTTTCCCTCTGAACGTTCCAAGGTTGCCTTCATTGTGTCGCTGATGTCTGATGAGGCACTTGCTTGGGCAAGTCTTTCCTGTCTACCTTCCGTCTGGTCTTTGAAGAGCCCGGCCGCACGTCCTTCGCTACTTCAGCACTCCTGCATCTACGATATGGTTCCTCGTCTGTGGGTCAGTACGCTATCCAGTTTTGTACCCTGGCTGCCGAACTCACATGGAACAATGAGGCTCAACTGGCGGTGTTCTGGGAGGGTCTTTCTGACTCGTCCTTCCTCTAGCATCCATCCCATCTGAAGAGCCCATGCAAATAGAGCACCTTCGATTGTCTGACCAGGAATGTCTACGCCGCTAAGCAGAGAATCTGTGTCTGTATTGTGAAGGCCAGGGCCACTTTGTGCGTAAGTGCCCACAGAAGCCGGGAAACGCCAATGTCTAGGATCAGTTGGAGAGGCGGTTCTAGACAAGGAGAAGTCCTCTCCAAAACTTTCTGTTCTGGTGACTCTCTCGCACCAGGAAGTCACACTGTCTGTGTCTGCATTCCTGGACTCTGAGTCAGTCGGTTATTTCATTCAGCAAGCTCTAGTCCATCAGTACCGGCTTCCTACCATCTGTCTAGAAAGGCCTCTGTCAGTGGCTTTCGTAAATGGATTACCACTCCCGGAACCAGTGCTTTCTATCACTATGTCCCTTAAGCTGCAAATTGGGGTTCTGCATTCTGAGATGATCTCCTTTTATGTGCTGCCAGCCTCCGTGAATACGATTATCCTTGGCCTCCCCTGGCTGCGTCAGCACACTCCAGTAGTGGACTGGCACTCCGGTCAGATTCTGCATTGGGGATCATCCTGTCACTCTACCTGCTTATCAGAGGTCCGACCTGCTTCTTCGCCTACTGTACCTGTAGATCTGCCTGGACTCCCGCAGCAAGATGCTACTGCCAGTTTTGCAGATGTCTTCAGTATGAAAGAGGCCGAGACCCTTTGTCCGCTCGACCTTCTGCCTGGTGCCACTCCTCCTCGTGGTCGTGTCTACCCACTCTCACTTCCAGAGACCCAAGCGATGTCTGAGTACATCAAGGAGAATCTCGAGAGGGGGTTTATCCGAAAATCTACTTTTCCAGACGGTGCTGGGTTCTTCTTTGTGCAGAAAAAAGATGGATCCTTACAGCCTTGTATCGACTATCGAGGTCTGAATAAGGTCACCGTCAAGAATCTATACCCTCTTCCGCTAATCTCCAAACTCTTTGACAGGATCCGGGGGGTTAGGTCTTCACTAAACTCGACCTGCACAGCGCATACAATCTTATCCGCATCCGAAAGGGCGATGAATGAAAGACCTCTTTCAACACTCGTGATGGACACTACGAGAATCTCGTCATGCCGTTCGGCCTTTGCTATGCTACCGCGGTATTCCAGGAGTTGGTAAATAATATCTTCCGGGATCTGCTCTATGTCTGCGTGATAGTTTACCTGGATGATATACTGATCCCCTCTCCAGATCTGACCACTCACCGGAAGCATGTATGTTTAGTTTTGCATCGGTTGAGAATCGACTTTATGCCAAACTCGAGAAGTGCATCTTTGAAAAATCTACCGTACCGTTTTCTCGGATACATCATCTCGGATGCCAGGTTTCAGATGGATCCTGAAAAATTGAATGCAGTAATGGACTGGCCCCGTCCACAGGGTCTTCTTGCAATACAGTGCTTCCTTGGATTCGCTAATTTCTATTGTTAGTTCATCCCGAATTTATCATCCCTTACATCTCTGATCTCAGCTCTTATTAGAAAGGGGTAAATGTCAAAGACTGGGCTCCTGAGGCAGAGGCCGCCTTCATCCAAATAAAGAGGTCCTTTGCTTCCGCACCTGTTCTGCGTCATCACGATGTCTCCCACCAATTCTTTTTAGAAGTGGACGCCTCCTCCATAGGAGCCCGTGCTGTTTTACTACAGAAAGGTTCCATGGGTTCTCCTCCAAACTCTTCTCACCTGCTGAGAGGAATTACTGTATAGGAGACAGAGAACTTCTGGCCATAAAACTTGCCTTGGAGGAGTGGCGTTATCCAGGGCCGGTGCTATAATAAGGCAGACCAAGCGGCTGCCTTAGGGCGCAGAGACAGGGGGGGGGGCGGAAAAAATTAAACTTTTTTATATATTTTTTTTTAAATACCCTGTATTTTTTGCCCCTGGGTCTTATGGGGCGAATACTAATGAAGCGCTTCCATTTTGGAAGCGCTTCATTAGTACCGGAGGACCGGGAAGCGGTGAAGTATCTGTACTCACCACTTCCTGGTCCTCCGCTCGGCTGTGTGCTATAAAGGGCTGTGCACCATGTGACCTCACTGTGCGCAGCCTTCACAGCTGACAGCCGAGAATCAGGAAGAAGAGAGAGAGTACTGGTCGTTAGGAGCGGCGGCGTCCAGGAGCAAGAGAGGTAAGTTATTTTTTTTAAAATTTTATTTGCGCTGATGGCTGACATGGGGGGGCATGATGGCGGGCATGATGGCTGACATGTGGGCATGATGGCTGACATAAGGGCATTATGGCTGACATGGGGGCATTATGGCTGACATGGGGGCATTATGGCTGACATAGGGGCATGATGGCTGAAATGGGGGCATGATGGCTGACATGAGGGCATGATGGCTGACATGGGGGCATGATGGCTGACATGGGGGCATGATGGCTGACATGGGGGGCTGATGGCTGACATGGGGGGCTTATCTGAGGCATTGGGGGTCTTATCTGAGGTCTGATTAACATTGGGGGTCTGATTGCTGGTCTGACCTGAGGTGCAATGGAAAATATTTTTTTCTTATTATCCTCCTCTAAAACCTAGGCGCGTCATATGGGCCGGTGCATCTTAGAGGGCTAAAAATACGGTCCTCAAACTAGCGATTGTCTGAAGCAGAGAGAAGATACCAGGACCCCACAGAGGAGAAGACAGCTGCTGCAGACTGGACCAGGGCCAGGTGAGCTGCGAGGAAGGGGGGGAAGGCGCCAATATGTAGCTTTGCTTGTGTTGGCAAAAATCCTTGCACCGGCCCTGGCGTTATCTATTAGAGGGGGCCCAACATCCAGTGATAATCTTCACTGATCACAAGAACCTCACATATCTGCAGACCGTCCAGTGTCTAAAGCCTTGTCAAGGCAGATGGGCTCTCTTCTCCTGTTTTGATTTTGAGCTACACTTTCGCCTGGCTGAGAAGAACATCAAGGCGGATGCGCTGTCTAGGTCATTTGACTTCTCCGACCAGCAGGAGGAGCCTCAGTACATTGTAGATCCTGCCCAATTGATCACAGTGGCTCCTGTCTTGATAAAAAACATCCCTCCTGGAAAGACATTCATGCCACCTGCCAAGAGGAAACGTATTTTAGCTTGGGGGCACAACTCCAAACTGGCCGGTCACCCCGGGATCTGCAAAACCACAGAACTTGTGTCTCGCCAATGCTAGTGGCCCACATTGTCCAATGATGTGAGTGATTATGTCTCTGCCTGCACCGTCAGTGCTCAAAGTAAAGTCTCTAGGATCAAACCACCCGGGCTGTTGTTACCTCTACCTGTTCCTGATGCTCCGTGGCAACACATTGCCATGGACTTTATTACAGATCTGCCCTCTTTTGCCGGATGTACAGCTATTTGGGTGGTCGTGGACCGCTTCTCCAAGATGGCGCACTTCGTTCCTTTGATTGGATTGCCCTCAGCTGAGGAACTTGCTAAACTGTTTGTGAAACATATTCCTTTTGCATGGTTTACCTGGGCATATTGTTTCTGATCGCCGGGTCCAGTTTACCTCTAAGCTCTGGAGAGCTCTCTGCCGACTGCTAGAGATCGACCTGGACTTATCTTCCTGTTATCATCCCCAGACCAACGTGCAGGTTGAGCGGGTCAATCAGGTATTGGAGAACTATCTCTGGCATTTTGTTTCAGCTCAACATGACCACTGGGTACAATTGCTACCTTGGGCAGAGTTCTCCTATAATAACCACACTAGTGAGTCTACTGGATCCTCTCCTTTCTTTGTTGTTTTTAGACAACATCCTCGTATGCCTCTCCCTGTCCCTATATTGTCTGGGGTACCAGCGGCGGATTCTTCTTTTAGGGATTTTTTGAACATTTGGCGTGATACCAAGGTCTGCATCAGTAAAGTGGTGACCCGCATGAAGATGAATGCAGACAAGAAAAGAAAAAAAAATGCCTCAGTTCTCATCTGGAGACAAGGTATGGCTATCCTCCAAAAACATCTGTTTAAGGGTACCTAGTTTCAAGTTTGCACTAGGTTCCTTGGACCCTTCGTAGTTTTGAGGAGGATCAATGAAGTGACTTATAAGTTACTGCTCTCTCTACGTATCTTCAATGCCTTCCACGTGTCCTTGCTTAAACCTGTAGTCCTTAACCGCTTCTCGACGACTCCGTCTACTCCTACCCCGATATCTGAAGAAGCGTGGCAAGAAGACCTACTATCTGGTGGACTTGAAGGGCTTGGGTCCTGAGGAGAGGTCTTGGGAGCCAGCCTGACTATGCTTGTACTTCTGGTACCTACTCAGGTATCTCCTGGTCCGCTTGGACCAGCTGCCTCATGTGCCTACCCTCCTCAAGAGGTAGCGACCTGGTGTTCCCCTTGGGAAAGTCTTTCCCCACCTTCAGGGGTACTGTGAAGAATTGAGGGGTACATTTAGACAACGCCCTTAGAGGAGGTGGGACACATGGCACAGTGGGTTCAGACCCACTGGTTCGTGACACTGTTGTCTTTTTGCAATCACCTCCCTGATCAATTGCTGTCAAGGAGAAGGTGGAGGAGCATCAGGAGCAGTAGACAACGTTGAAGTCAATGGGAAGGTACGACAGCTTCTTTCTGCTGACGTTGACAAGCCCTGACTGCTGGAGAGGGGGTGCGGGCCGGTTTGAAATGCAGCGGTTGGTGCATCAGGCTGTAACACTAAATGAGTGGCACGGTTTTCCCACTTCACTGGCCGTGCCTCACCGTCTGTCCACTGTCTGCATACCGCCACGTCTCAAAGTCTCCCAGTGACTGTGTGAAATATTCCCTCACTGCCGAGTATAGCATTTTCCCTCTACCACTGCGTGATCCTTGCCCACCGCTGCTTTTATAAACCTGTGCAGTGCTAGAATGTTCCTCACAGGTAGTCTCCCAAGTAGCAAATTGTGTAACCCTCCTGTGTTTGGCTTCAGATCTCCCACTCTTTCCACCCTGCTGTCTCACAAGCACACTTCCACCTTCCTGTCTCTCGGGCATTCTGCCACCCTTGCCCCCTGATGAATACAATGTCCCCTCTTCACCTGGCTCCCACGTGCAATCAGCTACATCATCATCCACATATGTTTACAAGTCAGTTTTGTCACCCTCACCTGTCTCTTGTGCACGTCCCTGACCTATCACAACATGTGTTCCCACTTATGTTCCAATTATCGGTAGTTACTCACCTAAAGGAGAGCTGGTGGAAAACATTACTTGGCTAACAGATGGAGCAGCAAAAGCAAGAGGCAGGTTGAGGACAGGCTGAGTGCATACAGGCAGTTCCATGTCAACTAAGCGTGGTGTCAAAGGAACCCACTGATTCCTGCCTGTGTGTATCTGTTGTAACTTGAGATAATTGTGAAGAGTGAGTCAACCATTTTAGTACAGCTGGATTGTTGGTCAAAACATGATAGCTAAATGAAAGTGGCACATCTAGCCTGTTGCTGCGGCTGCTGCTACCACCTTCTTCTGCTGCTACTTGTGCCACCTACAGCAACATTTTTGCCACTGCCGTTCTTTTGAAGGGCCCAGGCAACTTTCTATTGGCCGTAGTGTATAACAACTGTATTAGTAACTGGGGCAAAGTATTTAACCATGGTCTAAAACTGAAGCTATGTAGCTGTAGTGCAGAAATCGGCCAGCTCCCTGTGCTGATGTGCAGTGACAGAAAGGGTGCACTGGTTCTTCCCTTTGCTGCACACTCTGGTTCTGGGGTTCTCCTGCCTGATGGCTGCTGAGGTGCCATTGATGTTGACGGTTTTACAGTGCGATGCAAGGTGCTGGTTGTCGTGACGCCAGCACCTTGAGTTTTAATTTCAGGAAAAATTGATTGGTTACTTTGAAACGCGAGAAAATTCGGCCTCCTGACAAATCAAATATGTCCTGAAATTTGGATGGAAGTCCACTTTGTTAACTTTGATTCGCTCAACACTACACACAGTCATTCAGACACGGTCATTCAGACATGGCAACCAACCGGGCAGTTCTCCCTAATGGCAGACAAACTCCATTCTTTGAACAGGTTGCTGTACTTACAATACAGTTCCACAGGATTCACCTTGGGACGTGGAGATTCTCACAGTAGGCCAAACTGTCATTTGGTATGCTCAGACCTGGAGACAACTCCTGAACATGGATCCCGAAGAGTCTATAAGTCTTTCTAGACAAGTTACCTCCACCGGACTTTCACTGTCTGTTGTTGCAAACTAGTGAAAAATATGATGAAAAAATCCAGCTCTTTAACAGTAAAAACTTTCCAATCCTCATGAGCAAGAATACCATCTACGCGTTTTGGACCCTCATATTTTGGTCTTTAATCATGACATGCGCTGCATTTCCTGTCTAACGTGTGCGCAGCCTAAAAATATCTGCAACATCCAATGTACTTTTTCCGTAGACTGTGTCCGCTGCGGACATTTACATGACCTGCGCTACATCTCCTCCTGTATAACGTTAGCGCATCCGAAATATCAGTGACATTCAGTGTAATTTTTTTCGCCGTTGGTGACAGCGACATTATCTGCGCTACATCTCCTGTGTAACGTGTGAGCAGCCTAAAAATATCTGACATCCAGTGAACTTTCTCTGTAGATGGTGTTCGCTGCGGACAGCTACATTACCTGCGCTACATCTCCTGTATAACGTTTGCGTATCCGAAATATCAGTGATATTCAGTCAAAGTTTTTTGCTGCTGGTGGCAGCGACATTACCTGCGATACATCTCCTGTTTAATGTTTGCTTATCCTAAATATCGGTGACATTAATTTAGTGTAATTTTTTATTAGCCGCTGGTGACAGCGACATTTCTTGCGTTATACCTTCTGTATAACGTTTGTGCATCCTAAATATCAGTGACATTCATTCAGTGTAATTTTTTATTATGCGGCGGTGACAGCGACATTACTTGCGCTATACCTCCTGTTTAACGTGTGCGCATCCTAAATATCAGTGACATTCATTCAGTGTAATTTTTTATTATGCGGCGATGACAGCGACCTTACTTGCGCTATACCTCCTGTTTTAACGTGTGCACATCCTAAATATCAGTGACATTCATTCAGTGTAATTTTTTATTATGCGGCGGTGAGAGCGACATTTCTTGCACTATACCTTCAGTTTAACGTGTGCACATCCTAAAAATATCTGTGACATTCTGTGTACTTTATTTGTGCATACACTTACAAACCTGCGCTACTATACGTGTGACATACTGGCAAGCATATATACCTTTTAATATGCGCAAGCCGAGCAGTAAGGGACGGGGAAGTGGCCGTGCCGCTGATGGTGCACACAGAGGCCGTGGCCCTGGACGCGGTGAAACTGTGCCTGTTGCCAAAGCACAAGAAACACACTCATCCACGATACCTAGCTTCATGTTCCAGTTTGCAGGGCGGCGCAGGACACCACTCTCGAAGTCAGACCAGTGCGACCAGGTGGTCGGTTGGATTGCAGCAGATAATGCTTCCAGTCAGTTAAGCACCACCCTGGGGTGGCAAAAGGGAGAAGGCAGGCCACATCAAACAGGCCAGCAACTGTTCCCCGGAGCACCCCCTTGCGGCAATCTCCCTTGCCAAGGGCTAAGTGTTCCGCAGTCTGGCGCTTTTTTGAGGAAAGTGCGGACGATAAAAGAATTGTAATTTGCAACCTGTGCCGTACCAAAATGAGCAGGGGCGTGAACACTAGCAACCTCACCACCACCAGCATGATCCGCCACATGGCATCAAAGCACCCTAATAGGTGGGCCGAACGCCTGGGTCCACAACCAGTATCTGCGGGTCACACCAATGTCTCCTGTTCCCCTATGTTACGTGCTGGCCAATCACCTGTCCAAGACGCTGGCACGGATACCTCCTGCCATGCACCTGGACCTTCACAAGCACCATCAGCAATCACATCCACTTCTGTGTCCCAGCGCAGCGTACAGATGTCTATACCCCACCCAGGCCTTTGAACGAAAGCACAAATACCCAGCCACCCACCCACAGACCATAGCACTAAATGCGCACCATTCCAAATTGCTGGCCCTGGAAATGTTGCCATTTAGGCTTGTGGACACTGAGGCTTTCCGCAGCCTGATGGCGGCGGCTGTCCCGCGGTACTGTGTCCCCAGCCGCCAATATTTTTCATGGAGTGCAGTCCAAGCTTTACACCAAAATGTGTCCCGTAACATCACCCGTGCCCTGACCAACGCAGTTATTGGGAAGGTCCACTTAAGGACTGACACATGGACAAGTTCTTTTGGCCAGGAATGCTACATTTCCCTGACGGCACACTGTGTGAACGTTGTGGAGGCCGGGAGCGAGTCGTGCCCTGGGATGGCACAGGTGCTACCGACACCAAGGATTGCGGGCCCTACTTCCATCAGGATTTCCGCCACCACCTACTTTAGCGGCTGCAACCCCCCTTCTCCTCCTCCTCCCCCGCCTCCTCCTCCACTTCCACCTCTGAATTATTATCTTGCAGCACCAGTCAGACATCAGTCAGTAGCTGGAAGCAGTGTATCACTGCAGTGGGGAAGCGGCAATAGGCAGTGCTTAAACTGATCTGCTTAGGTGACAAACAGCACACCGCCGCAGAGCTGTGGGATAAGGGACCAGACTGAGCTGTGGCTATCGCCAATCAACCTTGAACCAGGCATAGTTGTGTCTAATAATGGCCGTAACTTGTTGCCGGATTTGGAGCTAGGCATGCTCACACACATACCATGCCTAGCCCACATGTTCAACCTAGTGGTTCAGCAGTTTCTCAAAACCTGTCCCAATTTGCCTGAGCTACTGGTAAAGGTGTGCCGTGTGTGTGCCCATTTCCGCAAGTCATCGACAGCTTCTCACCAACTGTTGTGCGACGTGAGCACGTGCTGGAACTCCACGTTCCACATGTTGGCCAGGCTTTGTGAGCAGCAGAGGGCAGTAGTGGAATACCAGCTGCAACATGGTCGTCGCCTTTTCAGTCAGCTTCTAGTCTTCACAAGTGACAAGTGGGCAATGATGTCTGACCTCTGTGAGGTTTTACGCAACTTGGAGGAATCAAAACAGATGGTGAGTGGCGATAACACTATTATGAGCGTAACCATCCTACTTCTGTGTCTTCTCAAACGCTTGCTGCTCACAATTAAGGTGGACACTTTGCATGTGGAAGAGGTGGAAATGGGGGAAAGACAGTACACAGGGTGATAGCCAGACCACCCTCAGTTCGTCTTCTAGAAATTGGATGATGATGATGAGGAGGAGCAGGAGACGGTTGCCTCCGCTACACAGGGTAGTACCCATGGAAGTTTTATTCCATCTGTTCAACGTGGATGGGTAGAAGAGGAGGAAGAGGATAAGGAGATTGAGAGTCATCCTCCTGATGAGGACAAAGAAGTCTTGTCTGTTGGTACTCTGACACACATGGCTGACTTTCTTAGGCTGCCTTTCCCGTGACCCTTGTGTTGTATGCATTTTGGCCAACACCGATTCCTGGTTGTTTACCCTTCTCGACCCCCGCTACAAAGAGAACTACTCATCTCTCACTTCTGTGGTTGAGAGGACGAGCAAAATAGTTAAATACCAGAAGGTCCTTGAAGAAAAATTGCTCCAAAAATTTCCAGCTGACAACCCTGGATACAAAGTACGTACTTCTTGGCCAACCGAGGAGCGGAGACGAGGGGAACACACAGCAGTTCCAACAGAGGCAGGGCAACACCCTCGAAGGCCTGGGACAGTTTTATGACACCCCGCCAGCACCCTCAACCTGATGCGCAGCCTAGTGTCACAAGGAGGGAGAATGTTTGGAAAAATATGAAGGAGTACGTAGCAGACCGTGTCAGCGTCCTCAGTAGTCCCTCTGTGCCTTACAACTATTGGGTGTCCAAGCTGGACATGTGGCACAAACTGGTGCTCTACGCCTTGGAGGTGCTGGCCTGCCCCGCCGCCAGCGAGTGTGTATTTAGTGCTGCTGGGGGCATAATAACTGATAAGCGCATCCGCCTGTCAGCTGTAAATGCTGACCGGTTGACTCTTATAAAAATGAACAAGGCCTGGATTGCTCCGGACTTCTCTACTCCACCAGAAGAAAGCGGCTGAACATAAAGTCACTATAAATGTGGCTTTTATGGTGTATTTAATACACTGTATTCCCATGCACCCCTTCCACCACTAAAAAGGGTATATAGTTCAATCTCCCTTTTTTCTCGTTCTCCTCCTCCATCTTATCAACATTATTATTATTAGGCTGCCCTAGCTCCTAATGTTTTAGAGAGTTAGCTCAGCAGCAGGCTCTCACCCATAATGTTTTTGAGGGTCACCAGCAGACCCTCAACCATAATGTTTTTGAGGGTCACCAGCAGGCCCTCACCCATAATGTTTTAGAGGGTCACCAGCAAGCCCTCGTCCATAATGTTTTAGAGGGTCACCAGCAGGCCCTTGTTCTTAATCTTTTAGATGGTCAGATCAGCAGCAGGCCCTCACCCCTAATGTTTTAGATGGTCAGCTCAGCAGCAGACCCTCACCCCTAATGTTTTAGATGGTCAGCTCAGCAGCAGACCCTCACCCCTAATGTTTTAGATCAGGGGTGGCTAACCTTACAGACACATAGAGCCAGAAAAAGAAAAAAAAAATATGACTGCCAGGAGCCACAAGCTATACATTTACCCAAATATGCGTGAGCACGACAGTATTACTGCAATTGAGTTTTCAAACATTTAAAAGTGTATTTAAACCACCTTTCCTACCTGTAATGTAGACAGCTTTAGTGAGACTTCTTGCAATCTTTGTTTTTCAAAATGTGTTTCAAATATGGCTTGTATTCAGTCCGCCTCATGCTCAGATAACCGCCCCATGCACAGATGACACCCTTATGCTCAAATGACCCTCTCACCCCCATTCTGAGATCATGTGTGTGTAGGTGATTTGACATAGCGGAGATATGAGCATGGGGTGTCTGATTTTAGGTGTCTTATGAGGGCACTGGGGGGGGGCTTATTTTGTGGGCCTGATAAAGATTTGGGGATCATATCTGACTGGCACCCCCCAATACTTAAAAAAAAAATTGCACCCCCTCTCAGTAGTATTGCCCTTATTGTACAACCTTCACAGTAGTTTTATACAGATGTGTGCCCCCTCACAGTAATTATGCCCACATTGTGCCCTCTCACAGTAGTTATGCCCTTTGTGCCCCTTTCACAGTTGTAATGCCCTCTTTGTGCCCCTTCACAGTAATAATCACCATTGTGCCCCCTTTATAGTAATAATGCCCATTGTGCCCCCTTCACAGTAATGCCCATTGTGCCCCCTTAATAGTTTTAATGCTCACAGTGCTAGTAATGCACTCTGTGCCCCCTCCATAGTAGAAATCCCCATTGTGCCCCCTTCACAGTAATAATGCCCACTGTGCCCCCTTCACAGTAATAATGCCCTCTGTGCCCCCTTCATTGTAGTAATGCCCTCTGGCTCTGTGCCCCTTCCATAGTAGAAATGCCAATTGTGCCCCCTTCACATTAGTAATGCCCTCTTTGCCCCCTCCATAGTAATAAAGCCCTCTGTGCCCCCTCCATAGTAATAAAGTCCTCTGTGCCCCCTCCATACTAATAAAGTCCTATGTGCCCCCTCTGTATTAAAAACAAAAAAACACAGTAAATACTCACCTTGACACATACCTCTCTCGCCTGCAGGCACAGATCTTTCCGCAGCAATGTGTGGGTGGAGCTTATGCAGATTACCGAGCTACAGGCTACACCCACACAAGCTGGCAGCGCGATCCGTGTCTGCAGGCTGAATGGTGGAGCTGGGAGAAGTCTTCCTGCTCCACCATTCACAGCGCCGCCGGCCTGAAGGAGGGGAGGAGCGTGGGGAGCTGAGCGGTGAGTGACAGAACTACAGCTCCCTGCGCTTCAGCAATGAGCGCTTCCATCTTTATTAATGGAAGCGCTCATTGCTTCTGTGTTCGGGCACCTCCTGAGAGCGGCACCCAGGGCGGACCTCCCCCCCCCCAGCATGCCAGTAGAGGAACAGCTGGCCCACTCCCCTGCGAGCCGCATATGTAGACAGAGGAGAGTAATAGCTGGCCGGACCGCTCCCCTGCGAGCCGCATATACAGATGCAAGGAGCTGCATTTGGCTCGCGAGGTGGTTGGCCACCCCTGTTTTAGATAGTCATATCAGCAACAGGCCCTCGACCCTAATGTTTTAGATGGTCAGATCAGCATTAGTCAATCGCCCCTAATGTTTTAGAAGGTCAGATCAGCAGCAGGCACTCGCGCCTAATGTTTTAGATGGTCAGATCAGCATAATGCACTCGCCCCTAATGTTTTAGAGGGTCAGATCAGCAGCAGGCACTCGCCCCAAATGTTTTAGAGGGTCAGCTCAGCAGCAGACCCTCACCCCTAATGTTTTAGATGGTCAGATCAGCAGCAGGCCCTTGCTCCAATAGTTTTTGAGGGTCACCAGCAGGCCATCAATCATAATTTTTCAAGGGTTTGTATGATGTGTAATAAAGGGTGTATTGTATTGCCGGTTCCTTGTAATTTTTGGCAGCCCTTTCACTTAGTGCATAAGCTTTATGAGTATAGGAGTCCAACTACCTGAACAATTGTACCACAATGTGAATGAGGCCCTCCTTTATGTGATATACAGGTTGTATCGGTGTGCCTCTTCCTTGTAATTTTTGGCAGCACGTGCACTTTATATACAAGTAAATATACAGGAAAGAATGTTTCCTAACAATTATTCCTCTAAAATCGATTTTATCTTCAGTTTTGTGCGTATTATTGTCAGTCTGTAAAATTGGCGTACTACTCTGACAACATTGTTCCCAGCAGCGACCTGGGAGTCCAAGATGCATCCAGATATCCTCCCCATGCTATTCCCGAACCATTTCAGTGGTGTTTCCATAAATTTCTGACCTTTTTATGCTCTTCAGAGCAGGGGGTGCCTGGTTTAATACTCGGGTTCTCCCATTGACTTCCATTGTGCTCAGGGTGCTCGGTAGAGCACCCGAGCATCCCGAGGTGTTCTACTCGAGCACCCGAGCACTTTGGTGCTCGACCAACACTAGTTATTAGCTATAATCAATTTAGTTCCATTGCACACATATACAGGGAGAAGTATTTAACTGTGGCATCATACTGACGTTATGTAACGCAACAGCTAACAGAAAGTATTCGCTATAATGAAGTTTGTTCCACTACACACATCTACAGGGAAAAATTCCTGTGGCATAATACTGCTGCTATGTAACGCAACAGCTAACAGAAAGCAATCACTATGATAAATTTAGCTACACTGCACACATCTACAGGACAAAGTTTTGAACCGTGGCCTAATACTGCCGCTATGTAATGCAACAGCTAACAGAAGGCATTCGCTATAATCAATTTCGCTCCACTGCACAGATGTACAGGGCAAAAAATTACTCTCCTGGAATACGGTCTGTATCACTAAAATAAGAGATTAACTCTGAATGTGGGTGCACTAGAATGTGATGCACACAGTGATGACACTCAACCTATAGTAGCCCTGCTGTCTTCCTACTCTTTCCCTACAGTCTCAAAAAACTCTTCCTCTAAAATATTCCTTTTTGAAAACAGTTTTCAGCAACACTGTCACTAGCGCAGCTCGCAGTAAAATGGCAGCGACTGCATGGATCAGAGCTGTGACATCACAATGGGTGGCCATCTGCAGATTGGCTGGCTATTTGCTATTTTACGAAAACCTTATTCATTACCACAAAGCACGAGGAAATTTGGCTGTTGCAAAGTTTTCCTAAACTTTGGACCGAATTCTGCTTTGAATGCTTTGCTTCACTCAACACTACAAATTGTACCAACTATCCAAAGCCAGTAGTAAATGAGAAAGTCAACCACTCCCAATCATCAACCACGCTAAAAAGAAACATTTTATAAGAGAGATTCTTCTTTTATGGCCAATGAGCAACTAAGATGTATCAGCTAGGGACAGGGCCAACCAACTTGTACTAATTTTCTATTACTCCGAACACTTGGTTCCAAAATACCTGAATCTTATAACAGGAAAATGGCTATGGGATTTTTTTATGATTGCATTTTACAAATTTTGGGCAAATTTTTTTTTTCAATTGGTCTTTATTAAAAATGTTCAGCCTTTTCTGAGTTACAGGGGTTAAAAATCAGTCTTTTAAAAGCTATTAATTTCTGTTTTCTTTGAATTCTGGTATCTGATGGCTCATGTATAGTTCTTAGCTCTGATTTTCTGACCTCATAAACACCTTGCCATCTCTGTCAGCCTAGTTGCTTAATAAACCATCTTAATAGTGTAAAATAATTCCATTCCACATGTGTTCTCCTGTTCTGTGTGACTGTATTAGGATTTGTTTATTGTATAATACACCAGTATGTTCAAACAATCAGGATTTGCATGGAAATCACATAAGTCCCAGGAATTTACATGAGATGTAACATCAGTAGAAAGAAGCCGGGAAAGGCTGATTCTCACACAAAGCCTAAAGATATCAGCATTCATCGCACAATCTTCTCCAGGATACGTCTCTGAGGAGGGATGGAGTTCTCTCTCCACAATGTTTTGGCTCTAGTGCTGTATATTGAATGCTTTGCAGGGATCATAGTAAACCTGACTATTGTGGCTGCCAATATCAAAAAATGGAAAACCCTGAAATCCATTCTGACCAGTGATAAGATCCTGAACTGTTTGGTGATTTCCAGAAGCTTGTTCATCTTCACTGTCTTATTGGTATACTTACTCTATCAGCTTTATCCATGGATAATTGTAAACATTGTGCTTACAGCGATATTAGCGACAACTGCAATGATCATGCACTACACCGAGTTCTGGTTTGCCACAGTCCTCTGTGTCTTTTACTGTGTGAAGATTACAACTTACAACTGGAAGTTCTTCAACTTCATGAAGACTAGAATTTCCACTTTAGCTCCATGGTTTCTTCTGGCATCTCTAATAATTTCCATATGTTCTAGTCTTCCATTCGGTTTCTACATTTCTGACCTAAATCCTCAAAATATATCAAACAGTTCAAATGAGACGGCAACTGTCTACAAAGAAAGTACTGTTCGTAACCTTTCCAAGCTGCTGACGATAGTCCTTGTAGGCTCATTTCCACCATTCCTAATATTTTTCGTTGCAGACTATCTGCTACTTCATTCCCTTTGCAAGCACACCAGACGGATTAGGAGCTCTGGATCTTGGTTTCAATGCCCAAACTTAGAATCTCACTTCAGTGTTGTGAAGAATATGAGCGTCTTCTTGGTGTTACAGATGATAAGCTTTGTTTTGATGAATGTATTATACTCTGGTATTCTTTATGATTACAACGTTTTGCATTTGGTCAGCTTGATTATAACCTGTGGCCTTCCATTATTTCATTCTTTCTATTTGATCTGTGCATACAATGAGATTAAAAAGGCATTTATCTCTTTGTGTCACAGTCTTACGGGATATAAATAGAAGTTCCTGTAATTGGGGGTTTCTTAATCTGGGTATTGTAATCAATAATGGTAAAAGTGTAGTCAATGAGAATTCAATGTCATAAACAATGCCTAGATTTTGCATGTATCAGACATTATACCTGCTCCATACACAGCTGTATTTTACAAATGACATCTGCTCGCAGCAGCCAGGATCCGAGATACCTTTAGTCGTAGCTATTTAAACCCTCAGATGCCGAAGTTAATAGTGAATGCAGCATCTTAGAGCATCTGTCCTCTGATTGGCACCCCTGCGGGGGTGCCAATTATGTGCAAAGGCATTCGGAGGTGTTCTGAAGGCACCCTAGGTCTGCCATATTTCTGATCCTGAAACTCCCTGGCTCTGGCAGGGTGAAATAGACTGTCAGTAAAATTACTATTCACAGCAATACAAAAGTATTGGTGTGCATAGTACACTAAAAATGAGATGATCTGTAGCTTTGCAACAGCTCTAGGGTACCTGTTTTATACTATGTTCCTGTTCTACAGCAGTCACTGGTTTTCCACCAGTGAAAATTGTTACCTACAACTATTTGTCTTCCTGAAGACCAAAGTGTCATCCATGGCCTTCCTTTTAGCTTGTATGGTTATAAATGTAAACTGCTGAATGCCCTTAGTATCATTGAAAACTTCAATAACTTCAATAGTTCCTCCTAATTCACACCAGAAGGAGTTCTGGGTCACAAAACATATAATTAGTGATGAGCGAAGTCACGGTAAATTCAATTCGGCTGCTTCACTAAAATTTGATTTGTGATTATTGACTTTGTCATGAAACACATTTCTTTTTAGGTACTGTAGCAACCGCAATGACGGGGAACGACGATCACCCCACCCCCCACCATTGAACCCCTCAGATGCTGCATTCATCGCTGATTGCGGCATCTGTGATTAAAATTAAGACCTTTCAGGGGTTAATCCAACTTGCTATTTTTCACCTTAAATAATATGCTTAATTTATTGTTCAAGTTATTAGGGTTAGTTGGGTATAACTTATTTTCTTATTTTCTGTGGTATGAAATATATGTAATAAATTATGCTTCATTAAAATATTGTGTTTACACACTGGCATAGTGTTTCTCATTGAACCTATGGATATTTACCCTTCTAAATAAATTTACAAATGATTTACATTACAAATTTACAAAAGGGGGCAGTTACGGTAAATTATGTAATAAATATAGAATCTACAAAACGATCATCATTTTGACTTTACATCCCAGCTACAAAAATTTCCTGATGTATCATTTATTGGAGTTCCTTCTTGATTATTTTAGATACCAGCAAATCTGATGGGGAGTGTGTCAACTAAATACCTATGTAGGTTACGGTGTTGTAATCCATTTGAAAGGGTTAATTCGTACAAAGTGTAATATATGAAAAAAGTGACTATAGCTGAACGGATCCAGAAATCCGTATGCAAACCGATATCATCTGTTTCTGGATCCAGATGCGGATCCGTCTGACAAATGCATTGCAATACAGGATCTGTCTCTCCGGGGTGATAAAAAAAAAACGGATCCTGTATTTATCTTTTTCACAGATTTAAAGGAAACCGGATCAGTTTTTCTGGAACACTCCGGCTTTAATACATTTCAAATAGAAATTAATGCCGGGATCCGGCAATCCGGCAAGTGTTCTGAAATTTTGGCCGGAGAAAATACTGCAGCATGCTGCGGTATTTTCTCCGGCCAAATACTGTAAAAGGGACTGAACTGAAGACACCCTGATGCATATACACTGCGTGCAGAATTATTAGGCAAATGAGTATTTTGACCACATCATCCTCTTTATGCATGTTGTCTTACTCCAAGCTGTATAGGCTCGAAAGCCTACTACCAATTAAGCATATTAGTTGATGTGCATCTCTGTAATGAGAAGGGGTGTGGTCTAATGACATCAACACCCTATATTAGGTGTGCATAATTATTAGGCAACTTCCTTTCCTTTGGCAAAATGGGTCAAAAGAAGGACTTGACAGGCTCAGAAAAGTCAAAAAAAGTGAGATATCTTGCAGAGGGATGCAGCACTCTTAAAATTGCAAAGCTTCTGAAGCGTGATCATCGAACAATCAAGCGTTTCATTCAAAATAGTCAACAGGGTCGCAAGAAGCGTGTGGAAAAACCAAGGCGCAAAATAACTGCCCATGAACTGAGAAAAGTCAAGCGTGCAGCTGCCAAGATGCCACTTGCCACCAGTTTGGCCATATTTCAGAGCTGCAACATCACTGGAGTGCCCAAAAGCACAAGGTGTGCAATACTCAGAGACATGGCCAAGGTAAGAAAGGCTGAAAGACGACCACCACTGAACAAGACACACAAGCTGAAACGTCAAGACTGGGCCAAGAAATATCTCAAGACTGATTTTTCTAAGGTTTTATGGAATGATGAAATGAGAGTGAGTCTTGATGGGCCAGATGGATGGGCCCGTGGCTGGATTGGTAAAGGGCAGAGAGCTCCAGTCCGACTCAGACGCCAGCAAGGTGGAGGTGGAGTACTGGTTTGGGCTGGTATCATCAAAGATGAGCTTGTGGGGCCTTTTCGGGTTGAGGATGGAGTCAAGCTCAACTCCCAGTCCTACTGCCAGTTTCTGGAAGACACCTTCTTCAAGCAGTGGTACAGGAAGAAGTCTGCATCCTTCAAGAAAAACATGATTTTCATGCAGGACAATGCTCCATCACACGCGTCCAAGTACTCCACAGCGTGGCTGGCAAGAAAGGGTATAAAAGAAGAAAATCTAATGACATGGCCTCCTTGTTCACCTGATCTGAACCCCATTGAGAACCTGTGGTCCATCATCAAATGTGAGATTTACAAGGAGGGAAAACAGTACACCTCTCTGAACAGTGTCTGGGAGGCTGTGGTTGCTGCTGCACGCAATGTTGATGGTGAACAGATCAAAACACTGACAGAATCCATGGATGGCAGGCTTTTGAGTGTCCTTGCAAAGAAAGGTGGCTATATTGGTCACTGATTTGTTTTTGTTTTGTTTTTGAATGTCAGAAATGTATATTTGTGAATGTTGAGATGTTATATTGGTTTCACTGGTAAAAATAAATAATTGAAATGGGTATATATTTGTTTTTTGTTAAGTTGCCTAATAATTATGCACAGTAATAGTCACCTGCACACACAGATATCCCCCTAAAATAGCTAAAACTAAAAACAAACTAAAAACTACTTCCAAAAATATTCAGCTTTGATATTAATGAGTTTTTTGGGTTCATTGAGAACATGGTTGTTGTTCAATAATAAAATTAATCCTCAAAAATACAACTTGCCTAATAATTCTGCACTCCCTGTACTGAACGGATTGCTTTCCATTCAGAATGCATTGGGACAAAACTGAAGCGTTTTTTTCCGGTATTGAGCACCTACGACGGAACTCAATACCGGAAAGCTTTAACGCTAGTGTGAAAGTACCTTTACTCTACTCATTTTTCTTTCAAAGTTACATAATTACATTCAGTATAGTTACATAGTACGGCTGAAAAAAAGACATAAGTCCATCAACTTCAAACCAAGGAATGGGTGAGGATGGAGGGAATGTTAGGAAAGGGGAGTGAGACCCAGACTTCTACACATTTTCATAAGCATTTATGTTATCTAATTCTAAGAATTCATCTAAGCCTTTTAAAAACCATCCACTGTTTCTGAGGAAGACTATTCCACAGATTTATAGTTCTTATGGTGAAACAGCCTTGATGCTTATAGACACTGAACTTTTTCTTCTCCAGTCGGAGACAGTGCCCCCTTGTCTTTTAAGGTGATTTTACACGGAGCAGTTTTTCTCCATCTTTTTTGTACAGCCCATTTATATATTTATATAGGTTAATCATGATTCCCCCCTTAGACCCACTATTCTCAAGACTAAATAAATGTAATTCTTTTAATCTTTCCTCATAACTAAGACCCTCCATGCCCCTTATCATTTTAGTCGCTCTCTTTTGTACCTTTCCAGCTCCAGGGCATCCTTTCTATGAGTGAACTGCATATTTCAGATCAAAGCTTTGTAAAGTCGTAATATTACATTTCTGTCCCACAAGTCTATACAATACATGACAAGATCCTGCTAGCCGTAGAAGCAGCTGATTGACATTATATGCTGTTATTTATTCATTTACATTTACAAGATCCTTCTGTACAAATGACTCTCCAAGTGTTACTTGCCTTAGAACATATGATGCATGTAGATTATTACTACACAGATGCATAACTTTACATTTATCCACCTCATTTGCCAAGTTGATGTCCAATCACTCAGAGTGCCCGATTCAGATTGTATTTTATGGACATCTTCCATAGACTGCACAGTATTACATAGCTTAGTGTAATCTGTAAAAATAGAAATGGTGCTTTTAATCCCATCCTCTGTAGCATTAATACATAAATTAAATAATAGAGAACCCAGTACTGAACCTTGGGGTACACCACTTATAACCCAGGACCATTCTGAATAGGAATCATTGACTACAACTCTCTGGACACATTCCTTCCGCCACTTTTCAATCCAATTGCAAATTATACTTTCTAAGCTTAAAGACCTTATTTTATCTATTAAACGTCTATGAGGGACAGTATCAAATGCCTTTGCAAAATCCAAGAACACTATATTCACAGCCACCCCTGTGTACAAGCTTCTACTCACCTCCTTATGAAAACTAATCAAGTTACAGTTCCTATGTTTACGTGTTAAAGACAAAAGCAGAGTTATTTACTGTGACATCATGTTTTGGATGTCATATAACTGTTATATTTTGTGTTCACAGAAGCAGAAAAAGATAATATGCCTTAAGATTCATTTTATAATGTAAGGTAAGCTCAGTGACACAGCAGAAACCACAGAAAGCATAGTGTTAATCTGTTGTTGCTGGGCAGAAGTCTAGACCAATCACAGCCAGCTTCTCACACAACAAGAGTTTTCACCAATCACAGCCAGCCTCACACAGCCTGTCTGGGAATTTCCCTAGCAGGAGCTGCTAGAATCATTATTCACCAGAGACAGGAGCTGAAGAGACATTCACTCCACTGAGAGCTGTGTTTTTATGGGAACAAGAGGCCAAAATAGGTATTTAGAACAGATATATAATGTTCATATTGTTAGTATTGGGATTAGGACTGTATACTGAACCAGTTATATGTGTGTTTACTTACAGTTCCACCAAATTCAAATTGCAAGCTACAAATTGCAAGCTACAAATTGCAAATACAAATTGCCTAGCTACAAATTGCAAATACAAATTGCAAGCTACAAATTGCAAATACAAATTGCAAGCTACAAATTGCAAGCATTCAGATTCCATATTGCAATCCAAATTGCATACAACCATACCAGATCATACTCAACCAATCTGCAAATAGTCACTGCTAACTGCATACTGCAAGTAGAACTATTAGTTAGACCTCAGATATACCTATCAGAGAGATCATAAAGTGCTTAAATAACTTAAAGTGAGAGTACAGATACTCAAGAGAGAAATATAGCCACCATTTTATGTTGAATGACAAGACTGAACAGTTGAACCATCATATTATGCATACCGCCATTTTGTGATATTTTTTTAACACATGTTTTGTACATGGACTATCTGCTGCGGAGGTGGCAGTGTTATATATGAAGAAAAGTTGAAGTTTATAAAGAAGTTATTTGAAGCATTTGGTGTGCTCTTTAAACCTACTGTTTCCATAGAACGGCGCTAGAGGAATTACAGAGTAATAGACATTCTGGTTAGACTAAAAGTCAGAGATATCAAAATTCTTCTTATGTTTAGCGTAAAAGGCACTTCATAGTGCTGCACCTGCCACACCTCCAATATCAGTTCCTTTCTCTTTTTTTTGTATATACAGAGCTAGAAAACCCATTTAGTAACTCTGCCTATTTCTGATTCTCAGTGACCAACCATTAACATTAAGAAAATACTGTTTTGAAATAAATGGCAGGTGGCCAAAGAGAGCAAAACAAATCCCAAAAAATATCGTCAGAGGGTACTGTTATTGCCACCTACCTCCACACTCTGTCACTGGGTCACTCTGTGGTCTCCGTATGCTGCTGCTACCTCCACAATATGTCACTGTCACCGCCAGTTCTGTGAGAAGGTCTGGCAGACGTCCTTCTCTACCTCTTGCATGACGTTCTTTGTTTTGGTTTCACTTTCTCATCTCCTTTCCTTCTCCCAGGTGTCACCTATATAGACTAATCGTCTCCCTTTATATTCCCTCCCATACTGCCTCACTTTGCGGTTTATACTACTTCCTCGATGAAGTGTTCACTGCTGGAGGCTGCTGCTGCTGTTTGCTCAGATAAGTCTTTTCATGTATTGTGTTTCCTTGCTGGCTTGATTCTAGGTGACCCTGACTCCGTCCGTATTAAGTGCAGGGAGCCGGTGGTCATGTCCCCTCACTATTATAGGGTTTTCAGGTGTCACACAGTCTTAGGTACGTGGGCATGCAATCGTCTACAATTGAGACCCTTGCATGGGCATAGCAGTCAGGGAGAGCTCTTAGGGTTTTATAAGGCTCACCTATATGCTCCTTAGTTTGGGATCAAGCCAGTCGGACATTTATTCATAAGTTCCAGCTTATCTGCAACATCATCCGTGACATTATAAACCGCCATAACCGTCTTAAGCATGGATCAGGTTTCAGCCTTATTTGACCGCATGCAAGGTCTTTCGCTGGAGGTAGCAGATCTCCGTAAAACTGTGTCTCAGTTTCAGGTGACCGGTTCTGCTGGCATTCATGGAGTTTGTTCCGAGCCTAAGATCTCGCTTCCAGATACGTTCTCCGGGGGTAGTGAGAATTTTGTTTGCTTTAGAGAGGCTTGCAAACTCCATTTTCGCCTACTTCCCCATTCCTCTGGTGATGAGGAGCAGAGGGTGGGGATCATCATCTCGCTGCTCAGGGATAACGCTCAGTCTTGGGCCTTTTCGCTGCCGGTGGGGGCACGGACCCTCCGATCGGTGGATGAAATTTTTGTAGCCCTGGGGCAGATATATGATGACCCAGATCGTATTGCTCTGGCTGAATCTAAACTGTCTCTTTTATACCAGGGTAAACAGTCTGCAGAGATATAGTGTTCTGAATTTCGGAGATGGGCAGCTGATACTGGTTTGAATGATGCTGCACTCCGAAGTCAATTTTGCCATGGTCTTTCGGAAATTTTGCCATGGTCTTTCATTCAGTGCGCAGGGGTCTCAGTCTCTCTCAATCCCCTCTGAGGAGGAGGCCATGCAGCTGGGTTTGCTTGCCTCTGAAAGTAGAGGATTCAGCTCTCAGAGGAGAGTTTGTTTCTGTTGTGGGTGTATAAATCATTTGGCTAATGTTTGCCCCTCTAGTATATTCATGGAGTTTTCTGATGGTAATAAAAAAAAAAACTAAAAGAAAAAAACCCTCTAAAAACTTTCCATTTGCTACTATTGGCAAGGTTAATGCAGAAATTGAAGGTTTGCCGTTTGCTTGTAGTTCCCGTTTTCTCCTACCTGCCAGGGTGGCGCTAGACAGCAAGAAAATTGTTTGTGAGATTTTTGTAGATAGTGGAGCAGCTCTCAATCTCATTGATAATCAATTTGCAATAACACATGGTTTCCAGGTATGCACTTTGGAAAAGGATATACCTGTTTTTGCTATCGATTCCGCTCCACTTTCTCAAAGATCGTTAAAGGGTAAAGTTCAATATATCCGTTTGACTGTGGGTGACACTCATGTTGAGGATATGTCATGTTTCGTCGTAAGCGGATTACCTACTCCTCCAGTGTTGGGGCTACCCTGGCTCACTAAACATAACCCCACCATCGATGGGCAAGCAAGGCTAATAAATGGTTGGAGTGAGTTTTGCAGAGAGAATTGGCTCATGGCGTCTCTTTCAGAGGTTTCTACCAAGACTGTACCATCTTTTCTCTCTGAATTTTCGGATGTGTTTTCAGAGAGTGGTGTCCAGGAGTTGCCCCCTCACCGGGAATACGACTGCCCTATTAATCTCATCCCAGGAGCCAAGCTGCCAAAATCACGTTTATACAATCTCTCCCAACCTGAAAGAGTCGCTATGCGTACTTATATCTCTGAGAGCCTGAGAAAGGGACACATCCGACCCTCGAAGTCACCTGTTGCCGCTGTTTTTTTTTTTGTTAAGAAAAAAGATGGTTCTTTAAGACCTTGTCTGGATTTCAGGGAGCTGAACAGTATCACAATTCGTGACCCATATCCGCTTCCTCTGATCCCGGATATGTTTAACCAGATTGTTGGGGCTAAAGTTTTTTCTAAGTTGGATTTAAGAGGGGCATACAACCTAGTCAGGGTCAGGGAAGGGAATGAATGGAAGACCGCCTTCAATACCCCTGAGGGTCATTTCGAGAATTTGGTTATGCCCTTTGGTTTGATGAATACTCCGGCCGTCTTCCAACATTTTGTGAACAGCATTTTTTATCATTTAATGAGGAAATTTGTTCTGGTGTATCTAGATGACATTTAGATTTTTTCTCCTGATTTCAAGACTCATCGGGACCACCTATGTCAGGTCAATTTCTTGGTTTTCTTCTCTCCGCTTCTGGTTTTCACATGGACCCTGAGAAGGTCCGCGCTGTGCTTGATTGGGAGCTTCCTGAGAATCAGAAGGCGCTGATGCGGTTTTTGGGTTTTGCCAATTATTACAGAAAGTTCATTTTGAATTATTGTTGTTAAGCCTCTCACTGAAATGACTAAAATGGGGATAGATTTTTCCTCGTGGTCGGTTGATGCGCTTAAAGCCTTTTTGTAGTATCAAAGAGAGTTTTGCTTCCACTCCCATTTTTGTACAACCTGATGTCTCTATACCTTTTATTGTTGAGGTGGACGCTTCTGAGGTGGGTGTGGGTGCGGTCTCATCTCAGGGTCCCTCTCCTGCCAAATGGCGACCGTGTGCCTTTTTCTCAAGGAAACTCTCCTCTGCAGAGAGAAATTACGATGTGGGAGATAGGGAGTTGTTGGCCATCAAATTAGCTTTTGAGGAATGGCGCCATTGGTTAGAGGGAGCCAGACACCCTATTACCGTGTTTACCGACCATAAGAATCTGGCCTACTTGGAATCGGTCAAGCGTCTGAACCCGAGACAGGCCAGATGGTCTTTGTTGTATTCTAGGTTTAATTTTGTTGTCACGTTCCGCCCTGGGGTTAAAAATGTGAAGGAGGATGCCCTGTCTTGTTGTTTTCCGGGAGGGGGGAACTTTGAAGACCCGGGTACCATTTTGGCTGAAGGAGTGGTTGTCTCTGCTCTTTATCCTGATTTGGAGGTAGAGGTTCAGGCAGCCCAGGCAGAGGCTCCTGATCTTTGTCCTCCTGGGAGGTTGTTTGTGTGTCACGAGTTGGAGGTCCCAGGAGAGACCACCGCGTCGTCAAGCAATAAACAAACAGAAATCAGGTGCAGACACACAAGAGTTTATTGCACAAACAAAAACCAGGGAAGGCAGCACAGACAAAACAAGAGCTCTTTGTACCGTCAGCACAGTGGGAGAAAACCCCCACTGCGCCACTGTCTAGTAATACTCCAGAGAGGCATGACTAAGCAACTCCTGGTATTCACTAGGGCCCCAGAAGGTAGGGTTAGGCTTTGCCGCAGGAAGTTGCCAGGGTCCACTCTGGAGCGTGAACTAGACAGTGACAGCAGGAACGAATAGACAACAGGTACCAGAAGGTACCGACGGCACATAGGCAAACATCACAGACAGGCAAATACAAAACAGGGCAACTAATAACACAAGCAGAAATACATAGCAAGGAAACAGGAGTGACAATGAGCAGAGAAGGACTTGCTCCACCAGTGGTATAATGCGTGGCCTTGCGCATGCCACTCTGCTGCAAAGAAAGGTGCAGCAAGGGCTTGCTGAACACAGACATATGAATAAACACAAAGTAACTAAAACATAACTGGCAGAACAGATAACAGAAAGACAGGAAAGAGGACGGAAAGGAGGATGTCAACGAACAAGTAGGGAAACCCACAGAGCACAGACAGACACGGATCCCATGGGTCAGCAGCATGGGAGAGTGAGTACAAACAGGAGCAGGACAAGACAACACACACCAGGAGAGCTGACCCAGAACTGAGGAAACCTCAGCCTTATATACAGGTTCCATGGGTGCAGCAGAGAAGCCACACCCATTGAGCAGACAGAGGATTAACTCCTAATAGGCACACAGGGGAGTTAACCCATAAAGAACCACAAATGACACACAGGAACGGAGCTGCAGTGAGAGCATAGACAGAAGGTCACAGCCAAAGGTAACGACTGTGACATTGTGCCTCTCGATTTACGACACAAGGTTTTTATAGAGCACCACGATACTGTCCTTGCTGGGCACCCGGGGAGTAGAGCCACAGTGGATCTCATTGCTCAGAGATTCTGGTGGCCGGCTCTTCGTAAGACAGTTGAGGATTTTGTGGCAGCCTGCGAGACCTGCGCTCGTGCCAAGGTCCCTCATTCACGGCCATCAGGTTCTCTCCTCCCGGTACCCATTCCTTCCCGTCCTTGGACGCATCTGTCCATGGACTTTATTACGGACCTGCCTCGTTCCTCGGGGAAGACTGTGATTCTGGTGGTGTCACGGATGGTGTACAGGAAACAAGACGATGCAATATAATCAATGACTCACTGGATCCACAACTAAGGAACAAAAGGGAGAGCCCTGCATGGACCTGGCAGACTCTCCCTGACTGCTCAGCCTATGCGAACACCCCAAAGGTGAATGGTCGCATATCCACGTACCTCGACTATCTAACACCTGAAGACCCTACAATAGTGAGGGGACACGACCACCGGCTCCCTACACAGACACGGAGGGAGTCAGGGTCACCTGGATCCAGCAGACAGAAAATAACAAATACATATACAGCACTTATCTTGCAGACGACTGGGAACTAGGAACAGTAAGCACACACACTCCAGGAAGTTGTATAAGCCGCACACTACTGCATTATGGGGAGGAATTTAAAGGGAAGCAATCAGTCCAACTGCATGACAGCTGAGATAGGCTAACGAGGTGAGGAACTGAAACCAAAACAAGGAAAACTCAAGGAGGAGGTTCTGAACAGTTTCTGTCAGAGCTTCTCAGCTGTCTGGTTGTGACAGTACCCCTCCCTCTACGAGTGGACTCCGGACACTCAGAGCCCACCTTCTCAGGATGGGACCTATGGAAAGCCCTGATGAGACGAGTGGCCTTAATGTCCGTCACTGGGACCCACATCCTCTCCTCAGGACCATAACCTTCCCAATGAACGAGGTACTGGAGAGAACCGCGGACAAGACGAGAATCCACAATCCTAGAGACCTGAAATTCAAGATTCCCATCAACCATAATCGGAGGAGGAGGCAAAGGCGAGGGTACAATGGGTTGAACATAAGGTTTCAATAAGGACTTATGAAAAACATTATGGATCTTCCAAGTCTGAGGAAGATCAAGACGGTAGGCAACAGGATTGATGACAGACAGGATCTTGTAAGGCCCAATAAACCTAGGACCCAACTTCCAGGAGGGAACCTTCAATTTGATATTCTTGGTAGACAACCACACCAGATCACCAACATTCAGGTCCGGACCAGGCACACGTCTCCTATCTGCCACACGCTTATATCTCTCACTCATGCTCTTTAGATTATCCTGAATCTTTTGCCAAATAGATGACAAAGACGAGGAGAATCTGTCCTCATCAGGTAAACCAGAAGACCCCTCTCCCGAGAAAGTCCCAAACTGCGGATGAAACCCATATGCACCAAAAAATGGTGACTTATCAGAGGACTCCTGACGAGGGTTATTTAAAGCAAACTCAGCAAGGGACAAAAAAGAACACCAATCCTTCTGATTCTCCGCCACAAAACAGCGCAGATATGTCTCCAGATTCTGATTGACGCGCTCTGTCTGGCCATTCGACTGCGGGTGGAAAGCAGAAGAGAATGACAACCGAACCCCCAAGCGAGAACAGAAAGCCTTCCAGAATCTGGAAACAAACTGCATGCCCCTATCAGAGACTATGTCTGAAGGAATACCATGCAATTTGACAATGTGGTCAATAAATGCCTGCGCCAGCGTCTTAGCATTGGGCAAACCAGGAAAAGGGATGAAATGCGCCATTTTGCTAAAACGGTCCACCACCACCAGAATCACAGTCTTCCCCGAGGAACGAGGCAGGTCCGTTATAAAGTCCATGGACAGATGTGTCCAAGGACGGGAAGGAATGGGTAAGGGAAGGAGAGGACCTGATGGCCGTGAATGAGGGACTTTGGCACGAGCGCAAGTCTCACAGGCTGCCACAAAACCCTCAACCGACTTACGAAGCGCAGGACACCAGAATCTCCGCGCGATGAGATCCAGTGTGGCTCTTGCCCCCGGGTGCCCAGCAAGGACCGTATCGTGGTGTTCCTTAAAAATCTTGTGTCTCAAAGCGAGAGGCACAAACAACCTCCCAGGAGGACAAAGATCAGGAGCCTCTGACTGGGCTGCCTGCACCTCTGCCTCCAATTCAGGAAAAAGAGCAGAGACCACTACACCTTCAGCCAAAATGGGACCCGGGTCTTCAAAATTCCCACCTCCCGGAAAACAACGTGACAGGGCATCTGCCTTCACATTCTTAACCCCAGGGCGGAACGTGACAACAAAATTAAACCTTGAAAAGAACAAAGACCATCTGGCCTGTCTCGGGTTCAGACGCTTGGCTGACTCCAAGTAGGCCAGATTTTTATGGTCAGTAAACACGGTAATAGGGTGTCTGGCTCCCTCTAGCCAATGGCGCCATTCCTCAAAAGCCAACTTGATGGCCAACAATTCCCTATCTACCACATCATAATTTCTCTCTGCGGAGGAGAGTTTCTTCGAGAAAAAGGCACATGGTTGCCATTTGTCAGGAGAGGAACCCTGAGACAAAACCGCACCCACCCCTACCTCAGAAGCATCAACCTCAACTATGAAGGGTAAAGAAATATCAGGTTGTACCAGGATGGGAGCGGAAGCAAAACTCTCCTTGATATTAGAAAAGGCCTTAAGCGCCTCTACCGACCAGGAAGAAAAATCTACCCCCTTTCTGGTCATATCAGTGAGTGGTTTAACAACAGAGGAATAATTCAAAATAAACTTCCTGTAATAATTGGCAAAGCCCAAAAAACGCATCAGCGCCTTCTGATTCTCAGGAAGCTCCGACTCAAGCACAGCGCGGACCTTCTCGGGGTCCATGCGAAAACCAGAAGCGGAGAGAAGAAACCCCAGAAATTGAATTTCTGGAACTGCAAACACACATTTTTCCAGTTTTGCGTATAATTTATTCTCCCGCAGGATGAGCAAGACCTGACGTAGGTGTTCCTTATGAGTTTTGAAATCAGGAGAAAAAATCAAAATGTCATCCAAATACACTAATACAAATTTTCCCATTAAATGATAAAAAATGCTGTTGACGAAATGCTGAAAAACGGCTGGGGCATTCATCAAACCAAAAGGCATAACCAAATTCTCAAAATGGCCCTCAGGGGTATTGAAAGCCGTCTTCCATTCGTCTCCTTCTCTGACCCTGACCAGGTTGTATGCCCCTCTTAGGTCTAATTTGGAAAAGACTTTAGCCCCAACAACCTGGTTAAACAGGTCCGGGATCAGAGGAAGCGGATAAGGGTCACGAATAGTGATACTGTTCAGCTCCCTGAAATCCAGACAAGGTCTTAAAGAACCATCTTTTTTCTTAACAAAGAAAAAACCAGCGGCAACAGGTGACTTCGAGGGTCGTATGTGTCCTTTTCTCAGACTCTCAGAGATATAAGCACGCATAGCGACCCTCTCAGGTTGGGAAAGATTGTATAAACGAGATTTAGGCAGCTTGTCGCCTGGGATGATATTAATAGGGCAATTGTACTCCCTGTGCGGAGGCAAATCCTGAACTCCACTCTCAGAGAAGACATCCGAAAATTCAGAGAGGAAAGGTGGTACAGTCTTAGTAGAAACCTCAGAAACAGATGTCATGAGGCAATTCTCTCTGCAAAAGTCACTCCAACCATTTATTTGCCTCGCTTGCCAATCAATGGTGGGGTTATGTTTAGTGAGCCAGGGTAGCCCCAACACTAGAGGAGTAGGCAATTCGCTAAGGACGAAACATGACACATCCTCAACATGAGCATCACTCACAATTAAACGGATATTGTGAACTATGCCCTTTAATGATTTCTGAGAAAGTGGAGCGGAATCAATAGCAAAAATAGGAATATCCTTTCCCAAAGTGCATACCTGGAAACCATGAGTTATTGCAAATTGATTATCAATGAGATTGACAGCTGCTCCACTATCCACAAAAATCTCACAAAAAATGCTCTTGCTCTCCAGCGCCACCCTAGCAGGCAGGACAAAACGGGAACTACAAGCAAACTGAAAACCTTCAATTTCCGCCTCAACCCGGCCAATAGTAACAGACGGAACATTTTTAAAAGATTTTTTCCTTTTTGTTTCTTTATTACTCCCAGAAGACTGCCTGAATCTCCTAGAGGGACAAACATTGCCAAATGATTTATACCTCCACAACAAAAACAAACCCTCCCATGCGGGCTGAATCTTCTACTGTCAGAGGTAATCAACCCCAGCTGCATGGGCTCCTGCTCAGAAGGGGCTGACAGCGACTGAGACCCCTGCGCACAGAATGAGACCGCTGCATTGTCCCGGGACTGAGTATGACAGGAAGGAGAGATCTCTCCTCTCTCTCTAAGACGCCTGTCAATATGAACGGCCTGAGACATAGCAGAATCCAAGGAGGTAGGTCTCTCATGAAAGGCAAATGCATCTTTCAATCCCTCTGAAAGACCATGGCAAAATTGACTTCGGAGTGCAGCATCATTCCAACCAGTATCAGCTGCCCATCTCCGAAATTCTGAGCAGTATATCTCTGTGGATTGTTTACCCTGGCATAACAGACGTAGTCTAGACTCAGCCAGAGCAATACGATCCGGATCATCATATATCTGACCCAGGGCTAAAAAGAATTCATCCACTGAACGGAGGGGCCGTGCCCCCTCCGGCAGCGAAAAGGCCCAGGACTGAGCGTTACCCCTGAGCAGCGATATAATGATCCCCACCCTCCGTTCCTCATCACCAGAAGAATGGGGAAGAAGGCGAAAATGGAGTTTGCAAGCCTCTCTAAAACGCACAAAATACTCACTACCCCCGGAGAACGTATCCGGGAGCGAGATCTTAGGCTCAGAACAAACTCCATGAACGCAAGCTGAACCGGTCACTTGAAACTGAGAAAAAGTCTTACGGAGATCAGCTACCTCCAATGAAAGACCCTGGAAACGTTCAGCCAAAAGTGAAACCGGATCCATGCTTGAGACGGTTTTGGCGGCTTATAATGTCACGGATGGTGTACAGGAAACAAGACGATGCAATATAATCAATGACTCACTGGATCCACAACTAAGGAACAAAAGGGAGAGCCCTGCATGGACCTGGCAGACTCTCCCTGACTGCTCAGCCTATGCGAACACTCCAAAGGTGAATGGTCGCATATCTACGTACCTCGACTATCTAACACCTGAAGACCCTACAATAGTGAGGGGACACGACCACCGGCTCCCTACACAGACACGGAGGGAGTCAGGGTCACCTGGATCCAGCAGACAGAAAATAACAAATACATATACAGCACTTATCTTGCAGACGACTGGGAACTAGGAACAGCAAGCACACACACTCCAGGAAGTTGTATAAGCCGCACACTACTGCATTATGGGGAGGAATTTAAAGGGAAGCAATCAGTCCAACTGCATGACAGCTGAGATAGGCTAACGAGGTGAGGAACTAAAACCAAAACAAGGAAAACTCAAGGAGGAGGTTCTGAACGGTTTCTGTCAGAGCTTCTCAGCTGTCTGGTTGTGACAGGTGGTAGTGGACAAAATGGCGCATTTCATTCCCTTTCCTGGGTTAGCCAATGCTAAGACATTGGCGCAAGCGTTTGTTGATCACATTGTTAAATTGCATGGCATTCCTTCAGACATCGTTTCTGATAGGGGCACACAATTTGTTTCCAGATTCTGGAAGGCCTTCTGTTCTCGCTTGGGGATTCGGTTGTCGCTCTCTTCTGCTTTTCACCCGCAGTCGAATGGTCAGACCGAACGCGTCAATCAGAATCTGGAGACATATATGCGCTGTTTTGTGGCGGAGAATCAGGAGGATTGGTGTTCTTTTTTGTCCCTTGCTGAGTTTGCTTTAAATAACCGTCGCCAGGAGTCCTCTGATAAGTCACCATTTTTTGGCGCATATGGGTTTTATCCGCAGTTTGGGACATTCTCTGGAGAGGGGTCTTCTGGTTTACCTGATGAGGAGAGATTTTCCTCGTCTTTGTCATTTATTTGGCAAAAGATTCAGGGTAATCTGAAGAGGATGAGTGAGAGATATAAGCGTGTGGAGGATAAGAGACGTGTGCCTGGTCCGGTCCTGAATGTTGGTGATCTGGTGTGGTTGTCTACAAAGAATATCAAACTGAAGGTTCCCTCCTGGAAGTTGGGTCCTAAGTTTATTGGGCCTTACAAGATCTTGTCCGTCATCAATCCCGTTGCCTTCCGTCTTGATCTTCCTCAGACTTGGAAGATCAATAATGTTTTTCATAGGTCCCTATTAAAACCTCATGTCCAACCCACTGTACCCTCCTCTTTGCCTCCTCCTCCGATTGTTGTTGATGGTAATCTTGAATTTCAGGTCTCTAGGATTGTGGATTCTCGCATTATCCACGGTTCTCTCCAGTACCTCGTTCATTGGGAGGGTTATGGTCCTGAGGAGAGGATGTGGGTCCCAGTGGCGGACATTAAGGCCACTCGTCTCATCAGGGCTTTCCATAGGTCTCATCCTGAGAAGGTGGGCTCTGAGTGTCCGGAGTCCACTCATAGAGGGAGGGGTACTATCACCGCCAGTTTTGGTTTCACTTTGCCATCTCCTTTCCTTCTCCCAGGTGTCACCTATTTAGACTAATTGTCTCCCTTTATATTCCCTCCCATACTGCCTTACTTTGCGATTTATACTACTTCCTGGATGAAGTGTTCACTGCTGGAGGCTGCTGTTGCTGTTTGCTCAGATAAGTCTTTTCATGTATTGTGTTTCCTTGCTGGCTTGATTCTAGGTGACCCTGACTCCGTCCGTATTAAGTGCAGGGAGCCGGTGGTCGTGTCCCCTCACTATTATAGGGTTTTCAGGTGTCACACAGTCTTAGGTACGTGGGCATGCAATCGTCTACCATTGAGACCCTTGCATGGGCATAGCAGTCAGGGAGAGCTCTTAGGGTTTTATATGCTCCTTAGTTTGGGATCAAGCCAGTCGGACGTTTATTAATAAGTTCCAGCTATCTGCAACATCATCCGTGACAGTCACCTTGCCACTCTGTGGTGTCCTGATGCTGCTGCTACCTCAACACTATGTCACTTTGCCACTCTGTGGCCTCCTCATGCTGCTGCTGCCGCCTTCACAGTGTCACCTTGCCACTCTGTGGTCTCCTGATGCTGCTGCTACCTACACAATATGCCACCTTTCCACTCTGTGGCCTCCTGATACTGCCGCCACCTCCACACTATGTGATTGTGCCACTCTGTGGCCTCCTGATGCTGCCGTCACCTCCAAACTTTGTCATTGGGCCACTCTGTGGTCTCCTCATGCTGCTTCCACCTCACCACTATGTAATAGGGCCACTCTGTGGACTTCTCATGCTGTTCCCACCCTCCCCACTTCATGACTGGGCCACTATTTTGCCTTTTTGGCTTCGCTGACATCATCATTTATTTGACCTTTCTTCTGATCTGTCGGAATGAAGAAAAAATGAGACGCACAATGGATCCTCTCTGTGCAGCAGCTGTAAGGCCTGTATGGTCCCATCAGAATTGGCTTATTATTTGGTAGCCAAAAGCAGGAGTGGGTATAAAACACTGAAGACATGCAAGTATTCCGTTCACGAGTCATCTCTGTTTTGAATCCACTCACTTTTTTTTGGCATTAGCAATACTGATGGATTACTGACTAAATGCTGACCGAGTGAAGGCAGACAGGATCCGTTTTTTGGGTGTTATTGTTCTGACGGATCAGAGAAAGGGCAAAATAATCAGTGACGTCAACATAAACTTACTGCTGACACCCTCTCCACTCTGTCAGGGGCTCTACTTGTATAAGCGTTTATTAGAACAGATTCTGTAGACATCTATGTGGAATCAGCTGACGAAGGTGTAAAAGAAGTGCGCTTCTTCTTGGCGCTAACATCGACCTGTAAGGCTGCGTTCATACTTGTGATTCTATGAGCGACGCCTGTCATCGGCATGTCATACGGAATCACAGTATTATTTCACTACCACAGCAGACTCCCTCTGCGTCTTACTGCAAGGCACAGTGTTCTAAACCACTATAAAGGTTCTCTGCAGCCAGAAAATAGCAATTTTTTATTAAATTCACTGCGAATATACTCGGATCGAACCAATTATTATTTTTTAAATTCGCTTATCTATAATGGTGACGTATGACGTCACCACGCCGGCCGACGTGATGACATAATCACGGGCCGCACCAGATCTTCATTTAAGATACCGGCAACTAGCTTATCACAAGCAAATGGATGAGGTAAGTATAATTTTTTTATTTTTTTATTTAACACTTTGTTATTACTATCAAATGCTGCAATTAGCTATTAATTTGACATCTGAGGGATACAATAACAGGGAGCGACAGAATTATCCTCCCCCTTTCATTGCACCCACTACTTAGAAAGAAATGCGCTTAGTGACAAAGTCATTCATCACAAAGCAAATTGTTTTGTAAAATTCGGTGAAAGAGCCAAATCGAATTTTTGAGTCATAATCCCTGACAAGCAGAGCAGAGAGGAGGTTGAGGCGTCTCTTTACCTCAGTGTTGTGAGGTAACTTGTCCTGCTGTGTGATTACGACAGGTTTTGTGTTTACTAATAGGATGGTGGCGATTTTATTTCTCCTAATGATTGCTCCCCAGACAAAACAACACATTAAAACTAATGAAAGGTATTTGCTAAAATATTTATAATAAAGTAATATTTAAGTATTTTTATTCCCTGAGAACCTCTTTAATTTTAAAGTGTTTTAATAATTTAATAATTGTTTTACTGTTTACTCTATATAATAAATTAATTTGTGTCGTTCAGTTTATTAATACTAAGATATGCATGTTATATGTTGTGGTGTGAAATATTTGTACATAATAAACTTCTATCTCATTGAAAACAATGTTTTTACTGTATTTTTTAACCCCTTCAGGACAAATTTAGCAAATGTGATGTGTCACTTTATGTAGTAACAACTTTAAAGTCCTTTTACTTATCCAAGCAATTCTGTGATTCTGAATGTTATTGGTGCATTTAAGTCAAGATGATTTACTTTATCTATTTAAAAAAAAATAAAAAATTTACCGAAAATTTGCTATTTTCTAAATTTGAATTCCTCTGATTTTGAGACAGATAGTGATACCTCATAAAATGGTTAATAATTAACAATCACCATATTTCTACTTTATATTGGAATAATTTTGTAAATGTAATTTTAATTTTTGAACACTAGAAGGCTTATAATTTTAAAACCAATTTTTAAAATGTTTAAGAAAATATCCAACACCCACTTTTTTAAGGACCAATTCAGTTATGAATTCTCTTTGTAGGACTTACAGGACACCCATAATTGAACTCATTTTAGAAACCACACCTCAGGTTTAAATATTTCACAAGTTTTAAAGGAAAACTGAAGTAAAATTTCACTTTTTTAAATCCATATTTTCCTGTAAATTAGCAAGGGTTAACCAGAAAAAAAAACCCTCAATATTTATTTCCCTGATTCTAAATTTATGAAAAAGACCCCATATGTGGTCATAAACTGCTGCATGGGCACACCCTATGGGCTCAGAAGTAAAAGAGCTTTGTGTGATGGAGGGCACATTTTGCTGAAATGGTTTTTGGCGGCCATGTTGCATTTGAAAAGATGCTGAGTTTCCCATAGAATAGAAAACCCCATAAAATTACCCCATTTTGGAAACTACACCCCTCAAGGAATTTATTGAATGGTGTAGTGAGCACTTTGACCCAACAGGCATGAATTTAGAAGAACTTGGCTATGAAAATGAAAAATTTCCCCAAAAAATATTGCTTCAGCCCCAGATTTTTTATTTTTACAAGGGGTAACATGAGAAATTGCACCCTACAATTGTTTACACAATTTCTACTGAATACGGCAATACCCTATATGTTGTTGTAAACTGCTAAATGGGTATGCTGCAGGACTCAAAAGGGAAGGAGCACCATATGATTTTTGGAGGGCAGACTTGCTTGAATGTTTTTCCAGCACCATGTCACGTTTAAAGCGAACCAGAGGTTCTTCTACAGTGAAAACCCCCAAAAAGTGACCCCAATTTTAAATCTATACTTTTTCAAGGTGTTTAGTGAGCTCTTTCTTACAGAATATAGAAACACTTGATTGTGAAAATGAAATATAATTTTTTTTTACAATAAAATGTTGCTTTAGGCCAAGATTTTTTATTTTTACAAGGGGTATCAGAGGAAAAGGACACCAAAATTTGTTACAGATTTTTCATAAATACAGCAAAACCCAGTATATGCTTGTAAACTGCTGTTTGGGCACACTGCAAGGCTCAGGAGGAAAGAGCACAATGTGCATTGTAAACCTAGTTTGGTGATTTATACAACACTGGAGAAGTTCTGAGGTGAAATAATAAAAGAAACCCCCCATTTTAGAAACCACACTTCTCACAGTATTTACCATGCTGTGTGCTGAGCGTTTTTAAACAACAGGTGTTTTTAAATAATTAATTCACAGTAGATGGTGCAAAATGAAAATTTAAGTTTTTCTACAGATGTGCCATTTCAGTGCTAGTTGTGCCTATTTTGTTGCAATCTAAAAAGAAAGCCCTCTTTCTGGTTGTATAAATTCCCTACATGTGGCCCTAATCTTTTTTTCTGGACATATGCCAGGGCTCAGAAGTAAAAAAACACCATGCACATTTGAGGCCCTATGTGGTGATTAAAGGGGTTATCCAATTTCAAGAACCCCACCCCCCCATATGCCCAGGCCCCTCACCTGTAATATACTTACCCCACTTCTGGCACTGCTCTTGGTCCCCGCATCGCCGCTGCCATTTCTCCCTGGACACGGATGACAACATGGGGGGGGGCAGCCAATGGCACGCGGGGACGAGATCAATACTCCCTAGCATCACGGGTGATGCTAGGGAGGCTCGTCTCCGTCTGCCATTGGCTGCTCTGGAGAGCGGGGTAAGTATATTACCGGTGAGAGGCCCGGCACATGTGGGGGGTTTTCTTGAAATTGGATAACCCCTTTAAGGCAACTTGTTCTGACAACTATAGAGGCTCTGGAGTAAATAATAATAAGCAGAAACCTGACAAGTTACCCCAATTTGGAAACTACATCCCTCAAGGTATTTATTGAAGGGTGGAGTGAACATTTCGATGCCACAGATATTTTGAAAAAATTATTACTCCTCAGACTGTGCTGCTGGGCACACAGCAGAGGTCAGAAGAGCAGTAGCGCCATTTGGCTTTTGGAACACCGCTTCTATTGGAACAGTTTTCGGGTGCTACATCAAAATTGCTGAGGTACCCATACAGTGAAATATTCCTATAGGTGACCACATTTTGGAAACTACACCCCTCAAGTTATTTATCAAGGGGTTAAGTGAGCATTTTGACTACAAGGGAGTTTTGTAGAAATTAACAAGCAGGGCACTGTGTGAAATGAAAATTGCTAGTTTTCCGCGAATAAGGCATTTCTGTGACCAATATGCTGTGCCCAGCTCGTACTCGTGACAGTATACACAGTTGAAACCAGAAGTTTACATACACTATATAAAAAGACACATATGCATGTTTTTCTCAATATCTGACATGAAATCAGAATAAACCTTTCCTGTTTTTGGTCAATAAGGATTGGCATAATTATTATTATTTGCCAAATGCCTGAATAATGAGAGAGAGAATGTTTTAAGGCATTTTTATTATGTCTTCAATGTCAAAAGTTTACATACACTAAGATTACTATGCCTTTAAACAATTCTGGACTGCTCATATGATTATGTCATGTGTTTGGAAGCTTCTGTTAGGTTTGTTGGCAACATCTGATTTAATTAGAGACACACCTGTGGATGTATTTAAATGCACACCTGAAACACACTGCTTCTTTGTGTAGCATCATGGGAAAGTCTAAAGAAATCAGCCAAGATATCAGGAAGAGAATTTTGGACTTGCACAAATCTGTCTCAACCTTGGGTGCAATTTTATCATACCTGAAGGTGCCTCGTTCATCTGTACAAACAATTATACGTACAAATTATAAGTGCAAACAAGATGGGAATATCCAGCCATCATACCGCTCAGGAAGGAGACGGGTTCTGAGTCCCAGAGATGAACGTGCTTTGCTCCAACATGTGCATATCAACCAAGAACAAAAGCAAAAGATCTTGTGAAGATGATGGCGGAAGCTGGTAAGATTGTGTCATTATCCACAGTGAAACCAGTACTGTATCAACATGGGCTAAAATGCCACTCTGCCAGGAAGAAGCAATTACTCCAAAAGAAACATAAAAAAGCCAGATTAATGTTTTCAAATGCACACAGGAACAAAGACCTACATTTTTGGAGACATGTCCTGTGGTCTGACGAAACTAAAATTGAACTTTTAGGTCATAATGACCATCGTTACATTTGGAGGAAAGCTTTGGAGCCTAAGAACACCATCCCAACTGTGAAACACAGGGATGGCAGCATCATGTTGTGGGGTTGTTTTTCTGCAGGAGGTTAAAGCCTGGGCGGAAATGGGTCTTCCAAATGGACAATGACCCGAAGCATACTGCCAAACTGGTTACAAAGTGGCTTAAGGATAACAAAGTCAATGTTTTGGAGTCGCCATCACAAAGCCCTGATCTTAATCCTATTGAAAATTTATGGGCAAAGCTGAATAGGCAGGTGCGAGCAAGGCGACCAACAAACATGGCTCAGTTACACCAGTTTTGTCAGGAGGAATGGGCCCAAATTCCGACCAACTATTGTGAGAAGCTTGTGGAAGGATATCCAAAATGTTTGACCCAAGTCATACAGTTTAAGGGCAATGGTACCAAATATTAATGAAATGTATGTAAACCTTTGACTTTGCAGAAATGATCCCTTTATGGGATGTACAGCTTTCAGTTTCCCAGTCTATATCTGGGTAGTTGAAGTCCCCCATAATAACCACCTCATTATGATTTGCTGCCTTGTCTATTTCGTTTAGTAGTAGATTTTCTGTGGACTCTGGTATATTAGGTGGTTTATAGTAAACTCTAGTAAATTATTAATGTTTTTAGCTCCATGTATCTCTACCCACAGTGGCTCCACATGTTCATGTCCCTCACTTATATCTTCACGGAGTGTGGGCTTTAGACAAGACTTTACATAAAGGCAAACCCCTCCCCCTCTCCGGTTTTGACGATCCTTTCTAAACAGACTGTAACCTTGTACATTAACTGCCCAGTCATAGCTATCATCCAGCCATGTCTCAGTTATTCCCACTGTGTCATAGTTCTCCTCACACATCACTAATTCCAGTTCCATAGTTTTATTAGTCAGGCTTCTGGCATTAGTATACATACATTTGAGAGGTTTATGTATATTTTTTACCCTATACCTTTCCTTCTGAACTGTTCTAGTCCCTTCTTCCATTCCTCCCCCAGTCCCACTACCTTGCCCCCGGTCTCTATCTGCACTATCTTCCCCTCCTATAATGTAATTTCCCTCCCCCCAGTTCCTAGTTTAAACACTCCTCCAATCTTCTAGCTATCTTTCTCCCTAACACAGCTGCCACTTCCCCATTGAGGTGCAGCCCGTCCCTACGATAGAGCCTGTAGCCGACAGAGAAGTCGGCCCAGTTCTCCTGGAACCCAAACCTCCTTCCTACACCAGTTCTTGAGCCACTTGTTAATCTCCCTAATCTCCTTTCTTGTGTGGCCCGTGGTACAGGCAGTATTTTGGAAAATACTACCTTTGAGGTCCTTTGCACTAAGCTGTTGACCTAAATCTCTGAAATTATTTTTAAGGACTCTCCACCTACCTCTAACTTTGTCATTGGTACCGATATGGACCATGACCGCTGAATCTTCTCCAGCCCCTCCCAATAATCTGTCAACCTGATCCGCGATGTGTCGAACTCTAGTGCCAGGACGACAGCACACTGTTCGGCTATCACGGTCTTTGTAACAGATTTCCCTATCTGCTCCCCTAATAATGGAGTCTCCCACTACCAGCACCTGTCTGGCCTGCCCTGCTCTCCTGGTCCCCTGCTTACTGGAGCTGACATTCCCCTGACTGGCAGAGGAAGTGTCCGGCTGCAGCAGTGCTGTCCCTGGGCTGACATCTCCCTCATCTGCCAAACGTGCAAACTTGTTGGGGTGTGTCAGATCAGGGCTAGCCTCCCTGGCACTCTTCCCTCTACTACTGCTACTGCTACCATTATTAACACTTTGCATCTGACCCTAATACTATTATTATTACTACTACTATTACTACTACCACCACCCATAGACAGCTATGTACCATGCTATGCTGCTTCTGCTGTCACTACTATTGGCGACACGTGCCTCTTATACCCTACCCTCTCCACATCCACATCCACACTGCACTGCTGCTGCTCCCAGTTAAAAGGGAGAATTTTTTTAGGCTTGTTCAGGACAAGCCACTTTTTCTACTAATAATTAACACTTGTACCTGTCTTATTGGCAAGGATTCTGCCCCTGTCAAGGCAAAACTTTTGGACGTTTTGTTCACCAACAAGCCACAGTTTTTTTTTTTATCCCATAACACTGTGTGGGTTTAACTACTTCATTACCAGCTTTTTGCAATGGGTTAACTGCAAATAACTAATTTCTGAGCCAGCCTAGATGTATCTGATATTATTTTTCACAGGACTTTTTAGGACCATTCTTTTGTGCCATTAGATGAGAGATATAAGGGGTCATTTATCAAAATGGTGTAAAGTAGAACTGGCTTATTTGCCCATAGCAACCAATTAGATTCTTTTTTTCATTTTCCAAAGGAGTTGTCCAAAATTAAAGGTGGAATATGATTGGTTGCTATAGACTAAAAAAAAAGTTGTGCATGTATTACTTTTTTTTCCGTTTAAGAAAAGGATCTCCGATGGAAATCGCTCAAACAGATGCCAAATGTGCATAACTGATGCATAGGATCCATTTATTTTCTTTATTTTTATGTTCTTCTGATGGATAATGATGATGTGAACTCTCTCTAACTGTTACAAAACATTTCAGGACAAAACATTTCTAAATGTTTTTAACCCCTTCCCAACTGGCCACTGAATATATATGTCCTATCTACACATACCTGTGCAGATAGTATGTATATAAACGGTCAGGCAGCGCTTTAATCCCAGCGCTGTACTAGCAGGAGCAGGTCGGGTCCTGGCTGTGAGACACAGTAGAGACCCTGAGGAGAAGACAGTAGCAGTTTTTTTTACTGCTTCTGCCTTCTCCTGTGCTGGGAAGAGATCAGGGAATGGTGCAGGACGGAGAGCAGAAAGCGGCTAAGCTGCTTCCTCTGTTAGTCCCGCCGGTCATGTGACCGCTGGGTGTCTTGGGGCAGGAGCAGAGCTGCAGGGTCTAAGGAGACCCTGATCAGCTCTGCCTGTGTGTAATGCCCCCACAGGGGACTGTTTTCCGCTGTAACTGGGGTTCCTGTGGATGCCCCAGTTACAGGGAAAACTGTGAAAAAAAAAGTTTCAAAAAAATGTAAACTTAAAACTGAAAAAGTCAGTGTCCTCCAGAGGTCTTTAATGACCTCTTGGGGGACATATTATATGGCAAAAAATAAATATAAAACATAAGAAATGTAAATTTTTTTTTTTAAATGCAGTTGCTAACAGAAACCGTCACTATAGTTCACTAGTTCACTATAGTTCACTCAAACCTATACATGTTATATATCAAAACGATCATCACAAAATAGAGAACCGATTGCAATAATTCATTTTTGTGTCAGTTTTAATATTTAAGAAATATAAAACCATAATAAAAAAAATACTTTAATAAGAATTAGCAGTTTTCCCTCAAATTAAACCTAAAAAATGGAAAAAAAAGGTTCTAAAAAAACATGCTAATAAAAATTCCTGAGTGTCAAGTTAAAAACATTGTAAAAATTTGGTTAGGGTCACTAAACCACCACGTGCACAAAATTGCCTGGACAACGTTCCCTGGTTTTGAAAGGGTTAAGTAACAAAAACAAAAACAAAAACAAAAAAAAGCTAATAAGGGGGGGGGGGGATGTGTGTATGTGTAACTATATGTAAAACTAGTAACTATAGCTATAACTTTTCTATTTATAACTATACTATTCTATTTATCTCACTTTATTAGTTTTATTATTTATTTATTGTTCACTTTGTATTTTTTTTATGGACAAAAAAAAATTGGTTTAACCCCTTCCTGTCACGGTCAGGGTAGGAAGAGGTTAATTCACAGCCTTCCAACTCACAGTGAATTTTACAGCCAGAAAGGGGCCCTCTCACATCAAGAAAAGTGCTCCCCTGATGGCATTTACAATTTACACTGCAATGGATTTTTGTTGTAGGGTGCTAGAGTACAATGATGCCATACAGCGAGACCGCCTCTGCTAGTCTCAGGACCCCTCACTGTGACTGCAGCTGTCTAATGACAGCGCGGTCACAGCGATCTGAAGCACCACGGGCACCAGCAGAACGCAATGTTACCTGACATTTTTATACGTTGGGTTAGAGTTAAGAGTCTACCATCATGACGCATCAGGCTGTGCGGCCAACATAACGGTATAGTAGGAGTAGCAGCACATAGGGGCATACTGGCCTTATATGTGGTGGTGCACCACCACATTTAAGGCCAGTATACCCCTATGTGCTGATACTCCTACTATACCGTTATGTTGATTGCAGTCTGGTAGATTGTACAGGGTATCACAACGGACGTTTGTTGAAGTGACCTTAGTGAGAGTTTTACAATGGATTCATCCAATAAATCAGTTTACTCGGATGAAGAAGTTACAAGGATTCTGGAAGGAGCAGAGGGAGATGGATCCTTCCTGAGCAGACCGACAAAGAATTTGATTAGTAAGAAGTGGGAGAATGAGATGAAGCAATACTTTAATCATGAACTGCATATATTTACTCTGAGAGAATACTATAAAGCAGAGAGAATACCGCAGGGACATAGGTCACATCTGAGGCCTATTCTACTACCTAAAAACAGTGAATTTTGTATAAAGTTTGCACAGATCTCAAACAGATATTCAATGGACTTGATGTTACTTAACATGGAATATCTCCAAAAAGAACTGCTCGAGCGTAAAAAAACCATAGAAGGATTAGAACTACAACTCAAGACCCTCTTGACGACTCAAGCATACAGTGGAATAAAGGAACAAACAGAGAAAGACCTACAGGGATACAGACTGGATATAGAGAAGTCCAAAAGACAGAAGTGGTTCCGGGACCAGGATGACTACTTAAAAGGCGACATCTATGGGCCCTACCAAAATGAAAGACCACAGAGGAGAAGACAACAAAAACGGGGGAAACCACCTAAGCAGAGGAACAGGGGCTTCCACAATATGGAGTCAGAGACGTCAGGTGAAACCAGTGGAGAGGGGAATTTTTTAGGAACAAGGAAAATACAGGAAAGAAAAGACCCACTAGAAGAGGGGGGCGAAGGCATCACAGGAAACGGAAAAGACAACACACGGATGACACGTTCCAGGAAACCACCATTGGACTTGAAAACACACCTGAATTATCAGGAGAAATAAAATAAACGGACTTGGCAATGGAGAAGAAAAATCTAGTGGTAAATATTTCATCCAGTGTTTTAACCCCTACTGAACTCTCTATTTTAGAAAAGGGACTTTTTTCTGTCCAACCACGGATACTGACTGGTTTGATTGTGAAACAGACTTACAAAAATTCTTTAGACGTACAGTACAGACCAAAAGTTTGGACACACCTTCTCATTCAAAGAGTTTTCTTTATTTTCATGACTATGAAGGCATCAAAACTATGAATTAACACACGTGGAATTATATACATGACAAACAAGTGTGAAACAACTGAAAATATGTCATATTCTAGGTTCTTAAAAGTAGCCACCTTTTGCTTCGATTACTGCTTTGCACACTCTTGGCATTCTCTTGATGAGCTTCAAGAGGTAGTCCCCTGAAATGGTCTTCCAACAGTCTTGAAGGAGTTCCCAGAGATGCTTAGCACTTGTTGGCTCTTTTGCCTTAACTCTGCGGTCCAGCTCACCCCAAACCATCTCGATTGGGTTCAGGTCCGGTGACTGTGGAGGCCAGGTCATCTGGCGCAGCACCCCATCACTCTCCTTCATGGTCAAATAGCCCTTACTTTCAAAGTTTTCCCAATTTTTCGGCTGACTGACTGACCTTCAATTCTTAAAGTAATGATGGCCACTCATTTTTCTTTACTTAGCTGCTTTTTTCTTGCCATAATACAAATTCTAACAGTCTATTCAGTAGGACTATCAGCTGTGTATCCACCTGACTTCTCCTCAACGCAACTGATGGTCCCAACCCCATTTATAAGGCAAGAAATCCCACTTATTAAACCTGACAGGGCACACCTATGAAGTGAAAACCATTTCAGGGGACTACCTCTTGAAGCTCATCAAGAAAATGCCAAGAGAGTGCAAAGCAGTAATCAAAGCAAAAGGTGGCTACTTTGAAGAACCTAGAATATGACATATTTTCAGTTGTTTCACACTTGTTTGTTATGTATATAATTCCACATGTGTTAATTCATAGTTTTGATGCCTTCAGTGTGAATCTACAATTTTCATAGTCATGAAAATAAAGAAAACTCTTTGAAAGAGAAGGTGTGTCCAAACTTTTGGTCTGTACTGTATTAAGTTACGAGTGTTCTTTGAAAAAAGTGATAACTCCGATTCACTGGTAACGGATCCATTAAGAGCTCTTAATATGATCAGATTAAAAGATATGGGCCTTTACCTACACAGTGAGTTCCAACCCCCAGTATTTAACCATGCAATAGACACATACATAGACCTGGTTAGGAAAGGGATTGAACATATTAAACAACAGAACACACAACAGGAGGTCAGTAATAACATGACACAAGAGGAACGTAAAATCCTACGCGGTCTTTGCACAAGAAAAGATATTACAATCAAAAAGGCAGATAAAGGTGGAGCCACTGTAATAATGTATACTGAGAAGTATAAGGCAGAAATTTTTCGACAGCTGGGTGACACTGGCGTTTATTGTAGACTCGACTCTGACCCTAAATTTGCAATAATGAGGAAGTTCAAACTGTTAGTTGACGATGCCTATGCTACCAATTTGATTGACGAAAAGCTACATGAATATCTACTGACAGAACACCCAGTAACACCCATACTATATACTCTACCGAAAATTCATAAGGACCTCATGGATCCCCCTGGGCAACCTATAGTGTCTGGGATAGGGTCTGTTTTTTCTTCACCAGCGACCTTCCTTGACAAATTTCTGAGGAACTATGCTACATCTGCTAAATCATATGTCCAGGACATGACGGACTTTTTACATGAGCAGATTTAAAGAACTGACTATATACCCATCCAGCCACTATACACATGTGGTTGGCTGGATGAGGTATATAGATGACTTTTTTTTCCTTTGGAAGGGCACACTCGAAGAATTGATGAACTTCATGAAGTACATCAACTCTATCCATGAGGAACTACAGTTTACTCTAGTTTTTCACAGACACAGTTCCAATTTCTGGACACGACAATCTACAGTGCTGGGGGCCAGTTAAAGACTGACCTGTTTGTTAAACCCACAGATAGGAATAACATGCTTTTATTTCAGAGTGACCACCCTGACTGCATGAAGGAGTCATTACCGTACAGCCAACTCTTGAGGGTGAAACGTATCATCACAGATGATGACAGATTAGAGCATCGCTTAGATGAAATGTGCCATAAGTTTTATGAGAGAAGGTATCCCAGAAGCTTGGTCAATAGACATAAAGAGAGGGTGCAAAAATGTCAGACAAAAGAGCTATTGGGCCCAAAACGTGTAACAGACAAGAAAAAGAGGATACCGTTCGTCTCTACACACACCACCCAGAGTAGACGTATTGCACAAGTTCTCAAATCCAACTGGCACATTTTAAAAGAAACGTTCCCGGGAATAGCAGAATTTCAATCAGCACCACTTTTGTCCTACAGGAGATCACGGAATCTGGGGGACAGACTAATAAGGGCTGACACTAAATGTTACAAGGGACCTAGGATCAAAAAGAAAGGCTGCTACCCATGCTTGAGCTACTGTAACTGTAATGGTATGCATAAGGGAGATAGTTTCACACACCCTAGAACTGGGAAAAGGTACCCTATTAAAAGATTCTATACTTGTAAGTCGGAGCCACCAGTACTGGAACACTTTCTGAAGTTCAAGCATAATGTTGCACAACATCGCTTCCGTATCATAGACGGTATACCCCCCCGAGAAGGGGAGGAGATAGGGAAAAGAAACTTAAGAGACTTGAGTTAAAATGGATTTTTGAACTCGAAACGCTCGAACCGAACGGTTTGAATAGGGACTTCAGGATTGGCACGCTCTACTGATCCAGAAGGAATATAGTGTTTTTCATACCGAGTACTACACAATGTAATTTAAAGTATTGTGCCTAACTGTTTGGTTATGATTATAGAGACTAATATATGTCTTTATTTTAACAGATTGGACCCCGAGTGGACGTCTGGTGGGCAGGGTCACAGGAACAGAATTCTCCCTTACAATCGACTGGTTGGGCTTTGGTAGCTATAACATGACCAAACAATTGGACTATAACGACAATAAGTTGAGTGCTATTAGAACCATTACCAACTGGGTAATTTTGTTCTTTGTCTATACAGAACATAGGTATCAACAAGTGTATACACATCAATCCCCCGAGACAGTCTATTTACTTTATTGGCCATTAATTATTTTATTTTTTATCATTGTGCGATCTCACTATAGCTAGGGGTTTCGGCTGGTGTGAATGGTAACCCCTTGAGGGAGTGGGGGACCCAGGGATGGGTCTCTTCACATCCCTCCCTTTTTTGGTCAGATGTACATGGCAAATCGCCTCCTCCTACAGGTAGGATGGAAATGGCATTTACCATACGCAATGGCGGTCGCATGGAACAAAGGGGCATCCCCCGGGGGGTGCCCAGTCCTATTGTGACCATAAGCCTTAAATGGTTTTGGACTGTAAGGTAGTCGCACACTTAGTAGTGTGACTCTGCCACTGTCCGTGTACATGTTTAACGGCATATCTCTCTGCTTTAGTGATACGCACATACATAATCACCGGAGTTTTCTCCATATAACTAGTGGGACTGTCGGCGAGGGATATATTAAGGTGTAATTTAAATTATTACTTTGTTGATGTCTACCTCTATTTGATAACGCCCCCAGTTATATATCATTATAAAACACTGTATGTCTTCTTACTTATTGTCCGTCCTATGATATAGTTGAACTACCTAGATGCCTAATATTGCGCTAGCCAGCTGTGTATTTGTGCGCCTGCGTGAGCCCCTTCTTGAGCGCTTGCGCAATAAGACCATGGACTAGCAGTAAGCAGGTGTGCCTGCGTTAGCTCTGTCCTGGTGCGTCTGCGCACATTGAACGCGCCGGCGCACTGTGAACTAAGGGACGCCGATATACTAAAGTTTTTTGGCGCATATTCTGTCCCGGCATGCCTGCACAAGCACACAGGAGCTAAGGGGACGCTGACTTACCGGCATGACACCTTGGGATATGATGACCCCACATCCCACCAGCATTCCACCGGGCGTTCTAAAGTAAGTGCTGATTTGCTGATTTGAAAGGTTGCCTTACCCTATACTATTTTAAGATTGTTGTGATTTGTTATGACATGTGTGATAGTCCCTCCTACAAGGAGGATATTTAAGCCTGTTAATGAGTTATTGTCAGTTGCTTGAAAAAGACCGCTCTGGTCGAAACGTCGCATGAATTTGATGGAATAAAGGATACAAAAAGAGACGAGAGAGTGCTGCGGTTTCGTTGATTTATGGATGCCTAAAGCTGTGCGGCGGTAGGCAAGGGGTTAAACACCATCTTCCCCGGATAAGGGACAATTTTTGAAAGTTCTGTAATATGAAAAAGCATGAGATATGTGCCGTGCGGTGTGCTTTTAAACACACTGTATGTTAACGCTGTCAAACATGCGTTTACCCACAGCTATGTATGTCAGTATACACAATTTACTATTGCTGTCATTGTGTTCAAAAGCTTGGGGAGGGGTGGAGGGAAAAATAAAATTGTATAAAAAAAATAAACAAAAAGAGATAACAAGTTATCCTAAAAATTCCTAGATCCTAGGTGACTAGAGGGTTTACTATATCAATTTCCAGGGCAATTGGAGCAACTTCGGTTTGGCCTGAATCGTTTCAGGTCTGAACCTCTACTTTTTTTTTTTAATTCCACTAATTGGAACTGAACTGAATCTCAAAAGGTTTGCTCATCTTGTCGAGTGCACACAACTGCATTAATCACAGTTTAGGTTAACCCTTCAAAGTGCAATAAAGTAGGGAGTTGATGGCTTGGCATAGCAGCAATAAGGGCAAATGTCTATAGGCCAAAGTACAATTGCTCCAGGTCACTACACATGGTGAGGGAATGAGGCCCAGGCTCCCTCATGGATGACAGACTCCAGCTGCTGTGTTTTTCATCCATTGCTGCCCGGGCCTTGTCTGTCAGTACTGTTTGTGTGTATACTGGTAGGCGATACTTGGTCCTAATGACCTGGGCCCCATATGCTGCTACGGTGGTTTCATTGTCAAAAGTGCACTGATGTCCTGGTTTCGGTGGCAGTGGTCTCATTAGCTCATTTACCACCATCAGAACGACTCACTTCAAGTCTACATAGTAATAAAACAGAATCAATGTGCCATCAAAGCTCACATCATCTCTAGTTATTACGTATCTTCCTGTGAAGGTGGTTTTGTAAGTTATTCTTTATCTAACCACACTTTTTATAGTCAGCCGGATAAGAATTTGGCATGCAAATGAAATATATAGCTTGAATTTCCATGAGAAATGGACATGAAATCTGTTTAAAGAAGATGTATTGTAAGATCATTACAAAAAGGCTTCTTCTCTGGAAACAAGATGATGAAGGTGATTTCTTTAGTTATGAGAACTGCTCTCTGGTATTTTTTCGAGTCTGTGCTATATACTGAGTGCATTGCCGGGATCATAATTAATCTCCTCATTGTGGCTGCCATTTTCTTAAAATGGAAAGCAGCAAAATCTCTTTCTATTGGTGATAAAATCCTGAGCTCTTTGGCGACTTCCAGAAGTGTGTTCCTCGTCCATGTTTTCATAACTTACCTTTCTCCTCTACTTGATCTATGGAATTACACAAACATTCAGGTTTTGGCAACACTATTGGTAGTCATGATGTTTCTGCATTCTACCAATCTCTGGTTTGCCACCATCCTCTGTGTCTTTTACTGTGTGAAGGTAACAAACTACAGCTGGAAGTTCTTAATCTTCCTGAAAACCAAGATTTCCACTCTGGTCTCAGGGTTCCTTCTGGCTTCTCTGCTGATTTCTGTATCTTTTAGTCTTCAGTTTGGTTGGGGCGTTTATAAAATCGAGATGGAGAACCTAACAAATGTTTCAAAGGAAAACACAAGTCATCTCAGTGCTGTTGTGTATGAAAATTCTCCTAAGCTGTTCCAGATGTTCTTCATCTGCTCCTGTCCACCATTCTTAATATTTTTGGTCGCAGACTGCTTGTTACTTCATTCTCTTTGGATGCACATCAGACGGATGAGAAGCTCTGGATCAGGGTTTCGAAGCCCAAACTTAGAGTCTCACTTCAGTGTTATAAAGAGTATGATGGTCTTCTTGGTGTTACAAGTAATATACTTTATTTGTATAGGTCTGTCTATGTCGGATTTTGTGTACACAAGCTTAAATGCATTTTGGATTTCTATGATTACAACATGCAGCAACCCCTCTCTCCACTCACTGTACATCATCTCTTCTAGTCATGGACTAAGGAAGACTTTTCTCTCAATGTTCTTGCATGTGTGGTTTAAGGTTATCGGCTGTAGAGATGCCCGTACATGAATGATTGTTTGGCTGACTCTGACTCTAAGCAACTTCCCCATACATGTACATGCATGTTTGTAATGGAATAAGCAGTGGCCAGACACCTGTGGCAGTGACTTAAAGTATCTCCCACATCAACAAAGGATCGGGCATGTTGAAATACTACTGCCCAATCCTTCACTACTCCAGTGTGTTCAACTGACTAATGACTGTGAGATCTATCTATCTATCTATCTATCTATCTATCTGTTATCTATCTATTATCTATCTATCTATCTCATATCTATCTATCTATCTCTCTCATATCTACACTGCGTGCAGAATTATTAGGCAAATGAGTATTTTGACCACATCATCCTCTTTATGCATGTTGTCTTACTCCAAGCTGTATAGGCTCGAAAGCCTACTACCAATTAAGCATATTAGGTGATGTGCATCTCTGTAATGAGAAGGGGTGTGGTCTAACGACATCAACACCCTATATTAGGTGTGCATAATTATTAGGCAACTTCCTTTCCTTTGGCAAAATGGGTCAAAAGAAAGACTTGACAGGCTCAGAAAAGTCAAAAATAGTGAGATTTCTTGCAGAGGGATGCAGCACTGTTAAAATTGCAAAGCTTCTGAAGCGTGATCATCGAACAATCAAGCGTTTCATTCAAAATAGTCAACAGGGTTGCAAGAAGCGTGTGGAAAAACCAAGGCGCAAAATAACTGCCCATGAACTGAGAAAAGTCAAGCGTGCAGCTGCCAAGATACCACTTGCCACCAGTTTGGCCATATTTCAGAGCTGCAACATCACTGGAGTGCCCAAAAGCACAAGGTGTGCAATACTCAGAGACATGGCCAAGGTAAGAAAGGCTGAAAGACGACCACCACTGAACAAGACACACAAGCTGAAACGTCAAGACTGGGCCAAGAAATATCTCAAGACTGATTTTTCTAAGGTTTTATGTACTGATGAAATGAGAGTGAGTCTTGATGGGCCAGATGGATGGGCCCGTGGCTGGATTGGTAAAGGGCAGAGAGCTCCAGTCCGACTCAGACGCCAGCAAGGTGGAGGTGGAGTACTGGTTTGGGCTGGTATCATCAAAGATGAGCTTGTGGGGCCTTTTCGAGTTGAGGATGGAGTCATGCTCAACTCCCAGTCCTACTGCCAGTTTCTGGAAGACACCTTCTTCAAGCAGTGGTACAGGAAGAAGTCTGCATCCTTCAAGAAAAACATGATTTTCATGCAGGACAATGCTCCATCACACGCGTCCAAGTACTCCACAGCGTGGCTGGCAAGAAAGGGTATAAAAGAAGAAAATCTAATGACATGGCCTCCTTGTTCACCTGATCTGAACCCCATTGAGAACCTGTGGTCCATCATCAAATGTGAGATTTACAAGGAGGGAAAACAGTACACCTCTCTGAACAGTGTCTGGGAGGCTGTGGTTGCTGCTGCACGCAATGTTGATGGTGAACAGATCAAAACACTGACAGAATCCATGGATGGCAGGCTTTTGAGTGTCCTTGCAAAGAAAGGTGGCTATATTGGTCACTGATTTGTTTTTGTTTTGTTTTTGAATGTCAGAAATGTATATTTGTGAATGTTGAGATGTTATATAGGTTTCACTGGTAAAAATAAATAATTGAAATCGGTATATATTTGTTTTTTGTTAAGTTGCCTAATAATTATGCACAGTAATAGTCACCTGCACACACAGATATCCCCCTAAAATAGCTAAAACTAAAAACAAACTAAAAACTACTTCCAAAAATATTCAGCTTTGATATTAATGAGTTTTTTGGGTTCATTGAGAACATGGTTGTTGTTCAATAATAAAATTAATCCTCAAAAATACAACTTGCCTAATAATTCTGCACTCCCTGTATCTCATATCTATCTATCTATCTATCTATCTATCTATCTATCTATTAGCAACGACATAGAAAATAAAAAATAAACCTTTAAAGGGACCTATGATTAAAATGAAGTTTTTAGGAAAAAGTTAAAACAATCCACAAAAACATTTTGACCCTGTCTAGTCCTTGACTCAAATAAAGACCCAGAACAGGATGTAAACGTCGCCACTGTACATGTGAATAAATATACATTGTTTTTCATTCTTGGGGGGCTGCAATCCTTTCCTAGGAACCTGATGAGTCTGGTGAACCAGGAAGAAATTCCACGTGCCCATACTATTTATTTGAGCAGTCCGAGGGATTGTGCTGCATCTTCTCCATTTGTGGTGCCTTCTGCCCATAAGACTCAAACTGCCAAAGTGAAGTATTAGCCCCCTCAAAATGCATGCACCAATGAGAGATACATGTTTTGTAGAGATCACTACTCACCAGTCATCTCACTAACTATATAAGGATGATTGCAATGATAGATAATAATGCTTTTAGATAACTTGAGGCAGATCAAAGTTCATGGTTGGACTTTGATCCGAATTTCAGGGAAAATTCAATTTGCCAATAAGACAAATTTCCTCGTGCTTCGTGGTAGCGAATCGTTTTTCCTTGAATGGTGGCAGTAAAAAACAAGTCATACATACCTCATCTATTTGATCACGACAAGCTGTTCGCCGCCATCTTGATTGAAGATCTCATGCAAAATCCTGTGAGAAATCACAGGCCGCACGAGATTTCACGCTAGACCTTTAATCAAGATGACGGTGGTAGGCTTTTTGCGATCCAATGGATGAGGTAAGTATGATTTAATTTTTTTAAATTAATTTTACACTGTGTTATTACTGTCAGATGCCGCGATCAGCTATAAGGGGGCGGTATCTAAGGGGTACGATAACGAGGAGCGGCACAGTCGCCACTCCCTGTCATTGCATCCACTTTTTACAAAGAAATGAAGCAATTCGTCACAAAGCGATTTGTCTTGTAAAATTCGGCAAAGCAGCCAAATCGAATTTTCCAATAGTTCACTCATCTCTAATAATGGTCATAGATCACCTCCTGACAGAGCATGCCCACAACACCCTCCCATAGTCATCCCCAGACTATCGTTTCCTATGACCATGTAACTGATGACCATCCCAATACAGAAAATAGAAATGAAAGCATCTACATTCAGAAAATTCTACAGAAAAAAGCTAAAAATTGTATTGATATCTGTTTTTTCCTGCTCATTCTGGGCTGTGAAGTCCAGGAGGCGGTCCTAGCAGTGATTGACAGCTCTCTCTGTATTCACAGTTATAGAGTGAATGCTGTCAATCACTGATAGGACCGCCTCCCGGACTTCACAGCCCAGAATGAGCAGGGATAGAAATGAATGAAATACAAGTTTTACTGAATCTTTTCCCATAAAACAATATATCAATCTGCTCAGCTCCTCCTGCTCTATAACCTGCAGACACCATGTACAATGTGACAGGTTCCCTTTAAAGGAAATGTGTCACCAAAAATGTTATCTGCCAGTTAAAACTTGATAACAACACATATTCTTTTTTTCTAATCTGTTTTTATTTTCTGACTACAGATTTTTTTTATTCTACATTCTGAACATTATTATGGGGGTGGCCATGAGCTGTTCTTATCAGTATTTACACAGCATTAAAAAAATTGCTTTACGGCAGCACCATGGTCCATAGACACAATGGGGAAAATTTCTTAATCTGAAATACACCTATAAGCTTTCTTACATTTAGAACTGGTGCTGGATGCGTCAAAGTTATGGAGAGGACGGCGACTCTTCATAACTCCGGTGGATCCTGTCTGTAATGATAACACCTCTGTGTATAGATAAGCAGATAACTGCAGTAAAGTGATCTGTACAGACCAAGAAGTGGCACCTATTATTAGACATAGTGGCCAGTGTGAAAACTGCAGGATTTTATTGTTTTTGTTTAAATATAAATATTGACATTGAAAATTCTTTAAAAATATGTTAAACAAAAAAAGTGATTTAAAAAATAGGTCATTTTCTGATTTTCTGAAATAAATATCTGTAAACCAATAAATAAACCATCTAGAACCAAGCAGTGCCCCAGAGAGGAGCAGGGAGTGAGCGGAATAAGCCCCACATGTATCACCACCAAGTACAGCTTCCTCAAGGGTAACACATTTGTGTGCTTTATTTACATGTAATAATAAATCAATAAGGGTGTGTAACAATTAAAGGGATTGTCCACTTTATTTATATTGATCAGCTACAAAGCTGAACTTAGTAGATATAGGGACAAACTTTGGTACATGAACCAACTATAATATAGAAAAAATGTGGGGGATTCAGTCAGCACAACCCTGTATGCAGGCAGGGCAGGGCAGAGTGCTGGTTGCAGAGTGCTATTGCATTTGTATTTTGCGTTTGTATGTTTATTTCGCCATAGCAATGTGCACCTGCATACAGGGTTGTGCTGACTGAATCCCCCACATTTTTTATTTGTAGTATATATTGGAGGCGTGGCGATCTCCATGCAGTCATGCACACCTGACCAGTTAGTCTGCCCTGGAGGCTGGTTTTAAAGTCAGTATAAAACTGAGTCTACTTTTACAGCGCCTACCAGTAGCCATTTGGCTCCAGGAGAAGTATATAGTGGGCTCAGCATGCATGTTGGTACTTGCATCCCTGGATTCGATGAAAGCTGTCACGGCACCGGACGGGGTTAAAAGCAGAGTGTGCTTGGCTTGCATGCTGTACCTGCATTCCCTGGACTTTGTGTGGCTATCATGGTCCATAACAGGTAGGTACTAGTGTTAGGGACCACTCATAGAGGCGACCTTGACGTGGTGAGTGGCTTATTACGCTTTGGCCAAAATGTACACCAATACCTCATCCAGCATAGAGGCAGGGCAGAGTGCTATTGCATTTGTGTTTTTGCAACTATAATATAGACTTGGAGGAACATCTTGACACTTCTCACGTTGTGGAATTTATGTTCAGATACAAAATACAATGAAGCCTCTACTACCACAGGTGGCATGTATCTTCTAACTGTCTAAATGACGATTGACTATTGGTTACAAAAACACAACTTCATCTGAACGAAGTCTCATTCCCAGAAGTCCATACAAAATGAGTGATTATAAACCAACATTGCTCTTAAATGCAATGAATATCCATCATAACTAGACTAAGTAGATATAACTGTTTATACTTCGAAAAGGCACAACAGTATGTACACAGTGACTGCACCAGCAGAATAGTGAGTGCAGCTCTGAAGTAATAATACAGGATGTAACTTAGAATCAGTACAGGATAAGTAATGTAATGTATGTACACAGTGACTGCACCAGCAGAATAGTGAGTGCAGCTCTGGAGTATAATACAGGATGTAACTCAGGATCAGTACAGGATAAGTAATGTAATGTATGTACACAGTGACTGCACCAGCAGAATAGTAAGTGCAGCTCTGCAGTATAATACAGGATGTAACTCAGGATAAGTACAGGATAAGTAATGTATGTACACAGTGACTGCACCAGCAGAATAGTAAGTGCAGCTCTGGAGTATAATACAGGATGTAACTCAGGAGCAGTACAGGATATGTAATGTAATGTATGTACACAGTGACTGCACCAGCAGAATAGTGAGTGCAGCTCTGGGGTATGATACAGGATGTAACTCAGGATCAGTACAGGATAAGTAATGTAATGTATGTACACAGTGACTGTACCAGCAGAATAGTGAGTGCAGCTCTGGAGTATAATACAGGATGTAACTCAGGATCAGTACAGGATAAGTAATGTAATGTATGTACACAGTGACTGCACCAGCAGAATAGTGAGTGCAGCTCTGGAGTATAATACAGGATGTAACTCAGGAACAGTACAGGATAAGTAATGTAATGTATGTACACAGTGACTGCACCAGCAGAATAGTGAGTGCAGCTCTGGGGTATGATACAGGATGTAACTCAGGATCAGTACAGGATAAGTAATGTAATGTATGTACACAGTGACTCCTCCAGCAGAATAGTGAGTGCAGCTCTGGAGTATAATACAGGATGTAACTCAGGATCAGTACAGGATAAGTAATGTAATGTATGTACACAGTGACTCCTCTAGCAGAATAGTGAGTGCAGCTCTGGAGTATAATACAGGATGTAACTCAGGATCAGTACAGGATAAGTAATGTAATGTATGTACACAGTGACTCCACCAGCAGAATAGTGAGTGCAGCTCTGGAGTATAATACAGGATGTAACTCAGGATCAGTACAGGATAAGTAATGTAATGTATGTACACAGTGACTGCACCAGCAGAATAATGAGTGCAGCTCTGGAGTATAATACAGGATGTAACTCAGGATCAGTACAGGATAAGGAATGTATGTACACAGTGACTCCACCAGCAGAATAGTGAGTGCAGCTCTGGAGTATAACACAAGATGTAACTCAGGATCAGTACAGGATAAGTAATGTAATGTATGTACACAGTGACTGCACCAGCAGAATAGTGAGTGCAGCTCTGGAGTATAATACAGGATGTAACTCAGGATCAGTAAAGGATAAGTAATGTATGTACACAGTGACTCCACCAGCAGAATAGTGAGTGCAGCTCTAGAATATAATACAGGATGGAACTCAGGATCAGTACAGGATAAGTAATGTAATGTATGTACACAGCGGCTCCAGCAGCAGAATAGTGAGTGCAGCTCTGAAGTACAACACAGGATGTAACTCAGGATCAGTACAGGATAATTAAAGGGGTATTCCCATCTTAATGATCACTGTTCAATCTGTTAATGATTTAACACTGATCATTTTTCTAAATATATTTAATTAACTAATTCCCACCCCTTAGAAGAAAATGAACATATACTTACCTGACTGTTGTCTTCCGTTTCCCCTGGTTACGGCCACCGCTCTTCTCCGGAATTGCGGTGGCATTGCTTGCGCAGACAACTTCTTCTTTTCTCCTGGCCGCACGCAGTCCCGAAAGCGCACGCGCTATGGTGATTTCTTCCTGGCCAGTATAGTATACTTGCCAGGAAGAAGTCACCAAGGCACATGCACGGCGGCGTGCACGTTCAGTCCAGCGCGCGGCCTGGCCGGGAGAAGACTTTAATCAAGATGGAGCCCGCCCCCTGCCAAAACCAGGAAGCAGACAGCGTGCCGGGAGCAGGTAAGTATAAAACAGCGTGATGGGAATACTCCTTTAATGTAATGTAAGTACACAGTGACTCCACCAGCAGAATAGTGAGTGCAGCTCTGGGGTATAATACAGGATGTAACTCAGGATCAGTACAGGATAAGTAATATAATGTATGTACACAGTGACTGCACCAGCAGAATAGTGAGTGCAGCTCTGGAGTATAATACAGGCTATAACTCAGGATCAGTACAGGATAAGTAATGTAATGTATGTACACGGTGACTTCACCAGCAGAATAGTGAGTGCAGCTCTGGAGTATAATACAGGATGTAACTCAGGATCAGTGCTGTTGTGGAAATTTTATTAGGATGTGTATTTAATATATTGTGTATTGTCATCATGTCTCTCAGTGTCAGGGTAAACCATTGGAGTAGATATCTTCCCGTGTATGTCCTGTCACAGCTGCTGGGGGCAGAGGTCTCCGTCGGCGAATGGTCCATGTGCTAAGCACTGGACTGTGGGCCGGGGGAGACTGATGTGTTCAGCAGAGCAGCGTTTTGTTGGCTGATGTATGGACGCCTGCTAGGGAGATTTTTACCTTTCCTTAGGCCTCATGCACACGACCGTTGTGTGCATCCGTGGGCGTTGTGCCGTTTTCCTTTTATTTTCGCGGACCCATTGACTTTCAATGGGTCCGTGGAAAAATCTATCACATGATAGACCCCGTCCAATAAACACCATAAAAAAAAAAAAAACTGTGCCAAAAAAGCTATTTTTGTCACCTTACATCACAAAAAGTGCAACAGCAAGCAATCAAAAAGGCTTATGACCCCAAAATAGTACCAATCAAACCGTCACTTCATCCCGCAAAAAATGATACCCTATTTAAGACAATCGCCCAAAAAATAAAAAAGCTATGGCTCTCAGACTATGGAGACACTAAAACATAATTTTTTTGGTTTCAGAAATGCTATTATTGTGTAAAACTTAAATAAATAAGAAAAAGTATACATATTAGGTATTGCCACGTCCGTAATGATCTGCTCTATAAAACTATCACATGACCTAACTCCTCAGATGAACGCTGTAAAAATAAATAAATGAAAACTGTTGCCCCATAAAGTGTAATAATGAATGATCAAGAAATCCTATGTACCCAAAAATGGTACCAATAAAAACCTCAACACTTTCTGCAAAAAACGAGCCCCTGCACAAGACGATCGGCAGAAAAATAAAAAAACATATGGCGTTCAGAAAACCAATCCAGCAAAATCTGGCTTCCAAAAACCGTATGGCGTTCCTTTCCTTCTGCACCCTGCCGTGTGCCTGTACAGCAGTTTACAACCACATGTGGGGTGTTTCTGTAAACTGCGGAATCAGGGTAATAAATATTGAGTTTTGTTTGGCTGTTAACCCTCAATGTGTTAAAGAATTTTTTTTTATAAAATGGAAAATCTGCCAAAAAAGTGAAATTTAGAAATTTCATCTCCATTTTCCTTTAATTCTTGTGGAACACCTAAAGGGTTAACAAAGTTTGTAAAAAAAATTAAATGACATTTCCAAAATGATGCCAATATAAAGTAGACATATGGGGAATGTTAAGTAATAAATATTTTATGAGGTATGACTTTCTGTTTTAGAAGCAGAGAAATTGAAAATTTGGAAAATTGTGAATTTTTCTAAATTTTTGGTAACTGTGATTTTTTCATAAATAAAGGTGAAATATTTTGACTCAAATAAATGACTATCATGAAGTACAATGTGTCACGAGAAAACAATCTCAGAATGGCTTGGATAAGTAAAAGTGTTCCAAAGCTATTACCACATAAACTGACGCATGTCAGATTAGTAAATTTTGACCTGGACACTAGGGCATCAATGACCCTTGGTCATGAAAGGGTTAAGGATTCTGTAGCGGCTGGGGTTAATGACGGGAGCTTAAGAGAGAGTAGGAGTTCTTTAATATGTGTCTGTCTAATATTTTCTTGGTCTGATGTTTTTGTTTGGTTAAGATTGTATAGCGCCGCATAGAATTCTTGGAAGGCTTTTGCTATCTCAGGTGTTTCCTGGGTAACACTGCCATCTGTACTTCTTATTTTGGGGATGTATGTTACATTTCTGGCCTTTTTAAGCAATGAGGACATTAGCTTACCCCCCTTATTCCCATGGGAGTATACTTTATGTTGGAAACTTAACATCTGTTTCCCTACCCTCTGAGCTAAGAGTTTGTTGAGTTGCAGTCTGAGCTCTGTAAGTTCACCTTGTTTCTCTTTGCTTGAAGAGAGTTTATTTAGCTTTTCCACCTTTGCTATTTGAGCTAGTATTGAATCCAAAGCCTTTTGCTGCTCCTTTTTAACCCTGGTGCCCAATGAAATAAAACATCCCCTGACATATGCCTTATCCTTATGGGCTTCCCATATGATGGGGGGTGAGCTGTGTGCGGTGGAATTGATCCCAAAATACAGCTCCAGTTGAGTCCTGACCTGTTCGGATTGCAGCCTGTTGTTCAGCAGGGACTCATTGAGTCTCCAGTTCCACCCTCTTCTTGGTAGAGATGCCAGGGTGAGGTTCAAGTGGCAGGGTGCGTGGTCAGAGATGGTGATGTTCCCAATCTCGGCGGCACTAAAGACAGGCAAAAGAGAGGTAGATGTTAATATATGATCTAATCTCTGGCAGGAACTATGTGGGTTGGAATAGAAGGAGTAGTCTTTAACTGTGGGGTTGCGGTTTCTCCATATGTCTATCAGTTGTAGATCATGCGGCTTTCTATGAAGCCTACTTATATGTTTCTGCACAATGTGTGACTTGGATGTGGATGAGTCAATTTCTGGGTTTAATACTAGGTTAAGATCTGCACCCAATATCACCGGACCTTCTGCAAAGAGTTTTATAGTATCTAAGGCTTTCAGGAGCCATTGTACAGTGGATGTGTTCGGAGCATACAAGTTAGCTAGAGTGAATTGAAAGAAGAGAGAAGTGATATTCTTAAGCCTAAAATAGGATTTAAAAAAATAAAGGGGGGGAGGGGGGGTCTGTTTCTAGCTAGACATACAATTTGGAAGGACAGCTGAAAGCGTATACAGGAGGTACACACAACATTTCAGCAGTAAACCGGAACCAATTTTAAAACTTGTAACAAGAACTTGAAAACTGTAAAGTGTAGGCCCAGGGTTCAAGGCCCAGACCATCAATGAGGGTAATCACCGCATGGTTTGGTGAAAAACAAGGGACGATTATGACTGTCCTGTTATTCTGAGATTTTTAACTCCTTGTTCCATCTTCAAGGTGGAGGAGAGTGTGCTCTGGGTGCCGACTTGTTTGTCTTGGACTTTGCCCTCAGTACCCTATTCCAGGGCTCCACTTGTGTAAGTTGCGGGAGGTTTGCTGGCTGAACTATCGGCATCCACGAAGGGACTTCAATCGGATGGATTCCTATGGCCTCCCAAGCTTTCTCCAGATCTTCTGGGGTGTGGATCGCTATACGTCTCCTGTTTTTCAGGATCGAGATGCCAAAGGGGTAGAGCCACATATATTGAATTTTTTGCGCCCTCAGCGCATCTAGTAGAGGTTTCATGATGCACCTTTTAGCTAGCGTGGGTGCGATATCTTGATATAGTGCAATGTCCGCTCCGTCATTTGAGATCTGCCTTCTGTCTCTAGCTGAAGACATGATGCGGGCAGTGTCCACAAAGGAGAGCAAACCACAGACCACATCCCTGGGTCTTTCGTTCGGCTTCGGTATGGGTCTCAAGGCCCTGTGGATACGTTCAATAACTATCGAGGCAGCTGGTTCCTGACCTAGTAAGTCAGCGAATATTTCCATGGCTACTTTGCGCAGCGTCTCAGATGCCCAGGACTCTGGCAGTCCTTTAATGCGAATGTTTCGCCTTCTGCTGCAATTTTCCTGGTCCTCTAACATTAACATCGCTCTATTGAGCTCTGCGGTATGCATGTCGAGGTATTCCACCATTCCTGTGGAGTGTGTTACCAGCTCCTGAGCCGCAGTTTCCAGTGTCTCCACTCTGTGCCCCATTTGTGTAAGTTCCGATTTTATATCAGACAGTTCGGACAGTACTGGCTTTATAGCTTTTTCAAATGCCTGCCCCAGTACCTTAGTTAGGAAGGACTTCGACACCAGAGAGGGGTCACGAGTTTCCACTACTTCCCCCTGCGAGCTGTCCGCATCAGATTCCTCTCCTTCCTCAGTGCATGCTGCTGCCGCCGCCATCTTAGGGCTCGCACCTGGTGAGTTAAGGGCTTTCTTTTTAAGGAAACGCTGCATAGCTTGTTGGCTCTTTTGGGTTCTCGGTGTATCTGGGGGCTCTTTCTCTACCGTACTTGACCATTTTGGAGTGGGTCACCACTGTAGAAATGGTTATAATCACTATGGAGGAGCCAAGGTTTCACACAGCCATCTGCATCAATGGCTAGGCTCTGCCCCCCAGTAAATGCTTTTATTGCAAATTACTGCAAAAGTAAACTCTGTATATATTTCTCTTTTTGTACTGATATAGGCTAGTAAACACTTTTTTAGTAAATAACTGCGTGTATATATATTTTTCTGTACAGAAATAGGCCACTAAATGCTTTCGCCACAAATAACTGCATCAGTGAAGTGCGTGTATATTTTTCTTTTTGTACTAAAATAGGCCACAAAAGGCTTTTCAACATAGCACTTGCACCCCAATAACAAAAACTAATTGCTGGAATGACAGAGCTGTAAAATGGCTATTTGGATCCCCAAATAATCTTTTTCTTCACTTGTAAATCGCTTTTCTAGCACTGTCCCTAGCGCCTTCTGACATCTCTTCCTGCACTAAGATGCTGTGAAAAGAATGAGCCGGACTGAGGGCACAGCTTAGGGGGAGGCGAACATGACAGGGGGTGGTTTAATGGAGACCCCTCCCCGCGGGTAGTTAGGGATTGGAGGGTTTGATTTAGATGGGGGGAGCCAGAGGGGTTAAAAGGGGGAGCGAGGCAAGGTAGAGGGGCCATTTTGCGCTTACTGACCGCCATCCAGTCGCATCATGGAGCAGATCATCTCCCAGCTCAGAGCAGCGGCGGCCGAGAAGGGTGAAGACTGGCTTCAAGGTCGGGTCCAGGAGCTGCTGCAGGGGGTGGCAGAGGCTCCCGCTGTGTCTCTGCCTCGGGCGTCCCGGCCGCGGCGGTCCCTTCCGCCGGCGCGCCTCAGCCCTGAGATGGCGCCCCCTAGGGCTCAGCGCCGAATAAGGAGCCCCTCAAGGGACCCTCCACGCCTGGAGCTGACGGTACCTGTGCCTCCCCGTACGCCCAGGCGTGGGAGGAATCCTACTCAGCGGCGGAGCTCTGCTGCAGGCTGTGCCAGGCCTGCCCGGCGTGACGGTTGGCGTATGGAGACGGGACCCGGTACGGCAGGCCCAGTCCATGGAGCGGGGACTGGGGCCTCTCAGCGTGGGAGCGGTGCAGAACATGGCGGAGCGGCTGCAGGCCACGCGGGAGGAGGCAGCAGGCTTCCGGCGGTGACATCCAGGATAGCAGAGGGGGAGGGGCCTGCCCTCCTTGAAGAGATTGCCAGCAGCAGAGGATCCACGGCCAATGCAGGGGTGCGACGCCTGGAGGAAGATGCCCCTGGAGGATCAGCGCAGAGATCAGCTCATCTGGATGCAGGACCTGCGGCTGGTGGGGTCACAGCACCCACGCAGCCAGGTGAGACTCCTTGGGGACCATTAGTTGCTGGGGGCTAGTTTAGCAGGGGCTGGGTGTGGGGGTGGGGGGTTTTGGGCAGTTGCTGGGGGGTTTGGCAGGTCTGGCGGCCAGTTGGGGGGCGGGGGGCCTGTCACCGCTGCCGGCTTGGGGGGGAGGGGGGGTCCTGGCGGGGTACAGAGCGGGGGGGCCGTTCCGGACGTGCGGGCTACCAGCGTGTCAGTGCAGACTCAGGCCGGCAGAGCGGGGGAGGCGGAGGAGGCGCGGTTAGATGACCGGGCAAAAGGTGAGGTGTATGTTTGTTTTGAGGGGCCGCTGGGGG